>NC_044343.1:5625000-6250000 GCF_007399415.2 Gopherus evgoodei
GTGAGCTTAGTCTAAATAGGCAAAGGGTGGGAGAAAGGGAGTTTTATTTGCCCCATTTTACAGAGGAAGAAACCAACATGGCTAACCACAAATGTGCAGAACTCCTGAGTTAAGTCCCCGAAACTCAGAAGACTGGCTTAGAAACTAGGAAGTTTTTTAAAACGCCCCAGGATCCTTTTGTTTGCCTTATTCGCTTTTGAACCTTGCCGGGGTCACGTTTTCGAGCTGCAGCCACAAGGGCTAGACCGGTAGGGTGTGTCTACGCAGCCAGCGGAGGTGCAGCTGCAGGGCGGGTCGGCATGCCTGTGTGACTAGCAGCGAAGATGGGGCAGCGTGGGCTGTACAAGCCCATCCAGAACTCTGGATACACACGTCCCTCCCCCTTCACAGGGTCCCAGTGCTCAGACTCCAGCACGCATCCGAACATAATTTTACAGCCCTGCAGCTCAAGCCCTGTGTGCTTGAGTCATCTGACATGGGCCGACCACAGGTATTTCATTCCAATGTAGATGCACCCAGTATAAGTCCAGGGTTCAAACTCAGGCTCATGCCAGCTCCCCTTCTATCTATACACAAATCGTGCTAACCCAGGAACTCATGGGGTGGAGGATCCGAGTGCCTCAGTCAAGCCGATACCCAGGGATCAAGGCCTCCTCCCTTGCAGTGTAGACAATCCCACGGACTCGTACTCTAGAAATCTGCCAAAAGTATCCAACAATCCCACGGGTCGACATTCTCAGTGCTGTGGACAATCAGATTTGGTGGACAATAATGTTTTCCAAAACTGCACTATGAACGAAGTGCTAGAATGGCCACATTTTGGGAGAGCACTAGGAAGTCTGGGACACGGGTGGTTGGATTTGGGCCTGCATAAGGCAGTGTAGAGGCTGGGGCCCCAAGGTTTAATAGCTCACAAATGAGTGTAAACGCTAAGCCCTAGGTTAACGAATCTAGGATCTGCTCATTCGAGTTCTACTAACCCTGGGCTGACATGACGATGTAGACACCCCCTAAGGGACTTGGCCAGGGTCACACACGGAGTTGGTGGCAGAGTTGAGAATTAACCAAGATCTCCTGAATCCCTGTCCAGTGCTTTTCCCCTCCTTACTCACAGATGAAAATATACCTGGTACAAATGTGATGAAGCTCCGGGGACTTCCCTGCCTTTGCAAAGCACTGAGCCTAACATGAAAATGTTTAAAACAAGCATCAGTTTTGCAAACAGTTCCTTGGGGAGTCTTGGGACATCCCACCCTGCAGCAACGGCCATCGTTTGGCGAAAACTAGGAAGTGAAACCAACGAGACTAGTTTCGCTCCCTGAGTGAAATGCATAAGACAAAAACAAAAAAAATCCTCCACAAACAAACAGTATCAGTAGCGAGAATGAAATCAGATGTTTAAAACTGCTGTATTGCTATGCCCAAGCATTCAAGAATCAGGAGTCCGGCCCCATAAAACCATAATGTCGGCTTAAAATCATGAGATTTAAATAAATAATATAGCTTGGATATTCGCTTTCTGGTTTTGGAGCCTTTAGGTCACACATAGGTCATGCTTTCAAACGTTTCTTTGCAAACGTGAAGGACAGAAAAATTTTAAAAATAAAAGCCAAGATTGTTCTATATTCACATGACTCCAGGAGCTGGCAACTTAAGAAAAAGCTCCAAACATCATGAGACTTGCAATAAAATTAAATGAAAAAATTAAATTGCAAGAGTTGGCCAAGTGGATGTAGGGCAAATGTAAGCCTTGTTACAACTGAGCAGCCTCACTGAAACCAAGAGGGTGCAAGGTTTCGATCCCAAAACAATCAGAGTGAATGAAAAGACTCTCATTGACATCACCAGGCTTTGGATCAGACTAAAATCGCGCTCCGTGGGCTTTCGGTGTTATTAGTCAGCTGAAATATTTATAATGTTATTAGTCAGATGAAATATTACAAATGTTGCTGAGCTTTTGCCCCCAAAAGCTCCACAATTTCTCATAAAAAGCTGTCCCCATTTCCTAACTAGTTCTAGTTATTAGCAATGCAGGCAGGGAATTTTTAAATAAAGAGGCCTCGTTCTGACCTCACTTCTGTCAGTATAGAACCGGGATGTCAGTGAACTTCCTCTAGATTTGTACCCGGTATAGCTTAGATCACCATCCGGCCTGGACACACACAATTTTTATTTTGACAGTGTCCCCTTCAACAGATTTTTATTTCTGTCTCCTGTTTGTAACGCTCACTTCCCCTCTCCAGTCTCTGAAAAAATCCATTGTGCCATTAAACAGGGACAATGGCCTCTTTGGATCTGACCTATATCTGCACTGATTCTCTGTAATGAATGGCCAGCATGACAGAGAGGGAGCAATTTACTGCATTCTGGCTGCTGGGATACCTCTCCTAGCAAGGCTTCTTTGCTGCTGGCTTTTTCTTTCTGCTCTTTGGCAGCTGAATGAGCAGGAAGGAGGTTACTGGGAGAGGGTAAACGTTTCTTGCTTTTCCTTCTAACTCATCTAAGTCTCCTAAGATATAGGACTGCAAATCCAGCACTCCAGATCTGGTTGCTGCCGTGTTCAACATCCACTGGGAAGCTGAACAGCAATCCAACTCCTTCCTGACTATCCAGCCAATGCCACCTGCTAAACAACAATACATGTCCGATACCACACACACACTGTTACACAGAGGAGACAAATCCCAGATCGCAGCTGTCTGAAACCAGCCATGTGAGGGAATCCATACCTTCCCCCCTATGCTATCCAGGCCATTAGCCAATCAGATCGCACACATGCTTCCATGTACTCTGATAGGCGACAGAGTCTGAAAGCGACCGCCCCCTCCCCGAGACCTCTTAAAGGGTCATCTAGTCTGACCCCCTGCCAAAATGCAGGATTTGTTGTGTCTCAACCATCCAAGACAGATGGCTCCAGCCTCCTTTAGAAACCCTCCAGTGAAGGAGCTTTCACAGCCTCCTTGGGCGTCTGTTCCATCGTCCCACTGTTCTTACAGCCAGGAACATTTTCCTGAGATTTAATCTAAATCTGCCCTGCTGTCGTTTGAACCCATGGCCTCTTGTCCTGCCCTTGATGGCAAGAAAGAGCAACTTTTCTCCATCTTTTTTATGGCAGCCTTTCAAGTATTTGCTTAATCTCCTCTTGATTTCAAAGGGGAAACTGTTGCACTTTTTGAAATAGGCGAGACTTCCCACTACTTGTCCATGGCACCAAGTGCTCCTCGCCCCTCAGCCCTGAGTTTGTGTGTCTAGCTGGGAAGCTTTCCGCAGCCTCTAGCAATGTGAAAAGCACAAATGCCATTAGGGAGGGAGCTGGGAGAGCAAAGTCGTCTGTGTTCAGGCATACCTCCCCGGGGGCAGCATTACAGCGTCACAAGTTCCTGATGGAGTCAATTTCCCCCCTTCCCCCCTCCCAATCTCTACTGGATTTTCACTTTAAATAATGTCATCTCCTAATTGCCGCTGATGGGTGCTCTAGGGTGCTGGGCGCACGGCTATCGGCCTCCCCCCACAAGGACAAAGCAAGTGTGTTCTGAAATCCCCGATGCATGAGGAGAAAATTACAGGGGGAAAACCAAACTGCTTGGCCTTTGAACTGGGAGGGAATTTAAGAATTTAAGAAATGGAGGGGATAGCTCAGTGGTTTGTGCATTGGTCTGCTAAACCCAGGGTTGTGAGTTCAATCCTTGAAGGGGACATTTAGGGATCTAAAGGCAAAAATCTGTCTGGGGATTAATCCTGCTTTGAGCAGGGGGTTGGACTAGCTGATCTCCTGAGGTACCTTCTAACCTTGAGATTCTGTGAACAGTTATGGGCTGGAGATGACCAGTGTTAGCAAGGGCAGATGTTATACAACCAACCCTCTCCACTGCAGCTCAGCCCTGCCTATTCCACCCCCAGGTTCTCTACATGCAGTCCTGCTGACGCCCCTCTGTGTTCACTGGCTGCTATTCCAAACCCTGGTTCATTTTGGTGCGGGGAGGGAGGTGCATCGTGGCAGTCATACCTCCAGGAGGCCTCAGGGGAGGGGAAGTTTGGTTGAGAGGCCTGGTCCACATAGCCGAATGGGAGCCCAGGACACCCAAACTGCAACTCCTCTGAGGCACTGGGGCAGCATTTTGCAATCACGGTATCGAGGTTTGATGCTCAACTGAAATTTCCTGCAGAAACTTTTTGCACAAAACCCCATTTAATTGAATTCCCTGATTTCCGGCCAATAACAGTTTAGATGGAATATTTCCCACCCACCCTAGCTTCCAGCGCACCAGAGTCAAAAGGTCAAGGCTGCTGTATGGGTAGGGAGAGAGGCTTTAAAGTGACAGAGGAGGAGGAAGGCTCTGGATGCAGACCAAACCGAGTCCCTGCTGCCCTGCTCTGTAGCACAGCTATGGAGCTGTGGCTCTGCCCTGGATGCACAGACAGTGAAAGGGGCTTCACTCGCCACTGCTTGGGGGAGAGGATGGGAAAATTGCTGCTGTCAGCAGCTCCCGGACAGAGGGAATGTTCAGCTGTGTGTGTCAGACGCTGTCCTGTGTGGGAGGCGGTGCAGGGAACAGGGAGCGCAAGTCCGTTGTATTTCCAGGCAACACCCAGCCGGCTGGATACACCTGAAGAAGTTGAGCTACATAACCCTTCAGCTCCCCTCCACCCTATCCCCCGCCAAAGCCCCCACCGCTGTGCACAGCTCTCCCCCTGACACCTGGCCCCGGAGCGCGAGATACTCCAGGACTGGAGAAGCCGAAATGACACAAGGTGTCTGCAGGGCTTCAGCACGAACTCACTACTAGCAGGAGTATGAATCCTGCAGTTCTCTCTCAGGCAACATGCCCAGTGATTGCCACAGAGGCTTCGCTTGAGTAAGATCTGAGTCAAGAGCTCAGGATTTAGCCCCGTTACAATAATATCTTATATTTACCTCCTCTTATCAGCCCTACGTACAAACCTCACAGTGAGGTAGGGATGGACCCGTTCACCATTTCACAGACGGAGAAACAGGGAGATTAGATGACTTGCCTGAGGTCACACAAATAAAATCGGTGGCAGGGCCAGGAATAGAGCCCTGGTGCCTCACCCCACTTTAACCACTAGATCACACTGCCTCCCCAAGTCAGGCCTAGCATTCAACATCCTGACTCAAAGGCGCCTGCTCACACCACGCTGCCTCAGACTCCAGACGAACGCTCTAGAATTGTGTGTTCTGTGCAGTCTGAATCTGGGTTCCTTTCCGGGTGGCTGTTTCTCTGAGCAGGAGCCACCTAGTCCACTTGCAAAGGGAACTGGGTCTCCTGTGCATGAAAGGGCCATTAGTCCTGAAGAACATGGCTTCTTGCAGCTGATCTGCATGGCCCTCACAAGTGGGGCTACAAATGTTGGTGAGATCCCAGAGACCAGCCAGGGAAGGGGCACGCAGGGAGACCAGGGTTCGGGGTGAGGAAGTGAGTTGTTAGTGCAAAGCCAACTAGCATCTTCATTTTCCTCCAGCCTCTTAGTGTAACTGTAGGTATCCTGCTATTTTCTTCTCGGGACCAGCTCCCACCTACCAATGTGCCCACTAATGGACTCTTGCTCCCCTCACCTCCAGGGGGCTGCCCTCCCTCCCTCCATAGACTCCTTCGCCATTACCTCTGGATAGTTTCTTCCAGCTCCTTGGTCTTCACTTCGTCTTCCTGCATCTGCTTCTTCATGGCCTCGTCTTCCTTGGAGGCGGACGACGGGGCTCCTTCCAGCAGCCACCTCTCCCTCAGAGCCTTGGACTGGGTAGGGTTGGGAGGGGAACACGGAGAGACCGGTTACTTTCTCCCCTCTGCCCTAGGGAGCACGTGGGGTCCATTGCTGCACCACCAACATAGCAGGGAGGAGGCTAAGCATTGGGGTCTCTGCTAATGGGTCTCCTGGAGCAGTACCAGGACACCTCATACCACTACCTGCAATAAGAGGAGCCGCTGGGTATGGGTGGAGTGTTCCCAGGAACACACATTAGCAAGGGGATAGTAGCCCTGCAGAAAATGAGCCAGCAAGGACATCACTCTGCATCATGGGGCTGGACCTATTTGTACTGCTGCCCATCATCCTAGCATGTGAGCATGAATCCTCAGGTGTCTTCATCAAGCTTAAGGCCAGAAGGGACCATTAGAACAGCTCGTCTGACCTCCTGTATACTGCAGGCCAGAGAATTTCACCCAATCACTCCTGTATCAAGCCCAGTCATGTTGGCTAAAACCACTTCCAAGAAAGCATCTAATCTTGATCTGAAGACATCCAGAGGGTGATTTCACCACTTCCCTCTCACTCGGGTCAAACTCTCCATTAACTCCTTCCCTCCCACCTAGGAAAACCAAACCCCCCACTAGAGCTGGCTAACACTTTTTCATCCAAAAGTACTTTCCTAGCAATGAAGTAGTTGCTCCTTTAGCTCAAGCAATAGCAGCATAGGTTTTGGGTACTCATGGTTGTAGGTTGAAGCCCCACCAATGACCATGGTGTCTATCTACAGCCATGGCCTACTCTTCTGATGTGGTTTCAAACCTCGTACAGTCTGGTGTTCATCAGAAAAGCATAGGACCCTTCCCAACCCATGTCAGAGGGGCTTGGGCACAGCCCGGCAGTCTCAATGCACAAGGTGAGGAACGCAGGATGTTCTCTGTGCTGGGAAAATGCTGCTTCCCTTTCTCCAGAGCCAGGCCCTGTCCAAGCCACAGTGTTCAGATTAGGCCTTCGGGGAAACCCAAAGCCCAGTGGGTTAGTCTGCAGGTGATCACAGCTGTTTCTGGCCAGCGGGATGTCCCGTGCCAGGGCATGTGAGTCATTGGGGTCAGTCCCCAGACTTTGCCACCTGGCTCAAGCAAGCAGGGAGATGGCTAGTCTCCAGGCTGCTCGTTCCGCTACGGAAACCCTTCAGAGGAAGCCCTTCAAAGCGGCACATCTGCATCCTGAATCTTTTCCTGTTACCCCCCTGAATCTGTAAAGCTGCAGCAACGCAGCTTCTCATGGCTTCTTCCCAGACATGGCAATATTAAAATCACTCACCCTCTAGTCCAGCGGTTCTCCAACTTTAGCAACCTGAGGACCCCCATTTTGATTTAAAATTTTCAGGGATGCCCAAGCTCCCCCACTCAGCTCTTGCCCCTCCCACTTCCCTGAGGCCATACCCCCACTCCCTCCATCACTTGCTCTCCCTCTCACTCACTTTCACCAGGCTGGGGCAGGGGCTTGGGGTGCAGGAAGGGTTGTGGGCTCTGAGCTGGGAATTTGGGTGCAGGGTGTGTGTGTGGGAAGGAGTTTGGGTGCTGGAGGGGGATCAGGGCTGGAGCAGGAGGACAGGGTGCAGGAGGGGGTGAAGAGTGCGGGCTCTGAGAGGGAGTTTGAGTGCAAGCTCTGTGCTGGGGCAGAGGGTTGGGGTGTTGGAGGAGGTGAGGGGGGCGGCGCTTACCTTGGGCGGCTCCTGAAAGCAACTGGCACATCCCTCTGGCAGCGGCTCCTAGGCGGCGGCCCAGGAGGTCTCCGTGTGCTGCCCCTGCCCTCAGGCACCGCCCCCGCAGCTCCCATTGGCCACAGTTCCCGGCCAATGGGAGCTGCAGAGTTGGCCCTTGGGCTGAGGGCAGCACACAGAGACCCCCTGTCCCCGCCCCGGGCCACAGGGACATGCTGGCTGCTTCCAGGAGCAGCACAGACCCAGGGCCCGTGACCCTCCCACTCCCTCTCAGTGCCTCCTTCACGCCAGGGAATTGGTCCCCGGTGTGAAGGAGGCACTGGGAGGGAGGGGGAGGAGTGGTTCAACAGGGCCTGTGGACCCCCTGGAATACCCTCGGGGACCCCCAGGGATCTGCGGATCCCAGCTTGAGAAACGCTGCTCGAGTCCGTCATACCTGCCCCCGGGAGGGGACTGTGCAAGGAAACACTGAACTGAATACCTGGGTGCAGAGGGGAAGGTGGGTAAAGCACATTTTAAGGGTCGCACAGTTTTGGGGGAAATGGTTCCCCCACCCCACTAACTATGTGAAAAGTGTCACCTCTGTGCTCTACCGAGCACCTCACCGTCTTTAGTCACCCCCCAACAGCCTGCATGGAAGGGCAGTAGCATTACCCCGCTTCACAGATAGCACCGCAGGCCTAGAGACGCTCCAGGCCAGTTTTTTAAACATATTTCGGTGCTTAATCCCCAAAATGAGGAGTTAGGCACCTAAATACCTCGACAAATCTGGTGCTAAGTGATTTGCCCAAGGCTGGACAGGGAGTCTGTGACAGAGCTGGGAACGGACCCCACGTCTCGTGAGCCCCAGGCGACCCCCTGAATCCTCTTCTCAGTGACACTGGGCTGAGATTCTGGGCATGCTTTGCAGTTGGCTCGGGCCCCACTCAGGTTCAGCCCTGCGGCATTGGGCCCAGATCCACGTTGCTACCTTTAGGTGCTGTAACTGGCGCCTGTCGTCTTCGAGCTGCCGCCTTTTATTTTCGATCTCAATCTGACGTTTCCTCTTCTCCTGAGAATAGAAGGAAAAGACAAAGAAGGGAGGGAAAGAAAAGGATGAATTCACGATAATCGTGTGTTAGGACAGACATGCCAGGATTTAAGCTTTCAGAAGGTGGGGCGTCCCACTGACTTCAGGGGGGCTGGCTCACCCGTTTAAAGCCAGGCGTGCGCGTAAACACGGGCCCTCGGTCAGGTCTCCAGCCCTTTCCCCCGTGGGTCAGTGACTCAGTCAGTCCCTCCTGGAATCTGCAAAGCCGCTGAGCTCCAGTGCTCATGGGGAGTCACGGGTGGGACAGTTTCCATTACGCAGTGGGCAGGTGTCGGGCCGGGTCCTTAGCAGGTGTAGATCGGTACAGCCCCATCTACGCCAATGGGAGCGAGGCTCATCTACACCAGCTGGGGATCTGGCCTGAAGTTTTCAGAGACAATTTTAAGTGGACTGACCTTTCTCACTGACTCAGAAAATTGCTCCCCCTGCAAGTTAGTCAGCTCAACAGCTGAGATTTCTCCAGTCTCAGCCCTTGCTCCTGCTCCATCACTGTGGAATGCAGGAGGCGTGGATGGGGCAGGCCAGAGAGGCTCCCCCTCCACGTTCTTCTGCTTTTCTCTCTCTCCTTTAGGGTTTGTTCCTTCCATTCCCCCCCAACCCTCCTCATTTTTCTCTTACCCAGAAATTGTAGCTACACAATACCCGACAAATACACACACGATGCAAAACAGCAGCACATACATTCCACATCTACACAAACAACGCTTCACAGGCCTGGACAGCTATGCAAACAAGCGAAACGCAGCTACACAAACCGAGCCGGACAGCTACACTCCCAACGCTCACCACCGCCACAATGCACAACCGCTGCATGACCAAGCAACGCTTGACAACAGCCCGGCTACCTATCCAACGCACAACTACGCAAAGAATGCACAGCAGCTACACAAACCATGCACAACGGCTACACCAGCACTACACAACCAATGCACAAGAGCTGCATTTACATTAAACCACTGCCCCACCAGTGCCCGGCAGCTACACAGGCAATGCCCCACAGCTGCACAATGTGTGACCACGGCACATAGAACGCATCCTAAATCCCATCGTTGATGCCTGGAGAAAGGGGAATGGCTGCCTGACTCGACGGCCTGCATTTCCAAGCCCCACAGTCTGGGACTGGTGTTTGTGCCTAGATCGATTCGCTGTCCTGAGCCTGTGAGCGACAGCGACTGAGCTGGAGAGCCTGGACAGAGGAGAGCGAGCTGGGCAGAAGCCAGGTATATCTGAACGGCTGATATCAAGGCAGCTATTGTGTCTAGTCCATGCACTCAGAGCAAACATGCCGCTTTCCCCGGCTCGAGATTTTTCCTTTCAGATTAAGGAAGATGATAAGGAAAGAACAAATATTGAGGCCCAGGCCCTCCACCTGTGATTGAAATTCCCCATTCCTCTTCCGATCACCCGCGCATCTGCCACGTGTTCGGTCTCACTCCTGCTGCAACAGGCCCAGCGGCATCGCTAAGACTTGCGGATCCACAGTTAGTGGCCAGCTGCTGGCAGATCGTATAAAGTAGAGCAGCCCTGAGATTGCTGTCACGGGCGCTCAACAGCTCTGAAAATCAGTTCCCTGCTGCCCCAGTTTAGGCCCTAGTGGGGGAAAAAGGGAAGGTCTGGACATGGACTCAGGAGCACTCGGGTCTAGTCTTGGCTCTGCCACAGGCTTCCCCTGCCCTTAGACAAGTCACTTCACTGCTTTGTGCCTCCGTCTCCTCATCTGTAAAATGGGGATAATAATCCTTTGTCTATTCAGATTGTGAGCTCTTTGGGGAGGGGACTGTCTCACACTAGGTGCATGTACAGCACCTGACACAACGGGGCCCTGGTCTCAGCGAGGCTTTCTATAAATTGCTGTCGTAGTATTCGCTGTTCAGCCACTTGGAGTCCCAGCTGGAAGGACCAAGCATGGGTGGACGAACGTGCTGCAGCCCCGGGTTTCATCAGACATCTGCAATGTATTTGCACTATGTAACGGGTTTTCATGAAATATATTTGCCCTTCACTTACCCCCGTGTTCTCCCAGGAGAATTTTAAATTTAATTACATTGGCTGAAGCACGTGTATTTCAGACTAAATGGGAGCCTGTGCTGCTCAGACAATGACGGCTCTTGTTTGCAATTGATGTTCCCTTCAAATTAGGGCAGGCAACATTCATACACATGCTCAGAATTCTTGTTTTCCCAGGGCCAAAGTGAACTTGGACCTCAAGTATTATTACTATGAATTATTTCTATTGCAATAAAGCCAAGAAACCCAGCTGAGATCAGGGCCCCATCGTGCCTGGCGCTGCACAGAGACACGATGAGAGACAGTCCCTGTCCCAAAAAGCTTATAAATGAAATAGAGACAGACAAAGGGTGGGAGGGGAAACTGAGGCACAGGCAGGGGACGTGACTCACCCAGCATCACACAGCAGGTGAGTGGCAGAATGGACAATAGATCCCAGGGCTCCTGACTCCCAATCTGGTGCCCTATCCACTAGATCACGCTGCATTTCTATAATGCCTTCTCCAAGCCCATTATTAACAGAAATGAGTCAAGGCCCCTAAACAGCGCAGTGAGACAGGAAAATCTCATTACAGGCCCAGACGCGGGGAGGGACTTGGCCAAGCATACACAGTGAGGCAGCAGCAGAGCTGAAAATGGAGCCCAGAAGTCCTGACTTGCAATTCCCTGCTCTGACCACTAGATCTTACTCTCCCCACAGCTGGAAAAAGAACCCAGTCACCTCGACTCCAAGTTCTGGGTCTTTAAGAACATAAGAACGGCCATAACGGGTCAGACAAAAGGTCCCTCTAGCCCAGTGTCCTGTCTTCCAACAGTGGCCAATGCCAGGTGCCCCAGAGAGAATGAACAGAACAGATGATTATCAAGTGATCCATCCCCTGTTGCTCAATCCCAGCTTCTGGCAAACAGAGGCTAGGGACACCATCCCTGCCCATCCTGGCTAATAGCCAGTGATGGACCTGTCCATCCTCCATGAACTTCTCTAGTTCTTTTTTGAACTCTGTCATAGACTTGGTCTTCACACATCCTCCGGCAAGGAGTTCCACAGGTTGAGTTGTGGTGTGTGAAGAAATACTTCCTTTTGTTTGTTTTAAGCCTGCTGCCTATTAATTCCATTGGGTGATCCCTAGTTCTTGTATTATGAGAAGGAGTAAATAACACTTCTTCATTTCCTTTCTCCACACCAGTCATGATTTTATAGACCTCCATCATATCCTCCCTTAGTCGTCTCTTTTCCAGAAGTCCCAGTCTTATTAATCTCTCTTCACATGGAAGCCGTTTCATATCCCTAATCATTTTTGTGGCCCTTTTTTGTACCTTTTCCAATTCCAATGGATCTTTTTTGAGATGAGGCGACCACATCTGCACACAGTATTCGAGATGTGGGCATACCATGGATTTATACAAAGGCAATATGATATTTTCTGTCTTATCTATCCCTTTCCTAAGGATTCTCAAGTCTTCAACCCCAAGAGTGCACTTCTGGCTAGAGTGCTGCTCTAACCCCATCAACACTGGGACACAGAGGACTGGACAAGCCAGAATGACCTTGCACAAGGGTGATTACTCCCAGTCCACAGATGGGGAGCTGAAGTAGCTTGCTCGAGGTCACGCAGCAGATCAGTGAGAGGGCCTAGAATAGAAAACAGATTTCCTGGGTGCTGGTCTAGTGCCTCTGTCCACTCGTCCTCACTGCCTCATAGGCTGGGCCTTGCTTTTTCCACCTGGAAACAAGATGGGAACTGGATTTCCCCAGCCCTCGGAGAAGATCCGAGCCACCTCCAATCCTTGCACCATTGTTGGGATCGGTCCTGATTATTTCATCTGCGTCGGCTCAGCCACATCCCGATCCCAGGAAGCGTCACACGTTTTCTTCCTCGGCCCAGAACAATCTGCCCTTTGCGTGGCAGCGATCGG
This sequence comes from Gopherus evgoodei, assembly GCF_007399415.2. Classification (NCBI taxonomy): domain Eukaryota; kingdom Metazoa; phylum Chordata; order Testudines; family Testudinidae; genus Gopherus; species Gopherus evgoodei. Next base: position 5,637,444 of record NC_044343.1, read on the forward strand.
TCCGATCACAAGCAGGGACTGGAAAGCTGGCAGGCGAGGCTGCCACACAAAGGTGCGGGCAGGAAGCCAACATGTGGCCATAGGGAGAGGACCACGCTTGGCTCTGTCTCAAAGGACGACCAGGCAAAGACTGCACAGCCCAGCAGTTACACGCCTCCGGGCTGGCTCTCCGCATCTGCATCCTCATTCACCCGGAGCCGGGGAGCTCCCATTACAAGCGACCTTATGTCCATGGGCCTGATCCTTTGGGAGTGGAGGGCGCTTGGCGTCTTGCAGGGAGCGCTCAGCTCCTTGCTGGATGATGCTTCCTGTTCTCTTGACAATAATGCCCCTTTCTGCTCCCTTACACAGCCCTTTTCTCTCTGGGCTTTAGAAGTCAGGCCTCCAGCAGTAAACCAAAGCATTGACCGGATGCCTCTGCACACTTGCGAAAGTCCCATAGAAACTGACTCCACCATCCACCAGATCTCCAGGCCACTGGGAAGGAGCCAGCCAGCCATGACCGCAGCTCTAGTCCCATCAGCTCTCATCGGCCAACAGGCAGGAGATTCTCGTCTCACCCACAGCCCGGCTGGCACCAGATGCCTGCGCCCTGGAAATCAGCTGTTTGGAGTCAGACCCACTCAGCCGGCATGTTTCAGGGTCCTAGACAACCACCAGTGAGTGAGTCAGCCCCTGCCAAAACCTCCATCCACTGAGTGGGCACCGGGATCTTGTTTGCAAGCAAGAAATCACCCTCCTGTGGGGCCTGATCCAAAGGGCCCCAGACCCCAGAAGCTAGGAGCCTCAATACCTTTGAGGATCTGGCCCTGGGCGTCTTGCCATTGTCCAGGCCGGGGAAGTAGTAATAGCAATCAACAGTCAGACATTCGTTTGCCTTTCACCCCAGCCTCTTGGAGGCCGTTCGTTAATTCATCCATTAGGCCTCCCCACTGCCCAGACAAGTAGCTATCGCTTGGGGATACCAAGGCCTGGCGATTTCCCCACGCTCATGCAGGAAAGGGTGGCAGAACCTGGAAAAGAGGCCAAGAACCCTCACTCCCATTCCTCTGCTCCAAAAACCATCGTTCTAGAGCTGGTAACTGTGACACCCATTACTGGCGGTTTGTATTATTTTTTTTTGCGTAAATCATCCACAATTTCCCTGTAGTCTTGATGATATCATTTTTGGAAGGGTGCAGGAAGAACGCAGGATTAATCTTCTGAGTCTCCTTGTCTTCTCTCTGCCCAGGCTCCCTTGGGGTCTACACCTCTCCTTCCCTCCCGGGCACTGGTCTCTGGGATGGCCATGCTTGGCTATCAAAGAGCAATGCCAGTGTGAAGAAACAGGAAAATAACTAGGCCCATGAGGGGCAGCGATTGGAAAGACTGGGAGTCTGCTGCTCTGTTCCCTTGTTCCTGCATGTAAGGCAGAGACAGTGGGGAGAAAGAGGGGGATGAAGCTGACCTTTGCACTTCCCATATTCTGAGCCAGTTCAGGGCCCTGCCTGGTTTCCTAGGAGAGCAGCCCCGGGGTCACTCTAACGTACGCGCCGCTTCCTATGGCCTCCAACGGGCCTTGTGAAACTGAGAACAGCGTTAATGTTAACCCCGCCCCGCCTCACCAGCATGATACCTCCTCACACATACAGCCAGCTCTGCACTGAGCAGGGAGGTCTCCTGCAGGTGGTGATGGTGGGATTGTAATAATCTCAGGGGGCTGTTTCCACCCACTTTAAGGTCCCTTTGTGCTGCCAGAGGGGCTTTAGCACAATCGGGAATCAGGAGCCAGGCTGCTGCCCTGAGCGCTGAGTGAGCCTACAGTCTTGTATAAACTATATGCAAGATCCAGCCCCCATGTGCAGCCACCTCTGCCACCCCGCCCAGGATTCACCCGCTTGGTATATCTAGTCCCCCTGGGCAGTGTACTTAGATCAGAACTAACAGACCATTGCCCTGGGGTCACAGAAAGAGCTACTCAGCCTGAAGAAAGGGATCCCACTGGCATTATACGGCTGCTGCACGAATACGTTCTGTTCACCCCTCATTCCAGCCTGCATCCCAGGTCTGGGCCTTGGCACATTGACGTTACCACCACATGGTCTGGAGCGGGGGGCCAGTCACGTTGCCATGAAATGCTACCAGCAGCCAGACTCGCGGCTCGAGGCTGAGTGGATTCATTGCATGATAACGAAGACGGAAGGAGATGGGACGGGACCACTTACCGCTATGGCCTGCAGCCTCTCTTGCTGAATGGCGCCAGCCTCCGCGATCCTGCAACGAGAGCAAATGAACACAGGGAGCGTCAGTGCACAGGACAAGAGATGAGCTGGGGAAGGGGAGATTCTCCCATGCTGTGGGTGCATGTCCGTGAATAGAATCATTGTGGCCCGCAGCAAACCGGACACAGCACACAGACAATGGCTGAACTTTCCCCTTCCTTTGCAGCCCTCCCTTGTCCCTTTGTTCATCCCATCTGTGCACTCGCTGCGAAATCAGAGCACTTCTTGGCCGGGCAGCCTGTGCATGGGGGTCTCCCAGTGCCGCCACCGGATCCCATGCAGCCTTTTCGATGTCTCTGTCACTGCAGGCTCAGTGTCCCTGAGCTGGACTTAGCCAACTCCCTGCCTGCTCCAGTGTACTGCATAATAAATAAAAATATACCTCTCTCAGAGCTGGAAAGGACCCTGAAAGATCATTGAGTCCAGCCCCCTACCCTCACTACCAGGAGTGACTACTGATTTTTGCCCCACCCCCCTAAGTCACCCTCTCAAGGATTGAACTCACAACCCTGGGCTTAGTAGGGCTTAGTAGACCAGCGCTTAAACCACTGAACTATCCTGAGGCTTTACTATCATGTTAGGGCCAAACTGTGTAGCTCAAGTTAAAGGAGGCCTAATGCTTCAGGCAGTAGCAGGGAACTTAGGAATCGAACCCATCTCCCTGCTCTGCCCCAGGCTTTCTGCATCCCTTAATCTCTCTTGGCCCCCGTCTGCTGTTGGTGCAATGGGGACTGAGCACTTTCCCTCTCCGGGGTGTTGTGAGGATACATTGAGTAAGTTTGTGAGGCATTCAGTACACTGTTGTGGGGAGATTAGCTCCAGGAAGCGAATGGAAACTGACGTGCCAAAACAACACTTGGAAAGCTGCCCCCTCGGATGCTTCCCAGCACCCTGGAGGTCGGTGGTCGCGCAAACAGCCTCTGGATAGACGTGATCCAGACAAACCTAAACTCTAGACCTATAGAGCTTTCCCTGAGGGGAGGAGGGGGGTGTCATTTGGAATAAAGAAGAGAGCCTCAGGTGCATAAGGACACCAGTCCCAGAGCTCAGATCGCGACTTTCCCTGGACAATCCATCCCTTCTGCTGCCCTCTCTGCTGATGAGAGCGTATCTACTGCGGCCCTGAGCCACCGTGCTTAGGGATTCTCTCGCCGAGTGCTGGGATCAGGCCTGTCGCTGTCTCTGAACAAGGGCAACGAAGGGCAGGCAAAGAGGACACCCAGACAGGCGGCTGCGGCCTGCGTTTGCCTCAGCTCTAGAACAGGCGATGCTGCGGGCAGAGAAACCCTGTGGTTGCCTTGGGGTTCTGCCAGGGGCTCGAGGTCGTCCTGGCCAAAACATCTGCTGTGTCTCAAGACAGGGCCAGGGCCAGCACACACAGCCCAAGGTTTCAGGTCAGAACCAAATCCGAACACTCCCTACAGAAAGGCTGCTTTTGTGGCTAAGGTACTGGAGTGGGAGGCAGGAGATCTTGGTTTCATTGCCTGCCCTGCCATGGGACCCCTCTCAGCTCCAGCCAGGGGAAAACCCTCTCATCTATTCAGCTTGCAAGCACAATGGGCCCCAGAGCTCAGCTGGGATCTCTAAGCGCCACTGTCAGACACAGAGCAACAGGATCTGGGGCAGTGGAACGAGCCTCTTTGCGGTTTGAGGTCGCCCATCCGAGGAGCTAGCCCAACCCTGCTTAGCTGTGCGATAGGACAGCGTCACAGCCTGGGAGCAGTGCGGCTGCAGGCTCAGTGGGGGACATGGCAAAAATCTGTGTCAAACAGCTTGAAATTGCGGCTCTGACCCACTGAAAGCCCCCCCGTCGCCTCGCTGTGACTGATCTGCGTAATACTCAGGGCCCTGCTCATAAGCACTCCAGTAACATACCGCTTAGCCGGCTTCCCTGGGCTTCCTCTGCTGCCAAAGTCAGACACGCAGCGAGGGGCCTTGCACCTGCAGGAAGCCAGCTGGCTCCCACCCCTCCAGCAATAAAAGGTGTGTCCCTGTTTGTCTGTCTATTTATAGCCCCTGGAAAATGCTGCCAAATTCAGGAGAAGGTGACGATACACAGACCCCAACATGTTCTGTTGCAGCTTCTCCCATCAGTTGGTCATTGACAGTAACATAAAATTACCCCACCTGCGCAGGTTCATTGTTCCCATCAAAGCTGGGATAGCAGCTGGCAGACTTTTCTGGTTGGGATTTTTATTTTTTTGGCCAAATAAACGCAGATTTAGGTCAAGAAACTCTGAGTTTGCTGAATTGGGGTGGCTGGGGGAGGGGAGGGAAACCCTAAAAGTAAAGAAATAGACTTTTAAAAATGACAATGTTCACATTTTTTTTTAAAACTCAAAGTGACTGTTCAGAAATTCACTTCAATTTTTTTTTTAAAAAAAGCTCAAACGTGAAATGTTTTGTTTCTTTTTTTTTTTAAACTTCTCTGTTTGCCCCAAAAAAACTTTTCATCTGAGGTGGACCCAAAATGAATTTGTGTTTTTGGTCTGGCCAGTGACCCGAAAAACGAGTTCTTTGCCCAGCTCCTTTGGGGAGCCAATGTTTGCTTGGCCACGGTAGAAGGTGCAGAGAAGAGACAGGACTCGGCTCTAGGGAATATAAAGGGGATTCTGTACTGAGGCTGCTGGACATGGACAGATCCTGGGGTTCTCTCAGGTTATGTCTACACTGCATCTGGCAGTGAGATCTGACAGGCTGGCTCCCTCACACATTGAAAATAGCTGTGTGGATGTTGCTGCTCACAGGCTCAAGCCTAACCTCAAAGCAATGTTTGCACAGCCTTTTTCAGCCCGCTCCCACAAGCCCCTGCTGTCGCAAATCTGTGGACTGGAGCTGGGCGCAGTTGCCGTGTAGACACATCCTCTGGCTTGCCAGTTCCAGCCTGTACTGCCTCTTGTCACCACACGGGGTCACACTCAGTCCTGGATTTAAGCAGTCATGGGGGGGCTGCAGATTGCATTTAGGGGCTGGGGAAGGCGGGTGGGTGGGTGCCTGAAGCAGGAGGGCCAGGACTCCATGCCCACAGGAGCGGCTGCTGCTGCATCTTTAACACGGGTGGAGCCAGCTGATGTGGCCAAAGCCACAGTGGTGGTTTCTGAAGCGACGCTGAGTCAGGAAACACCCCCCTGGCCTGGGGGGGTGGTTCGCCAAAGGCCCAGGACCATTAGCATTACTGGCGAAGGAGGCAGACTTGTGACTGAGCGACACAGTTACGGGCAGGGCCACACAGAATACATAGGGCTGAGTTTTCACAGAATTTGTGGGTGGGGTGGGGGAGTTCCCCAAATCCCAGACCTCAACACCTCTCCACTTTGTATGACTGTGCCACCCCACTGAGCTCTGGACCGCACTGTGCTGGGTGCTGCACAGGTGCCGAGGAAGAGAGAGTCTCTCCCCGACAAGCTCACTCTCGAAACAGAAAAGACCAAGGGTTCTCAAACTGGGGGTTATGAGTGGTCAGCTTCCATCCCAAACCCGGCTTTGCCTCCAGCATTTATAATAGAATTAAATATATTTTAAAAAGTGTTTAATTTATAAGAGGGGTCTGCACCCAGAGGCTTGCTGTGTGAAAGGGGTCACCACTACAAAAGTTTGAGAACTACTGGAAAAGATGGACCAAGGAAGGATTTTTTTCTCCTCCCTTGTACAGATGGGGAAAACCAGAGTGATGAAGTGACTTGCTCAGGGTCAAACAGGGAGTCAGTAGCAGAATGGAGAATTGAACCCACATCTTCCAAGGGCTGCAGCTGCCCATCCACCATCCTGCCTCACTTGCACTGCTGCAGCTGCAGGGTCTTGTCAGCCCAGGGCCATGGCAGGAGGGATGGTCTGGCCCAGAACCAGAACTAGAACTTGTGGCTGTGGGGAACATCCGTGCTCACCCCGCTGGGGGCGATAAAGGAAGCAGCAGGGAAAGGGACCCCTGCTTCTTGTGCACCACGCCCTCCCCACCCCCAGAGCTAGATCACAGGACCTGCTTTGAAATCACGGCCTTGCATATTTATCGGCTGGTGGATGCCCCAGGGCCCAGCTAGTTCCAGATCAGGCAGAGGGAGGGAGACCACGTGCATGTGTCAGCAGGGGGGAAGCTTTTGTAGTCTTAATTTATGCCTCTGGTGAAGGGCAAATACATTAACGTGTGTCCCAGGAGCTCCTGCCAGGGATGCAAGCCCCGGTGCCAGGCCAGGCCAGTTGAAGGACGGGGGATCATGTGACATCCACCCACTGTTCACCTTCCAGGAGCAGCTTCCTGGCTCCTACCCTGCTAGGGCTGGGAGAGGCTGGCTGGCTTTTAAGGTTTAATCAAAATGGGCCATGAACAGTTATTCCCCATGGACCACAGGGGAAGGAGAAATGCGCTCGCTGAAAGAACAGGCTGCCACTGCGGATAGCACCAGCCTGCAGGAGGCGCTAGTGTTGCTGCTGGCACCCCAGAAGGGAGGAGACCAGTGGCCTCTAAGGTCTGGGGGTTAAGACTTACAGTGGCTAGGCTTCAAAATCCATTGGGAGAAGAGGGGGGATTTCCTGACTGCTCTGATAACATCCACCACTTCTGCCCACCACTGCCACCACACCCCAGCCTGTTAGGTTACTGGGCCTTTTTCCCTCATAACCAGCCTCCTCACCTCTGAGCCTATGCTACACCGATTCTTACCGAAAACTCCCAGATCAGGTGCTCAACGGCACAGAGGAAGAATGGGGCAGTGGTTACAGCCCTGTGGCAGGAGCCTAGAGAAGCAGGTTCGTTTCTCAGCCCTCCTCTTGCTACCTTTGGAGAAGTTACCCCATGCCTCAGTTTCCCTTCTATAAAATGGGGATAATAATCCTTCCTTTGTGGTGAGCTTTTTGGGGCAAGTACATTCACTGTGCCCATGCAGGATGGAGCCACCAGGTGCTGCTGTAATGCTAATAAGTAATAAAACGACCCGGCAGTGGAGCGTAGTTATGTGTTTAATAGGCCTGGGGGTGGAATTGTTCCCAGGGGAGAGGGTGGGGAATACAATGAGCATTTATTCTCATATCCCCATTATGAGATACAGAAGGAAAACCCATTACAGTAAAGTGAGCTACGGAAAACAGTGACCCACACCCTACCTCACACTAATATGGTTTCCAGGGGAATAGAATCGTGCAGCCAGCCGGCTCCCTCTTGCAGAGTTCAGCTGACAAAGCAGCCCAGTTTCTAGAAGGGGCTACTGATTCCAGGTGTCTAGTCTGTGACACCTTGGCCTGCAGCCCCAGTTACGCTACACACAACAGCAAGCATGGTTGGAGGATATTTCAATCAACCATAAGTCAGTGGGTTCAGCACAGGAGTTACTGGATGAAGTTCTCTGGCCTGCTCCTCAAAGTGCAAAGCATCACAGAGTCACATCACAACAAACAGTGACCACAACACACAGGAGCCACTAGTGGCCGCCAATTTTCCTCCACATTTTCCAGTCTTCTCACAGCCCTGAGAAGGGCACCTTCCCGCATGCCAGCCACATCCCTGAACCACGCTCGCTGTGGGTGCCTGCTACCCCAGCACCACTCCCTGCAAAAAAAAACTTGCTTTGACAATATTCCCCCACTCATCTGACTCCCGCAAACTCAGGTTTGCTTCATTTGATCTTCTTGATCGTGTCAGGGATCAGACCAGATGAGCCTAACAGTCCCTTCCCCTTAAATTCGATAAATCTATTCATCAAGCCAGTGTGATTCAGTTACGTCCTGGTTCAAAGCTTTAATGTTGACAGGACAGAACAGAACCATCACCCCAGAATAGAGTTAAAACCAGAGGTGGTTGAAAACTGTCCCTTGCTACTTGTTTAGGCAACTAAATGAACATTTTCATTGCATATGACATTTGCCTGGTTTTTAGTAAAAGCTGGAAACAAAAAAATAATTGTGCTTTTCCAGCACCAAAAATGCAAAATTGTTTGGCTTTGGGTAACATTTGTCAGAAAACCTGACCATTTTAGTTGAAAAGACTAAACAAAGAAGATCTGTGCCAAGATTAAACATTTTTTTCCCCACTTTTGAAGTTTTTCATGAAAAATAGTTATTTTCCAACCAGCTCCAATGAAAACCCTGGCCAGGTCAAGGCCTTACCACAGCTACCTCCCATCAACGTGCTGTGACAAAGTTCCTCCTCTACCTTGGTGGGACCTGCACTTATTGGCAGAGCTTCTCACCTCAGTGATCTTTCCCACTGTCTGGATCAACTCCTCCTGTGTTGGATCTGGAGTTGGGAGGTTTGGGGGGGAACCCAGGCCCACCCTCTACTCCAGGTTCCAGCCCAGGGCCCTGTGGATTGCAGCTGTCTAGAGTGCCTCTTGCAACAGCTGCATGACAGCTACAACTCCCTGGGCTACTTCCCCATGGCCTCCTCCCAACACCTTCTTTATCCTCACCACCAGACCTTCCTCCTGGTGTCTGATAACACTTGTACTCCATAGTCCTCCAGCAGCACAGCCCAGCCTCTTACTCCCAGCTCTCTCTCTATTTCTTTTTTTTACACCCACCCTTCACTGGCTGGCGGGCTTCCCCCTGACTGGAGTGAGCTCCTTTTTAAACCCAGGTGCCCTGATTAGCCCACCTTGATTGGCTGCAGGTGATCTAATCAGTCTGTCTGCCTTAATTGGTTCTAGCAGGTTCCTGCTTACTCTAGTGCAGCCCCTGCTCTTGTCACTCAGGGAACAGAAAACTACTCATCCCCTGACCAGTATATTTGCCCTTTACCAGACTCCTGTACCCCACTGGTCTGGGTCTGTCACAGTCACCTTTTACCACACTGCAACCTGATCCCCGACTCAGCTGTAGTTTTATACAGGGCTCTTTTTGCTGTGCTTTGGCACAAGGTGACTGGGATCAAATCCCCTGTATTGTTAGTTTACTTTGCTGCACAAACTGCAAGCCAGGGGAGCTGAGAGCCCCTGAACTAAACTGTAAGCCCTGTATATGATGGAAACCACTTCAAGCCAGGGGGTGCGGGAGCACCCCTAGTTCTAGCACCTATGCTGCATGCAAGCCCTCTGCTTGTGTGTTAAATCTCTTTCCCCTACCTGCTGTCTGTCTGGTCCAGTTAAACTTTCAGCTCTTCAGGACATGGACTGCTACCACGGTGCCTTTGTACAGCACCTTGCACAACAGGGCCCTTATCTTGGTTGATCCCTACATGCTGCCATCATAATCCAGATGAATAACAGGGACTCACATTACAGGTGCTGTCTGAAAGGATTCCAATTGCTGGTGTTATTATAAACTAACTTGATGTCTTCAGCCCACTGAGATCATATTAGCTGCACAATCACTTTTCCTCCCTTGTCAGTTACAAATCTAGCCAGCTCCCCTAGGAGCCTGTCTTTCCAGCAGTGGCTCCCCATAGAACCCCCCAGCCCAGCTGCTAACCTCTTATCTGGTCCTTAGAAGGAAAAATATATAATAACCCTCTCCCCCTCAATAGTGTGCTTTTGGCAACAGCGTGATCTGGTTCTAGGACTGAGAAATCCCTTCTGGATGGATCATGGCCTCCGCTGACAATGGGAGTGGGCAGGCCTGCATGGCCCTTAACGTCCCTCCAAAAGCTGGCGATACACAGAGCTGAGGCAGCCCAGAGTGGATAAAGCAGCCGGGTCTTGGGAGTGTAAAGATTTCCCTGTTCGTTCTTTAGTGCAAGTAAAATGCCTCTCTCTCTTCCACTACATTGGCAACAAACGTTAAACAGCCTGCGATGCAATGACTTGGCTACATCTGAGACCCCACTACCAAGCCTCGTGCGTTTGCTGGCTGATCCCCTCCAGCTTCTGCAAGGCAGTATCTGCCCGTGAGGGTCTTTCTACAGCTAATTGTACCACCAGTTTCCGGATCCCAGTTCAGCCGAGCTTGCACAGGGAGACGCCGACTTCATGCTATTCGCATTTACAAGGCACGTGTTGGCATCAAATGCGATACAGTCGCGGTGTCTCTGCCAAGGTCTTCCTGGGGTCTGACTCACCACTGGGTAGTCAAGTGAGAAGTCTCTGAAGTCTCACGTGGGTGTGTTGATAATGGGTGTGTGATTGTGGTCTGACCTATTATACAGACAGGCCCAAGCTACTGGATCAGAACTTCCCCACAGTGGGCAAAGGAAGAGGGTCAGTTTGGCTCAGTTCAATCTCTGCAGCGTGACTGCTGCAGGGCAGCGATGCAGACGGCATGAGCCCACAGTCAGAAGACTGGAGCGGGGAGGCCTGTGTTGCCCCCCCCCCCCGGCTCACATAGGGACACCGAGACCACTGAATGAGAGAGATTAAGGAGTCTGCTCTACAGCCATGTGGCTTTTAGCTCATGCACAGAGACTCATGCCCTGAGGTCCCCGGTTCGATCCCGACAACCGGGGTCTGTCGGCGTTACACTTGCCCCCCTTGTGGAAGCAGCAGTTTGCTGAATGGTGACGTGTACAAGAGAAGGATCCTCCCCTACTTCTGTTGATGATCCACACCCAGGGCCAGCTCCAGGCACCAGCAAAGGAAGCAGGTGCCTGGGGCAGCCAATAGAAAGGGGAGGCATGTCTGGGTCTCCGGCGGCAATTCGACTGCGGGTCCTTCACTCCCCTTCTTCAGTGGCAGCTCAATTGGGTTTCCCTTTTTTTTTTTTTTCCCCCTCCCTTCACAGCTTGGAGTGGCAAAAAAGCTGGAGCCGGCCCTGTCCACATACCCCGGGAGAATCCCCATCCAGAAGCGCTTACGGTCACTGTTACAAGGCCATGGGCCGGAGGAATGGCACAGAGAGGGGTCAAGTGAGGCGAGCCGGGTGGATCCATTAATTAAGCCCTTTGCAGCTGAAAAGCCCCGTCCCAGTGCTAGGGATTTAGCTAGGACTATTGTTCGAGGCCTCTCAGCAGATGCCGGGAAGCTCCATCCCGTTTCTGGGCAACCTAGATGCTGCTGTTACTTTGGGCACAATGACTGAAAATATCAGCTTCCTCTCGACCCAGCCAAGGGCTAAGGACCCGATCCTGGACGCCTCGGCGCGCTCTCAGATCCCAATGGGGAGCACCTCAAAGGAGGAGGTCCTGGGAGCCCAATCCTGTGCTGAGCACCCTCAGCTCCCACTAGGCATTATCCAGAGATGATGGAACTGGGGGGACAGGGATAGTGCCTCCACACACACCCCTTACACTCACACATACTGAGGTGGGATGATGGGGAGAGTGGGACCCAGTGGGGCTGCATCCAGGATCGAGCAGGGAGCAGGATCTGGAGAGGCTGGAATGGGCCTGGAAGGAGGTAGGAACACCTGGGACCTTCCTTCCCAGCCTGGAGCTGGCTACCGGTCCCATCTCGCTGGCTCTTCCCCGGCTGCCACCCTCCCCGCTTCCTTTCTGTTCTTTCAGCTGCTAGCTAGACAATGCAGGTTCTGCTCTCAGCTGATGGGGCTGGGGTGGGGGGGTTGGGAACGGGAAGAAGTCTCATTAAAGAATGTGTGTGTGTGTGTGTTTGTTTTGCCAATACTTTTTTTTTTTTTTTACACACATGCATACACACACATCCCCGTGGGAGGAAAAGAACGACAAATGTGCTGTAGGAGGAGGGAAGGGTGAGGATGGGAGAGAGAGAGGATATATTGGGAATGGAGGGACGTGCCTGCACGTATGTTTGTCTGTGTGAGGGGGTGGGTGTATTGGGGATGTGTGTGCAGTGGGGGAGCTTTGCAGTGAAGTCATCAGACTCAGCAACAGGGAAAAAGAAGGAGCTATTCAAAAAACCCCACCCATTAATCTCTCCCTGCTTACAACTCGCCTTCCTCCCCCTGCTCTGCAATGCTTAAAGGGTGTGAAATCAATGCAAAAAATAAATAAAAATAGAAGGGTTAATTTTTGCATCGTTTGTGTGAGACTTGAAGGAATGCTGGAATTGTGTTGGGGAAGCGTGTGTACACCCCCCCCCCCCGCCCATCTATCCTGTTTAGCTTGCTTGGCAATCTACCTTCTGTTCCAAGGCTGCTACATGAGTAACTTCAAAATTCAATCATTTTAAATACAAACAAACACCGCCCCCACACACACACCCCGGCTCCGAGGCCCGGTCAGTCCCCTTCCCTTCCCCCATTGTTCCTTGCTGAACTCTGGCTAGTTGAGATCATGGGAGGGGAATGGTGTCCAAGTCTCGGGGCTTACTGAGCCAAGGCCAGTGTTTGTGTAAAGAGCAGAAGCTACAGAACATAAACAACAGGGGTGGAGAACAGCTGATCCTTCCCCCCAGTCCCCCTTGGGGACTTTCTGGATTGCATCCCCCTCCCCCATCTTCTACGCAACTTCCAATACAGCTCGTGATGTCTGAACATACATAAATCCTGATGCAACCTTACAAATGCTTCCTTTTGATAGGAGCTGTTGTCTGGCACAGAGCAGGGAGAAAGGTCAGCACAGCAATCTCAGCCAGTAATTGCAACAGCCCAGGGAAGAAAGTTTCCTGCAATCCAAGGCAAAGAAATCCCAGGATTGTCACCCCCCGCAAAAATCATGTGGGTTTTTGTTTTTTTTTTAAAACTAGAGTAAATGTTGGGTTCTTTGTATTTGGCTTCTGGTGTCTGAGCCATTAGGGTGTGTCTACACTGCACGCTAAGCCTGGCCGACGACCCATGTTTGAACCCAACCCCCTCTTCTGCCCACACACAAATCAGTCTGACACGGGTCAGCCGGCACTCAGGAGCTGGGTCCTAGCACCCTGCTCTGGAGGTAGGTCAGAGTCCATGTCCCACTGCAACTTGGCTCCAAGCCCTGTCAGTCTGCAGTGTGGACGAGTCAGAAGGTCGGTGTAGTGCAGTGTGAATGCGTTTAGCACAGACATGAGACCCAGCACCAGTGTGAAGGCTCGAGCGTAGGCTTGGAAATAGCAAGTCAGTCAGCCCAGGTCCCACAGACCCAGGCTGACGTAGGCAGTGTAGACATTTACTGATACACATTTTTCTCCACCACCACTAGGGAGAGAAACTTACTTTTCTTTTGCTTTAAACAAAAGCTGAGATTTTTCCCATCACCACAAGCCTCCAGGAGCTGGGGCTTTAAGAAATAAAAAACACCCAATATTGCAAGACTCGAGAATTGACACCTCTGAAATCCAGAATTAGGGGCTGGTACAGCTCATGGGTTTTACTATATTACCTTTCTACTGGACTTTCCATCCTGGGATCGCCACCCATTTTATATAGGTGGAGCAGTACTGTTACACTTTGCTGCGCCCCTCTCCCCAGCCTGCTAGACTAGACTGCTTCACCCACGTGCCCCTTTGAACTTTGTTCCCTGTCTCCCCATCACAATCCCTTTAGCCAGCACTTTTCCCCTTCTTCATTCACATTGATCTTTGCCACGGCATCAGCAAAGAAACCTTGTAGCTACTAGCAGCTGGGCAGGTGACCAGCCGAAACCGATGCCCAGCAATGTAAAAATCGGTCTTGGCAGATTGTAACTGAGGCAGGACAAGACGTGATGAGTCGGTTGCATGTAGCACTAGGTGGATTTACTGTGTTGTTACAGATTTATTCACAAATCATATGAGATGGGTCCATTTACGGCACTGCTGATTATTATGGTGTGTATTGTGGTGGCACCTAAGAGCCCAAGTCGTGGCCCAGGACCCCATGGTGCTAGGCGCCGGTAGACAGAACAAAAAGTTACTTCCCCAAAGAAGGTAAAAACTAAGGCAAAAACCAATACGCAAGCAGGAAAAACCACAAAAAGCAAATATTTTTCAGGGTAGAAGCCAAAACACCCACCCACCAATTATTTTTTCCTCTTGTGCAGGTCACCTTTAAGCTCAGATCCTCTGTCCCTTCCCATGTGGCAGCCTTGCAGACAGATGTGATCCTGCCAAGTCTCTCCAGTTGAGAGGGAGGCTCCCTAATTCAAGATTCAAGTTAAGGCCACTTGTAAAGGGAAGATGTGGCTGCATGGGATTCAAACGGGACACCAGGAAATCTATCTCCACATTTTATTTGGAAGCCTCCCTCCTGCACTAGAGTCTGAGTGACAGCACCGCCTGTCTGTCAGGAGAATGGGTCATAGGTAGTCAGGCCCCATGGTCGCAGCAGAAGTCATGCCTAGTGGTCGGAGCCCAAACACCAGATCCCAGGATAAAGGAAGAGTCAGAGCCCACCTTTAGAACTAACATCAGAGTCCAAAAGCCAGAGCCCAGGGTCAAGATAGAGTCAGAACCAGGGCCGGAACTGGATTACCTGGAGTCAGGGAAGGCAAGAGCAGGGCTGGGACCGGGCAGGAACGAGGGCAGGGTCTGGAGTAAGGTGAGTACAGAGCAGGCAAAGAACCCACAGACATATGCAGTGAGCCATCCCTGATCCGCCACAGCTGCTCGGTTTAAGAGTCAGCCAGCAGATCACCTTAGCCAGTTGGGTGGTTCTGCTGTGGCCCAGCTACGCTCATTGGCTGCCTGACAGCTAGGCAGAGACAACTGCAGGCCCTCATGCCTTGTTTCCTTGTGCTGCCCAGTCCGTATCCACCTGTAATCTCTTGCCTTAGATTGTCAGATCGTTGGATCCAGAACTTTGCTTCAAACCCTTTACAGCAAGGGAGGCACGTGCCAAGGTCAGATCACGGCAGGGCGCTTGGGACATGCCCACAATCCACCCCATACATGGAGGTCTGGGAGCAAGGCCACTGCAGAGCTCTTACATCAGCCCAATACCAGCTAGGGAGATCCCTTGTGTGGGGCGGGGATTCTCAGGGGGCCATTTCCACCCACTTTCAAGGTTTTTTATGGGCTCTGAGCAGCATAAAGGGTCCTTGAGAATCACTCCTGATAAGCACAAAGAGCTTGCTACGTATATTGTCAATCCTTGGGCAATTCCGCAAGTGCCCACCCCACGTCGCTGGGGGGGCAGGGAGGTGGGAATGGAGGGCAGAGTCCACTGCTGCTTTCTGGGTGAGATGTATAACCAAGGGCCCACCTGCTTCTCATCATTAAAGAGCCCACGGCACTTTCAGAAGTCTTGGGCAATTGGTTTCAGAGTAGCAGCTGTGTTAGTCTGTATCGGCAAAAAGAACAGGAGTCCTTCTGGCACCTTAGAGACTAACAAATTTATTTGAGCATACGCTTTTGTGGGCTAGAACCCACTTCATCAGATGCATAGAATGGAACACACAGAAAGAAGATATTTATACATGCAGAGAACATGACACTCCACACGGCTAAATGCAGTGCCTTGCATAATTTTTTTTCTCTCTCCTGCCTATGATAGTTCATCTCAATGGATTGGCCTCTTACAGTTGGTATGGTTACTCCCACCTTTTCATGTTCTCTGTATGTATAAATATCTTCTTTCTGTGTGTTCCATTCTATGCATTCGATGAAGTGGGTTTTAGCCCACGAAAGCTTATGTTCAAATAAATTTGTTAGTCTCTAAGGTGCCACGAGTACTCCTGTTCTCTCTGGGCAATTGGGTAATTTCTTTCTACCTACCCGCCCCCCTACACTACAACCCCCCCACAACCAACCAAACAGCTCCCCAGGATACAGTATTCTTGTGCCTTTCCTGTCCTGAATTTGGCAGTGGCACAATTACACACCTGCCGTGCTCCACCCCAGAGGCAACGACATTTTAGAGGTACCTGAAGTGAGGAAATTGTTAAATGATGGGCATCTTTCAAGATGAAAGACACTCACTACATCAGTGATCTCAACCAGGGGTACGCAGAGATCTTCCAGGGAGTACAGTAACTCATCTAGACAGGTGCCTAGTTTTACAACAGGCTACTAGTGAAGTCAGGACAAACTAAAATTGCAGACAGACAATGCCTTGGTTATACTGCTCTACATATTATACACTGAAATGTACGTACAATATTTATATCCCAACTGATGGATTTGATCATTATATGGTAGAAATGAGAAAGTCAGCCATGGTTCAGTGCTAGTGTGCGGTGCCGCTTTTGTGCTGTTATGGCTGATTTTGTCAGCATGTCATTTTAAAGTGAGGTGAAACTTGGGGTACGCAAGGCAGATCAGACTCCTGAAAAGAGCACAGTCGTCTGGAAAGGTTGAGAGCCCCTGCTCTGGATATGATTCCAGGAATGTCACTCTGTGTGCCAGCTGAAGCCTAGAATGTCTGTTGAGTCAGTGTGAGGTTATGAAAACACGCATGGTTGAGAGCTTTTGGTTAGAATCCCACTGGGTCCAATCATTACTGGGATTTGCCATCTGTTCCCATCCAATAATTAAGTTCTCAGCCATTTCAGCTTTTTTATGCACATGACTTCAATAACCAGATCCAGGTAATATAAAATGGAACTAGTTACTGAGTATGTGCATGGACTGCTGTCCTCTAGGACAGGGGTTCTCAAGCTTTTTCTCTCTGAGCCTCCCTCCCCCAACATGCTATAAAAACTCCACAGCCCACCTGTGCCACAATAACTGTTTTCTGCATACAAAAGCCAGGGCCGGCGTTAGGGGGTAGCAAGCAGGGCAATTGCCTGAGGCCTCCTGCAAAGCTAAGTTGCTCAGGCTTCCATTTCAGCCCTTGGTGGCAGGGCTCAGGACCCCGGGCTTCAGTCCCATGCAGTGGGGCTTCAGCTTTCTGCCTTGGGTCCCAGTAAATCTAATATCGGCCATGCTTGGCGGCCCCTCTAAAACCTGCTTGCGGCTGCCCAAGGGGCCCTGGACTCCTGGTTGAGAATTACTGCTCTAGGAGATGTCATCAGAACTGCTTAGCTGTGTGTCATAGGTCCTGTACTGCTAACACCTCACAGGGATTCCCCTTTCATTCATCCGAGTAGGAATCTACAACATGGGAGCAGGCAGACCTGGGTTCTCTCTCCCATGCAGGATAGAGACAGTTGCGAAGCCCTAGGGTCCAAGAACCCCTTTGTGCTGTTTTATGTTGCTAGGAACTTTGTTAATTAAAGTTAATGGGAATCTGGGAGCTTTTCTACTGCTCAGGAAAGGTGTTAATGAAACCCCTGGGTGAATGTGTATTACAGGGAGCCTCTGTGCCAGCACCAGTGAGGATTTTAGCTCAAGCTGTTAACAGCTCATGCTGTTAGCTCTGAAGGTTCCCAGTTCAGTCCCCTGCTGGTCTGTCAAGATGGCAACTGTCAACCCCCAACTTCACAGTTGCTGGATTTTTAATTTGGATCCAAATGTATTCAGTCAAAATAGAATCCACCGCTATTAGAAACCTTGCCAAGATATTCCCTTCCCTTCCGCTTGCTGGAACGGCTGGATCGGGTCTGTGGCTGGCAGAGATGAACGGAGGGTTGGCACCTCTACATTCGCTGGCATCCGCAGCCTGCACTTAGGATCCTCTAAATTCTCATCATACAGCAAGCGTGGCCGGGTGTCGTGGGAAGCTGGGAAGCAAGTCCCACGGAGCATGAAGGAAAACAGGGAGAAGGATCCCAGACACACACACACACCCCATGGACCAAAGCTGCCATGTTTGACAGTAGAGCCAGCCAACACCCTTCCCAACAGAACCACCCTCCTGACGGGACGACCCCTCTGTCTCCATCTCAGCCTTATCTCATGGACTGGGCATCCAGCTATAGGCAAATCCATCGACATCCTTCCTATGGACGTTGCCTATCCCATGTGGACATGACATGGAGGAGGAGGACCAGAAGCTGAAGGGCTGGGAGAAGCAATTAGCTGAGCAGGGAGGCTGCCCTCTGTTCTCCAGCCAGCTGCTGGCTGGCTAAGTTAATTACGGTTTTATTATAAGAGAGGCGGGTTACTGGAAGTGCTGTGTCAGGACAGGGGTGGTGCCTGGCCTCTGCTTCCCATCAAGATCCCTGCAGCCTGGCAGGAAACCCATCCAACCTGCTGACAGAGGGGGAAACAGAGACACCCGGTGACACGTTCATGCATTGGCTGCTAGCTCCCCGTCCCGTCCCCAGCAGGGTGAGGTGGCAATGGGGATGACACATCAGTAGCTAAGGGTGTCCCCCATGGACACGCCATTTGATATGATTCCTGGGGAAATTTTCCATCCTGGGGCAGAAGCAGCAGGAGGAGGAGAGGGGATGGGGCAGGACGCTGAAAGAGGGGAGAGGGGAGGTGGGGAAGTGGCGGATGGGGGAAGAGGGAGAAGGGGTGCTGGAGAAGGAGAAGGGAAGGGTGGGGGAGTGTAGGAAGGAGAGAGGCATCTGAGTAGGGAGGGGAGGTAGCTGGGTAGTGGGGGGAAGAGGAGGGCAACAGGAGGCGCCGTCTGGAGCTGGCTCAGGTGCACGTGGGAGCGTGGGTCTGCCTTGGCAGCCAGTCCCTGTGCCGCTTCCCCCCCCGCAAGAAGTGCCCGATTCCTGATGCTTTCTTGATGGCAAATCGGAGCCGGGGGAAGAGAGGAGGGAAACGATTGTGCAAATCACTAATCACCTTTGGGCTCTAGGACTGGGCTCTCTCCCCCCATCTCAGCCCCTCTGATAGGCCTGGAATCAGCCCCACTGGAGCAGATGCGGGGGGGGGGGGTGTCCGTGGTCCCGGTTCTCCCCATTAGGAAGCCACTTATTGGTGATTTATAGCTTACACCACTGGGAGGCGGGTGCCCTGGCAACATCGTCATGGTAACAGAGCTTAACCAGGCACCAAGGGACCCGGCTGATGCGCAGAAGGGGAGGCAGGTGGATCTGCGGCTGAGCAAGGAGTCTGTTACAGAAACAAATATACCCAGTGGTGCCGAGGGCACGGCTCCACCCAGCCGCCTGCCCGCCCGGGAACTGCCAGGCTGTGCTACAGGGGCCAGGGCGTGTGTCCACCGTAAGTCCCACCCAGTGCCTACATTCACATCCCCCTGTGTCATCCACCCCTCTGTCTCCCCACCGCGCCTTGTACAAACACGGGCTTACCCGCTGCTGACCCCACACACCCGTCCACGCAGCCTCATTCCCACAATCTTGCCCCGTCCCCACTTTCACCCACCTCTCCAGCTCACATAATACATCCCCCATTCCCTCACACCCCTGCAGTCAGTCTCCGGCTGCATGTGCGCGCGCGCGCACACACACACACACACACACACACACACACAAACACACACACACACTGCACTGGCCTTCTCACCCATGCTGACCATGCCTTTTTTCCACGCTCAGAAGGAAAATCGATGACCTTTTGTCTCGTTCCCCGTGACATGGAACAATAATGTTTATTTGCCTTCCTCTGCTTTTTCCCTTTGTAGCGCCAAATGTGCAAAGAGCTGTTTCAGGTTTCTCTCCCGGCTCCCTTTCCCTGCATTCCAGCCCTGCCTCAGCCGACTGCTCTCTGTACCCAGGAAAAGAGCTGGTGGCCAGTTCTGCTCCCCCAAAGGGAAACTTTGCACAAAAGCCCCCCCTCTTGTGAACACTGGTTTGGCTCCACTGGTATTCGCAATATTGCATGTCCTAGTGTAGATGGGCCCTGGCAACAGTTGATGGTTTAAATGCAATAGACACATCCTCCGCTAGGGTAAATCAGTTTAGCAGAATGGAAGGGGATACAGCTCCCCCGCCTTTCACCAGCTGAGGATCTGGCCCCATGCTGTCGAACTCTGCCGAGAGCTAACCCCTTTTGCTGCTGGGGTGGAGCAAATTGCAGTTGCTTTTCAACACCATAACGGGTCTGTCTGCAGAGCAGTCTATAAAATCCACCTTGACAAGGCGGTGATTAGCACTGCTCCGACTCAGTGCCTTTGATCCACAGCTGGGGGTGGGGGAGAGGAGGCCGTGTGGAGAGGCGAGTAATTGACAATAATCAACAACAAAAGCAAACAAATCAAAATCAGCAGGGCCAGGCGAGAGGAGAGATCCCAGTTCACCGCAGCGCAGAGATGGGTCAAGAGAGGACCGTTCTTCCAAGCCCCAACTCCCAAGAGTGCAGATAAAATGGGGCCTGAAGCCAAGGTTTTCCGGGGGGGTGTGTAAAATGTTGAAGAAATGGACGGGGGAGGAGGACTAGTTCCCAGGAGCATGCTGGGGCACCGGAAGAATGGATTGCGGGGGGAACAGTGGACAGCATCGCTCCCTCTGCTCCAGTGGACAGACAGGACTCAGCTGGCATGGATCTGTCTGGGGGGGTGGGATGGAATCAGACCCTCAGCACTGTCCGCACCCTGGAGCCCCATAGAAGCTCCTTTTGTGGGCCTCAGAAGGGTTCCCGACCTCTCTCTGGGGCACTGTTGGCCGTGGATGGACTCCATGCAGAAGTCCCACTGGAAGTTAATGTGGTGGGAGAAGGGAGGGCCGGAAGAGCAGTGCCCATGGGCCAGGGAGCCCTGGAAGAGCTAAGCAGGGGCAGGGGCAGCTGGTTGGGGTGAAGACTCTGGGACAGGCAGTGGATGGAAAAGACACTAGGACACAGCGGCGAAACATCCCAGAGACGCTGCCCCCGCAGCAGGCCCCAACTAATGCACTGCTCAGTTTGTCACAGTCAAAATAAAGGGTGCCCCCACCCCAACGCACAGGCCCCATGTAGAGATTTTCAAACTTCTCCCATTCCCGTGGCCCTGTCACGTGCCCAGCAATGTATCCTATCCAGCGCCCACCCCCGTCCCCATGGCCTTGTCACGTGTGCCCAGCAACGCACCCTATCCAGCGCCCACCCCCATCCCCATGGCCCTGTCACATGTGCCCAGCATTGCACCATATCCAGTGCCCACCCCTATCCCCGTGGCCCTGTCACATGTGCCCAGCAATGCACCGTATTCAGCACCCATCCCCATCCCCGTGGCCCTGTCACATGTGCCTGGCAATGCACCCTATCCAGCACCGTCATCCCCATGGCCCTGTCATGTGTGCCCAGCAACACACCCTATCCAGCGCCCACCCCTGTCCCCATGGCCTTGTCTCGTGTGCCCAGCAACGCACCGTATCCAGCGCCCATCCCCGTCCCTGTGGCCCTGTCACACGTGCCTGGCAACGCACCATATCCAGCGCCCACGCCCATCCCCGTGGCCCTGTCATGTGTGCCCGGCAACGCACCATATCCAGCGCCCACTCCTGTCCCCGTGGCCCTATCACGCCCGGCAATGCACCATATCCAGCGCCCACCCCCGTCCCCGTGGCCCTATCACGCTCGGCAATGCACCGTATCCAGCGCCCACCCCCATCCTCATGGCCCTGTCACGCTGGGCAATGCACCGTATCTAGCGCCCACCGCCGTCCCCGTGGCCCTGTCACCTGTGCCTGGCAACGCACCGTATCCAGCGCCCACCCCCGTCCCCGTGGCCATGTCACGTGTGCCCAGCAACACACCGTATCCAGCGCCCACCCCGTCCCCGTGGCCCTGTCACGTGTGCCCGGCAACGTACCATATCCAGCACCCACCCCGTCCCCGTGGCCCTGTCACGCCCGGCAACGCACAGTATCCAGCGCCCACTCCTGTTCCCGTGGCCCTGTCACATGGTCTGTGCCCAGGATCATGCCCTATCCGGTGCTCACTCCTGTCCCGTCACATCAGAAACCCAGCGGCGTTTTATGGCATGCAGCGAAATGACTCCCT
Source organism: Gopherus evgoodei (assembly GCF_007399415.2). Classification (NCBI taxonomy): domain Eukaryota; kingdom Metazoa; phylum Chordata; order Testudines; family Testudinidae; genus Gopherus; species Gopherus evgoodei. Next base: position 5,659,153 of record NC_044343.1, read on the forward strand.
GAGGGTAAAACCCGCTGGAGGATAAGAGATGGGCCAGTCTGGTGTTCAGCCAGCCCATTGGGGCTGGAGCAAGAGGATGGGCCAGTTTTTTGGGACACTAGCCTAGCCCTTGGGAGATACCTACCTGCTCTCTGTATGACTTTGGGTGAGTCACTTAGTGTCTCTGGGCCCACACTCCCCATCTATACACTGAGGACAATTGCACTGCTTTGCCCGACGGGGGCATGATGAACATCAACCTGGTAATGCCTGCAAGAGGCTCAAATACCACGGTGATGGGCACCATATAGGTAGCTAAATGGGACAGCAGGGGGCTTACGCATGCAGAATCCAGAGCTGCTACCGACGGGGCCCAGAACGGCTCCTCTTGCTGGAGTCTGGACAAATTCCCACAGCGGAAACATCTAATCAATAACCTGTTAGCTGCTTTCCCTGCCTCTGCTGCTCACACACTTCCGGGCCAGACATTCACGAGCGGGGGCTAGCCAGGTGCTGAGCTCTTTGGAAAATCCAGGATGAGATTTTCAACGGAGCCTCAGGGAATGAGGCACCCAAATCTCAGTGCAGTTTACCCCCAGGGTGCGGGGAGGGGAGCCTAACTTCCTTGGGTCCTTTGAAAATCCCAAAGCTGGGCCTAACTGGGAGCAGAGCTTGTCTGAAAACCTGGCAAGCTGAGTACCCAGGAAACATGGCCTTTAGCATTCCCAACAGCAGTTCTGCAGCCAGACCCTGTGGGTTCAAATCAGTCATTTGAACCCTCTGTGAAATGGGCTGCATTCTGTACTGTCTGCCCCAGAGGTGGCAGCATCTCAATGGGAATTACTTATATAGACACTTAGGGATGAAGGATGCTAATGAAATGCAGGTTACCTCCCATCAGCTGCTCCTGCTATTCCCTGGTTTGCTGCTTTCCCTTTTCTTTACCACAGCCTAGAAGGGCTCAGCATCCCTGATCCCCCAGCACCTGCCTTTCAGTGGGTGGGTGGGAGGGGGAGAGGAGCTGGCCCCAGGATCCTGAAAGTGCAGGATGCATTAGAGCAGAGCAGAGTTGCCTGATTGATTCTCCAGCTCAGACGTGGGCCGGGCGTGCCAGGAGAAAATGAAGTCCTTGAATATTTGATGCCAGAGGCTCTCGGAGCCAGTCTGATTGGGAAATTACAGCTGTTTCCAAATGGTTCCAGGGGCCTTGACACACCAGGGTTTCCAGCTCCTCTCTGGTAAGAGGATCTTCGCTCAGGCTAGCCCCTGCCTAGAAACACCCCCGGTGTTTATGAATGAGATGAGCTGCAGCTCTTAACCCTGTCACCACCTCATTCAAGAACTCCCGGCCGGGAAATTAAGGAGGGCCCAGTGTAGGGTGTTCGCCTTGGAGACCTGAGTTCAGATCCCTGCTCTGGCCCAGCTCATGTGACCTCAGACAAGTCACTTAGCCACGCCATGCCTCAGTTTCCCATCTGTTCAATGGGGATCATTTCCCTGCCCCAACTCCCAGGTGAGGAGCTTTGGTGCTACAGTAATGGGAGCTAGGTGTGTCCCTTGGGGCAGCACAGAGTTAGTGCACTCATGTATTGCACACACACACACCCCCGCCCCGCTGAGCCAGCTTTAATCTCACTGACTTGTGTATTGGAGCAGTGAAGCTGAGGCAGTGTGGGCTAGCCAGGGAAGTAATCAGGAAGGGATCTGGGTGGGCTCGCACAGCCTGTGCTGCTGTGGTTTCGCTGGTCTGGCACCAGAGCTAACTACATTAATGCCAGCTTGGGTATGTCTACACATGGTGCAGTCCCACCCTGGCACGGCAGTGCAGATGCATCCTTTGAGTGAGGTAGCCCTGGCTGAATTTAAGACCAATGTGGGTGCTGATTTTGGGCCTAGCATCTTATTGTTGGGGAGCCTAACCAGAGACACCTGGGTCTGATTAGACGTAACACACTCCTCATGGCATCCACTGGAATTTCAATTCTTCTGAACATAGGGATGGCCACACTGGATCAGAACCACGGCCTGTCTAGTCCCTAGAGTGGCAAGTGCCCACTGCTATAGTGGAAGGAGCAAGAAACTTCCTGATCCCTAGTATTTAGAGATTGGCTTATGCCCTGAAGCATGAGGTTTCATACGTCTTCCAATTTTTACGTTAGCTCTAACCAGGATAAACTCTGAAAATGAGGCCCCTCTGGGATGTCTTAGGCTGGGATGAACCTCTCCCCCACAACCAGAGGCCACAGTGGATTGTTTGCCTGCAGTTCCTTTCCCTGGTTTTGCTTTGCTTCTTGGTCTGGGGTTCCAGAAAGCTCAGATCCCTCTACCCACAGCAGCTCTTGCTTCTGGCTGGCAGTGCAGCCGATAGAGATGAAGCCAGATCAAAACCACCCAGATAGGGACTCCCTGATGCCCTGGTGAAGTTTAGATCCGGTGAGCTTGACCGCACAGATCCATCCCCCAGGGAAAGAGACGGCGACTCCCCACCGGCGCCAGGACCAGAAGGGGCAGTGCCAGCCCTTTCCCAAGGAAGCCTATGCTCCTTCAAGCTCTTTGAGGTTTGGGCTGCTCCGCTTCAGAGAAACATCCCGTCTCCTGGGTGAGCATATGAACTCTGAACCTTCTGTGAGCTGTCTGCTGCCGCGAGCCACAACCACACACTTCCCAGGGCTAGGGAGAAACGTCCGTTTGGAGGGACGGGGACTTGTCCATGGCGGGGGTTTACTGCTTCCCCTAGAAGTGGCTTCGGTCCAAACTCCTACCCAGTTATCCAAAGCTAGTGCCTGGAGAGGCCGTGTGCTCTAAGGGCCAGAGCACCGGGCTGGGAATCAGGAGAACCAGGTTCCATTCCTAGCTATGCCCCTGCTGCTATGTGACCTGGAGTGAGATACGCAATGTCCTGTGCCTCTTTCTCCTCCCACCTGTTGTCAGCTGAGTCCTGTAAGCCCTTGGGGGCAGGGCCTGTCTCCCACGGTGTGCACAATGCCTGGCACGACAAAAGCCCCGATCTCATTTGGGGGGTGAGGTCTAGGTGTTACCGTAACACAAAACACTCCCCTCCCCCGCAAGAGCTAAGCCTTTAGCTTGATCAAGATTTCCGGTTAGGAGCTGGGATCAACCCACCCCCCAAACCCAAATCTTCAGACTCTGGGACCCCCCGTGGGATCAGTCCCTCTCCACATCAGATGGACAGTGTCAGTTTCACTCAGCTTCTTAAAATCTGGGTTAATGAATTAAATAAATAACCCGCCAAAATGTGACATTCAAATAAAAACATGCTGGAAATGAGCAAAATGCAAAATATGCCACCAGGTCTGTTCAAAGGGGGAGACAGGGGCTGTGCCAGGAGGTGCTGATCTGCCCGCTGGGCCCCCTCCCTTTGGGGATCCGAACACAATTCACAGCTGGCCCATCTCCTGCTGCTGATTCCCACCCAGCCCTCACAGCTTCTCCTCCATCCTCCACTTGTGTGCCAGGCGGGGAAGCCATCCATCCAGTTGTCACATCCGTCCTCTGCATAACTCCTACACCTGTTTGTCTGTCTCAGCAGGCCTGGGTCACGAAATGGGGACCCAGCTGGAGGTCTCAGCTTCTCCAGAGCTTCATTGCTCCACTGACTTGAGTAAAGCTTTGTCCACGTGGATCCAATGGATGATCCTGGTGCAGGAAACTCCACATAGTTTCAAAGCCTTCAACAGCAAAAATCCCACCCTCCTCCCCCATATGAAACAAACGACTCTGCTCTGGAGTCACCAGTGGAGAAGGTGCAGAGAATATGATTCTAATGAGACTCCTTGATACCGATGGGGTCAGAAAGGCAAAGGGAATTCACAGTGGGTGCAGAGCAGGGGCAAATCAGAGCAGTTGGGGGAGGGGAAATAAAATCTCCATTTACTTAAGAGCACAGATGGTGCCATGAGGAGGGAAGAAAAAGCAGCATTGAGAGGCACTCTCCAGGCCTTTGAGTGAGTGAGGGAATGTTTCAGCCAACCCCTCCCTGCCTGACAACTTGCGGCTCAAATAAACTAGGACCCAAATCCCAGACAGCTGCCATGACTTTACATGAAACTTTCATTCTAAAAGTCCCCGGAATAACCCCAGGCCCCAGCTACAAATCCAGACCCCAAATTCAGGAAAAGTAATTCTTCTGCTCTACTCTGCGCCGATTAGGCCTCAGCTGGAGTATTGTGTCCAGTTCCGGGTGCCACATTTCAGGAAAGATGTGGAGAAATTGGAGAAAGTCCAGAGAAGAGCAACAAAAATGATTAAAGGTCTAGAAAACATGAGCTATGGGGGAAGACTGAAAAAAATGGGGTTTGTTTAGTCTGGAGAAGAGAAGACTGAGAGGGGACATGATAACAGTTTTCAAGCAGGAGGGAGAAAAATTGTTCTTCTTAACCTCTGAGTATAGGACAAGAAGTGTTAACGGGCGTTAAAGCCAACCGGAGCTGCAGGTGCTTATGGCCTGGTGCCAAGATCTTGGGCCATGGAAATGCTCCCAGGACATTCTCAGCCAGGGCGTGGCCGAGATCTGAGGAACTGATGCGTATCAGAGTTTACAGTCTGTCCACACACTCTCCCCAGCCCGGCCTGGGCTTACATTGCAGTTTAGGTTGGACATTAGGAAAAACTTCCTGTCAGAGTAAACACTGGAATAAATGGCCTAGGGAGGTGGTGGAATCTCCATCACTGGGGATTTTTAAGAGCAAGTTGGACAAACATCTGTCACAGATGGTCTAGATAATACTTCGTCCTGCCTTGCGTTCAGGGGACTGGACTCTCGAGGTCCCTTCCAGTTCTATGATTCTAATCCCTGTCATCCTCCTCTAGCATCACAGGATCTCACAGCCCTTTACAAATAATACTCGCTTAATCTACATAGCTGTGCCACAAGGCTGGACTGTATTAGCTTCATTTTACAGGTGGGGAAACTGAGGCAGAAACTTAGCCCCAGAAGCCCTGGTTGGTTCCCAGTCTCCTGTTCTAACCACTGGACCTTACAGCCCTTACCAAGCTGAAAATAGAACCCAGGAGTCCTAATTTCAGGCCCCCTGCTCCAATCACTAGACCTCACTCTCCCCCTAAAGCTGGGAATAGAACCCAGGTTCCTAGCCTGCTGTCCAGCCCACTAGACAATGCTCCCTCCTACAATGGGTGCTGTCTGCAAGGGTGGGTTTCTGCAGCCTACGTGCTAGTTTTTCTTGCTGAAAGAGAAACCACTTTAGACATGCTAAGGAGTTTTCCAAAGAACCAAGCTTGCTTTGCCAAGGCATCCTACAGCCAGGAATCCAGCCCACAGCAACGTTCTCAACCCTTGAAAACAGGGGCTTCTAGCCCATCGGCTACTCAGCGGGCTGACGCTTCTCTGCCAGCCGGAACAGGGGGCTCCCACATTAACAGGCATTGAAGCCAACAGGAGCTGCAGGTGCTTATGGCCTGGCGCCAAGATCCTGGGCCATGGAAATGCTCCCAGCCAGGGTGTGGCCGGGATCTGATGAATCGATGGGTGTCAGAGTTTACAGTCTGTCCACACACTCCCCCCAGCCCAGCTTGGCTTCCCCACACCCACTCACAACCGTTCTCTGCAGCAACTCCTGCTCCGAGAGGCTGGGACTAAAATCACCATCAACTCCTGCCATCGTGCTCTGGCCCCGCTCCCTGCAGCGAACATCCGCAGCCAACTCCCTATAGCGAGTACTCCTGCCCCACTGCACGTGGTGCCCCCTGGTAGACGGTGTCAAGACTGGGGTAGCTTGGAGCACCCCCAGCACCTAATTAACTTGTCCTGCTTCCGACATTGCCTCATACTAGCCGAGGCTGAGAGCGGAGAATCTGGGAGCTCCCCCTGTCACAACCATCTCCCCAGCTCCACGCCACACAGGGCCTCCGGCTGGGAGAGACTGGAAATGGAGTAGCTGGGGGCTCCCCATGCAGCCAGCTCTCCTGCCGGGAATCTGTGTTCAGGCCTCAGAGATGCATCTCAAATGCCTCCCCAGGATCCAGCTTTTTTCCCCACACCAGCCACTGACCCAGATTAGCCACCTCCTGGTTCCTTTGATAGCTCCGAGGGGAGAATCAAAGGCTGACAATGGAGGGAGGGCGGCCAGAGGAAGCCCGGGGACACCCCTTTATGCTGCAGGCCTGGCGGGAGCCACCCAAACGGCAAGCAGGCGGCTGGGACCTGTTGAGCACCTGGCATCTGGCCCCCAGATGGTCAGTCACCAGTGCTGAGGCAGGGGCTGCCCAGGAGGAGACGGGAACCCGACAGAATTTCACCGGGGAGCTGGGCACTGCTCACCAAGGCCTGCCAGCTCCCGACGGTGAACCACGGCAGAAGGGGCCAGAACGGGCACTGATCCTCCATGGCCTCAGGAAAACCTGTCGCTCGTCCTGCCCAGCGCTGAGACCTGAGCAGCTGAGGCAGGGAAGGGGAGATGCAAGTTAGAACAAACACACCGGCACCAGCCACTCCGGCCAGTTACCTGGAGCCCACCGAGCCGTGGCGAACCCGCTGTGTCCCCTTCCAGGTGATTATGCCTGGAGCCAGCGGTTCCGAGGGGATGCCGCCGCTGGAGTCCTGGGGGAAAGTACAATTCCCAGGCCTATTTGGGGCCGCTCGGTGCCAGGCCAAGTCCCTCTGTTGCCTGATCTCGCTGCTTCTCCCCCCTCCCTCCACCTGTTGTCTTTCTAAACATGAAGCTCTTTGCAGCAGGCACCCATGTCTCCCTATGGGATCGCCGAGCCCCCGACTCAGCATGGCCCTGATCCTGAGCCTGCTTCTCTGGACCCTGCTTCCATATGCAAACAATAAGTCAGCATTGCTACACCACAGAGGCCCTGACTAGAGAGAGGCAGGGCACGCTCGGATTTCTGAGCCACTGCAAAAATATCCAGGCAAGGTGGGGGGGGGGCGGCGTCTGCACCCTCACATGCGTCAACCCCCACCCACCCGTGATCACGCCGACCGGTGGCAACACGTCAGACAGGCCCTCCCGCTCGTTCTCCCCAACCTGCAAATGCCATGGGCCATGGTCAGAGAGGAAGACCCCGCTACGCTCCCCACCTCCCCCGGCACGCAGCCCCCTGGCTCCCCGGCCTCGTGGAGCCCCAAGCTGTCACCTTGGCGAGCAGGACCAACGAGGGCAAACGGGGGGGTTGTATTCAGGTGGAGAGGGAAGCCAGCCCCAATAGGCCAGCTCCCGAGAAGAGGCCGGGGCAGCATCAGCAGCAGATGAGCCCTGAATCCAACCTTTGCTGGATGGAGGGGGGGAACAGGGTGGTTGGCTTTGTGGAGAGGGGAGATGCTATGGTGCAGAAGGCTATATAATTACCTAGACAGACAGATGGCTGGATGCACCCGGTCTCCCCATAGCCTCCACCACATGCCCAGGGCAAGGGGAAAAGCGGTACTTACTCCATTTTCCCAGCCTCTGCAATCCCCTGGCTGCCTCACCCTCTGGCTCGCAGCCCTGCGCGGATCCAGGCGAAGCTCTGGAGGGGAAGGCAAACGCCAGCCCTAGGCGAGACCCCCCTTGCTGTCTCTCTGCTCACGGGCAGCAGGCTCTGGGAGAGGTGGCAAGCGGCTGGTGGCCGTGCAGCATCCCCAGCTGTGTTATTGTCCAGAGTGCGGCTGGCTGGCGGTGGATGGCTGAGCTGGGGATGTGAAGGGATTTTTTTTTTTCCTCCCCTTCCCCTTCTCCAGCATCCTAACAGCACCTTCTGCTGGGCATCGCCTGCCACTGCCGCTGCTCGGAGAGTCTCCAGGAGCATAAGGTTCAGTGGAGACCTTGAGCAGCGCCTGGACATGTTCAATAAGGAAGCTGCATCCCTTCCAAGTGCCTGACAAGCTGGTGAGCACCAGCCCAGACCTAGCATCCTGCAACCAGCCAGGGCAGGGTCTGGGATGGACTCCCTGAGTTAGTAGGACTTATTCCCCTCCCTCCCCCCATCCCATTTCCTTAACAGACACATCTCCAAATTCCTAAGCAAGCTTCTCTTGACAGCCTGCAGGTCCGGCCCTGACTAAGCATGGTGCAGAAACAGGCTGCTCAATCATACACGCTCCAGGGAGAGGGGAGGGAAGGCAGGACTGGGGCATGATAAGCCTATTGGGTTTATTTTGATTTCTTTATGGTGACCGCAGCCACCGTTCCAAGCTCGCCTGGGAAATGTGGTGGTGATGCTCTGAAATGAAAGTCGTGAGCTCCTTGCATCCCCAGCGTGCTTCACCATCCCTATCCAGACAGTGCTAGAAATGCAGCCACCTCTGGGGTGGAGAAACAGGAGCTGAGAAGAAACCCAGCACGCTGCACTGTATCCGTACAAAGTCAGAAATGCAGCCACCTCTGGGGTGGAGAAACAGGAGCTGAGAAGAAACGCAGCACGCTGCACTGTATCCGTACAAAGTCAGAAATGCAGCCACCTCTGAGGTGGAGAAACAGGAGCTGAGAAGAAACTCAGCGCGCTGCACCATATCCGTACAAAGTCAGAAATGCAGCCACCTCTGAGGTGGCAGGGAGGGAGCTAAAACCATGCACAATGGGGGGGGACATGAGGGGAAATTTGAGTTAAGGAAATAGGGGAAAGCTCAGTTCTCACCCAAATCACCTTAAGAACGTTCAATTCCTCACTGCTGAGCTGTCGACCGGGGCTCTGAAGAGCTGGGCTGCATTTCTGACCTCGCTAGGTTCCCTGCATGGCCTTAAGGAAGGTTCTTGCCTTTGCTGGGCCTCAGCTTCTCTATATGGAAACCAGGGATAATAATCAGGGCCTAACACAATGTGGCCCTGAGCTCAGTTTGGGTCTCTAGGCGCAGCTATTATACCAATAATCATCCCAAAAAACATTCCACGGGAGGGAGGAGTTGACCCTGTTGGGATGTGAACCCAATGAACCACGGGCAATTGAAAAGAAATACATAGACCATAATGCCACCTGCAATGAGTAAGGGAAGCAGTGTGACCTAGTGGCCAGAACACTGGGCTGGGACTCAAGAAATGGAGGTTTATTCCCTGTTCTGCTATTGAAGACCTCAAGGGCTGAAATGTGAAGTGGACTTTGGAATTTCTTCAACTGTACAAAAAGGGCCTGATATTTACATCCCACACAAGGGGCAAAAATTGCAGGGAAAGTCTCCAGACTCAGCTGGATGAAGAACTGCAGCAAAAAGGTTATTGGGGTAAGTGGACAGCTGGGAGGGAGTGGAGGAAAGGATTGATCAGCGACATTTGGGAGTTAGCAAACATAGGGATAAAGGGCGAATTGTTAGTAGTCAAGCTGAATTAGTGTTTGCCAAGGAAATGAATATAAATCAGAGGAGGTTTTTTAAGTGATAGAAATAAAAAAAGAATAAGGAAGGCTGAGGTTGGGCCCTATGCAGTGTGGATGGGAAGGAGATTAAAGATAATCTAGGTATGGCCTCAAAACTCAACTGAATTCTTTGCATGGTTTTCACAAAGGATGATAACATGGAACACAGGCATGAAGGCAGGACAGCTGATGGAAAGGAGTGTCCAAAAACGGAAATTTCCTCCTGAGGTGGAAGAAAAACTTAAAGCATTTAATGAACTCCAATCAGGGCAGGGCAGATTACTGCCTTCCCAGAATACGGAAAGAACTGGTGCACAAGATTGCTTGGCCGGTAGTAAGGATTCTTAATAAATCTACCTATTTGGAGGTAGTACCACATGGTAGGATCACTGGAGAATCGCTAATGTCAGATCTATATTTAAGAAAGGGGAAAACAAATGAATCCAGGCCATTACAAACCTGTGAGTCTGACCTCAGTAGTATCCAAGGCTTTGGGACAAATTGTAAAGGAAAAAAGGATTAACGATATGGAGGTAAACAGGAAAGGAAATGGAATACATGCACTTGGTACTGCCGAATTTCATACCATTATCTCTCCAGTCTTCAAGGTCATCCAGATCTTCCTGCATAATATTCCGATCCTCCCCTGTATTGACAATGCCTCCCAGCTCTGTATTGGCAATACATTTCAATATAGGAGATGGAAAGGGAGTAGATCGAATATACGTGGCCTTCAGTAAAGCATTTGACTTGATACCACATGGGAAATTATTAGTCAAAGTGGAGAAGAGAGGGATTAATACAAGAATTGTAAAGTGCATAAGAAACTGGCTAAAGGGCAGAAGGTGACAAGTTGCTCTGAAAGGTGAATTGTCAGACTAGAGGAGTTCCTGCAGGGTCGGTCTGGGGACCAATCCTATTCAATATTTTTATTAATGACATATGCACAAAAAGTAGGAGTGTGCTACTGAAACAGGGCCGGCTCCAGGCACCGGCGCAGGAAGCAGGTGCTTGGGGTGGCCAATGGACAGGGGCCGCATGTCTGGGTCTTCGGTGGCAATTCAGCGGCGGGATACTCAGTCTGGATGCCGAATTGCCACCGAAAAATGAAGCGGTGCAGCTTTTTTTTCCCCCCTCTTCACCGCTTGGGGCAGCAAAAAAGTTGGAGCCGGCCCTTATTGAAATGTATTGCCAATACAGAGCTGGGAGGCATTGTCAATACAGGGGAGGATCGGAATATTATGCAGGAAGATCTGGATGGCCTCGAAGACTGGAGAGATAATGGTATGAAATTCAGCAGTACCAAGTGCAAGATCTACTAGACTTAGGGTCTAATAATAAGAATTTCTGCTATAAGCTGGGGCTCATCAGCAGGAAGCAACAGAGGAGGAGAGAGACCTGGGTGGGTGAGTCGATCACAGGACAATTATGAGCCAGCAATGAGATGTGGCTGTGAAAAAGGCAGATGCGATCCTAGGATGTATCAGGCAAGGCATTTTCAGTAGAGATGGAGCAGTATTAATGCCATTGAACAAGGCCCAGGTAAGACCTCATTTGAAATACTGTGCATCCTTCTGGTCATCCATGTTCAAGAAAGATGAATTCACACTGGAACAGATACAGAGACGAGCTACTGGCATGATCAGGGGGGTCCTGTATTATGAGAGGAGACTGAAAGAGCTAGGCAGGTTTAGCGTAGTAAATTGAAGGCTGAAAGGGGATGTGATCGTGCTATAAATACACGAGAGAGGTGAATACCAGGGACGGTGAAAAACTATTGCACCCACAGGACATGGTGGCACAAGAACAAATGGGTACAAATAGTCCACTAACAAATTCAGGTTTTCTAACCATTGGAGAAGGGAGGTTCTGGAACAACCTCCCAATGAGAGTTGTGGGGGCAAAGAACTTAATCAGTTCTGAGAGAGAACTGGATACACTGCTGAGTGTGACTGTATGATGGATTTGCTTGAGATGGTGGGGGATAGGGCTCAGCAGCCCTGGGGGAGCCCTTCTGGTTTATGACTTGGGTTCCTAAAGCTCATGCTTCAGGGCTTTAGTTGGCCACTTGCATGGGGGTCAGGAAGGGATTCCCCCCACACCATGTATGGTGGGGGGTGGGGGGGTTGGTCTCCTTCCTCTGAAGCATCAGGAACGGCCACAGCTGGAGGTGGAACACTTGATGGGGAGGACCAGGGCTCTGAGGTGGCACCAGGCATTCTCACTCTCCTGTGCGACGCTGGCTGGGTCTTGCTCACATTCTCAGGATCTAAATGATCCGCCATATGTGGGGTCGGGAAAGAATTTTCACCCAGGCCAGATTGGCAGCGACCTGGTTTTTTTTTTTTTTCCACCTTCTTCCATGGAGCGTGGTGGCTGGTCACTTGCTGGGATTACCTGGATACATCTCCCTTAACCAATTCCCTGCCATCGCAGGGACCTCGGACATTGGTGCCCGTCGCTCTGCCTATGTCTCTGGTGGGCCGTAATACTTTGGTCTAACTCCCATGGTTGGATTTAGTGCGTTGGCAGGTGGCTGGGTGGATGCTGATGGCCTGTGATACATAAGAGATTCTGCTAGATGAACTGGTGCTCCCTTAAATTCTAGGACAAGCTGGGCGAGGGGCATTTCCAAATGGCTTCTGGCTTTTTACAAATGGCTCCTGGCTCTCTTTTGGGTTGCTTTGGGGGTTTTTTTTGCCTGCCTGCCGGGCATGTCATTCAAATAAACTGGCCACTTTGAAAGGCCATTCCTTGTTTCCACTTTTGGACACCATTTGGCGGGCAAGAGGGGTAAGAGGGGAGATTCATGTTCGGGGCCCATAAACAACGTTTCTGCTGTTTTTTTATTTTAAAAAGCCAGGAAAGAAAATAGTTACCTGATCTCTCTTGTCCTTCCTCAGTGGGTTCCTCCTTTGGGCCGGGAGCCAGCTGGCTCTCGAAGAGGGTCTGCATCCTCCATGCTCTCTTCCTCAGCCAGTTCTTTGTCACTGGCCACTGCTGGATTCATTCCTCTGGTTCTCACCAGGCATCCGCTGTCACCCATGCGGGGTGGGGGTCTCCAGCAAATGCAACTGCAAGCTCTGCACAGGAGCAGCAAGGCTGAAGGGTGCAGCCTTTGGTTTTCTGGGCGACCTCACTTGCTTTCTGGGAGGACTGCCCCAGTTCCTTCCCTTGCACCAGGCATTGCTGCTCATTCCAGTCGTACCCTGGTTGCTGCATCTCCTCTGCAGTGTTTGATTTTATGTCTCTATTCCTGTTTGCACTGCCCCTTCCTCCCCCAGGCCGAGGAGAGCCAGGATGTCTTTCCTGGGCCAGGCAGCTGTAGCTTTGCGTGGACCCATGGGCTAGCAGGGAGAAAGGCCTTTCAAAAACATGCAGGCAATTTTAACTTCTGCTCCCTGTGACCCAAGCAGTCACCGTCGGAGGGACGGAGCATTGTGGCACTGCTCCCGGAAGGTTGTTTTTACCACGACAGGTAACACCGTGTCCACCAGGGCCTTCTACCAGTAGGACTGCACCGAGAGAGGGAAGTTCAGCCATAAACAGAGAGTTAGGGCCCAAAACTGGCCCCGGCTGGCGGGCGCACCCAAGAGGTGCTGAAATAAGGCAAGTTTCCCCAGGAAAACGTTGGGAGTTTTAGTAATTAGCAGAGAGCACAAGAAGCCTGATCAAAACTGCAGCAAATTCTCGGAATGATTGATGGGCACCTGCTAGGCCTGTTTCTGCTCCAACCATCTGGAGTACCTGGCTCCCTCCTTTCCGTTTTCCTCCCTGCAAAGACACGTGGTGAAGGGAGGCACCACCGGGATCCTAGTGCCCCCACAGGAGGGGTGGGTCGCTAATGCTCCGGGTGGTCCCAGCTGGGCCTCATTTGACCTCCCCAGGGCAGCAGTCGCTGCTTCTGCTCCTCCTGGAGGGCCGATGGCCACGAAGAGGCAATGGCACAGAGCAAGTCGGGTGCCGACGGCTCTCAGGTGATTACTAGCCAGCATTGAACCTCAGCCTGCTGCCTGGAGGTAGAGACTCTTCCAAGTTTTTCTGCTGGACGCTCCCCTGTGCCAACCGGGTGTTTACCCCTCCCCTGCCAAGTGCCCTGGGGCAAGGCAAGGCCTTTATTTCCTTTCCCACTCCTGTGTATTTATCCTGCCAGCCCTCTGGGGCAGGCGCTGTCCTCACGAGGGTCCTGCAGAGCACCAAGCCCACTGAGGCCCTAACCTCAGCGGGGGCAACCAGCCGCTCTGGTGACAGAAGAATTATTATTATTAACAAGGCGACTGGACGTCCACGCTCTCCCCCACGAAGCCCAGCTGGACAGCCACTGAGACTGCACCTACGACAATGCTTGGCTACAAATCAGAGCCCCGCCTGGGCGTGCAGCGCTAAGGTCCATCCCCACCTCAGAGAGCTCTCCCGTCCCCCATTAGCCACCCAGCTCCCCAGGGCTGCTTGAGAGCACGTTCCTTTCCCCCCCTAGCAGGTGACAGTGGTTCTTTGGGAACTGAAACCGTTTCCGTTTTAAGGACTGGAGGGTGCGTTTGCATGGGGCACCCCTGGCCTCTACTGGAGGGAATCAGAACTGTTCAGCTGCTTGCAAAGACCTGAGTTCTATCTCTACCAGCACCAAGGTGGCCCAGCAACCTGCAATTTGGGTTGGCTGTGGGTGCGTTTATAGCATCTGAACAAACAGCGACGGCTAAGTGCGTAATAAACAGTAGCGTCTCTGCCAGCGGGGAGCTGAGGCAAGGTGTTCTACTGAGCACTTCGATCTAGTGTATGATCTTGCTGGCTGGATACTGCGTGAACCCAGGGGAACCAGCGGCCATGGGAGGAGAAAGAAATTTTGGGTGCCAGGAAAGTCTGGGCTTTCCCCAACCCTCCCTCGACACAACGGTTTCCTTTAAGAAACGGACTCAGGAAACCAAGATGGTGAATCTAAAACCACCACTAGGTTGGGAAATCCACATGGTGAAAGCATCAAACCTTAAGTCCAGAGCAGGAGCCTGAATTACTTCACTTTTAGAGGCCTAAGAACACTGGATGACTTTGAAGCCAATCAGAAGAGATAGGATCAGATCTCCAGAATACAAACCCCTTCCCAAACACTGGCAGGAAAATCCTTCATCCACTTCTCCTGTCTCTATAATGGGCTGACCCAAAAACCTGGATCTGCGTGTGAGTTTAGAAGCGGGATCCAAATTTCACAGCTGACCCTTATCTCTAGAATGGGCTGGACTGGACCAAATCCTCACCAATGGGTGGGGTTGGAAGCTGGAGCCAAATTTCACAGCTGGCCCTTATCTCTATAATGAGCTGAACCAAGTTGTCAGATCTGCAGGTGCATTTGAACAGGGAACCTAAATTCACAGCAGTCTGTTATTTCTCTAACGGAAATAAAATTCTGGGTCCAAACTTCTTGGGGAGGATTTGAAATTTGGATCTCAGGTTTGTTCTGCGGGCCAAACATGTAAAATTCTTCCCCTATAAGAGCCAGGAGAGCATCTGAGTAAAACCGGGCTCTTTGTACACCTCCCACCTGCTCTCTGAGGTCCCCAGTTCTCAGCTGCGCACTTTATCACGGCTCCTCCCCATCGCTTGCAGCGTGTGTGCAGCTCTGGCAGAGCGAGCTGGATCCTGTCCTGTCTCATGCTTGCAGCCAAGTTCTGACTGCAGAAGCCTCGGTGCTGTGGAGGTGAGGCTGGCAGGCTGACTGTCTGCTTCCAGCTGACACGTGCAGCCGTCACCCACTGACTAGATGTTTTGGGAGCTCCATGGGTGTGGCTGGGGTTCATGGCAATCTTGTCTCCCTAGTTTTGATGCTTATGGTCTTATTCCCCATTTTTATCCCAGCCCCTAAATTTGGTTTGGAGTGGGGGTTTTATATATAAAGTAAAACTGAGCCAAACCCGCCAAGTCTCACCGGGGTTTGGCAGGAAAATGCAAAGAATTGTGAGCTGTGGTACTAAAGTGAAAGGTGCTATGGAAAGTCTTAAGAGGTTTATTCTACTTGTTCTAGCCTCTCAGATGGGCGTAAGTACCAGGCCCTAGATCCTGAGACGTATTTAGGCACCTAACTCCCACTGATTTCAATGGGAGTTAGGTGCCTAAATACCTTAGAGGCACTGGGCTCATGATCTTAATGTTTACAGATGTGGAAACTGAGGCACAGAGAAGGGAAATGACTTGGCAAAGCTCACAGGGCAGGTAAGCAGCAGAGGTCGGACAAGAACTCAAGCATCTTGTGCCCCACATTAGGGCCCTAACCAGTAGGCAATGCAGCCTCCCATAGTCACATGCTTTTCTATCATTATTTATTTGTATTACTGTAGCAGCCAGAGAACTCAGGGCCTTCTTGCGCTAGGTGCTGTACAGACATGTGGGAAGAGACAGACCCTCCCTCCATGTGCTCAGAGAGGTTGTTTTCCACCAAACCCCATAAACTGGGCCAGGCTCACTTTGAAAGATAACCAGGGTTTGTCTTGAAACTCAGCCTGGCCTCTTTCTGTCTCAGGGGCTGTCAGCTAGAAAATGAGATTAAAGCATCCTCCCTGTCTTGCAGTGAGTGCTGGGGGGCTGCTCTGGGGCTCAGAGTTCAGTTCCTGGCAGCCCCGACTCTCCTTGGGATTGTCTTGGTCCCACTGTGTGAAATGGGGATAAGAATCCTGCGTGTGTTTCGACTGCGAGTGCTTCGGGGTGGGGAGTGTTCCTCGCTGTTTGTGTGGGCAGGAACCAGTGTAATGGGACCTTGACTTTTCCGCCATTCCAAGGCCAGATGGGACCCCTGTGATCAGCCAGCTCCTGAATAACGTCTGCAGAACCTCTTGGCTGGGGCCTCTGCGCTGCTCGATAACACAGCCACTCCTTGCAAAGGCCCAGAGTCCCTGCCCCCTTTGTGTGTCTAAATCGCCCCTGAGGTTCCTTCCTTTGGGCTCTTCCCGCAGGGGCCGGGAGAAGGGATTGCACAAGCCTGCAAACTGAAGAGGAACCAAGTCGAGCAGGGCAGGCGAAGAGCCGAGCGGCAACCTGGCTATGTGGGATAGTGGCATCACAAGACCCTCCCATGCCCTCCAGCCTTACTTAACCCTCTCCCCCAGAGCCTCAGTCATCAGCACTCACCATCCTCCCCCAGCGTGAAGGAGCAGAGACAGCATGGGGAACACCAGCCTGCTGCTCCTTGTGCTCATCCCGGCAGGTAAAGGAAAACAGACTATGCTGCCCCTCTGGGGAAGTAGGGGCTCAGTGGGGAGGACCCATGAGGCGAGGGTGTCTGAGCTCAGAAGCTCCTGGGCTGAGCAAGTAGGTGCTGAGATGGGTGGCTAAGTATAGGAGGAGGAAGCATGGTCTAGTGGTTAGGGTGTCAACCTGGCTTCAATTCCTAGCACTGTCTTAGATGCGCTGGGTGACCTCAGGCAAGTTGCTTCAGTTCTATGCCTCAGTTTCCCCAGTTTAAAAGGAGGGATGAGAGCCCTCCTTCCAAGGAAGTGTGAAGAGAAATGCTTTAAATGTCAAGCAGCATTCTGACAATTGCCATTGACTGCAGTGGGGCCAGGATTTCCCCCCATGCTCATGAGCGTAAGTGCCTAGAGAGATGGCTGAGCTCATGTCCTCCACCTGGGTCTGGGAGCCAGGAATGGCTGAGCTTTAATCCCAGTGTCTTCCCCCTGACCGTGGGTGTATGTAGGGTCTGTGCCACAGGCTGGGGGAGAGATGTCATCTCCCCACCAGTGGGTACAGCCCCTATGGAAGTGAATGGAGCCACGCCCACGTGTGCAAGAGTCAGATTTGACCCCTAAGGGGTGACTCATCTGAGTCAGGGTTGCTCAATCCAGCCCTGGTGTGTCCCCCCAATGCTCTGACACAGCCATTCCCACAGCCCTGTGGTTCCCAGGATAATCCTTGCCTAGCCCCACCCCGAGATCATCCATTTTGGAGGGTGGATTCTTTCCTTCCCCATAAACAGCTGTTTGGTTTGGGACAGGTGCCCTGGGGAGCTGGATTATCGGGGGGAAGGAGGTCAAGCCCCATTCCCGGCCCTACATTGCTTCCATCCAGCTGGATGGTCGGCACGTCTGTGGGGGATTCCTGGTCTGGCGCAAGTGGGTGATGACGGCAGCTCACTGTGTGATTCCCAGGTAAGTCACGGCGCTTCGGGGGGGCTCCATTTGGCCCTGATGGCTGCATTCCCCTAGGATGTAAAATAAACCCTGCTCCCCTGACAGTCACTGCAAGGGGTGGAGGAGAGCCTGCCCCACTGCTCAGCTCAGGGACCTTCCCAGGAGCCCTTAGCCCAGCCCAACAAAACCGAAGCACCTCTTTGAAATCTCTACCCTTGCTGGGGACAGAGGTTCAAATCCCAGCAGGGGCAGCTCAGCCCCTGCCCCTTTCGGGTGGGCATGCACCCCATTTTGTGCTCCCGTCCCCTTATTTTCTCCAGCCTGCTCCTGGCTACAGCCCTGCACCAGGCAGGCCAGTCCTGTATTGATTTCAATCCCTCTCACCGTGCGTTTCAGACATTCCCCCGCTGTGCGCATCGTGCTGGGGGCTCACTCCCTGAAACACCAGGAGGCCTCTCAGCAGATCTTCAGCATCCGGGAATCCATCATGCACCCGCACTTCAACGCCCGGACAGTCCACAATGACATCCGCATGCTGGAAGTGAGTTGCCCTTGTCACATCTGCAGTGTGGGGCATGGGTCACTTGCTGGAGGATTCTCTGCAGCTTGAAGTCTTCAAACCGCGATTTGAGGATGTCAGTAACTCAGACATAGGTTAGGGGCTTGTTACAGGAGTGGGTGGGTGAGATTCTGTGGCCTGCGTTGTGCAGGAGATTAGACTAGATGATCATAATGGTCTCTTCTGACCTTAAAGTCTATGAGTTTCCTTAGATCCCTGGGGGGAAAGAGAGAAGCTCACAACCCTCACGAAAACCTCCAGCTGCTCCAAAATTCTCAGAGTTTAGAGAGAATTTTCTTTTGGGGGTCAAACCTTACTCAAGGGGATGGGAATCAAACTCCCATCGTCTTCTCCTTACTCTTCCATCCCCCACCCCCACTGGAAAATCAGGCTCAAATTTCCCCCCCTGATATGACCACCATACTAAAGCCAGCAGAGGTCACAGCAGGGCTGAAATGGACCCACTGCAGCAAACGCCGCCCAGAGGGGTAAATGACTAATCTGCTGATGTCTCGTTCACATCAAGGGTGCAGTCTACAGAGTTGGGAGGCAGGTATTTGTATGGGGCGCAGATCAGAGCCGCTCAAAGCTGGTGGGTTCAAAGGAACTTGAGTGGTTTGCATTGGCCTTAGGGGAGGCTGGTGGGGAGGAGGTGAAATACAGGGACAAAAATGGAGTAGGTTTCACCGTCATGGTGCAATCCCCGCTGTCCCCCTTCCAGGGTCTATTGCGACAGAAATGCCCGGGCTCCCCGGGACGCAGGAAAGGGCATTTCTGATGGCAGCAATGGGACAGCCCGACATAGTTCTCCAGCAGCAGGACAGAAGCAGCCCCAGTACCAGCCCGTCTCCTGGGTGAAGGTGGCACAGGATGTGGGTCAGAATAGGAATGGAAAAATCAGTCGCCGCCAACCAGTGCAGTGGAATTAGGATATCTTCAGAAAGGAATTACTAAATCAGCCACTAGGGGGTACTGCAGCTCTGGAAAAAATATATTCCGCCCTGCTGCCAGTCTGGGGACTTTAGGGGAGTTGCAATGGCTTTGCAGCCAGGCTGGGTTTGGCCCCGGTGTGTGCAGGGACCAGAGGCTCTGAAGGATGCATGGCTGCACCATCGCTGGCTTGACCCGAAC
Source organism: Gopherus evgoodei (assembly GCF_007399415.2). Classification (NCBI taxonomy): domain Eukaryota; kingdom Metazoa; phylum Chordata; order Testudines; family Testudinidae; genus Gopherus; species Gopherus evgoodei. The sequence goes on from NC_044343.1 coordinate 5,678,245, forward strand.
CCTGCAGCGATCAGATTCGATGTGTTCTCCTTGCGTGACATCTAGGCAGCAACCTAAGCAAACGGGAGCTGCTGGGTAAACTGCAAGGGCTGTTGCTTTCAACCGCATGTGATGCTGAGACAGGCTCCTGTGCATTCGAAGAGGCAAAACCAGAGCTGCAGTGGTGGGGTGTGGATAAACCAAGAAATGGGGCTGTGTTTGTATCACCGTCCCCCAGCAGCGATTGAAGCCAGGGCTTGCTGAAAGCCGACGCCTGTCCTGCCTGTTCCACTAGCTAGGGGACAGTAATAGGCTCATAACCCTCTTTACATAGAATATCAGGGTTGGAAGGGACCTCAGGAGGTATCTAGTCCAAGCCCCTGCTCAAAGCAGGACCAATCCCCAACTAAATCATCCCAGTCAGGGCTTTGACAAGCCGGGCCTTAAAAACCTCTAAGGAAGAAGATTCCAGATTCAGCCACTAGCAACCAAGACAGGTGCCCCTCCGAGTATTAACACGGGTCACATTTGCTCTCGTCTCCCCAGCTGAACACGTCGGCCATCTTTAACCAGTTTGTGAAGCGGATCAGGCTCCCCAAACCCAACACCGACCTCCCTCCTGGGGTCGTCTGCAGAGTGCTGGGCTGGGGCGACACCTCCAATTTTGGCACCATCCCCACCGAGCTCAGGGAGACCCAGACGACCATTGTGGACAGGAAGATCTGCAAGGCGCTGTGGGTGGGTCACGTCAACAAGGACATGCTGTGCGCCGCCAGCCTTAACAGCACCCTCCAGGGAGTCTGCTCGGTAAGTGCTTTCTCCACCTCCAGGCACCCCTGCTGAGCCCACGGTGTCAGACCCAGCCATCCAAGGTTTTCACTAGTTGATTAGGGTTTTTTGCACAGAATCATAGAATATCCAGGTTGGAAGGGACCTCAGGAGGCATCTAATCCAATCCCCTGCTCAAAGCAGGACCAAAAGGGGGGAGGGATAGCTCAGTGGTTTGCACATTGGCCTGCTAAACCCAGGGTTGTGAGTTCAATCCTGGAAGGGGCCACTTAGGGATCTGGGGCAAGACCCAGCCATGGCACTGTTCTGGAGGGAAGCCTGAAGCTGCTTCTGGTACCAGCCCATAGTTGCTGTGATCTTCCCCACAGTAGTGCCTTTTCTGTGCCAGCCATGACACCTACAGTACCAGTACCATGCCCCCTCCAATTCCAACATTGAAGTTCTCCTCCTGGTTCCAGCCAGAACTCCAAGTTTCCATCCAGTCACCCAAGTGGTTTTTAGACTTCAGTATTGTGGAATAGTGCCCTGCGGCCTTTCACATCCACCACACCCATCCCTGGTAAAGCTACTGCCACAGAAGCGTTCCCCACACCAGGGGCTTGCTATTTGGAGTGCAGGCAGCAGCACTGTCTCTCTCAAGGCCAGGCCAGGAGTCAGGGGAATAGGGAGCCAGAAAGAACCCCAGGGTCCATCCTGTGTCCAGGAGCCTCATTCAATAAAGAATTCCCTTTATAGTCACTGGAATCCAGTCCTGAGCCTTCTCTTCTGCCTAAGGTGATACAGGGCCAGCTCCAGGCTTAGTTTTGATTTCCTGAGACTTCCCTCTTCCTCCAGACTTAGCCAGGCCTGTCCTGTGCTAACAGGTTTCCTCTTGCATTGTAGGGGGATTCCGGGGGCCCCCTCATCTGTGGGGGCAGGGTACACGGCATAGTCTCCTTCTCCGGGCAGAGGTGCGGGAATCGCAGGTACCCAGACATCTACACTCGCATTTCCAAGTACATCTCCTGGGTCCACGACGTTCTGAAGCGCTTTTAATCCTGGAGCCCAGAGCTCTGGGGGCTCCTTGTGTGACAGGGATTCTGAAGAAGGGGATGTTGGGACTATGAAAAAGAGGGAAGGATTGTTCTCTATTGGGCAGTTAATGTGACTTTTATTATAAAGTCTGTAGGGTCTGGTGTTTAGGATGGGGGTGGGAGGGGATGTGCATCAGGACTCATGAGTTCTATTCCCAGCTCTGTGGGGGGCATGTGGTGTAGTGGCACCTAAAAGTTGGGGCTTCTGTGTTTTATTCCCACTTGGCCACTGAGTGAACTTTGGCTGAGTCCCTGCCTCACGCTGTGCCTCAGTTTCCCCATATGTAACATGGGTAGAAAGGTACCTGCCTCACAGGGCTGTTGGGGGAGACTTCATGGGTTAGTATCTGTGAAGTGCTTGGAGATGCTCAGGGGAAAGGGGCAGAGAGGTCATGCCCATCATCTTGCCTGAGGTATTTCAGGACAAGCCTAGCTCTGCAGTAGCATTGTACCCCTCTGGGCCCATGTTTCCGTGTCCTACGCAGCCTCACAAAATGGGTGTACAGAAGGACACGTGGCCTTTCCCAGGCGCCTGGAGGATCATCACCCCAGCCTTATATGGTGCTTGATGTAATACAACAGTCCACGGGGGCAGGATTGAATCTGCAACCTTTGGAACGAAGCACAGAGGCCTCTATGGACGGTGCTAGAAGAGCCACTGCTGTGTCTTCTTCACAAACCTCTGTGTAGCCCAGCCACTAGCGGTGACACCGACCTGCATTGTTGGCCTGAGTTACACCTATACCCCTTTCATAGGGCTGGCCCAGGCAGCCACCACAAGGCAGCGTGGGCCCCACTCTCCCCCTGATCAGTATCAGCCTCTGGGCCTGCAATGCTGGAGCGTTCCACTTACAAACCTCCGCTCCGATGACACCTGAAAACCTGGCAGATGCTCCATTGACACCTGCCCAGTGGTCTAGTATCCTGCAGCCATCACCCTGCAGGGACATAAACGCGTCACTGGGAGAAGCTGGAATGGCCATCGCTGCTCACTCTGCTTTGTTTCTGCTCCTCAATAAAGGGTTCCTCCCCAAACTTGGTCCCTGTTTGTTTGCCTCTGCTGCCTTTGGAGATTTCCAGCCTAAGAAGGCAGCGTAGTGGAGCCACTGAGATGTAGGCAGAGGGGATGTAGACTGGGGCTAGCTCTGCATGGACATACAAGGAGCCTGCCCAGGCCTCTCCCCAGCCACATGTGCAAGAGGCAGCCACATGCTTGGTCTTTGCAGCCCTGCCACACGTGGAACTGGTAGGAATTGAGGAGAAGGGTTTCATTGCACCAGGATAGCTGGGACACCCAGGCTGGGGAAAGCCTTGGAGCAGATCCTCAGGTGCGCTGACTCTCCAGCTGCACTCTGTGGTAGCAGGTGAGTGCACCTGAGCAGGGCTGGAGGTCAGTGGGTAAAGGGGGCAGGTCTCACTTGTATGCCTGCAGCGCAATAAGAGATCTGCTGCTCTCTGGTCCGCCAGCACGGGGCGTGTTTGGCTGCATTACTTACAGCCTGATGCAAAGCCCACAGAGCTCAGCGGAGAGTCCCAGGGTCCATCTACTCTGCAAAGAAAGAGAGAGCCTCACGGCATCAGGGACTAGCACAGGCATCCCACCCCCAGATTTCTCCCCTGGCTGCAGGGAGCTCTGCAAACTCACCCCCCAGTGCTTCCTGCACCCATCACTCCTCAGCTGGAGGGGGAAGGATCCCTGTGCAGGGAGCTGCTCCTCCATCCGCCCAACCCCTGTGCATCCCAACCCGGACCCTTCTGCCAAGCCTCACCCCCCCACACTCAGAACCCCCCTGATGAGCCCCACTCCCCCTGCACCTGGACCACCCCGATGAGCCACCTGCACCCAGATCCCCGCCCCAACCAGTTGCATCTGGATCCCCACCCCACTGAGCCCCCCACACCCAGCCCCAACCACCTTCACCTGGGCCCCACTGTAGAGTCCCAGTATCACTGCATCCACAACAAGCCCCTGTGCATCCAGATCCCCCCACACCCGAATCCCCCACTGAGCCACCTGCACCCAGACTGCCCCACCCAGAAGCCATTCAATCCACATCTGGATCCCCCCACACTTTGATCCTGCCTTGCTGAGCCTACCTGGTGCACCTGGCATAGAGGGGCAGGGCCCTGGGGTGTTTCTGGGGCAGGCCTGGTCCTTCTGCTGTGTCAGGGTCGGGTGCAGTCTGTGTTCCAGGGTGGTGCTGCGCTGCGCTGTGATCTCCCACCTCTGTGTAGCCCGTGGCCTATGCTCCCCAGTGCCGTTCTGGAGCCTCCACATTTCTTTGACAAATAAAATTTGCAGAATTTTAGAATGTTGGGCGCAGAATTTAAATCTTTTTGGCACAGAATGCCCTCCGGAGTAATTATCGTCTCCATTCTACAGATGGGGAAACTGAGGCACAGCTTGGGGAAGAGACTTACTTAAGAGCACTAAGTGAGTCAGGTGCAGAGCTGGGAACAGAACCCAGGAGTCCTGACTCCAGGATTGTGCTCTTGCCACTGGGCAGACTGGGCCCGATTCTTGTTACACCACTTTTACCTCTGCACGTACAGGTCGTTACGATCATGGACCAGGCACAATACAAACACTGGGGCTACTCCTGCTTTACACTGGGGTGAGCGAGATGAGAATCAGACTCAACACCTGCTCCAGAAGCCTTTCATCCCTGCTTCGCCATATCCAGCGGCCTGTGACTCCACTATTCCCTCCCCTCTCCAGACAGAGAGAAGGGAAGTGGGCTGGTGCCTTCAGACCCCCCAGGAGGAGTTGTGCCTTGCTGGCCGGTGGTGTCGTGTGCTGGGGCAGGCTTTGGTATCACCCATCGCTCCACAGAAGCCAGCACAGCACAAGTCGCACCGCTAGGGGCTTGTTTCCCACTCCCCCTCCCCACCCCTATTGAAACAACTGGCGACATTGGTCAAACAAGCCGAGACTCCTCCTGGGACCTGGCTGGCCACCGGCACAGGCCACACACAATGCGGGTGGAAAGGGAGCTGCTGCTGGGGGCTGCTGTTGCTTTCCTGTTGGACACGTGGCCGGGCTGATGCGCCTGGGGATGTTACCTGCCCAGTGGCCTCTGGTTCTCAAGTCACGCAGAACAAAGCCCTCAGTGCCCCCTTGCAGACCTAGTGTTGTTTCACAGGACCCCACCTTCCCCAATCCCCAGCCAGATCCTGTAGCTGACAGTTTCCCCAGGGGTGGGATTAGAGATCTATTATCTTGGCCCCAGAACAGCTCGGGGAAGCGGGGGAGAAAGAGGCAGCCAGCATGTAAGGCTAATGCAGGGAAACCGGAGCTGAACGCCTTGCTCTGCCTTCATGTGGCAAACCGGTCACCTGGGCTGGGAGTTCTACTTCCAGGGGACCACGCAAGAGGAAGTGATGGGCACATGGGCACCAGTGGCTATTAGCCAGCATGGGCAGGGATGGCATCCCTAGTCTCTGTTTGCCAGAAGCTGGGAATGAGCGACAGGGGACGGATCACTTGATGATTCCCTGTTCTGTTCATTCCCTCTGGGGCACCTGGCACTGGCCACTGTCAGCAGACAGGACACTGGGCTGGGTGAACCTTTGGTCTGCCCCAGTCTGGGCATTCTTACATTCTTAACCAGCAGGGCTGCATCATCTCCACGCAGGCTTGGCTTGCAATAGGCCCCAGGCATGGAGAAAACCCCAAAGAGCATCCCGAGGACACAGAGACCTGCCCCCTTTACCCCCTGCTCCTGGGGAAGGGATGGAGCCGGGTGAAGATAAAGGTAGCTTTAAGGCATCTTTTTGCTCCCCATAGTCCAGGGCTGCCTGCCCAGTGCTTGGTGCACATTGAAGCAGCCTCAGGAATAGAACCGGGACTCCTAGCTCCCAGTCCGCGGCAGTAACTACTAAACAGCACTCCTCTCCCAAAAGCTGGGGATAGACACCTTTGCTGCAACCACTAGTCAACACTGCCTCTCCCAAGCCACCCCACACTGACACACTGCCTACTTATGATCTGCATCTGGAGGTCCAGTCTGCTAAAGTCACAGCTTCTACCTCTGGGCCTTGCGCTGAGACGGGGACTGCTGGCCCCACGGCTCCTTTCAGAGGTGCAGCCTGAATGCAGAAAGCTGAGTCAATGACCGTGCGGCCAGGCGCCCCCAGTCAATGACAGAACGTGCCCAGCGTTGCATACGGCTCCGACGCTCCTCGACAGCCCATGAGCTATAGGACGGGGTTAGCCAACACCATCCTGAGCGAGAGAGGCCTGAGAAGAGGCAGAAGGCGGCGCAGCCTGGCCAAAAGGATGTTTCTGCCTTTTGAAGTCTGGAGGGAAGCTGTGATCCTTCAGGAGAGATTGATGGGGAGGATCATTGCATCTTTGCAACGGCCCATGCCCACGCTCCCTGGCAGGCAGAGGAGCTGCCCGGAGAGGGATACCTGGAGCTCAGCCAGAGTTTGCCTTTCACTTGCCTGCAAAGCCATCGGACCTCCTTGTGGAACAAGTGACCCTATTCCCGATACGCTGAGATTTCTCTGCTTTGGCCCAGCCTGCCACATCGATCCAGGAAGCAGGGTCAGAGCGGGAGGCAGCTGCATCCATCTCTCAAAGTACGTGAGCTGCAGACCCCTGCCAGGTTGGCAGCTCTGTGGCAGGAGGCAGCGTTCTGGGACGAACGGCGGCCCCGTGCTCCAAAGAGCGGCCCGGCCCAGTGACCCGTGTGCAGGAATCCCAGCTGAGTCATCCACTCCCGGGCCAGGGCTGGAGCCAGCCGGATTCCACAGGGGCTCTAAACCTCGCAGCTCGTAAACAGTACTTCTCCGGCCACACAGCTGCTGTGTCACGCTGGGTCCCGTGCAGCGGAGGGTGGGGAAGCCCCGGCTAACTGCATCAAGCAACACTTCTGGGAATCAGGCCCTGCAGCTCTCAAGCTGGGCACCCACCATCAGTGGCCACTTCTGAAAACCTTAGCCCCAGCGAATGCCCCTTACAAGCCTATCGACCACTGGGCTGGGAGTCAGGAGAACTGAGTTCAATGCCCTGCCACCCACTCAGCGTGTGACCTTCGATAAGTCACTTTATCCTCAGGGAACTGAACCTCAGAGAGATGAATTGGGGAGTATAATCCTTCCTTTGTCTATCGACACTCAGCTCCTCGGGGCAGGGACTCTCGCACTGCGCTGACGGGGCCTCGAAGCGTTAATGGTGATACATATAATTAAAATATCTCCTCCGGCTAGTGAGCTGCGGGAGAATGGATGACTCGGAGGGGGTTTAATGGGCCCAGCCCACGCTGGCAGTGACAAAGGTGTTGAGTCCTGGTGGCTGTTTGCCATCCTAGGTGGCACGAGTTTGGCAGGTCTCAGTCAAGTTTCCAGTAGACAAGTGCCCCCATCACAGCTGCATGAGGGAACAATCAGCACTTGCAACAGAGAGGCCCATGACTGAATGGGCGCTGGAAAGCAACCCTCCCTCCCTCCCGCAGGCCAGGGGCCAGCAGAGGCCCGATACAGGAGAGGTGTTGCCCTGGCGCGGTCTGTGCTGTGGATTAGCAGAGGCCTCCAAGGCTGTCAAAACCCAGCGGTAAATTCACACCCAGCAGGCTGACCGGAAAAGGAATGGGAGTCTGGAGTGGGCCTCGAGGAAAAGAACAAAGGCCTCTCTTGTGAAACCGCAGCCCATCTGCCCCTGGCTCCTGTACCCACCCCCCACCAGCAGACAGATGAGAGAACCAGCAATCCCTGGGCTGGCAGCGAAGCGAGCGCTGCAATGACATCCTGTATTTATGCAGGTGCATGTGGGGTGAGCTCGCTATACTCCACCCTGCCTCTGAGCCAGCCAGTGGCTCCTCATCGCTCTCTGCGCAGGCCTGTCTTTCCAGGGGCAGAGAGGGAGGATGCTGCGGAGAAAAGACACACGGGCAGGCTATCCACAGCACCTAAGGGATTGAGGCGCATGAATGCTACCAATGGCATGGAGGCACCTAAGTCACTTTCGAAACTCTCCACTGCCAGCACACGTAGCTCTTTCAGTTCTGGATCTCAGAGCACTTTCCAGGGTCATGATCCTCCTTTTAGAGACGGGGAAGTGACTTCCCCAAGGTCATGCAGCAGATCAGTGGCAGAGCCAAGAAGAGATCTTCTAGTACAGAGCCGTAGCCATTAGATAACACTGTTTCCCAAAAAACCTTTGATTCTACAGCCCAGATGCAAACTCCCCTTCGTTTGCGGAGAGCAGGATGCTTCACTCCTGGAGCCAAAGGCTGGCGCATTTCTCCTCCTTCCCTTCGGGCTCCCAATTGGTTTCATTTGCCATGAAATCCAACCCAGACGTTTCCCCTTTGGTTTGCAGACAGCCCATTCATAAGTTGGTGGGTGAGTGACAGCGCCAGAGAGACTGGGGAGGTCCTGAATTGCTATAAGAGAAGAGGAAGGCTGCAAACAAAGGAGGAACTAGGGAGCAGTGGTTGGAGAACAGCTCCAGGACTTCTGGGTTCTATTTCTCCTGACTCCCCGGACCAAATTCGCATCCTTAGCACAACTCCGTGGACTTCGGCAGGCTCACACCCGGGGAGAGTTTGGCCCCGTGGGGCATCTTGGGCAAGTCGCATGTTCGTCCTGCACTGCAGCTTCCCCATCTGCCACAGGGCCTTGGTAAATGCTTCCCAACCTCGCCGCGGGGCTTCACTTGACAGCCATGAATGACAGGCCTGGAGGATTCAGTGTTAGACCCGGATTCCAATCGTCCATGCTTGGAAGGGGTGGGGCATGGGGTTGTATGGAGAGTGGATCTAGCCTCTAGGTCCAGGGTTCTAGTCCAGGCCCATCCCAAGAAACCAGTGGGAGTTAGGAACCGAACACGCAGAGGCATTTTGAAAATCCTCCTAGGCACCTAAATACCTTTAGAAATCTGGCCCTTCACCTCTCTGTCTCAGGTGCCCGTCTGTAGATATTCTGCTCCCCTCTTGAGGCTGCCTTGGGTATTCCGGCGGTCAGCTCTCTGGGGCAGGGCCTGTCTCTCACTATGTGTATGTACAGCACCTTGCACAACAGGGTGCTGACCCTGGCATGGGCATCTAGTGCTACTGAATACAAACACATCGTAACAGTGCTTCTAATGGCAACGCTCTGGGCTGCAATAGATTACGAGCACTGATCCCTGAGCAGCGAGGGCATTTCGGCCTGGGAAGAGCTCCTAACAGCCCAGATCCTCACAGATATGGGAGTCAGACCCAAAGGCCCTATGGTCTCCTCCCTCAGAACCCCCTCTGCCTTGATGCCTACAGAACACAAGGCGATGGGCGTGTTTTGTCCACTGCTTATTCCACTAACCACAATCAGTACACTTTTACCTTGCCATGGGCATCCATCTGTTCCACGCGGTCTCTTGTCGTACGTTAGCTTTGCTAAATCTTTGGGGCAGGGACTGTCTTGCTGTTTAAACTGCATTTCCACCATATTAATCAATTACAAATGAATGAATTACCCTGCCAGCAGCCAGCCAGGGGAGAAGCTTGTATTTTGCACCAGGATTTCATTTGCAATATTGTTATTAAAGGAACGAGGGTTTACTCTAAGTCTAAAACCACTCAGAAAGCTCCAGCTGCCGGGGCAAAGGTGCTGCCAGACAGGATGGATTGATTAATCAAAGGAGGGAAAAGCCAGCCACACACAATACACACTGCAAGGTAAAGTTAGAGGCAGCCTGGCTCTGACATGCACCTCCCTGGCGAGCTGAAAGCATTTGGATTTAATCAGAGAGAGAACAGAAATAACAACTGCAAAACAAGCGACCAGCCCCAGACTCAAGTTCCAAGAGATTCTACCTCTCGAAGGAGCCAGCTGCCTTTTGGGAACATCTTGTGATTTCTACTTGGACTGTAAGATCTTTGGAGTAGGGACTGTGTTTGTTCTGGTTAAATTACAGGAGCATTCTAGATCAGCGACCCTGGTGCAAAGCAGAGCTGGGCAGGAACTGTATTTCCTGTCCTGCAACATTCGTCAAGATTTCAAAACACTTGCCTGTCCCAAATCAGGATGAGAAGTGGAAATCTCAAAAATTTGGCAAATTGAAAATCAGGGGAAAAAAGTCACTTTGGATCCATTGAAATGTTTCTGTTGATCATTTCAAAATGTTTATTTCAATGTTGACATTTTTTATTTTAAAAAGCCTTTGCCTGTAAATTAACTTACATTTTAAAAGAAATGTTGTTTTGAACTGAAAATGGGACTTTTCATTTCAAAACCATCCAAAAATGGGACACTGACAATTTCTAAACTTTTTTTTTTATTATTATTTCCAAATATTTTTCAGAATGGGAAATGTGTCGAAATCAACCCTTTCCCTGGAAAAATTTCCCAGCCAGGTCTATCGCTAAGCATTCATACAGTTCCCTGTCCCTGCCAGATAAGGGAACCAAGACACAGAGAGACTGAGGCCAGGTCCACACTATAGCGTTAAATCGATTTAAACAGCGTAACCGTCCACACTACAAGGCACTTAAAATCGATTTTAAGGGGTCTTAAAATCGATTTCTGTACTCTAGCTAAACGAAAGGAGTAACCCTAAATCGATATTACTATATCGATTTAGGGCTAGTGTGGACGGAAATCGAAGTTATTGATCCCATTCTTTTACTGAGCTACCCAGAGTGCACCGCTCTGGAAATCGATGGTAGCTTGGGACCATGGACGCACACCACCGAAGTAATGTGCCCTAGTGTGGACGCGTAAAATCGATTTTATAAACCTTGTTTTATAAAATCGATTTTACTAATATCGATTTTAAGCTGTAGTGTGGACGTACCCTGAGTGAGCTACAGTCAGAGAGTTTAAGGCCAGAAGAGACTACCCAGTCATTGTGTCTGATCTCCGGTGTATCACAGGCCAACCATCCACTCAACACTCGCACACTAACCCAACAACTAAATTTAGACCAAAGTGTTACAGCCCACAAGAGACTAGACGAGACTTGCACAAGGTCACACAGCAAGTCAATGGAAGAGCCAGGAACAGAGACACCGGATTAGGCTATTCTTCCTTTGCACACACCCTTCCCTCCTTAGCCCCCCCACTGGTCGACCCTTTAGGGAACCCACAGGACTAATCGGAGGTGCAGTTCCACTCCCACTGAAGTCAGGGGAGCAGCAGTGGTGGGACATCTTCAAAAATAACCTCGAGTGCAGATGAGGCTCCAGTTTCCCAGACTCCATCAGGTCATGCTAAGATGCTGACCCCCGCTCCGAGGCTGAAGCCCTCAGAATATCCAGGGAGGTTGTTTCGCTTAGAAACAGTCGGTCAGGATTGAATTCAGTTGGTCTCAGTCCACGATCTCTTTTAACCATCAAAGAAGGACAGTCTGAGAACCACATGGGTGGTGTCCAAGCCCCCAACCAGCTTGGTGCCGTGTTCAAGAGGAGAGTCTTCGAATGCAGCCATAGGCGCTGGTGGCAATAGAAGTTTATGAGGCTTAGCTTGGGAAGGGAATCGGTACCATCCTGAGGGAGTTACGGGCCCCTGGCAAATCACGGGCTCCTCTCTCAGTGAGCACAGGGCCTCGGATGTGTGTTTCACAGGGATTTTAATGGGACGGTTATTGTATGTTACTTGAAAGCCAGCAGATTATTAAAACCACATCGCCTGAGACTTTATGTCGATTCATTAGTTCAGCAGCCGTTTAACTTCAGCACGTTTTTAAGTAATTGGTATCTAGTTGCCCTGCCGTCTGGGCCATGCAAATACCTGCATGAAATGCAGCACTAGGCAGTTTTTGGTGGCGTCATTTAAAGTCATCGAGGGGACCAGACTTATAGATATATTCCAGCTGCTTTGCACAACTCTGGCAATGCAATCAACTCTGCAGAACTGGCCAGTGAAAGAGACTCATGCTGGGAGTGAACTGGTGACTCTGGTTGTGGATTTGAAACTGCAGGTTCCCTTTGGAAGCTGCAAGACTAGTGATGAAAAGCCTGTAAACCAGGTGAACAAAGCACGGGATGGAGACTTGGGTTCTATTCCCAGCTCTGCCACTGGCCACCTGGGTGATCATGGGGAAGCCACACCCCCTTTCTGCACCTCAGTTTCCCCTATCTGTAAAATGAGGATAAGGATCCTGACCTCCTTTGTAAGCGCTTGGAGATTTCTGGATGATAACAGCTGGAGGTTGTTGTTATTACTACTACTTCCCACATGGCGTAGGGAGGGGTATGGGATGCAATGACCATGGATCCTACCACAACAGAGTGAGATATAAGACTCATCTCTCTGCGACAGCCTTCAGACAGAGCGGGAAAATTGTGTCCTCACTCAGATACCTCACTGTGTCCTTACTGAGATACCTCACTTATAAATACTAAGCCAGACAGTACCAGGGCTACTATTGCAGCAGCTTTTGGCTATACAGCTGGGTATGGACTCAGCAGCTCTACATATTCCTGGAGCCATCAGCCCCTTCCTTATCCCTCACCCTCTTCATGCTGACAGAGAGTGTAGCTGCAAATTGTGGATACCCCCTACTTGGTCCCGCAGTGACCGGCCTCCCGACCTTCCCAAACCATAGCAGTTCAGCAGCAACTCATGTCTATTCTTGCTGAGGAGCAGAATCTGACCCAACGTCAAGAAGCGAAGGCAGAACATGGGACCTGGAAGGGTTTGAGTTAGGAACAGAGAAATCTGAGAATCACCCCTGTTCAGGGAGCCCAGCAGAAGGCATGAGCCCCCTTTAGGTCCCACGCAGAGTATTGCCAATCTCAAGAGATCAAAAAATAAATGAGTTGGATGCCAACAAAATCAGGAAATGGCCACATATTGGGGGGTGGGGGCAATTTACAAAGAGATTATGTGGGTTTTTTCAGTCTGCCTAACAATTGGTGAACTGCCCATCCCCAGACTGAGAGAAGGTGTGTTAATGCTGCCCACACTCCCAGACGTGTTGGATAGCAGGATTTTGGCCCCTGCTGCAGGAGTTTTTACCCCCCACATCTGCCCGTCCCCTGCCCGGCAATGAATTCTTCCCCCCAACTTCCAAATCAACCCTGTGTCCCTAGTCTCCAAATCAGTCCCGCTCCCCAGACGCCCACCAGTTCTGTAGTCCCCTTCCACCAGTCCAGCCGCAACCTCACCCCGAATCTGCCACACCCAGCCCCTGCCAGTTTCTGCCCCCCAGCTCCTCCACCCCCACCCATCCCCCACCTCACCCCAAATCTGCCCCACCCCACCCAGCCCCCACCAGTTCTGCCCCCCAGCTCCTCCACCCCCACCCAGCCCCCAACGCACCCCAAATCTGCCCCACCCCCACCCAGCCCTCGCCTGTTCTACCCCAGCAGCTCCCCACCCCCCATTTCAGCACCTCACCTCCACTTTCCCCCTGGGGTTCTTCACCCCTCCCAACTCAGGGGGCTGCTGCAGCAGCGCCCCCCCTCCCCTTCCAAGCCGGGGGGCAGCTCCAGGGGCGCTCCAGCCCCCACCCCAAGCCACCGCAGGTCCTGCGGGAGGGGAGCCCACGCGGTGCTCCCAGGAGGGGAGGAGGGCAGGAGAGAGAGCTCGAGCTCGGATTGGTTGCTCTGCCCCAGAGGAGGCGGGCAGAGAGGCAGACGGCCAATAAGAAAGGGGCTGTTCTCCTTCCCCACCCACTCAGCGGGGCTCAAATTTGCATGAGGACAAATCATGGGGAGAGTTGGGTATAGGGTCCCACGTTCACCCACGGGGCTAAAGAGGGACTTAACTGGCGCTGGTGGTGCCTAGGCCTTGTGCTAGGTCCCTGCAGCCCAGGGGGCGGGGCGTGTGCCAGGGTCCATACAGACCAGGGGGCCAGGCGTGTGCCAGGTCCCTGCAGCCCAGAGGTTGGGGCGTGTGCCAGGTCCATACAGACCAGGGGGTGGGGTGTGTGCTAGGTCCATACAGACAAGGGGGCGGGGCGTGTGCTAGGTCTATGCAGACCAGAGGGTGGGGCGTGTGCTAGGTCCGTACAGACCAGGGGGCGGGGCGGGTGCCAGGTCTATGCAGACCAGGGGGCAGGCATGTGCTAGGTCCCTGCAGCCCAGGGGGGCGGGGCGTGTGCAGCCCAGGGGGTGGGGCGTGTACTGGGTCCCTGCAGCCCAGGGGCGGAGCATGTGCCAGGTCCGTACAGACCAGGGGGCGGGGCGTGTGCTAGGTCCATGCAGCCCAGGGGGCTGGGCGTGTGGTAGGTCTATAGAGACCAGGGGGCAGGGTGTGTGCTAGGTCTATGCAGACCAGGGGGCAGGGCGGGTGCCAGGTCTCTGCACTAGGGTCACTTATCACCCCTTGAAAGCAAACTCCTTGAGTAGACTCGTGTGTTCCTCCTGCCCCCAAACCACACACACAGCGACGGTGGTGAAGAACCCCAGCCATCGCCACAACCCGTCTTAGACCGCGGCTCCTGCGATTTCGCAAAGGATGAGGTTGTGTGGGGGTGTCGGGGGAGTCACACATCGGGACTCAATTAATTGCCGAGTTGTGTTGTGAAATACCAAACCTTTATGGCACATGCTGATATTAGGAACATATTTGAGGGTTTGGGTTTTATTTCTTTCTTTCTTCTGCATAGAGAGGAGACTTGGCCAGGCTGGAAAAACCCCAACACAAAGTCGAAACAGATGCTTGCCAGAGGCTTGACTCATTCCAGTCACAACTGTGCAGGAGCAAAGGCAGTGCCACAGTGCATTCTTCACCTGCTAGCCAGAGGGGCCCCTCCAAGCCCACTGGGGCTGGCTGGGGCGCATGAGGATATGTCTGCAGTAGGGGCAGTGTTGATGTTTTAGCCCGATTTATAAGAGAAATCTGAGTGGCCAGATTCCAAGCCGGATGTGTCTTCACTTAAGGAAGAAAGCTCCTTTAAAGGAACACGGGGCACTGTTCTACCCTGGAAGACCAATGTTCTCAGGCACTCACCTGATCAAGCTAATCTGTCTGGAAATCCTTTACTCAGCGTGTAAACATCTGCTCCTGGGGGAAGCGGTGTGGCTTAGTGGCTAGGGAGCGGGACAGGCATCAGCTCAGCCCCAGCCCTGCTGTAGGATGTTGGGCAAGTTGCTCTTTGGGGCATGGACTATGCCTCGGTCGTGTCAGTAATCTCAGTTCTATTGTGTTCCAAACAATAGTAAGAAAAAACACCTGTCACGGAAGTCATTGCTCACCCCTGGGAAGAAGAGGTTTGCCAGTGTGCCCTGCCTCTGCCTCGCTACCGTGTGGGCCAGGCTTTCAAACACCGGCTTCAAAGTTTCTGGGGCAGTTTTGCACCCCCCGTTATTGCAAGGGCATGTTAGGTGTAAGCCACTGGCTGCACCTGCATGTGTTTGATGGGGTGCAAAACCAGAGGCTTGGTTAATGCTGGAATTAAATCTGGCTCTATCCATGTGGCTGATCGTCTCAGCTACTGTAAATGCTTGTGCTGAGCAAGCTTAGAGACGGGGCTTCTCTGCACCTGCCCAGAGCTGTGGGAGTGGCCTGACTGCCGTGGGGTCTGCTCGCACATACGTAAAACAGGCACATACTAACACAGGCACACACCCATGCACTTAACAGAGACTTGTGTGTGGACTCAAAGACTCATAAATGCATAATCAGACACACAAGCACTCTGTACACACATTGTACACACACACTCTCTCAGGGCACACACGCACTTGCAGAGACTTGTGTGTACACACACACACACACCACACACACTCACTCACTCTCTCCTCTCTCTCTTTCTGGCTCAGCCTGCACCAGCCAGACTGATGCCTGTGCAAAGCCGCTAGGAATTTGCTTTTCTGTCCTGCTCTTTTAGCCAGTGTTATGTGCTGTTGTTGTTTTAAGTGAATCTGTGCTCCAATCTCAGCTAGGGGAGCAGAAACTGAGACAGCTTCATGCAGCTTATTTATTCTTTCTCCAAAAGTATCCTTACTTGTAACTGACCCCAGGATCTGGCCCCATACCCTGCTCTCAATCTCACTGAATTCAGCCAGGGGCATGAGAGAAAACCAGAGACAGGATCCAATCTGTCCATAGACGAAGTAAACATGCTCCCCCCACCTCCACAGACCAGCTCAAATATCATTAATGCGGTGATGTTTCCCAGCCATTTTTATGGGGAACTAAAGTGACTGTGGTCCAACTTTGCAGCAATACGGCTTGAATGTATAAAATTGCATTAGGGGCATTTGAACTGCACCGTGGGAAGTTGTGTGCCGTTCAGGGAGCCACCGGAGCGTGCTATCACGCTGGAGATCGCAAAGAGCTCAAAAGTTGGGCAGGTCTCACTATCCCTGTCTAATGGAGAAGGAAACCAAGAGAAAGTGACTTGCCCAAGGTCACACAACATGTCACTAGTGGAGCCAGGAACAGAACCAAGGCCTGGCACCCAGGCCAATGCCCAGTTTACAAATCCATACTGCCTCGAAAATGGGATGTACCAACACAGCCACCTTCAAATATGACCCAGGGGCAGTCGGTGCAGAAAGGACTGTCGGGCTCACCCAGTCTGATCAAATGCGTTTTGCATGATTAACTCCTGTGTAATTTCCCTGAATGGGTCATGCTACCTGCCCCTGAGTATCTGCAGTGATCTCATCTGAAGATCACTTCCTTAAGGACTCTGCCAAAATGCCCTGATTCAGTAACTACCAACTTTAATAAGCGGTGTGCTAACAAAGATAAGTGGACTGGATCGATTGGGAATGGAGTCTGAAATATTTCCACTCCAGGCTCTGATCCTAGTCGCATTAAGGGGGAGGAAGGAAGAAGGGGCCAGTGGTTAGGGTGCTAGCCTGGGACGCTACAGCCATGGATCCAGTTCCCCGTTCTGCGACAGCTCCCCTGCGTGCCCTCGGACTAGTCACCCAGTTGCTCCATGCCTCGGTTACCAATCTGTAAAATGGGCAACAGCACTGCCCCACCTCCCAGCAGTGTCGTGAGGCTAAATACGTTAAAGGCTGACACTGTGGTAATGAGGGCCAGAAAGGCTTCCCCTGATTTCAGTGGGCTCCGTTACAGCGAGAGGAACTCCATTTGGTGTTTAGGGCCGGATATAGCTCTGGTCAAGGATGCCCAGATGGCTTTACCACATGATGGCTGTTTGGCAGCCTATGTGAAATGAGTTTGGCAGGTCTCAATCAGCCCCCCAATCTAGAACAAATGACAAAAAAGCCACACCTCCATTGCTACTAACTGCTCCCCTTTGCTGTCAATCTCAGTGGCGAGGCAATGGTCAGGCTGAGATATATTGCTGGGGAAGTTGGTGCTGTTGCTACCCAGGATGCACCTGTTCTATGGATGACAGAAGACTCTTGTCTCCACTGCTGTCACTCAGACTGGAAAAAAGATGCACATTTTTAATAGCAATTACTCACTGGAATCGTTGAGCATTCGCCATCTTTCAATTAAATTAAATGTCTCTTTCCTAAGCATATACTCCAGCTCGACCACAAATTACCGGTCTTGCTGCAGGAATCACTGGTCGCAATTCTCTGCCCTGTGGTATGCAAGCAGCCAGACTAGACTAGTTCATCAGAATGGCCCCTTCTGGCCTTAGCTCTGTGAATCTGGGCACGGACTCCACTTTAGAAATTACTAAAAGAAAAGAACAACATGGAACTGGTTTTATTCCTTTTAATTATAACCCAAAATGTAACATAGCAGTAAAATGCCCCCAAACAATATGGAATAGGAAACATACATGTTACATGGCATACATAAAGGATGGGGACACAACCATACAAAAATAGACAAGAGGGGATTTTTTAATCTATATAATAATATGAAGGCAACGGTTTCCGAGCCGCGTGGTGTTGGAGACGATACGCTATTTACACAGGTCACAACACACACGATGTCGCCGGGGATGTGAAAAATAAATACCGGGGATGTGATCGGAGGAAGCTGAGCTGAGGATCCAGAGGGTATCAACCTGTTGGAGAGGGGGCAGCTGGGGTGGGTCACAAAGGAGCCAGGCACCACTTCCAGGACACCACAGGCCAACCCAATGTAATAGCAACTAGAGACTCCTGGTGCCATCAGGACCCCTGTGGGCTGACATAGGGGGAGAGAGCGGCAGGAGGCTGGAGGAGAGGCTAACTGACTAGACAGACAACAGAAGAACTACTGCCCCCATTTTTACAGGTGTGGAACGGGCACAGGGACCCCAAAGTCACACACAGAAGCTGTGGCAGGGCTGGGAATTAAACCCAGATCTCCTGAGCCTCAGGGCTTGACCACGCAGCCAACCTTCGTCTCGCAACGTTTCCCTATTTGCCAAGCACTCATCCCCTCTCTTCCCGCCTGCCCTCCTCACTTTCCAGTGAGCGACTGTCTTTGGGATTCCTCCCCCGTTTGGGCCCCAGCACTGGTGCTCAGTGTCAGCAGCCGGGGGAAGGGGGCCAGTCTGGAAACAGAGTTTGCAGTCAACCTGCAGCATGCACTGTAGCTAGCAGTGGCCTTTCAGCATGGGCCTGATGGCGACCGGGGGGTTAACTATCGAGGGATTGATTTGAAAACCCCAGAACGATATTTAAAACCCAAAAGGCACTGGGCCAGGTTCTCTTCTCACTTACCGCTGTCAATCAGAGCGACTCCCCTAAAGCCGGGGCAAAGATGATGTAGGCGGGATCAGGTTTGTAATGATGTTAGGAGAGGTCAGAGTCAGGACCAAAGCTGCCTGCCTGTCTCTTCAACGCACATCCCCTAGGGGCCCTGGTCTCAGATGCCTTGTCTCACAGCCTCTGAATGAGTGCAAAGTGCTGCCATGCATACTTATTTTGCACCGGCATCAGTGGCTCCGCAAAGGCAGGGTGACCAGATGTCTCGATTTTATAGGGATAGTCCCGATTTTGGGGTCTTTTTCTTATATAGGCTCCTATTACCTCCCACCCCGGCCCAATTTTTCACACTTGCTGTCTGGTCGCCCTACGCAAAGGTGCAGGACAATGAAAAAATGAACCCCAGAGGTATTACCAAGATGGGCCTGAACGAAGACCCCAGAGACCAACACCACTGAATTCTGGGTAAATTTGGCTCTGAATCCAGACTGGAGCCCTTTGCGGTTGCAATGATCTGGGCTGGTGTAACCCACTCATGTGGCACATTGTTCCTGTCTAGTAGGGAGCAGTCTGAGCTAGAGGTCAACGAGCCTGCCACAGCACTGGCTACCAGAGCTGATGCTTTTAGCTCCAGAGGTCTCAGGTTCTACTCCTGCTGCCAATGAGCCACCCAGGGGCATGGCGTTATAATGGCAAAAAGTTTGCCCCCCTTGCCCATTGTGTGAAACCCAGCCTTGAGGGCAGTGTGCGAGGTTGCGTTACCTCTGCGTCCTCACTGACATTGCTTATTACATGAGCTGGATTGGACAAGATCAGGAAAACAAAAGATGCAACCACCACAGCTTTGAACTGAGTTTCCTGCCGTCGGGAGCTGTTCATCCCCACAGCTGAGCCCCTAGGACAGAAAGTCTCTCAGGGGAAGGCTCAACCTCAGATTCCTGTGGACAGGTCCAGGAACTTCTGCAGATGGGGGCACCAAGAATTAAAACAAAACAATAAATACATCCGAGAGTGCTGTGGGGCTAGTATACAGCGTGGGCCCAATTCTCAGGGACACTTAGGCCCTCTGGCAGCATAAAGGGGCATTAAGAAAGGTGGAAATGGCCCCCAGAGAATTCTCCTGCATATGGGGGCCTCCCCAGTCAGTGTAGAGCTGCTGTAAAGATTGTACAATAGTCCTGCTCACAGCCCGAGGACAGACTGAAGACATGGTTGGAGTGCCCTGTGCTATGGCTAGTCACTTCCTCCTATGGGGAGCAGAGCATAAGTTAGAGCACCAGGCTGCTCTAACTTACACCAGGCTCTGAACCACCCATGACTATGCGGAGCAGAAAAGTGGTTTAAAGCCACCCTAATCTCCCTCCCGTGCCCCAGACGCAGGAACGGAGTAATGAGAATCAGGCCCTATGCGTCTGCATAACATAAACAGATATAAATAAGAATCTTTCATCTCAATAAATATCAGGTATATGGTTTGTACAATATACACATAATGCCCGTCTCCTGGGTTTGGCCTCTTGGCAAAGAAGGAGTATTTCACACATAGTTTTCTTCGGCATCACCCACATCGAGGGGGAACTTGGCCACAGCTGTAAATGGAGCCATAAAAGAAAATGAGCTGCAGGGAAATATTAAACACTACAGTCTGGAGGGCTCAGGGGACCGGGACTGGGCCATTTCATCTCCAGGTCACTGGTGTAACGTGCCCCATCGCAAGAGTGGTCAAAAGTCACCTCTGCTCTTGGGACAGTTCTCAGACCAATCCCCAGCAGGCAGGTCTCTAGATTGGAGAATCTGAGCACCTGGGATCTAGTCCCAGCTCCTCTCCAGGCTCAGCAGATGACCTTCAGCGAGTTGTTTACACCGCGGCCACACCATCTAAAGTAGCCCGGATAATCTGGGGTGCCTGAGTCTGGGGGTTCCACTTCTAATCCTCCAAAGGTCACACTCCCAAGCACTCAGCATCCAGAAAAAGGGCCAGATTTTTCAGAAGAGCTCACCCTACCCCCCCTTCAGGCCCCAGAACGAGGAATGGATTTTCCCTAATGCTCAGCACCCAACGCCAGGAGCCCATCTGAGAATCCGGCCCCCTTTTCCCAAGGCCTAATTGGGAGCTGAGCTCCCTTGACAATCTTAGGGCCTGAATTCCCAGAGGAGCTGAGCTCAGGCCGCCCCCATTGACCTCAGTTAGCATAGTGTGTGCCCGGTGCCATTGAAATGACGCCCATCTCTTGAAGCTGAGCGGTAACAGTCAGAAGCAGAAATTGGACGCTCACAAATGGAGGCACTAAAATTAGAGGGCACGGGACAGAGTGGACAGAGCTGTCAGCCTGGGGAATCCCTCTCCACTCTCAAAAGCCCCCTACAAGTGTTGTCTGTGTTGTTTCAACACATCTTTACACAAGGTCTGATTGTGTGTGTGGGGGGGACCTACCAGCCAACTCTGAACCACATCCCCGTCCACCATACCCAGGTGAACATTCTCCAGGTCAAGAAGTGAAACATACCTAAGCAGCTTCCGTAGTGCCGGACTCCAATAGATCTGCCCAAGAAGCAGGTTGCCCGCCGTAGATGGCAGGCAGACGGGTAGGTGACGTTGTTGTTGCCGCAGAGAGTGTGGTCCAGGGTGGAGGGATCAGGGCAGGGGGCCGTCCTGCACATCACACAGTGGGCACTGCCTGTCTGGTCCACGACGCAGGTGTGGGTCCCGGGGCACACCACGCTGGAGCAGGACTCTAATGGAAGCAGTCGCAAGCCGGAGAGTGAGCTTGGTCAGAGCACGTGTGTGTGAGGTTCAAACTCCAGCAACAGGAAATTCTAGAGCTGCTTTCCTACAGGGGGCAGCGTTCAAAGGATCATTGTGGACCAAATACTGCTCTCGGTTTCACCAGATTAACTCCGGAATAACCCCACTGGTTTCAGTGAGGTTTCTCCAGCTCTATGTTGAGGTAACGGGGAGCAGGATTTAGCAACAAGTTTCCCTGGAAATTGGGCTTCCCTTCTTTTATTCAGCACAAATCCAGACATTTGGCTACTGGCAAACATTTGCTTCTCTTCACCAGCAGAAGGAAGAAGCCAATGTGGTTTTAGACGGCGCTGTGCATCTGATGGCTACTTGTTTGTGCCTCTGTAGATCTGGGTACAGGAGCAAATCGGATCATAAGTGCAATGAATCTCATGGTCTCATCTGCCCCCGGCATGACACTTGCACACTTCCCCAGCTGATGTAAACCAGTGACCCTTCTTTGGCCCCTCACCACTGCCCAACTGATGGTCTGTGCTCAGAAGAGGGCAGAGGGATATGCAGGCCAGAATTTAGGTGCAACAGCAGAGCTGAGCAACACTGGGACCCCGGCTTAGACCAGCACAGGTGCTGGAAGTCAGAATAGAGGTGCACTGTGTATGGGATGCCCCTGTCTGCACTGTACCTAATGCCAGGGTCCCTTGACCTGGGTACTAATTCACTCCAAATTAAAACAAGAAGCAAATTGTGGCTTTACCATCCTAGGCACCGCCCAGCCAGAACCAAATGGAACTGGCAAACTGCTGGGTTCTTGACTGACTGAGCAGTCACAAGAGTGCTAACCCACACGCTAAGCTAGCCAGAACACATGGAGCAACGGCTGATTTCTGCTCTGACAGCCCGCCTGCGTCCCATCTCTGCTGTGCACACACATACGCTCACATACGCCAGCAGACAGGGCATTCCATGGCAGGCGTGCATCACTTACTGGAGATTATAAACACTCTTTCACAGGGGTTTAAAACTTCAGCTCTTTTTGAAGCTGGATCAGGCAGTGACTCGACAGCCCAGTTCCCCAGATTTGGCTTTTAAGATGATTTCGACAGGAAGGAATTTCAGAGAGGGGCTGGCAAAAATAATAGGCATAATAAAGCTGCCAGACCTTGGCAGGTTTGGGATATTTTTCTGGTCTGTTTTTTTTAAAACAATAGCTGGATGCATCTAAGTGACATGTTATGGGCCGCGGTTCTTTCGTCGGTGATGTATGTAAAACCACCATTAAATCCAGGGCTGTTTAAGCATCAGAAGATGCTACTCCAGTGTAGAATATACAGCGCATTCAATATCGGGCATCGTATTTCAGTGAGTACATAGGGCTTAAAAATCCCATGGGCTTAAAAATCCCTTGTGTAGTTATTGCCGAAGGAGGATCCCTTACGAAGGAGAAGGGCAGTGTTTTATGCTGCTGCGATTGCAAAATCCTTTAGAGTCATACACTTCCTATTGCAATTTGGAGAAAAATTAGGATATACGTTGCTGTGCACTGTTAAACATCTGCCACTTATCACCCAGAGGTGGCTGCATTTCAGTGATGGATAAAGTAACCCCCACAGCAGTAGATAGGTTGCAAATTTCTTTGGGATGGTCAGGTTACCTAATGAATAAAAGTAACACCCTCCATTTATCACCTTCACTCCTCAGCTTCCGTTGAGCCTTGTCAGCTTAGTACATACGGAGAAACATCCACAACTGGTGTAAATTGTCATTGTTCTATTTATGGCAGTTTGCAGCAGCTGAGAATCTGCCCTCTGGTACGTGAGGTTATGCACTTCTCAGAGGGTGTGTCTACACTGCACACTAGCCCAGGCTCTGATCCAGGTTTGAGCCCAAGCCCCACTTCTGTCCACACACAAAGGGTCAGCAAGCACTCAGGACCTGGGTCCCAGGACTCTGGGAGGAGGCTGGGTCAAGCGCTGTCATTTTGCAGTGTGGATGCAGCTGCGTAGTGCAGTATGGTGCATTAGCACAGCTGTGAGACTCTGGTCCAGCAAATGTAAACTCAGGTTTACAATGCAGTGGGACGCTCAAACGCAGACTTGGAAACACCAAGTCCACAAAGCCGGGTCCCCCAGATCCAGGTTTACAATGCAGTGGAGACATACCCAGAACCCTACAACTCTTAGATGCAACAGGGTGAGTTAGACACAGGGGGCCTAACCCTCATCTCACTTACACCAATGTACATCAGAGGAAAACCCAGGGAAGCCAGGGGAATTATACCAGTGTAAACAAGATCAGAAGCAGGAGTGACTTTCAACAGGTTCTTCATCAAAAGCTCAAAGACTTCAGGGTTCGATGCTGCCACCGGTACCCATGCTGAGTGGTACCTTGCTAGACAAGGCCCTCCCCGGGGACTTGCCATGCAAAGAGAGTGGCAGAATCGGGCTATTCAGTATTAGAAGATTCTGGTTCTTACTCATAAATTTGCTACATTTATCCTAGCTGCTGGACACAGGCAGACGCCCTGGTTCGCTGGCTCAGGTACCAGCCAGTGCTACACATTGTCCTCCCTAAGTCCTGGCCCCAACGCAGCTTTGCCCAGGAAAGCAGCCGAAGCAGGATCATAATGCAGACCTGGGGCTGGGGGTTTTACAGTGAGGAGTCTCATCCTGCTCAGGGCTGGCATTGCTGGCATGGATGGCACTGCACCAGGGCTAGACCAAGGGGGAAGAACAGCTGAGGTCTAGCCTCAGGGGACATGGGAGACAGTGTTGCCCAGTGGACAGAGCACTGGACGGGGATTCAGGATTTCTCAGTTCTATTCCGCCAATGACCTTTGGGTGACTGTGGGCAAGTCACTTCACTTCTCCGTGCCTCAGTTCCCTCATGGGTTATCATGACACTGGCCTCCTTTGTAAAGAGTCTGAAGCTCTACTGGCGAAAAGTGCGAGATAGGAGCTTGGTATTGTTATTTAGAAGGATGAAATAATGCAACATCTGCTCTCCTGCGGCATTTCCACTAGGGACAGAAACAGCCGGGAGAAAGACAGCTCTCCCATACTGGGCCCCCGTCACGTTAAAATAATCCATGAAAAGACATACAATAAAACTGGAGCTAGGCCCAAACCAGATAATAGATTGGCCCCACCTTGGCCCTTAGTAGGGTGACCAGATGTGCCAATTTTATAGGGACAGTCCCAATATTTGGGGCTTTGTCTTCTAAAGGTGCTATTAACCCCCCCCCCCCCCGTCCCGATTTTTCACACTTGCTGCCTGGTCACCCTAGCCCTTAGAGAAGCCCAGATTTGAACTCCATCTCTCTGGCCCAGCTCTGCTCCCAGACCCCCAGAGCACCTGATTGGCTGAACAGGTCAGAGGCCCTGCAGGAGACAGGAACCTGTGCTCCCACCACAGCCCTTGGCGTTGGAAACTGGGCTATGGAAAGTGAACGCTGGCCGGGATGCAGGGATGATCCAACGGAGCAGCAGGGATCTGCTGAGTGGGGCCCGCTCAGCCCTGGAACCAGCTGCCACGTCTCAGCCTGGGCATGGCCGAGGGGATTCACGTGTCTCCAGATTGGAAAGGGTTTGGAGATCCCGAGGGATGGATTAACCTCTCTCTCTCAATGGCCCCGGAACATGGTCAGGAGGGGCCTCGACTTAACAGCTCGGCTGGAAGACCATGCCTCAAACAGGGCAACCCCCTTTCGGGCCTTGGCTTGGAGCAGAGTCATGGCAGGGGGCTCTCTCGGACCCTAAAGCTTCTGGCTCAGAGGCAAGAGGTAAGAAGTGGGAGAAGGGCCTGTAGGTCAAACCCAGCTCCAGCCTGCCAGCCCATGTGCCAGTGAACCACACGCTGCCATCCAGAGCTTTCCTCCCAGCTCCACTCTTGCATTGAGGGGGCCAACTCTGACCAGGCATAAATGCGTGCGGCACCATTGGGGGTCATGGGTTTCCACCCACTATCAACCAACTCTAAATAGGACCCTGCCCTTCTACAGCGAATTCCCATTTCTGCTGCAGGCTGCACAGCGGGCATGCCAGGGGAACGGCCCCAGGCTCCTTGCCCGGTATAGAAATCTCCCACGCTAGAGGGATACTCCACGGGTACCTCAATAGGGGAATCGCTGCAAAGTCATCTCCAGGGGGCAGGAGTCTAAAACTGCCTCAGAGAGGCCAGACATGAGGAGCGGGGGAATGCTGGTACCAAGCCTTGAATGTGGTAGGGCTGCAAGTGCCAGCTACTGGGGAAGCTGCACTCGGTGGAAAGGGTGACCCGTGAGAACATCCAGCTTGGCAGCATCGGAGAAGCAAGGACAATTGAGCACCATTTCCTCCAATTACCAAGGGAACTTGAAACACACTCGCTTTGGGGGTTTTTAGGATAGCTCCACTAAAGCTGCCCAACGCGTGCAGGGAGAGGGCCAGGACACGGGAAGAGAAAGGGGGGCCCGACGTACTTTTGCATTTGCCCTGGTACATCACTTCCAGGTCGGGGTGGTCTCTGCACTTAGCTGTCAGCAGCTCACACTCGTCACGGTAGGTGTAGCCATCCGAGCCGCACACTTGCAGCTTCCTGGGCAGGCTGGAGCAATCCGGGGCGCAGGCGCAGTGGGGACGGCCGTGTTTCATCTTGCAGACTTTGCCAGGGCCGCACTCCACCCCCTCGCAGGTCTCTGGGGGGAAAGGAAAGAGGCGTTAGCACAAGAGAGCCCCCACTCGGTTTGCACCGGGGGCGTCCTCTCCCTCTGCAGAGGGATCGAAGGCAGCAAGGGGACCCAGAGACACAGGAGCAGACCAAGAACCAGCTGTGGTTCAAAACTTGCTCACCAGCCCCTTGGCGTGAGGCAAGATGAATTAACCCCTTAACGCCTACAGGGACTGAAATCCTTTCTTTAATCGCAGGACAGGCGCAAGCAGCCGAAGCTTTCCCACGGCACCTCCCGTTACGAGAGTGCTCCACCAACGAGAGCTGGCTGCGCATATCTAACAGAGGGTCCACAGTGACGGTGCCAGTAGGGGGCGCTCCAGACAATGCGGTATTGGTCCTGGGTTCGAACAGACCAATGACACCTCTTGCTGAGCCCTGTCAAAGGCTCCTTCTATGTTGTTCTTTATACGCCAGCTGCTCTTAACAGCCCCCAGCGGGGCCAGAGACTTGGGGGAGAGGATACAGCACCGTGGCCTGCTCAGTCCTTGGACTGCTGGGGCCACCATCGAGAGTGCTCGCTACCGTGCTGGCTTTAGGGCCTGCGGGCCCGTCTCCTAGGAACCACCACCCCCAAGACCCGCCCAGCTCGTTACACAAACGGATGGTAACAGCTACCGGTTCTCTCTGGGGTCAGCCCTGGGGGATTGGATGTGGAGAGCTCCCCGGGCTTTGTCTAGACGAGGGGTTGTTCCCTCCAGCTTGAATGCAATTTGCCCTCCATCCGGACGCAGAACTCCTTGATGAAGTGTTCAGTTTCAGACCATGCCCGGTAGCCTGGGCTTTACCCTGCGTCACCTCAATCCTGCTAGTACCTGTGCAACTACAGGGTAATGACACAAAGTCCTGAGCCACTCAGCCCCATAATGGTCCAGTCCCTGCCCAATGGGAGCCGTGGAGCCGGTGCTTGGGGTTGGGGCAGTGTGCGGAAGCCTCTGGCTGTCTCCACACGTAGGAGCCGGAGGGGGGACATGCTGCTGCTTCCGGGAGCCACACACCCCGTGGTAGACATGGCGCCTGCCTTAGCCCCGCTGTGCCGCCAACCAGACTTTTAACGGCCCAGCCAGCAGTGCTGATTGGAACTGCCAGGGTCTCTTTTCGACCAGGCATTCTGGTCAAAACCCAGACACCTGGCAACCCTAATAGCAGAGCAGACCTGCAGCTAGAAAAGTCGCTCCATTCATCAGCGGAGTCAGACTGGCTTACAGCAGTCAAGGGGCTGGCCCCTGTGTTCAACTGCCAGCTGATTTTTTTTTTGAGACATTTCTTTCTCTCATGCAACAGAGAACCCTGCCCTGTCGTGCACAGCACCCTCCAGAAAGCCCAGCCTGTGCATGCGGCTGTGTGATCAACAAGGTCTCTTTCCCAAACAATACCCAGCCCTGTTTCACTCCAGGCCTCCGTGACTGGAAAACGAGAATGGGCAACAGCGAGGGGGGAAATCTGTCTGGGACGCCTTTTTCCCTACAGGCAGGGGAGGAAGAAACAGATGGCTGCATTGTCGCACTGGGTCGCCTCCTAGCAAAAACAGTCTGCGCGGGTTCAACGGGGCCATTGAACTCATGTGCGGCAAGCTACGGAATTTCCCCTGAACCCGGGAGACATTTGGGGAGTGAGCAGCGCGAGCTGGGGGGGAGACGACATTGGCTCCTATGAGAGGCTAGTTATCACGTCTCCAGAGGTTGGAGGTGTGTGGCGGGGGTGGGTGGGAAATCAGGTTGCTCCAGTGGGAGTGTTTATGCCACGTTCCACAAGGGTGACTCGGACCCATTGCCCCGGCTTTGCAGGACCACTCCCTTCCCCAGTGCCCTCAGCATCTTCTCTAGCCTGTCGGCCGCGGGGTCAGCTTTCCTGCCCCCTTTGCATCAGAGGAACATAGACCCACCAGGGTATTATTTGGCAATGTGTCTCTTTGGACCTAGAGAATCCTCCCCCGTGGAGCTATTCCTTCACTGAAGTGGGAGGCGGGGGGGGGGAATGTTACCCCAGGAGCTCGGGGGGGGGGGGAAGAAGAAGTGACCCCATTCAGTAAGGGGAAGGGATTGACCGTGGGACATGGTGTGGTGCAGTTTCCCTGGAAGATGTAGGATGGAAGGTGGAATTCCCCCAGGAGTTTGTCCCCATTTTGCAGGGGGGAAAACCCCTGGCAGGGGACCAGCTCTTTTCCTGTTCGCCCCTGGAGCTCCATATCCAAGCAGTAGCCATTGACTGGAACAGGGCCTGTCCTGTGAGTCAGAGTCCCTAGATCTGCAGGGGCTGAGTGAATGAGCTACGTGAGGTTAGCTCCTGTGGGGAAGCAGCTCTTTCACATGGACGAGCCTCGGCTGAACTCGCCTGGCGTGGGCCATGCTCCAAACAGGCCATGCCCTTTGGCGAGCCGGGCTGGGCAAGTCCAGCACACGCAGGGCTCTTTCTTGGGCGTTGCAGTGGGGAGGGCTGCTAGACAGATAAAGCATGAGCCTGGAGGGGGGTGGCGGCAGTTGCCACTGCTCCATTCCCAGCAGCCTCGACCCTCACCCAGGTTAGCTCTGTGGTGCCCCGACTGAGGCTCAGTTCAATGGACCCAGAATGCTCCAGACGGAACATAACCTGCCTCTGGCATGGAAACCTGGCACCTTCCTCCATTCGGGAGCCCTGGGGGTGCTGCCAGGACCTTTCTGCCACTCTCCAGCTGACCTGGCTGCAGAGCAGGGGGAGACACGTACTAGGGGCAGAAGACACAGTTTCTCCTGGAGCAGAGCCAGGAGCTGGATCACAGATACAGGTCATCCCTCCTGCCCTTTTCCATGGCCTCCTGCTCATCGGCTAGCTCTGGGGGAGGTTCCTTTCCGGCACGCTGGGGAATGGGCAGGATCAGCCTGGACTTTATGGGGGTTTCTGCAGTGTGGGGTTTGTTCCTCCTCTTGCTTTGGGATCCTCTCGTCTCTGGGATCCTGAGGCTCTGATAAACTCCGCGCAGCAGATCAGTGCCTGACTATAGCAGCAGAGCTAAATGTAAGCAGAAGCTGAGCAGATCAAGGAGCTCTGTTACCTCCTCCTGGACGGGGTGAATGAGGAAGGCTGGTCCTGTGGCTAAGGTCTCAGCCTGTGATGCAGGAGAGCTGGGTTTAATTTCTGGCTCAGCCACTGATTCATCACGTGACCTTTAGCAAGTTGCTTAGAGTTTTCAGAAGGGCTCAGAAGCAGCCAGGTTGTCCAAAGCTCCTGGGCCCCACATCTCTCTGTGCCTCAGTTCCTCCACTGCAAAATTGGGAGAATAATCTTTCCTATGCCTGCCTTGTGCATGTCAATTGTAAGATCTCTGGGGGAAGGGCTGGCTCTTGCTCTGCGGTGTCCCTGGCACAATGGGGTCCCAATCTCAGTCTCGCGGTGTAGGCTGAGGTGCAGTGAACAGTAATCATTGACCTGGAGGCTGACTCTGCAAGGTGCTGACTTCCCTTAATGCCCATTAAATCAGGGCCTCTACCTCCGTTCCCTCCCAGTGCTGCCTGATACTCAGCGACGTCAGACATCAGAAGCAGACCTGATCCTCAGAATCATGAACTGGAGGAAGTTTCAAGTCTGAATCCTGCAGCCTGGTCTCTATAAGGAATCAAGGACCAGGAGGGCAGTTTCAGTTTTGCCTCCAACCTCTCTTACTACCCATCATGTCATTCCCCTTCTGGAGACCTCTCCAAGGCTGAATTAAGGGCAGGGAGGCAGCAGTGTCTGTGTTCAGGCAGGAGAGGGGTGCATAAGGCGGGGGAAGGCTGTTCCTTAATGGCCTTTGTAAAACAAATGACTCAATGAACCACGCGACCTTTCCAACCCACTCCCTTACTACTGCGGTCAGCAGGTCTTCTGGCCTGTCCTCACATGGCCGTGCAAGTGTGACGCGAGGATCCGTGCCTCTGGCTTGCTCCGAAACATCTGGAGGGCTTGGAACGCACAAACTGGAGTGTTTCAATTTTTTGAACTAGCTCGTTCTATAAAGACATTTGGAGATGTTGAAAGGGGAGAGCTGTAAATAAATAAATAAATAAACAGTCCCCCTCGGGGAAATCTGCGGCCGGCAGCTGGAAAGGGAGGATCTGGCAAGAGGAAACTGTTATTTCCCCGGGAATGAGCCACCGCAAGCTGGCTTAGCGCCCTCGGATCTCTGCTCCTCCCTGCCCCAGCAGCGGTGTCCAGGGCTGGAACTGCGTTCCAACAGGACTGGGAGGAATTGCACAGTGTGGGGCGGCAGTCAATTGCCCTACGCTGCCCCCTTGCAAGCCCCCATGCAGGGGGCGGGGCCAGCAGTGGGAGGAGGGGTCTCCGCAGTGCACATCATGGACACGCAAGGCTCCTCTGGAACGGCGGGGCAGCCCAGAGGCAGCTGAACACAGTGCACACCTGGGGTTATTCTGATCGACGTCAGGGGCCGTTCCAGTTCTCGGTGTCACTCAGGATCCTGAAGGGCATGATGCCAACTTCGCCCCCTTGAGCTCTTGCCTCCAGCTGGGGATCTTGCTGATTGTGCCCTGCTACCCGCTCCTGTTGCTCTAGGATTTGGCTGGGAGTGGCGAGGCAGGGAATATCCCCCCGTACCTCCTAATCCTGATGGAACGTATAACCATGGGCCACAACAGGGGGAAGGAACCTCCAGGTGGTCCCTCCCCACATGCAGGAGCCGGGAGAAACAGGTCACACACTTTGGGGCCTAACAGCCCACGTCATCATTTACACCAGTGCAAAGTGGGCACAAATGGCTTCCCCGTTCCATGGGGGTTCCGTTTACACCCCTCTGCGCTGGTGTGAACAACCGCGTGCCAGACATGGCAGTGACTTAGCTCAGAACCAACTCTGCTGGTTCCATGTCAGAGCCCAACCCAAAAAGGGGCCTGTTTGTCTAGGTCCGCTGTGGCCGGTCTCCTGAGCTACCAGGCCAAGATGGTGGAAATGCTGCAAGAACAGACAATGGCTGGAGATTTCTGCTTTGCAGGACCAAACTCCCCCAAGGGCGACGCCGGAGTTGATGCCATTTTAAATGTGAACCCAAAACCTCTGCTCCTAGTGGCTGTTTGTGATCTAGTGGCTATGACAACAGCCTGGGACTCAGGACACCTGTGTTCTTGTCCGAGCTCGGTCTCTGACCTGCCATGTCACTCTGGGCAAATCATTTCCCTTGTTTCACCTCCCATCCTTTACCTGCTCTATTTAAGCGAATATCTTTGGGACAGGGACAGTCTCACTCTCAGGATTGCTGCAGCTAGAGCGCCACAGCACAGACACATCCTATGTTGACGGTAGGGATTTTTCTATCCAGGTAGTTAATCCATCTCTCCAAGAGGCAGTGGCTAGGTCAGGGGTCGGCAACCTCTGGCAATGTGGCTCGCCAGGCTAAGCACCCTGGCGGGCCGGGCCAGTTAATTTACCTGCCGCGTCGGCTGGCTGCGGTTCGCCGTCCCAGGCCAATAGGGGCTGCGGGAAGCGGTGTGGGCCAAGGGATGTGCTGGCTGCGGCTTCCCACTCCCCTCATTGGCCTGGGACAGCGAACCGCGGCCAGTGGGCGCCACCATCGGCCGAACCTGCCGACGCGGCAGGTAAACAAACTGGCCCGGCCCACCAGGGTGCTTAGCCTGGCGAGCAGCGTGCCAGAGGTTGCTGACCCCTGGGCTAGGTTGATGTGAGAATTTGTCCGTCGACTAAGCCACGTCTACACCAGGTGTTACCTTGACCTAACCACACAGCACAAGGCCTGGTGTTTTTCACTGCCCTGAGCCATGTAGCTGGGTTGAGCTAATTTTTAAGTGTAGACCAGGCCTTTGTGGTTATCTCTGCACTGCAAAAAACCCAAACACCCACCCACGTCAGCGGGTCTCTGAGCCTAGGTCAGTTCACTCAGAGCCCAGGACCCAGCGAGGGGAGAGGATCTCAGGGCCCGGGGGGGAATGTTTACACTGCTATTTTTAGCCCTGTAGCACAAGCCCGAGTCAGTTAACCTGGGCTCAAAGACTTGCTGCCACAGGGTGTTTTTTTGCAGTGTAGACGTACTGTGTCTCTAGATGCTCCCATAACACTATGTGGTATTTATAATAAAACAAAACAGGCTTGGGCCTCCAACCCCTAGGCAGGCTTGGCTTCCTCGGGCACTTTGTCAACGTAAGGACAGTGGGGTGGCTGTATTGTCAGCAAGCACATCTACCTTTGCAAGGGTGGCACGGCACCAGCCCAAGGAACCCCAAGAGGCTGATCTTGTTCCCTGGCTGGGTGTAGTTGGACCAAGCGACGTCAACGTTGCTATTGCCGCAGCATTCCTCCCAGGTCACGTCGGCCTTTAGGATCATGGTGCATTTTGCTTCCTTGCCCTGCTGCAGCCAACAGATCCCGCCTGCCAGGAGAAAGCAGACCATGAGAACCACACTTGGGAGGCTGTGTCCTTAAGATGCGTTTATTGGGTAAAGCCACTCCCTGGACAGAGAGCCCGCCCGAAGCCTTTGCACTGCTAAAACAGTGAATAATATGTGAGAAGTAGTTCCCCACCTTCTGGTGCTTCTAGATACTTGAGATTCACAAGCTGGCTGTCGCCCCCCTTCAGAGACACAACAGAACTCAACCTCGGGTGGGAATAAACTAATATTTAGGGCTGGATTTGCAAAATGTGTGTCAGTCTGTTTTGGCATATGCAGTTGCCCAATATGCCTGGGCTTTGCACAGGTGGACACAGATATCTGTGCAGGTGTATGCATTGTGCCTGGCTTGGGAAATGCAGGGGGTCCTGAGTAGCATGGTCTGCAAATGGCAAACGGTCTGCAAATTGCTGTGTTTGAGACAGGCTGTCTCTCTCTTTCCCCTCACCCCCTTCCAGTGCCTTCTCTGAGCCAGACCTGACTGATCTTCCCCTATCTCTGGCATTAGACTCTGGAAAACGGACACGGGGTAGTTGTTAAAGAGAGCAGCACCAAGAACCTAAAGTGGCAGTTCCCAAACCCCTTCATTTTCATCTGTAGGGCTGGATACTCATGAATCTAGTTCTACAGATGGGGCCCAAGCTATAGTCCTGAGCTCCAGACAGCAAAGACCCCAAAATTGAAAGAGATTTGCAGTTCTGTCAACTCCACGCATTCAAAAGTCATGAGTTGGGCCCCAAAATTCCATCAGATGGCTTAAAAACCATGCGACTTTTCAAAAATAGCAACTTTGGGATGCTTTTCATTTGTCTTCCCGTATCATAGCCTCCAGTGGGTCACGTTTTCAAGCTTTTCTCAGTAACCACAAGGCCTAGAATCTTTTTTTTTTTAATGAAAGTAAAGATTATCTCTTATTCACATGAATCCAGGATCTGGGGCTTTAAGCAAGGCACTGAACAGCACGAGGCTTGCAATTCAATCGCAATTAAATCCTAACAGTGGATGTGCAAAAAGAGGTTTCGATCTGGGATTAGATTTCAAACCTCCCTCCAAGTGTCCAGGGACATTTAGCTCTGGAGATTGAGCCCCCCCCTCGTTACTTCCCCCTTTTTTAGGTTTTCACTGTTTACAGCCCCCCATTCAAAAAAAACCAAAAACCACAGAGGATTCAAGCAAGACTAGAACAGGCTGAAAAGACCTTGCACCTTACTGGCAGCACAATGAATTTCCCTGGCCTAAAACACCCCATGGACGCCCTGATGCCATGACCCAGGCTGGGCTAAGCTATGGGAGTACTGCCCTGTGTCCAGTGTGCAGCACTGCAAAACTACCGGCTGCAGCGGTGGAGCAGCCGTGTGGGACCATGAGTGGTTTGGCAATTAGGATCAATCCTTGTAGTATGCAGCCATGTCTTGACCATTGGGCGCTGCAGACAGCCCCTTGGGACACAGCCAGGCCACTGGCATCTGAGCTCACTGAGTCAAAAGCCTGTTTATTTCTTAATCTCATGAGCGAATCGTTTCTTTTTTCTCTCTCTCTTTTGTGAGTGATTTCTTTGCCATTTCCTTCCTTGTAAACCGGCCGCTGCTGACGCTGGTTGGTTTGTTTTCTCATTAGCTTGATTTGGGGTTTGTTAAACGGCTAAAGATGTGGGGGCTAGTTTCCGCCCTCAGATGTGCCGGGGTAAATCTGGAGTGACTCTCCGGTAACCAGTGGAGTTACTTGGGGAGTCACCCCAGTGCACGCTGTGATCAGAGTCTGCTCTGAGCTTCCCCAGCCAGCAATTAACCTGACTTCTGGTTGGGTTGCTGCAGCTCTTTGCCCTGGGCAGTTGGAAGCTCCCGAGGGAAGATTTCTCACTGCAGCCCAGCCTTCTCTGTTCTATTGAGGAGAAGATAATAACAGGCTCTGTGTCTGGACCCTCCCTGATTAAAAGCGCAGGACACCAGGCCCCTAACTGAGGAACAGAAGGTTCCTAGTCTCCCCCTTTCGCCCCTGGTCACTAGTCTAGACGGGTGGGGTGTCTGAGCAGGAACAATGGGAAGAGGGAGCCCGCTGTCTCATTCAGGAGGGTTTCTACCAACCTGGCCTGATGCAGGGTTAATCCTGAACAAACTAACTGAGTTCTGATCATTCTGTGTGACTAACTGCTGGGCCCCACTCCCTTGCTCCCAATCTCACAATGCTGCAGCCAAGTGTAAACCCAGAGATGACCTTGGGGCATCCTAACATTTGGAGTATATCCCCTCCATCCTCACCTCCCCACCCCCATTGGCCATGGACAGGGGCTGTCACTCCTCGTGCCAGCACAGTGTTTCTTTGCATACAAACTTTGGATTTCTGCTCTTAATCTTACCCATGTTAAAGGCATCCCAGAGGGTGTAACCCAGAGCAGGATTCAGCCCCGAACACTGACGTGGTCCTTTGTAAATAGCACTGCACACATATCAATGAGTTAATCCTCACAGCGCCCGCTGGGGGATGAGTGAGGATCACGCCTCTGATGGGAAACTGAGGCATGGAGTGATTTAATGGGTTGTCTACATGGATATAATGCCCCCTGTGGACATTCTTATTCCAGCATGAGTGGCTTTTTTTCAGTTTAGCACAATAAACTAACCCCCAAAAAGGTACTTTATATCTTTGTTTCCACGTGCAGCTATTCTAGAACAACGATTCCTGAGCAACTCCATATGTGGACGCTCTCGTTCAGCGTGTCTTGTTCTGGTTTAGCTTAATCCACTTGTGAATTAAGCTAAACAGGAACATTTTATTCTAGAACAGAGCATCCACACACGGAGTTACTCAGAAATGGCTATTCCACTTTAACTTCGCATCCCACCTTTATCCGAAATAACTTCCAAAACTAGACAAATCCTAGTGGCCATGCAAGGAACTGTAACCACGATACAACTGGTTTCAAATCACACCTTAGCTTATACCATGTAGACAAGCCCTACTACAAAGCTTGCCCAAGGTCAATAACAATGCCATGCCACAGCAGGAAACAGAATCCAGGAGTCCTGACTCCTAGTCCTCTGCTCTAACCTCCAGACCACACTGCCTCCTACAGGCAGGACTAGAAGGCTGAGTCCCAATGTCTGATCTAATCCAGGGTGGGCAAACTTTCTGGCCCGAGGGCCACATCGGGATTGTGCAACTGTATGGAGGGGCGGGCAGGAAAGGCTGTGCCTCCCCAAACAGCCTGGCCCCCACCCCCTGACGGTTCCCCTCAGAACACCCAACCCATCCAACCCTCCCTGCCCCTTGTCCCCTGACCACCCCCTCCCAGGAACCCCTGCCCCTAATGGCCCCCCAGGATTCCCACCCCCTTATCCACCCCCCTGCTTCCTGTCTCCTGACTGCCCTCCTGACCCCTATCCACATCCCTGCCCCCGACAGGCTCCCTGGGACTCCCACTCCCAACCCTCCCTGTTCCCCATCCCCTGACTGCCTCCTCAGAACCTCCGCCCCATACAACTGCCCTCTCCTCCCTGACTGCCCCCAGGATCCCCCGCTCTCCGCCCCCTTACCAGCAGCAGTAGCTCGCAGCCCCAACACCCGTCCCCACGCTGCCCAGCGGGAGTGATGGGCCAGAGTGCGGTCCATGTGGCAGCGTGGCTGTGGGGGAGGGGCCGGGGATTAGGCTCCCAGTCCAGGAGCTCAGGGGCCAGGCTGGATGGTCCCACCGGTCATAGTTTGCCCATGTCTGATCTAACCACTAGACAACACTGCCTCCTCGGAACTGTACATTGCGATGACATGGTTATAAATGAGCCTGGAATTTGGCCTTGAGCTGCTTATTCATCTGTTAATAGTATTAATTGGGCTAGACTCTGCTTTGTTACCTGGAACAAACCCTAGTGACAGCTATTCTAGAGTCACGCCATTTTCACACTGGTATAAGTCAAATCAGCCTCCGAGGGTTTGTCTACACGTAGAGCGCTGCCGGGGCAGCAGCGCTAGTGCAGACACTACCTACAAGAGCTTGTCCCGTCGGCGTAGGAACTCCACCACCCCAAGAGGCGGTAGCTATGTCGACACAGTGCTGTCTACACCAGGGGTTAGGTCAGTATAGCTACATCGCTTTTCCACACCCCCAAAGTCGGTTTGTAGTGTAAACTCACTCATGTAATCTGCATGTCACAACGTTAGCCCAGAGCCAGATCTTTGTCCCCTCTTGATAAAAAATGTTGGGTTTTTTTTAAGCAAACAAACATCCTCTGCAGATTTGCAACCCAAACATTGCAACATTCTGCTGGTGCAACTGACCGGAAATGGTGAAACTGACCAGCCTGTTGTCCTTGTCCAAGTTGAGAGCAATGTAAAAGGTAAACAGAGAGTAACAAGTGCAAGCCAGATCCCACTGTTACTACTGCGTGTAGTAATTACTATCCTGAGCAGTCCCATTGATCCTGAGGACAGGGACCTTGGTCTGAAGTGTTTGCAGGGTCAAATCCTCTACATTAGATTGTTACAATACTTTCAGTATCTGGGACATTATAGGGAGAGGAATGTGTTTGCTTTTAAAGTATGCCGTCAACCGGTGTAAATCCACATCACTGCACTGAATTCAACGGAGTTACAATGATTTATACCAGCTGAGGATCTGGCTCATTTTTTTTTAGCACATGATAAGGGGCTCAGAGCGAAATCCAAGTTCACCCCTCCAGCCCTCAAAAAAGTTGGAAAGTGTTTGGATCCATGATTTTTCACCCATCTCTAAGTCCAGATGCTAATTCTGGGCCTAACCCCAAGAGGTGCTGAGTTCCCATCGAAGTAAATGGGAGTGGCAGGCGCTGAGGCCCAGATCCCCAAAGGTATTTAGGTGCCTTACTCCCATGGGAGTCAGCCACCTAACTACCTTTGAGGATCTGGGCCTCTGCCCTTGTCCGCCA
The DNA here is from genome assembly GCF_007399415.2 of Gopherus evgoodei. Classification (NCBI taxonomy): domain Eukaryota; kingdom Metazoa; phylum Chordata; order Testudines; family Testudinidae; genus Gopherus; species Gopherus evgoodei. The sequence goes on from NC_044343.1 coordinate 5,715,313, forward strand.
TCTCTTCTTTCAGTCCTGTTTGCCAACGCCACAGCCCGTATGATTCCTTATTGTCTGCCGCAGAAACTGTGCTGGGAAATCTCAGTAACTGGCTGGGTACTAAGCTCTGATGCAAAATGTGGGGAGCTTTGGCCCCCCCTCATGGCTCTGCCAAGCCTCCTCATTCCTGACTTGCAGCCTGCCTGGCTGTTCCAGTCCTAGACAACCCACACACAGCTTCGTCGGTCCTCCCCAATCCTGGCCCCAGCAGACCCAACTCCATCAATTCCAATCCTGGCATTCCACACAGCTCTGCTGCAACTCGGCCAGCCGTTCCAGTGCTGGGCTCCCCACACAGTTCCCTGTGGGTCCTCCTCAATCTTAACCTGCAGCTGCCCCACTCCTGCTGCTCCAGTCCTGGGCTCCCCACTCACCTCAATGCACCTCCATCCTGACCCACTCATTTCTCTACAGCATTTCCACTAGTCATATGTATTTAAAGTGACACCGGCACCTTAGAAATAACTTAGGTTAGATCAAGGAAATTAATTTAAATTACCCAAGAACCTCCCAATTTCAGAGCATCTCAGTCCCACGAATGTCTGTTCCCACCACACCACCCCAAAAGCTAGTGAAAAACAGAAGCACAAATATTAGAAGTGGGCCAAACCCCTCCCCAGGAGCCTCCTTAGTGAAGCAAGGTCATCCTTCCAGTAGGATTTAAATTCATTGTAGGCTGGGAGATGACACACAGATATCATTCAAAGTTCTCAGCTACCGTGGAAGGGAGAATTTTGATACAATCCAAACAAGGTTTTCTGGAATCTGGCTATTTTAGAATAGTTTAGTTGACAAAATAATTTGCAAGTGAAGAGGGGGGTCAGTTGTCCTCAGCCTTATGAGAAAAAACAACTGTTTTAAGAGTATCACTAACATTTACCCTGTGTCATTACTTTTAAAAAAACCCGACACATCCATTAATCCCATTGCTACTACATAGAACGACTTGCATTTCTAACTGTGCCTAGGTACCATACCACCTAGTGCCTTTCAACTTGAAGGAACCCCAAAGAACCGTGTAAACTTAACTGTCAGGAGAATTTATACGCAAGTAACACTTCTGCTACTGCTGAAATGCAGCTAGGGAGGAGCACAGAATCTGTTTAACAATGCTGCACACCAGTTCAGGGAAGAAAGAAGCAACTTAGAATCCCATATCCAATTGCATCCTGCAGGGGAGAATTGGAGGGAGACAGGATGCAACTCTCTGAACTGCAATTTGGCCTAGACCTCAGGGCAAACACCTGTTTTCTTGTCCTAGGTTCTTTAACGAGGAGGAGTGGTCACAAGCTTGGTTTTACAATCCCTGGGAAGAAGTTAATTCCCCAGGTTCCTACTCAGGCAACGTTCCTGTTGATTCCTAGGGTGAAAAGCTGAAAACAGGAGTTGTGCCATTGATTTCAATGGAACCAGGATTTCACCCCTTAATGTGTGCCTCAGCAGGGACTGAATCCATCTCTGGTACTTTTCCAGCCTCCACCGCTGGAGAACCTGAGCTCCTTACAAGCTTTGATGCATTTAGGCTCACAGCATCCCTGTGAGGTAGGGGAAGTGCAGTTAAATGGAGGAAAGGGAATTGAATCCAGGTCTCCTAAATCCAGGATCGTGCATAGTCACCGGATCATCCTTCCTCTATGAGAATAAGAACTCATTAGGGACTCCAGGGTTTTGACCCAGGGACTGCCCATGTGGCATTAATCCCCATGATTTAACTGGACCTTGCCTGATATTTGTAACAATTCTTTTGATTTCAGTAAGGGTCCGAATATCCTATACTCCCATTGCCAGTCAGCAACCGTATCTCATACAGTGTGCAAGCTGTAGTAATTTTATTCAGATTAGACCAGGTTCAGAGGTGCACCAAGTATCAGGGAAAACATTGTGGTGCAGGCAATGGCACAGATTTGTCTTGTGGCGAAGGCATGAGGCTGGGATCTAGGTTCAGTTCCCAGCCCTGCCCTGTGGCCCTTGGGTAAATCACATTAAAGTCTGTGTCTGTAAAACAGGAATCCTACCTGCCAAGGATGCTGCAAGCATGAAATCTATTAATAATTGCAGCATGCTAAGATGATGCCATAGCTAAGGTGATTGGAAACATTTCTGAAGTAAGGTTGCCATTGACCTTGCTCTATCACCCAGGGAAGAAGCAAAAACCCACTGCCTGGCAGAATTTGAGCTTTATATACAGGCTGAGCAAAACTGCAGCGGGAACGCGGATGCTTTAAAGTGTTCTCGTAAGATAGGGATTTGTTAGCTAGCTGGCGTCTCTGAGGCAGGTTCGCTGGTAGACAGCCAGTAGTGAAATTCCATAGGCAAACCCCACATTTTGTGTTATTTTATGTTAACAATGTTCTTAACAGAAAGGGGCACAAACAGCAACCTCTGCACCTGGCTTTGGAACGCTCCAGTTAGATGGATCTAGGGTTCAAGAGTGTCCCTTTATAAACCCGAGGGGCCTGATTCTCCATTACCTTCCATCTTCAGCAGCAATTTGCAATGGCGCAACGTGACCATGAAATGCTACCAGAACAGAATGATAGTACCTGGTACTCACTTGGCCCGGGGGTAAATGACTGCATGAGGCAATGGAAAATCAGGCCCATGGGCAGGGCAGTCGGTTCCCAGGCTTGGATTCTGAACGCCCAATGTTTCGACCTGGCATTTGGAAACAATTTCTAGTTTATAAACGGATAAAACTCAGCACTATGGCTCCCCTAGGAAGCATATGCATACTCTTGCTTTTGAAATCCTTAGGGACTGATCCTGAAGGGAGGGGAGCACCTGTGGACTTCAGTGGGAGTAATGGGTACTCAGCACTTTTTAGGAACTGACCCCAGCAGGAGACTTTTATACTAACACCAACTTGGTGAAACAGACCAGCAGCAGTGTACTGAGAAAGCAGGGGGCTTGGCTAACATTTGCCCGTAATCTCTTTGCTTGAGGCTTCCTTCCACAATGAAATCAGTCTTTATGACACTGTAGTCTATATCAGTATGATCATGATAGCGGGACTTCATCCTTATGTCTTCACACAGGACCAAATGGGGCAGGGAGAGAAGCTATGGGGGAGGGCTGAGGATGCTCAGAACCTCAGAGTATTGGGCCCCTTAGCAAGCCTGGTGAGAAGAAATGTCTCTGTGGAACACACCAATAGCTACAAAAACAGCGAGGAATCCGGTGGCACCTTAAAGACTAACAGATTTATTGGGCGTAAGCTTTCGTGGGTAAAAAAACCCACAAAATGATGCAGTTGAATAAGTAGGTTTTTTACCCACGAAAGCTTATGCTCAAATAAATCTGTTAGTCTTTAAGGTGCCACTGGACTCCTCGTTGTTTTTGTGGATACAGACTAACACGGCTACCCCCGATACCTGACACCAATAGCTAGTCTCCAGTAGTGGCCAGGGGTGAATGACCATAATGCTAGAATTATAGTGGTTCTCAACTTTTCCCATACTGGGACGGACGGACGCACGCACACACAGTAGCTCTCTCCCATCTAGCTAGAAAATCCCTTCCCATTTAGCAATCTGAGAAGAGGGAAAGTGATCACAACCTCCCCCGGGAACCCCTGTTTGTGACGATCACTAGGGGGATTGCTCCCCGGAGGTTAAGACACCTGCTGAATTACAACACAGGGAGGTTTCACAGTAGCAGCCGTGTTAGTCTGTATCCACAAAAAGAACAGGAGTCCTTGTGGCACCTTAGAGACTAACAAATTTATTTCAGCATAAGCTTTCGTGTTAGTCTCTAAGGTGCCACAAACACAGGGAGGCGATTTCTTCCTAAGCCCAGCTGGGGAACGGGAAGAAACATGTGGCAGCTAAATGGATAGGTGTTTGTCTGGCAACCCCCCCCTCCCCCTTCTGCCCGAATGCAGTTGTCTAGACGACACCTGATTTGCAACAGCAAATGTCCCTGATCCAAAGTTGCTGCAACCAACCCATCCCAGAGATGATTCGTTTTAAAAGTTAGTAAACTCCGAGTGCAAACGAGCTGCAGAAACACTGAACAGCCTCCCTGGAGCTAGCCCAGCTCTCCAGAGCAGCAGCTGCAGGTCCCTGAGCCAGAGCACTAGACAGACCGCCTGGAGCACAGGTAGCTTTGCAGCCCCCCGGGGAACCCCACTCTGCGGAATGGCCGCGTTAGGGCCGGGCGAGGAGTGCGCGTCTAGGAGGTTCATCCGAAACCAAACCCCAACCAAAGGTGCGCCTTGCATTGGTGCTGATCCGGGGAGGGGGCAGGCTGGGATCCTGATCCGGATTCGTTCCGGGACAAGGTCTGGTCTGAGATCAGAACCGGCTCCGAACTACTGGAGACCTTTTAGCGCTGCAGAGTAGCAAAGCTGAACCTCCAAACGGGAAAGGGTTTATTTTGGAGGGGGAATAATCCTCCCCCCACCCTAACTTCTGCCGGGCGAGGTTTGCCGAGCTCACCTGCAAACAAGCACGCGTCTGCAGCCGCCCGCCCTTCCCTCACGCCGGCCAGTTTGTTTCGGGGCAGCATGGGGTTGTTTGGGGGTCTGGCCGGGGTTGTGCCACGCTTGTTGTTCAGAGCGGCACCTGAGCAGCCTGTGAGAATCACTTACCCTGGACGGAGTCCCCTTCCCCTGCAGTGATGTGACACCAAATCCCAGCCAGGAGCAGCGCCAGCCAGGGCTTCATCCTGAGCCGAGACAAGCGATCAAGAGCCAGCCAGGCAGCCCCCAAACTTGCAAAGCTGGGACCTCAATTGCCCACCCCCGCCGAGTCCCCTCCTTTGCCCCAGGGGCGTGCAGCTCCCGCGGATCTCCGAGGGGCAGAGGCGGGATGAGGCGTGGGCTGCTCCTCCAAGTATCTGCGCCTGGTCCCGGCCTGACCTGTTGCCTTTTGAGTTACAAATCTCAGTTTCACACTGGCTATATACAGATTTTTTTTTTCGTGCAGGGTTGAATCATGCTGCTGGGGTGGGCGGTGCCGGCGCAGCAGCCAGTGAAGTGCCGGGAAGAGCAGTGTGTGTGTGTGTGTTTGTGTGTGTGTCTGGCCGAATGTATATTTTCAGGCTTGATTGTCTGAGGTTACAAATCCCCCCACTGCCCCCCACCCCCACTCTCATCAATAACCTACCCCCAAGTTGACAGGAGGAGGGATGGGGAGAAAACTCTCTCGTGGAGCTGGCTGCCAGCTTCTACTTCTTTTTTCCTTTCCTCCACTCCTTACTCTTTTCCGCCAAAATAATGCTCCCTGCCTGACCCTTTAAACACATGTCTCTGGTATGTGGAGTAGATCTCTCCCTAGTTCTGTTTACTCCTGCCAGCCCCAGCTTAGAATCACTCCAGGTTCCAGGCTGGATGGCAAATGGCTTAAGTTTGTAGCTGTTGCTTAGCTGTTTATACATCACAGTTGGTTCAAAAAAGAAGTAGAAGGGGGGGAAACGCTGCAGGAAACCTGCAGAATGAATATTAGGCTGTTGGGTTTGTTGTTGAAGTTGGTGGTGGAAGGCTGGTTTGTTGGGAGCCCAGACGTCAAGTGGTATCGCTTGGAACTTCACAGAGAGACTCTGTGTGTGTGTGTGTGTGTGTGTCCACGCATCTGTGCGTGCGCACGTGCACAGGTTGTAGGGTAACGAATAATCCAGACCCCGATTTAAACTCTGCCAAAATTCAGCCATGCTTGGGCATGGGATTTTCTTTCAGGTTAAATCTAGCTGTCCAGTGACCTGGGTTTTACAGCACCCTCTTAATCCTGGTGCCAAGTGCCCAGTAATTTCAGATCATATTAATACTACTTTGCTGTTATGCAGTCTTTTTCTTCAAAGCACTTTGTACATCTTAATTAATTAAAGTTCACAGCCTCTCTGGTAGAACAGTGTTATCCACATTTTGTAGAGGGGGAAACTGAGGCACAGACAGGGCATCATAGAGCAATTCAGTGTCAGAGTGAGGGTTAGAAGTCCTGGTCCCCAGTCCTCTGCTTAGACTTCTATGCTTGGTGCCACGTCTGTGAGGCCAAGGAGAGTCTGCAAAGTAAATGTCGTCTGGCTTTCCATAGATATTACACAGGGGTGAGAGGGCCAGAATGGGGAAGGGAAGTGGCTTCCAGAAATTGCCAATCCAGAAAATACAGAGAACGGAAGTTCTAGCTGCTTTGTGATTCTGCCTGGCTCCCTTCCCTCTCTTAGCATCACTCCTCAGAGGCCACTGACTCATCTGCCCAGGCCTGTGCAACACCAGTGCTGGGGTGGCGTGGAAGTTAAGGGAACCTGGAGTGGTATCACTTCCATGTGAATATCATTCTGCATAGCTACAGGGTTCCCCACTCCAACCACACTTGTTCCCAGCTTCCCTGGGGTTGGGTAGAGAGAGACGCATGCTGTATTGTCTCTGCCTCTTCCTGCAGCAGTTTCAGAGGTCTTTTCTAACCCCTGTCACCTTTATTTTTTGTCCCTCTGTACTTCACAACTTCAGGAAACATCAGACCCTTAACACTGGCCTCCGCTGAAGTCACACACTCTGCAAAACTGATCCAGGGTCTTTCAGAAAGGAGGCCCCTTCCAGATGCCACAGGGGACCTCCCTTGCTTCACACTCCCTCTCTCTTAAATTCTGCCTTATGGAGCAGTGATCTTGCCGCACAGAGCACGTCATCTCAGAGCAGCTGATGCTATCTCACAGTTATCCCTGAGTCCTAGTTTGGTGGGGGATTAGTTCAGATCCAGCCAGGGCTAAATGACACGTGGAGGGAGCAACTCTCTCCAGACAGCTAGAATCATAAGAAACAGGAAAGGCCAGCCATGCACAGAACCAGCTTCTCCATTATCCTGCACCGTGTGCAGTCATCACACCCATGCACAGTGCATGTCAAATGCTCCCAAATCAAAATGCTCCAGCTTTTGTGCAGAGACAACCTCATTAAAAATAGCAGCAAAGGGGCAGCAGCCTGGGCAGTGGCAGAGGCTAGTTGCCGGCGTTCAAGCCTGCCTTGTACCTTTCTGTTCCGGTACGTGGACCTTTGCTGTGTTTTCTTTAAGCAATAGCCCACGGAAGGGCAGGGAGTCGTAGAGTTAAATTCTGTGGCTGGATTTAAATCAGCAAGCACAAGGATGCAGCACAACAGAGGGATCATTAATCCACCCGCTTCAAGGCACGAGCTGCTCATTGCAGTGGCCAAGATGGGATTTTCCCTGGTATTGCACAATGGATCAGGTGCATTATGGGGGAGGAGGTTACCCTTCTCGGCATCATCAAGTATTGGCCACCTCTGGAGGCAGGCTGCCAGAACTGCTGGTCAGATGCCCTATGGCATTGTGCTGGGGAGGGAAAAGGTCAAAGCATGGCATATTTTCTTCCTCTCGGAACATAATTCTGGAGTGTCCCTTCAAGGATTGCAAAGTATGGAGGAAGAGGGATACTCAGCTAATATAAATTGTCATAGCTTTGCTACTGTAGTCAATGAAGATATGACACTTTACGCCAGCTGAGGATCTGTCCCTTTCTGAGCACTAATGAATTTAGCTTCAGCATGCCCGGAAGGCAGGGAAGTATCATTATCCCCATTTTACAGCTGGGGAAACTTAGGCCCAGTGAGAGGAAGTGGCTTGCCTAAGGTCACGCTGGGAGGGGGAGAAGTTCTGTAGCGGAGCCAGGAACAGAACTTAACAACCAGTCCTGTGCTGTAATCAACAGATGATCCTTCCTCCCCTTTTCACATTTTCCTGGTGCACTTGTGATTGTCAGCCTAACGTCAAAACAAAAAGGAATGGCTGGCAAATAGGAAGCCATAACAGCAGCACAGGCCAAAGGGGAAAGGGAGAAGCCATGCCGGAAAAACCAAGTACAGTATGTTTTCTGTCTAGTGATAAAAGATCATAGGTGCCTGAGCTTAGGCTGAGCACCCAAGAAACGAAACAGGTCTCTTTGGCGAGGCCAGAATGTTTCTTCTAGATCTGTCCTCCCCAGAGAGGGACATTGTAAGGCTGGCTTTTGCAACAGGCTTTGGTGCCGTTACAGTGTTTGGTGGGCAGGGATAAAGCAATTCTTTACAGACACAATAAATGGTAACCTTGCACTTGACCTTCTCTGTCTGATTCTGTTCCCTTGTTGAAACGACTCGGGTTAGCTGTCTGGGTGCTGGCATTGTTCTGGATCGAGCGGCTTCCAATGGTATTTTGCTCTGTAGTGGTATTTTAAAATTATGTGTACATTAAAGAGGGAAAAAGAAACAATCTTCTTTAATCTCATTCCATAATCCCTGAACCACAGATGACTCTTCAAGAGAATCTTGCTTCTCTCCTTTGTTTGGGCTAATTGCACTCTGCTATATAAATTATGGCTCCAATTTGCAACAAGACATTGAAGTCATTAGTGGCATTGAGCAAAGTGCTTCTTAAAGATCCCACGGCTAGAGCTACACGAGAATGGGGTTTTCATCCCAGCTCGGCAACAGATTTACTGTGGGGCCTCGGGCAAATAATTTAATCTCACTATCAGCTTCAGTTTCCCCACCAGTAAAATGGCATTGATAGCTCCCCACCCCACAGGGATGTAATCCACTAACACTCAAGAGCTGCTCTGATACAACTGATCATCAATGCCATAGAAAAACCTACAAACAAACATGGGACACCAGGCAGCAGGAGCGGGTGGGGTGGGGTGGGGGGAGGACACTTCAGTGTAGGAATTTGCTCTGTGATTAAACAGAGCCCCAACCCATTGACCTTCAGGGTGTAATATAAGAACCATCTATTTACTTAGGCATTTGCCTAGGCAGGGGGGGTGATTACATAGAATACAGAGGTAGCTTTATTCTGGACAGGAAATTTTTTAGGCTGACCTTTGTCAAAAGCATTTTGCACAAGAAATAGCAAGAGGGGCACATTTTGTGTGTCACATAATAGAAAACGACAACTGTGCATTATTGCCGTGTACTTCTTGAACACACGGTTAGGAATCTGACTCAGAGGACCGTGTAAATTGGTGTGGCTAAACTGAAGTCAGTGGAGCTGCCTCGGTTTACATCACCAAAGGATCTGGCACACAATCCAAATGTAAGCCCAGCAATGCCGGGGAACCAAGATATAAGGGCAAAGCTCCATTCTTTACTTGTGCCCAGGGACTTCAGCGTGTATCTTATGTTGTTCTGAGATGTCTTCAGCATTCAGGCACAGTATTAAGGCAGTGTTGCCTAATGGATAAAGCACTAGGAGACCTGGCTTGTATCCCTATTTCTGCCATTAGCCTGGTGGGTGACACTGGGCAAGTCACTACCCTGCTCATTGCCTCAGTTTCCCTATCTGTAAAAAGGGAATAACGATACTGACTTTCTTTATAAAGTACTTTGAGACCTACTGATGAAAAGTGCTGAATAAGAGCTAGGGATAAGGCTGAGGGAACTGGGGCTATTTAGTCCACAGAAGAGAAGAGTGAGGGGGGATTTGATAGCAGCCTTCAACTACCTGAAGGGGGGTTCCAAAGAGGATGGAGCTCAGCTCTTCTAAGGGGTGGCAGATGACAGAACAAGGAGTAATGGTCTCAAATTGCAGTGGGGGAGGTCTCGGTTGGACATTAAGAAAAACTATTTCACTAGGAGGGTGGTGAAGCCCTGGAATGGGTTATTTAGGGGGTAGAATCTCCATTCTTAGAGGTTTTTAAGGCCTGGCTTGATGAAGCCCTGGCTGGGACGATTTAGTTGGGGTTGGTCCTGCTTTGAGCAGGGGGTTGGACTAGATGACCTCCTGAGGTCTCTTCCAACCCTAATATTCTGATTAAGGGAAATGGCCAGATCCTCAGCTAGTATAAACTGGTGCAGCTCCATCAGCTTCAATGGAGCTATGCCCATTTAAATCAACTGGCCCTTTATTCAGAGCGATGCCACTCTAGTGGTTTTGCCTCATGGCTCCATTCCCCCCCATTCACGCTTTCTATGTAGTTTGAATGAGAGAGTTGCTTGTAGACCATGGTCTCATCCATGGAGCTGGGGAGAGATATATACAGACTAGTGGGTCTGAGCCCAGAGCTGGACATCAGGCACTGCTGTGTTCTAATCCCAGCTCTGAGGCTAGCTTCCTCTGTTCCCCTGGAGCCAGCTGCTTCACAGCTCCATGCCTCAGTTTCCCCATCTGTCAAACATAATGTTTCTTGCTCCATCCTATGGTACCTCGCGGGGAAGTTGTTGAGGATTAATTAGTTAATATTCACAAAAGTCTTTGAAGATGAAAACCCCCAAAGAAATGCCAAGAATTACTGAGCTATATTCTGCTACCCAAGAAATCTTTTCATGTCACACTTCCAATCCTGCAAAATGGGGAGAGAGGGTTTCAAATCCTTCAAAGACCAATGCCTCCAAATCTGATTCCCTTGGATGTTTGGTCTTGATCAAGTCAGACTCCCCCTGAATACTCACCCTAGTTTCTTCAAATAAAGCCTCTGCGGGGAATGCAAGATACTAATGATATCACCTTAAAAATACACCTCTACCTCGACATAATGCGACCCGATATAACATGAATTCGGATATAACCCGGTAAAGCAGTGCTCCGGAGGGGCAGGGCTGCACACTCTGGTGGATCAAAGCAAGTTTGATATAACGCAGTAAGATTTATTGGCTTCCAACGACAGCGTTATATCGAGATAGAGGTGTACCTAGTTCCACTACTTGGTCTTTTATCCCAGTGCAGCTGCTTTTCCTGACTGCTGTTTTCCCTCTCCAGCCAAGCCGATGGCTGCACCATGTCCTACTGCACAGCTAATTAATACCCCATTTCCCTCATCTTCCAGACTATTAACAATAAGGGGGTTAAATGACAAAACAGCCTGATGCCCAGTCCTGCAGCAAACCAACTCCCCACCCCGACTTGACACTGTGCCATTTGTTTACTATCCTCCTGCCAGATTTCAGCACATGTGGTAGTGCTTGTATCCCAGGCAATTTGAATGAATTATTTGGGTAAGATTTCACAAGGCGCTGTGTCAAATGCTTAATTAAAGTTCCAATCTATTACGCTGCCTGCATCCCACTCCGTAAACTCAGTCTGTAATTCGATCAGAAAAGCTATTGAGTTTGTCTGGCACAGGTTTGCTCTCTGTGAACCCAGCTGTTTATTGCTCAGGGTCCCATTAACCCCTCGGGGCCTGCAGATCTCTTCTCGGATTATACTCTGCATACATACACGTCTATCAGCTCATTACATCTCCTTGCCTCTGTTCGCTCTAGAAGAACCTGATCCAAAGCCCCCCGAAGTCAGTGGGAGTCTTTCCATTGATTTCAATAGACATTGAATTAGACCCAGATTTTCAAAGCCACCTAGATAGAAAATTTGGCCCTATATTAAGCCACTTGATCCATGTGTGTTCAATCCCATGGCAATAGATCCTGCAGCACACCCAAGACTCTAACTGAATCCAGATGTGGCCCCACGCTGGCTGTTTCCCTGATCCTGACCCCTCTCTCCACTGAAGGTGGCCTGAAAGCTATTCCAGCCCAGAGACATCTTTAGTGCCACAGAGCCGCTTGTGCTTTGTCTCTGCAAGCTTCATCCAACTGAATATTCTTTCCTGATTCTTTCCTTCTCAGTTTCCAGGACATCACCTCCTTAATCCTCAGAGATTTGCATCAGCCCCATTCGAAGCCACATCAGCCTCCTTCTTGCTCCTGGTGGTTCTCTTTTTCCTGGCATTATGGCCTCTTTCTTGTCGGTTATGCTGGGCAGAGTCCAGAGAACCTGACTCGGTTTCTTACTCAGACTGTAAGTTTGCTCCAGCCTTCTTCTGTTCTTGAGGATGCTTCTTCCCCTTGTTTTCTTCCCCTTGCATCCTTTTGGGTATCTTTCTAATCCTGGTGTGCCATCCTATGCTCTTCATCCGGTTCAATGGTTCTCTATCCATTCACCAGTCAATATCACTATGAGCTGGTGGACTAGCCTGGAAGGAGTCCATTCCCCATCTGCAGAATGGGACTAATAATCCTCCCTTTGTCTGTTTTGCCAATTTAGAATGTAATCTCTTTGGGATAGGGATTGTCTCTTACGATGTGTCTGTACGGTGTCTAGCTCAGTGGGGCCAGGATCTTGCTTGGGACCTCTAGGTGCTACCATAATACAGATAGTAACAGGTCAGAAATCAGCCTGTACCCCTTGCCTACAGGAACATTGCTCATCTTCTGCACTTGGCTTGAGAGGCAGAGTGGTCTACGAGCGCTTGCACAAGCCTAAGAGCCTTGGACTTTCTTTGTTCTAATCCAGCTCTGCCACTTATTCTCTCACAAGTCACTTGAGCCTAGATCTTCAATGATATTTAGGTGCCTAACTCCCAAGGACTTCAATGTGTTTCTTCACACAAGGCACAGTCAACCTGTGGAACTCCTTGCCAGAGGATATTGAGAAGACCAAGACTTTAACAGGGTTCAAAAAGGAACTAGAGAAGTTTGTGGAGGACAGGTCCATCAATGGTGATTAGCCAGGATGGGCAGGGATGGTGTCTCTAGCCTCTGTTTGCCAGAAGCTGGGAATGGGCGACGGAAGGAATCACTTGATGATTCTGTTGATTCCCTCCAGGGCACCCGGCACTGGCCACTGTTGGAAGACAGGATACTGGGCTGGATGGACAGCTGGTCTGACCCAATATGTTCAATGGGAGTTAGGCACCTAAATACCGCAGACAGTCAGGGCCTTGACCCCTATGCATCTGAAGAATGTTGACATAATTCTTGGTTACCTTTCAAGAGCACTAAGAGGATTGCTGCAATTAGTTGGTGTTAGTATGCTTTGAAGATACAAAGCAAAATGGGTGATCTTGAAATCCTCCAGTAGCTCTTGTGTGTCCCAGTAAAGACTTCTTGGGTAAAATCTAGCCTTACTATAGTCAATGGCAAACCTCTCCTGATTTCCATAGGGCCAGGATTTGACTTCTGACCTCTAGCGAGGTCCTTTTCTTTCGTTACATGTCAGAACATGGAGGAGCAAATTCAGCCTCGGCATAAGCAGGTGTAATGATGTCAATGTACGTGTGCCCACTTACACCACGGCTGAATTTGACTTGGAGATTTTTAAAACATGTTCGTCAGTACCGAAGCACATTAAAGTTTATGGCCCCAACTGCCTGAAAAGAAAGGCATAAGAAACATGATGAGGGCTGTGAAGTAGAGCTATGGAAAGCAGAGAAATATAGACAGCACCTTGGAGATGGGAAAGTTGTACCGAAGTCGGTAGAGTCACGTTGTTACTACTGAAGAGAAACAGCTAGTCATTGATGAAGCTGTAAAAAGCGACAAAGAGACCCGTGGTACCTTACAGACTAACTGAAGTATTGGAGCATAAGCTTTCGTGGGTGAATACCCACTTCGTCTATAAGGTGCCACAGGACTCTGTTGCTTTTTACAGATCCAGACTAACCTGGCTACCCTTCTGATAACTGATGAAGCTGGTTTCCCATCTGAATGAAGGACCAGATGCCTCTTGTCTATGGTGTTCGCTGGGCTATGTATTTGATTTCTCCAGGCTGTGGATGCACATAGATTTATAGCTGCCTTAATTGGTTCCTTATGAAATGATTGAGTTATGCACGTAATTGTCTGATCATTAGGATAGGGGCTGGGGCACAAGTGCCAGGCTATGTAAGAAAAGGGGAAGGCTGGATGGCAAGATTTTAGCTGTCGCTGAAGAGGTTATGTTTCTAATGACCCAGACTCTCTGCCCAAGTCACTTGCCTGGCTCGAACTGAAAACAGGTGGACACAGCGTTGTGGGGAGGCAATCTGGGGCACAGGAAGAGTCCTGAATGAGCACATCCAGAGGCATCCAGGATTGCTCTGGGCCATGGGGAAAACAGCACCGTGTCCAAAGTCCCTTCTAAGACATGCAAGTCAAAGGAATCATCTTGCCATCAATGTCCTGTTCTAATGGGTGCAAGATGTTTTGATCTGTTTGGTCCAAGAATTTTAATTCAGGAGGAGTGCACAACAAATATTTGCACAAAAGGGTATTGCTCAAATACAGATGGTGCAGTAATAACGCCCAAATAACATGGTGCACAAAGATGTGTGTCTGAAACGTCACGGAAATATTGCATTGCAACACCCCCCATTGATTACACTTCTGTTATGTGGCACCATGTCTGCTCCTCCAGAGCAAACCCAACCCAGGTGCCTTTAATAGAGTTGTACCCTTTATACATCAAGGCACAGTTTAGCCCGTGACGTCTAACAGGACAGAGGAACCGCTGGCACTAGGAACCCACATAGCCTGCTTGTGTGTTGACTCATAACTTTGTCTACACTACATGCCTGCGTGAGTTGCGCAGCAAACTGTGTCATGCATGATGGACCCGGGCCACGTAATTTCACAAAACCACTGGTGTTCCTTGCCGTAAGTTATTGTGGGAATGAGTCTGACTGGGGGATGAGTAAGCTGGAAAAGGGACAAAGACCGTAACAACAGGTGACGGTGGCAGTTAGTGGCACAGAGGATCAATTCAAGAGGGAGCTGTGCCGATGAACACCAGCTGTAGAGCTTGGTTAGAGCTAGGAAACTGACTATGAACAAGGATGTTGGGCCGGAGGATCCTGCTGAGTGCTGCATGCTCAGGTGTGCCTCTGTGGGCGATCTTCCCCTTTTCTGGCAGAAGTGGGTGCTGCCTCCTCCACGGCTTCCCCTTCCCTCCTCATCCTGTGAGGAGGGCACGCTACCGGATGTGGGATCTGCATGTGGGGATGGAGGCGGCAGGGGACTGGGTTGCTTAATGCATTGTCCTGCCCATCCTACATTCATCCTTGCAGGGAATCTGCTCCAAAGTGAGCAACACTCAGAGTCTGTTAGCCTGCTGGGAAGCGCAGAGAAGTGTGAGGAGCAGAGGTTCCCCAAAGCCAGTGTACAAGAAGATGATGTCTGTGCAGATCGTCCTTTCATCTGGCAGATCACCCAAGGTCTATTGGTTCTGGGGGGCCAAAAGTTGTGCACTTTCTGCCAGGCTGATTAGGAAAAGTAGGCTCAGCTGTGGCCATGCCCCAGTCAGGCCCAGCTGGTCCCTGTAAGAAGCAAGGAGACAGGGCCTGGTCAGTCTCTCTCTGTCTTTAGAGGGAGAAGGGTCTGGCTGCTGGGGAGCGTACCCGGGTACCTAAGGTGGAGCTGGGCTGGGGGAAGGCAAGAGGAGCTGGGGAGCTCTGGCCTGGAAAGCCCCAGGCTGCAGGCCTAGGGTAAGGCCAACTGGGTACTGGGGTTGCAAAGGGGCAGCCCACGGGTAGGCAGAGGCAGCAGGTCCAAACCCCTTTACCTGTGACGAATGGCTGTACACTGCAGTCTGCCCCAGGAAACAGGGGCTAAGTGATGACTGGCAGTAGCCAAGACTGAGGCGAAGTGAGGATAGTGGGTGGGGGTTCCCCTGGGAGGGGGAGACCCAGATTGGTGGGGTACCGCCAGGGGGAAGCACCCCAGTTAAAGGGGCACTGGGGTCCAGGGAGGCCAGAGACAGGCAGATCACCGGCCTGCAGAGGGCGCTCTGAAGCTGGAAGTCACCAGCAGGAGGTGCCGCAGGGGTGAGTCCGCACCTCTACACAACCCAACCCTCCCGTCTTCTGGCAGGAGGGGACAATCTGGCCCATCCCAGGGTTCTGTGTCTATTCCCTCTCAATGATGGGTCACAGTTGCTCAATATGCAACTTCAAAACCCGCCTTGCAAGCTGCACCTAGATGGTCTGAAGAGCCAGCTGCATTCGTCCTGCCCCTTGCACGTCATTGCCTGTGACAAAGATCCTGCAAGCAAATGTCAGCTGACACTGTGATGGAGGAGGATGAATGGGGCCGAATGGAATTCAGCTCGCTCTTGCAGAACCATCCTGTCAATGCCGCACTAACCAGAGAAATGAAAGCAAGACAAGCAGCTATTACTCACAGCTTGACACATGGTGGGGAGCAGAGACATTGAGTAAGAAAGTGCTATTTATACTGTCAGCTTTTCCCATGGAAGACCCAATCCTGCTCCCACTGAATCACAGGGAAGAGAAGGAAGCTGCAAAATGGCATCTGAGGCCTTGATGCTGCGAGGTGCTGAGAACACTCTGCTCCCATTGGCTTCAGTGGGTTTTGAGGGTAGTCAGCACCCGGCAGAAGGTGCACAGCATCTCACAGGATCGGGCCCTTAGTTAGAAGTTGGATCAGTACCCTCCTGGCAGGTCTGATGTGACCATAACTTACATAGTTCACTACCGGAAAGAGAGGAATTGTTCAGAGAACCGCAATGACAAAAATTACATTGGCTCAGTGATCTGCTAGCCAGGAGAGAGGGATCTAACTTTGCCAGGCTTACAACCTATTCAGAAATCAGGGTTTGAGATTATTGGTAGCTTGAAGGCTCCACTTCTGATGGGCTTCAGTGAAATGCAAGTCCTGTGCTGCTGCATGGCATGGCACGGCACATTCTTAGCTTCACCCTGTCAGCCTCAGCAGCGGGGCCAGAATGACTTTCAGAGAAGAATCTCGATGCCTTGCCTAGTACAGGCTTCCAGTGAGTATAAAAACAAAACATGTTTTTCACATTAAATTTCCTTTGAAAAACAATGGTTTAAATTAAGGGTAAAAAGGAGAGAGAGAGAAAAAAGAGAGAAAAGAGAAGAAAAAACTTTAGCAAAACTCCAAAAAGTTTAATGAAACTCCAAACTTTTTAAAAATAAGTTCGAGAGGTTTCATGAACCCTAAAAGGCAGGTGGGTTCTCCCACCATGAGCTGCTCCAATAGATCAACCCCTCCAGCAAGGGCTGGGAATATCAGCAGGGCAAAGAGATGAATGAATGATTATTATTGGCCCTCCAGGAGTCCTTAGAAGCCCCACCCCTGGATTGGGGCCCTGTTGGGCTGGGCACTGTATACCGAAAGCCCTAAAGAGCTTATAATTTAAAGAGGACAGACAAACAGTGGAAAAGTAAAGAGACTCGCTCAAGGTCACACAAGCAGATCAGTGGCGGGGCTGGGAACAGAATCCACACCTTCTGTCCCAAGAATTTATCTGGACCCCATCACCGCAGTATTTGAGCACCTCCCAATCTTTAACGGGTTTATCCGCACTCCGCCGTGGGGAACGACAGTGCCATTATCCCTGTGGTGCAGATCACACTCCTCCGACACAGAGTAGGTCTACATTACAGTGGCTAAGTTACGGCGTTGCAGCTGTGCTGCTGTAGCATGGCCACTTCCTACAGCAATGGAAGGGGATTTTCCATCCGTGTAGGGAATCCATCTCTTGGAGAGGCAGTTGCCAGAGTGACAGAAGAGTCCTGGCTGTGTCTATAGCAGGGGTTAGGTCTACCTAGCTATGTCACACAGGGTCTGAGACTTTTCTCAGCCCTGAGCAATGTAGCTAGGTCGACCTAAATTTTAGGTACATACCAGACTTCTGTGACTTGCCCAGAATCACACAAAGGTGTGCCAGTTCGGATAGTGGTTTTAGGCGATGTGCACACAAGTGGGTGGAAAGTGGTTTGAGACCCTCAAACTCAATTCACGCAGGCCACCAAACAGCCACCAGATAACTTTTAGTCACTGCAGCTGGGGCTGGATTTGAACCTGTGAGCCAGAGGTGAAAGGCTCTTTGGGTGGAGGTGGGGATAGAAATGTAACTCTTATGATCTGCCTGTACATACATTCAAAGGGAAACCGATTCAAATCCAACATGACGTGAGTGACTGATTCAATGCTGACAGCCCCTGCAGCGTTTGTAACAAACCTTGCCGCTTTCCTTTGAATGGTCTCCAATTTATGAATTAAAATGTGCAATTCTATCTCATCTAGGGAGAGAATTGCATCTGGCATTCTGGAACTAACCAGCTCTGGGTCTGCACAGCAGAGTTTGGGTCTGAATTGTGGGGCAGTTTGGGAAAGTTTGAAACTGGGATTTCAACTCTGGATATCACTTAAAACAAAGACCCTCATTCTGGGGCGGGGACATCGTTCTAGAAGTAGCTCTCCCCAGGACATGTATGGTTTTGTGAAACAGGATTTAGGGTGATGGAGGAGGTGGCATGCAACAGCTCAGCTTTTATGAATAGGAAATATACAGCGCTTGGGAGCTCCCGGCTTCAACAGCGTGATGTGGATCTGGTGTGTACAGTGGTAGGAACTGTGAAGGAGATGCATTTGGGAACACGTCTGTACAATGCGACATCTACACGGAATAACATCTGAGAGTCTGGGATTTATATAAACACCGCAGAGCTCATGTCAGCAAATCCAGGAGTCGGATGGATTTACTCACAGCTTTGTTACTTTCCACAGGGCATGTCTGGGTAGGGAAGGCCCCGGCTACAGGCTCCTCTGCCTGCTAACCACCTTTGCGTAACGTAAACTAGACCCCACGCAGCTGGCACAGTGCTGGCAAGCTGGGTTTCCGCCAGCACAAAATGGGAGCAAGTGTGTGCCATGAACACACATCACGCATGCATGATGGAGTCCACTGTAGAGCCTCAGAGTCTGAGACGCCTCTCACCCCTCGCCAACAACCTGGCAGAGTGGCATTGTCTGAATGAAGTAATGTCTCGGGACGTGATCTCATGGTTAACGCCCACAGGCCCTTGGATGGAATGCAAGCGGGAGGGTCATGTGAATGGAACAGGAGGTGCCCTGACTCAATTCCTCTGGGCTTCCTGGGCATGCTGCATCTCATGTGCATAAGCCAGACAGAATCACTTGCTTGGGGCTGGGCATGATCCGTAGGCTGCTTCCTGCAGTGAGCTGAACAGAGGAGATTCTAGTGCTTTGCAGTGGTGCTAGATTAAGCTCCCCCTTTTCCTGCAGGTGTGGACAGTTTAGAGTCTAAGCATTGGCCTTGCTACATTTACTCTCCCTGTAATCACAAGTGAGGTCTCCAACCCTTCAGCTTAAAGGAGATATATTCAGCCACTGCAATTTATTCCATGCGCCTCTCAGATGTGTCCTTTCAGGCCTGTCTCTTCCTTGTGGACTGTCTGTGATATTTTCCACTGCCCTTAGCCAAAATTCTCCCTCTTTCATTGCTGCCTTCCCTGAACGGTTATGGTTGCATTCCAGCAATTGCTAGGAAAGCATTTTGGGAATAGAAGGTGCTGTATACGGATAACTTAGTGCTAAGCAACTAATTCACACAGGGGTAACTGATTCAAAACATTTTGCTTCCTGGTCAATCTTCTGCAAACCGACTGCAGTTTCCTCATATTTGCTATCCAAGAGCATTAGCAGAAAATGTTTGTGGCTGGCAGCTCACTTGCAAATATTTAAAAAGGAGTCTGTTTTGATTGGACGCCTATACCACCTGAGAATTTTCTGCCCCCATTGGAGGAGGAGAACTCTTAGAATTGACTTTCAAGTATAAATATGCATCACTCTGAATGTGATAACCACCTTCCATCAACGACCATTGACGTTTGCTTAAAATGTGAGGTTTCTGCAAATGCTCCTGCTGGTGAACCCATGTGCTAGAAATCATGCAGAACAGGGCCGTGTGTTACCCACACACCTCCTCGGTGTGGGGTTCTGCCCCATCTAGTAGCACCAAGACCGCTTAGAGAGAGAAATGAGTCTGTTCTACAGCCTGAGCTAACAGGCAGTTGGTTTTCAACTCATGCAGTAGAGGCTCATGCATTTAGCTCTGGAGGTCCTCAGCTCAATCCTGCCCGCTGACAACCGGGGTCTGTCGGCATTACACATGCACTCAGCAAAGCAGGCTCATTTAAATCATCGGATGTTTGCAGCAAACCTTTCCGGCAATATTCACCCAGCTCCCACTATTAGCCCAGTGGTCTGAGCACTGGGCTGCTAAACCCAGGGTTGAGAGTTCAATCCTTGAGGGGGCCATTTAGGGATGTGGGGCAAAAATCTGTCTAGGGACTGGGCCTGCTTTGAGCAGGGGGTTGGACTAGATGACCTCCTAAGGTCCTGTCCAACCCTGAAATTCTATACATGGCTGGGTTTACTCACAGGGGATAATATTCACCCAAATGAAGACAGTGCATGTGACAACCTCTGCTTGACTTATGCCCCACAAGAGGGAAGAGCTGGGCATCTGTAGTATCAGCTGGTACAACCTCTTCCTTTGTCTCCTGGAGGCCTTCTAAAGATCAGCTGCTTTGGAATGTCCCTCACCACATCTGTTATCCAGGATATGGCCTCTGGTGGGACAGACTGTGCAAAGTGGCTGCCAATACCCTCTACTATCCCAGTGCAGAAATGCAAGACTCAGCCTCTACTAACTACCCATCTATCTATCTCTACCCATCTGTCCACAGGCATTTAGATGCCGACTGCTAGGACTGAAACTTTCCCAGGTTTGTAAATCTGTCCACAAGCGTAGTTTCCTCCCTGGATCAGTCAGATTGCCTCTAAAGGGTCTTTCTTTCCATTGTCCACTCATCTTCTCCCACCTAAGATGAGAAACAGCAGCACTGAAGAATAGAGTTGCTCTTGTGCATCGGCTCATTGACCTCCAGAATCTTAGCACCAACAATAGCTAATACTTGATGCTTCAGAGGACAGTGCAAACCTCTCCAGCTGTGCACTGTGTTTGTATGTTTAGTACAATGGGGTCCTGCTCCATGACTGGGGCTCCCACGCTCTACTGCAATACAAATAAAAAACAAACAACAACGACAGGGGAATGATTTCCTGCTTGCTCCAGGCTATGAGCACCCGAAGCCCTGAAACGTGAGATTTGATCACCCTTACTTCAACCTGCATATGTGAAGATATTATCAATGATTATTAAAATGATACAGCTGCCAGACTCCATCCCTTCCTTTGTCAGGGACATAGAAAGCAAAGGAGTATTTCCTGTTCGTTATAAATGTACAGCCATTCGCTACAGCTTGTTCTCATACCATGGCACAGAGTAAAAAAAGGAGAGAGAGGTCCACATCAAAAAAGTCAGATAAGAACTTTCCTGAAGTTTGAGAGGTGTCAGAATCCAGGATTTGGGTTCAGACTAGTATAGTTGGTGGAAATTTACAAAGTTTTTGGCTCTAGTGTTAGAGCTGAACTGTAACACAGGTCAGGGGATTTCAGATGTGATGTTTTTGTCTAGACTCGTCTCCTATAAAAAGGAGAGACTCACCAGTTACAGGAATAGCTAGCAGAATTGTGAATCTATTACCAACCAATTATAAACATTTCTCAACAAATACTAGAATCATTACTAATGACTCTCCAGTAACTAACTACAGTTACTAATCAACTGTAGAATTTGCTAAGCAATTGTTAGAATTTCTAAGCAATTACTAAGCAATTCTAGAAATAGCTGCTCACTTGCTAATCAGTTGCTATAACAATGTCTAAACCGCTCCAGAAAAAGCCAATCATTTAGTAACCAATGGTGACATTTTGTACCACTTCCCCTCAGCTTATTAATTTTTTTTAAATAACCTGACAATTTCACACAGTTTTACCTCTCTGCTTTTCTGGAGTACAAAAATTCACTGAGCAAAAACACCTCCAGAATTTCATCTCTTCTTCTTAAAAACCTGAGCCAACGACGCCCTCTCGTGGAAACAGATTAAAATTTGATGCTTAGGCATCTGTGCAGCAGCCGCTGTTTTGTGCGGGACCAGATTCTTCTGTTGTATTAACTGTTGGCTTCCGTGGAGTTATCTCAGGGTGAATTAGATCCAGCATGTGCAGATAGGAAGAACATTCTCAAACCACCACATACATACACAAGCTATTCTCTGATATCAGGGGTAGCTGTGTTAGTCCGTAGCCACAAAAACAAAAGCAATCCGGTAGCACCTTAAAGACAACAGATTTATTTGGGTAAAAAGCTTTTGTGGGTAAAAACACACTTCAGATGATTCCATGTATCTGAAGAAGTGGGTTTTTTACCCACGAAAGCTTATGCCCAAATAAATCCATTAGTCTTTAAGGTGCCACCGGACTCCCAATCTATTCTCTGCGTCTCATGTTGATGGGTGAATCTGTGTGTGGTATTGTGGCATTGGCCTCTTCTTATGTATATCACGGTAACATCTAAAAGCCCCACCCATGATCAGGACCCCACTGTGCTAGGCTCTGTACAGACACAGAACATAAAGACAGTCCCTGCCTCATAGATCTTACAATCTAATTAATGTGCCTGGCATAGAGCTGTTTTTACCATCATGTTTTTTCTCCTAAGACTGTGGTTAAAAATAGCCAGCACTTTCTAAAATAAAGCTAGGATCCTGCACATACACACGCATACTTAACTTTGTCTCATATGGGTACTCACGTGTGCAAAATTAAGCAGCTAATTAGTGTTTGCAGGATTGGGGCTTTTAGACTCTTCTGAGGCTTTAGCTTATTGCCTATCAGGGAAACAGATGAAAAGAACTATTTATTTTTCTGCTGTTTAAGCCACCCTCAACTCTCACAAGTGCCAACATCTGAAGTTAAAACCAATTAGCAGAGCTTATCAAAAGTTTTCCACTGAAAAGTTATTTTGACGGTGTTGGGGGTGGGGGTGGTTAGAAATTTGCACTTGAAACACTATCCAAAAAAATGTTTCCCCACCCCAGTTTTTGCTAACCAGCTCCCCCAACCCCACCCCAATTTTGGTTTTCAGAGGAAATTTTTCATTTTCATCAACATCAGGATTTCTCAAACAGAGGTCGCCGCTTGTGTAGGGTAAGCCCCTGGTGGGCCAGACTGGTGTGTTTACCGGCCCTGTCCGCACGTCTGGCAGATTGCAGCTCATACTGGCCACGGATCACTGCTCCAGGCCAATGGGAGCTGCTGGAAGCGGTGGCCAGTAAGTCCCTTAGCCCGTGCCGCTTCCAGCAGCTCCTGTTGGCCTGGAGCAGCGATTCACGGCCAGTGGGAGCCGTGATCAGCCGGACCTGCGGACAGGGCAGGTAAACACACCGGCCCGGCCTGCCAGGGGCTTTCCCTACACAAGTGGCGACCCCAGTTTGAGAAACCCTGATCAACATTATTCACAAGGAGAAAAAAAAATGTACTAGCTAGCTCCACCGATTTGAAAACGGTGCCATCCTTCCACAGATAAGCACATCACCAAACCACCAACACATGCGGTGATAAGACTCACTGGAGAGTACAAGAACTGAATGGGCTATGGAGACGGATTTCCCTTCTCTGCCCTACACAGGGTCACTTCAGGACCCTGTGGAGGCACCCTGGCTGGGTGGAGTTGGAGAAAAGCTTGCTTGGCAAGTTCCCAAGCTGTCCCCATTTTGTGTATTGACAGTCCAGGGGCCTCATGGCCTCTATCCAGAGGTGCTGGAACTAGGGGTGCTGATGCACCCCCTGGTTTAAAGTGATTTCCATCAGATATAAGGTTTACCGTTTGGTTCAATGGCTCTCAGCACACCCACTCTGCAAATTGTTCCAGCACCACTGCCTCTATCTGGCACCTTTCACCGGCAATACACTCGCTGCTAAAAGTTTTTTAAAACAATTATTTTTGTAAAGGTAAGGTGGATCTCTGCATAGGATTTTTTCTTTGTGCACCACCAGCACACTGGGGCCCTATTCTCCATGAGCAATAGCCTAAATCATAATAATCATTGGTGCTATAATTCTGTAACAACTGGCTGCTGCATCCCAGTACCATGCCTTGGACTCATATATAGTCTCTGCACCCTCATCAGTCAGAGACTTCCTTTCACAATGCCATCCTGATCGATATCTTGGGCCAGATTCTATGCTGCACCTCTTAGCGGGTGCAGATCAGAAGGCCCAACACAGAGGGAGCAAAAGTAGATTCATGCCTCCCTAGGGGTAGAGGGGATAACCCTAGGAGCTGTCTGGCAACCCAGAATAGTTGGAACATAGAGTGCTCCTTCCTGCCACGACCATGTCCGTGGGTCTGCCCTACATTATAACCCTTTGTCAGAGGCTGTGAATGGAGACACCATAAGACCTTATGCTGCATAGGAACCCACCTGCAAGGGGGGGAATTTCTGGCTGGTGGATCTGCCAAGGTTCTAGCCCCTTTAAGCTGCTGGAGCAATATTAAGGCCCAGAATTGGGGCCCTTGTCTATGCATGGAGAGATTAGATTAATTCATAAAACCAAATTTATATCCGAGAACCAGTCATCCAATGGGCCAAATCCCGAGATCTGTCCTTAGAGCCAAAACCTCACATGTGTATGCAGGAGTCTTCAATTCTTCCTTAGCTACTAAGGGGAACGGTGTTCCAAAAATTTCTCTTTTAAAAAAAAATGAAATTTTGTTTGTTATATATATACATATTCAAAATAAATACACTGTACTTGTTTTCGTCAACCAGCACTAACTGGTCCCAACTGCCAGCCACAGCTGAAATTGGCAACAGATCGTTTCATCCCTGACCACCAGCTAGCATTTCCATGGAAACAGAAATGGTAAAAATGGGGGAATTTGCTTTAACTGTTTCTCAGCTATCTAACATGCCAGGCACAAGGGAGAGATGAACCCCAGTGCCATCAGAAGTACTAGGAACATGAGCACACAGCATTGGAATTTGAATGCCATAGCAAAAAAATACTCTTTGACAGCACAGGTGCTGGAGTGGCAGCATCAGCACGCCACAGCCAGTTTTTCTCTAGTACAGATACTGGGTCAAATCCATCTTCAGTGAAGTGTCATCCCCTGGAAACATATCTGTCCCTTGAAGGAGGGGGATGTACTGGCTGCAGTGGCTAGCAAACTTTGCTCAGCTGAAGCCTGCCTTCATAACCCACTGTATGCCAAGTACCTCTCCTAACTGACCCACATTGGGCTAGACTGAGAAGACACAGAGGTGCAGCCTATGAATACTGCAGGTCCCAGCATGCAATGCTCTTATTGATTTCAGACCAGAAGCATGCTGGACTATGTAGTCTCCATGGAAATACCTATGTATTAATGAAGAGACCAGACATTAGCTAAATTATGGAACTCTGTGGGCATCAGCGAGCCCAACGACACAAACTGATAGTAACGCCATGAGTAAGCTCTCCTATCAGTCAGAACATTGTTCTTCCACAGTGTAAGTTATAAAATATGTATTATGCAGAATGCAGTTGAAATATTACTCCATCCAGTTACCAATACTCCTTCAATTTCTGTCCCTCACCAACATACAGCTTTGCCGTGGGGTTGTCAACTGCTGCACTCCACCCCAGAGGTGGCTGCATTTCAGTGGCAGATGAAGTCAGTTTTGTCCTTGCAAGCATACGTTTACAGAGAAAAACTCATCCACAGATGTGAGGGGAGTGCTGGTGCTAAGCAGCCACCTCGAGATGAGCATCACATTCGCCAGTCAAAGGAACTGCTCCCACCGCTGTGTGTCAGCACCGGGCTCTTCTAGGTGTTGAGGCTTAGCGGCAGTGGGAGACACTGTCGTGGGGGGCGTCTTTTGTATCTGAGACCAACAAGCAGACAGGCCTCTGTGCAGACCCCACAGAGCCCAACAGCCACAGGTAGAGGGATACCCCACCCCTGTGCAGTCCCCTATGCCCTCATGCAGCCGCTTACACCCCATGCCCCTGCACAGTCCCCTACGTCCCTGTGCAGCCCCCTACACAATACACCCCATACAGTCCCCTATGCCCTCATGGAGCCCCCTACACCCCATACCCCTGCGCAGTCCCCTACGTCCCTGTGCAGCCCCCTACACAGTACACCCCATACCCCATGCAGTCCCTATGCCCCCATGCAGCCCCCTACACCCCATACCCCTGTGCAGTTCCCTACACCCCTGTGCAGTCCCCTACGTCCCCATGCAGCCCCTATCCCCCATACCCCTGTTCAGTTCCCTATACCCCCATGCAGCCCCCTACACCCCATGGCCCTGTGCAGTCCCCAACGCCCCCATGCAAACCCCTGTTCCTTCATGCTGCCCCCTACACCCCATACCCCTGTGCAGTCCCCTACGTCCCTGTGCAGCCCCCTACACAGTACACCCCGTACCCCATGCAGTCCCCTATGCCCCCA
Source organism: Gopherus evgoodei (assembly GCF_007399415.2). Taxonomy (NCBI): domain Eukaryota; kingdom Metazoa; phylum Chordata; order Testudines; family Testudinidae; genus Gopherus; species Gopherus evgoodei. The sequence continues at coordinate 5,741,226 of NC_044343.1, forward strand.
TGCAGCCCCCTACACCCCATGCCCCTGTGCAGTGAGGGGACACAGACTATACATGGGGACTTCTCCCCCCAGTGCTCCTGCTCTTCCCCCTCTCCTCAATTAACTCCTCCTCCCAAAATGGTTTTAGCCCCTCCCACTTCCCCAGGAGCCCCCAGTGGGCGTGGCTATGCCCTGCAGTGGTTTCCCCCTGCCCAACCTCAACCCTCCCCTGAGGAGACTCAACGCCCCATCCCGCAAAGCAAAGAGGCCCCGCCCCCCCGTGGGCTCCCAGAGGCCCCGCCCCCAAGGCCCTCAGCAGCCCCGCCCTTCACTCCCGCCCCCGAGCCGCAGAGGCTCCTCCCCATCTCGATCCGCGTTTCCGCCAGTCCCATCGCGAGCCCCTTTTCGTGCCTGCTCGGCCGCCGTAGCCGCGCCGTGCGTCGCCCCCGGGGAAAGATGGCGGAGGCTTCCCCGCAGCCGGGGCGGTATTTCTGCCACTGCTGCGCGGCCGAGATCGCTCCGCGCCTGCCGGTGAGGGGGGCGGCCGGGCAGTTGGTGAGGGGCCCGGGCGAGCTGGGGGGGGTGAGTGATAAGACTGGGGGAGCGGGGGCAGGAAGGGGCCGGGATCGGGGGGTGGGGGAGGGGTGTAAATGGATCCCCGAGGCGGGAGGGGAGGGGAGGCTGTACTGGGCGGGGTGTGGGGAAGCCAGTCTGGGAGGCTGATGGGCTCTGTCCTGGGCAAGGCGAGGAGTTTCTAGCCTACTGGGCACCCCCTGGCTCTTCCTGGGTGGGAAGATAGCAAAGGGCCCTGGGGGCTCTTGGGTGGGGAGCAGGAGGTCGAAGGGGACCCCCCCCCCACGTTCTGGGGTGGTGGGGAAGAGTGGGATTCTGCTGACTGTTAAACTGCGAGGCGGTGGCTGTCCCCACACACCTTTCCCCCCAGGCTTTCGAACTGGGACAACTCGACTGGGAGGGTGACTTAGGCTGCAAAACGTTTGATTAAAAGATGCACCCACCCCAACGCTCCCTACACCAGACACCCAGAGGGGCTGTCTCCTGGCACCTATCCATGCCTCTGGGTTTTTCTTGCCCCACTGCCTTCATTTTGGTGGAGGGAGAGGTTCTGATTGACATTCTTCCAAATTAAAGGTGTGTGCTTTCTGCATTATGTGCACCAGAAAAACCCCAAACAAAAACCTAGGGGGTGTGAGAGAGTTCCACCAAATATCGGGAAGATTTTCTATTAACAGTCAGTGGAGAAAAGCGGAGTGTAACCCCTAGAGAAAGTAATGCTTTGGATGTAGGAACGGGCAATCGTGAGGCAAACACAATAATTTCACTGTCCAGCACAGGACTGTTTCTTACACTTGCTCTAGTGCTTTAACAGTGTGCTTTAATCTCCAACTAAAATGCCCATGCATCTTTACTTCTTAGGAGATAAACACCCTCCCCCCATACTGGTGAGAATAAAGTGCTGATTATTGTCATGAAAGTGACTTTGATAAAGTAACACGTTTGACCATGACTTGTAGGAAACCCAGCCAAGATGTGTTCTGTTAATGAGTTGCCAAATGTCATCAGCCCATCAAGTTTGTTTTTGAAGTTAATGAGCTTTTCCCTTGATGCTGAGCCTTTATTTGTCCTGAAACTCTTAACATCATGCCAGGAAATTAATTGCAATAGAATTTCTGTCTTTATTGAAATTCATTTGCTGATCTGGTGTACAATGAAAACTCAAGTTGTGCCATGAACTTGGTAGTAAGTGAGTTCCAGATATAATACTTGACATTTTAGTAGAGTGGTTAGAGCTGAACATCTCAGGGTCCTTTAGACACGTTGCTAAATATTACTCCTGTATTACTGGGGAAATTGAGCCCTCAAACAGATTAAGAAATTTACCCAAGGTCATAAAAACACCGTTGCCAAGGTTGGAAATAGAACCCACTTCCCTACTCTAGCCATTAGACCATGAGGCTTCTCAGTGTTGTATTTGTTTCTAGGGAAGTCTTTTTAAATTGTGTACAACAATAATCCAGTTTAATTCATATTTAAAAATCATCCCAGAGCTTCACTGTGTATTGTAAATGTGTGTTGCTGTCAACCGGTCTCTTTACTAGAGTAATTCACAGGGCTGTGAATGGTTGGTTGGTTGTGCTGGACTACTTTTCAAATCTTCTTTCTGCGTGTTCAAATCTATAGCATTTTATATAGTGATAAAGAGCACTTTTACCATGCTCTTTGGCTGGGGTTTTGGAAGGAGCAAAAGGAAGTTAGGTGTTCAGTTCTTATCAATTCAGTGGGAACTGGGTGCCTAACTCCCTTGGGTCTCTTTGAAACTCCCAGCTGTAAAGTCTGAGTTGCAGAATCCTACCAAAAATCTATCTTCTGTTAGGCTATATCTACGCTACCACATCTGTCGGTACAGTGTAACTTGTGTGATTCAGGAGTGTGGAAAAAACCACCCCTCTGAGCGACGTAAGTTTCACCAACAGAAGCGCTGGTGTGGACAGTGCTATGTCCGCCTAAGAGCTTCTTTCGCCGACATAACTACCACCTCTCTTTGGGGGTTGTTTAATTACGCTGATAGGAGAGCTATGTCCCATCTGCATAGAGCGGCTACACAAGAGTTCTTACAGCGGTGCAGCTGCATTGGTACAGTCCCGTGCTCTAAGCTTTCTAGTGTATATATAGCCTTGGTGAAGTGTACAAGATTTTGAGATACACAAGTCTCTTTTTCTGCCTCAGACCTGATGAAGAGCTCTGTGTAGCCTGAAAGCATGTAGTCTCCACCAACGGAACCTGGTCCCATAAAAGATATTCCCTCACTCACCTTGTCCCTCTCCTATCAGCTACAACACCACTGCAAACGATCTTTTCGTGTCAGACTTTACTCCTAGTGCCAGTAGATTGTGCAGAGGAGTGTTTCTGAAAATGAATTAGAGGAAAGTTTACAAGTTTTTTTTATATTTTGAGGGTGTGTTGATTAGTCTAGTAATTGTAACAGGCTGCTGAGAAGGCTGTCAAATCATTTTTAACTATAAAGCAAAAGTCTCCTTTAAATCAGTTGCTGTTCAGCTGCTGCTGAAACCTTCCAGTGCGCACTGATGCTTGATTCTCCGTGTGTGTGTGTGTGTGTGTGTGTGTGTGTGTGTGTGTGTGAGAGAGAGAGAGAGAGAGAGAGAGAGAATATACCTGGTTAACCCTTTATATGGAGAAGATTTTTTTAGGTGTGACTATCAAACACTAATTTTATTTTCTAGTCTGATTTATGTTGTAACGGACATTTTTAACCACAGCTTCAGACTCACTAACTGGATGTCATTTTCTATCACGTGTGACAGCAGGGATTCCCCTGATATTTCGACAAACTACTGTTGAACTGGGAGGTTAACATTTTTGTTAGAGCACGTTTAGCCTGCCGACTTTAATTTGAGCATCCCGCTTTCCAGATAGCCACTGCACTGAGGAGTTATTTGGTGAAAACTTTGCTGGCTGTTATTTTCAAATCAGGAAAGAGAATGTTTATAGCAAGATTTTCTAGATACGCCACCTTGGACTTATGTCAGGCACTGGTTCATAAACTAACCAAGGACAGGCTGGTTGTTGCTTGAATGGAAGACCTTGAGGAAATCCAGCGTGGTGATGCAGCTGGTGGCACTCATCTTTCTGAGTCAGCAACTGAAAGTGCTGTTTCTGAAATTCATAAAACTGAGGCCTTTAATCTTTGGTCCCATTAGAGATTCCATAATGCTTTTCAAAACGTGCTGAAGATAGATTTCTTGACCAGATTCCAGCTTAGGTAATTAGTCCACCTACCTACAGTTCTTCCTACAATGTTATGTGGCTGCGTTCTTTTAAACACCTGCTGTTTCACTTCGGGGATACCTTCACTTGAGCAGTGGGTGAAATGAACCCTTTGTAGAGCTGATCAGTTTTTCACCGGGTTGAAACAATTGGATTTATATTTTACATTTATATACAATTTAAGAGCTAAAAGGCTGATATGCTTCTGCTAACTACTCTTGAGCTTTTAGAGGTTTGGACAGGAAATTTGTTGGTTGTCACCCCTCCCTCCCCCACAAAATATTTCCTCCCAGACATATTGGTCACTCGCCTTGTGTAATATGCAGAGTTGGGCTTCCTATAACAACTGGAGCAATCCTTTTGGTGGTGAACGCAACAGTTGTCGTCTCCTAACATACCTCAATGCTGAAAATCCAGGCCCAGTTGATTGATGCTCAAGAAACTAATTGTTTCAGAGGTCCAAATCAGGTAGGTCACTTTTATTGACAGCAAATGAAGTTGCCAGAGTGGAACTGGTGCTGCGTGTGCTACAAAAGGAAAGAGTCTAACAGTTTGAGGAGCCACAAACTTTGGCAATTGTGCTGTTCCAGCTGCAAAAGAATTTGCTGATTGCTGTATTCAGAACTGCCTGTTGGCAGAATTATATCCCTCTAATAGGAAAGCTGAGAAGAGCAAATCACTTGCTTCTCTTGATCAGGCTCACGGTACTGAGCATGGAAAGCAAGAGATGGGTTTTGTAAATTCTTATGAGTGAGGCATTGATGGAAACTGAGGACATTGGCTGAAGTTTATTTCAAAGGGAGAGAGACTGATCCAGTTTTTTGTACACTTCTGACCCTGTGAGGCATTTGGGTTAGGTAGGAACACATCTGAAATACAAGTTGCGGGTAGTTTGTAGAAACATGACTGCAAATCTAAAGAGAGTTCCGTGGGGGAGAGGAGGCAGCTGCATCTGTTAATTGGTATTCAGGGGCAGTACCTACAGATGGATGGTATCTTGCTGTTTCCTTATTCTCTTGAATAGAGACAAGATCAAATGGATTTCGGGTGTTGCTGAGCACAGTTAGGGCCTTGCAATGTTTTTTTCCCCCATGGCTTGGGGAGGAATCACAAACTTCTTAACAGGTGAACACATGCCACTTGCGTCCTGTTCCTTTTGGGAATTGGGTAGCTCGGCTCCTAATGGAATATCTTTGGGCTTGACTACACTGCCCCACAGTTTGGACTAAAGGGCTGTGAATAGCAGAGTGCACCAAAGTGCTGTGCTGTAACTGCCCCCGTGTGGGCGCTTTAGGTGCAAGTGTAAAGATCCTGAGTTCACACTAATTTAGTTCTCTTGGACTTGGGACCTTTAAATTCATGCCTGCAGTGTCCACAGCACTTTGGTACTCACTGCTATTCACACCACCGTAGTTCAAGCTGCAGGTTAATGTAGACGTGCCCCATGTTCTAGTGCAGGGGTAGGCTACCTATGGCACCTGTGCCGAAGGTAGCACATGAGCTGATTTCCAGTGGCACTCACACTGCCCGGGTCCTGGCCACCGGTCCAGGGGGCTCTGCATTTTAATTTAATTTTAAATGAAGCTTCTGAAACATGTTACAAACCTTCTTTACTTTACATACAACAGTAGTTTAGTTCTATATTATAGACTTATAGAAAGAGACCTTCTAAAAACGTTCACATGTATGACTGGCACGCGAAACCTTAAATCAGAGTGAATAAGTGAAGACTTGGCCCAGCACTTCTGAAGGTTGTTGACCCCTGTTCTAGTGAGTGTGACAATCCTGAAAGTAAAAGTGGTAGGGGAAGCAGCATCTGCATTTTTTTTAAAAGATAAACTCAGATAAGCCAGCTACCAATATTAGTGAAATTAGCAAATTCCACTTAGGGTAGGCAAAATATAAATGACCAAAGTGTCCTGTTGGGTTCAAACTGGTCATGGTACACTTTGCTTCCTCTCTTCAGCTGCATTGTATTATATATGCATTGTTGTGTGCAGTGATTTGTGGGGGCTCATTTTAGTGACAAGTGATTCCTTCATATAAATTAAGCCCTTTGAGTTTCTTCTGTCTCAAAGAGGCAATCGAATCATCAATAGTCAGTAAACATAAACGCTTCACTAAAGCTGGAACTAAATAAGAAAAGCCAGTGTAGAAGACCCTTCCTCTGAGAAGGACTCCTGATTCTGAACATGCAGTCTGTTTGAGCTTTATAAAAATTCCAGGCTTTAATTTGGAGCGATAGAGGTAGATGGAACGAGCTTTCTCTAATGAGCATGCAGAGTGGGAGGTTATTTTAGTGTTTGTGTTGCAGAATGACCCCCTTATGTCTCCTTGAAGCCTCCATTGGAATAGCTACACTGGAATTATAAACCCATGGCAGGCCCATGCCAGCTGGCTGGGGCTGTGAGGCTTCTAAACTGTGGTGTAGACATCTGGGTTCTGGCTGGAGCCCGGGCTCTAGGACCCTGCAAGGTGGGAAGGTCCCAGAGCTCAGGGCTGCAGCCAGAGACCCAACGTCTACACCACAGTTAAACAGCCTCTTAGCCCCAGCCCCACATGCCTGAGTCAGCTGGGTTGTCTAATTGCAGTGTCGACATACCCTGGGTGGTGAAAAATCCCAGCTCGTTAGTAATTGTTTTCCTCTTAGTTTTTCCTGACATGAGGATTGGCAGTAACTGTAACTCCACATTGTTTCTCTTTCATTCTGACAGTTCGTCCTCTAGAAGCCATTTGAAAATCAACACGTACGCATGCTGCCTTGCCAGGAAATCCAGTGGTTTTGCTTTCACTTTACCTGTGACTACATCAAGATCTGTCTTTTTTCTAATGCTCTGTCTGCGCTGGGGGTTAACCAGCGTTATCTGAACCATTTTTAAACCATGCTCCAAACAGTTTCAGGCTTAAGTTTGTCTGACCAGTGTGTGATGAAAGCCCAAGTTCCTTCTATGCTGTGTCTCCACATGGCTGCGCAGCAGGCTATCAAGGGCTGCTGCGGCAAGAGAGGGCTGGGGGGAGTCCCCTCTCCCCCCTCGGGGCAGCCTGCACCCCAAACCCCTCATCCCCAGCCCCACCCCAGAGCCCACACCCCCAGTCTAAGCTCTTACCCCCTGCAACCCAACCCTCTGCCCCAACCCTGAGCCCCCTCCCACACGCCAAACCCCTTGGCCCCACCCCCACCACACATCACTTCCATATTGGTGCACATAACCAAATTCATTTCACACATGGATGTAAAAAATTAGAGGGAACATTGGCATACATTAATGGTTTTAAAACTGTTGTAAAGGGTGCTTGACTTTCTGTGGTCTATAGTCTAATCTCTGCATAACAGAATGCTTTCAAACATGATTTGATAACAGTTGTGCCCTGTTCCTACTGACTAGGGAAACTGTTATGCCAGAAATGGTTTTATGCAGCATTTAAAACTGGTTCGTGTAATACAGTGTGGATAGAGAAGGAGGTAGCCATGTGTCTGTATCCCATGAGTCTGTTAAGTAGAGATTCTTTTTACAGAAAGGTGAGAAACAAGCGTGGAATTCTGGGATTTGTAGCCTTCCGTCATAAATGGCACAAAATAAGTCCAGCCAGAATTCCTGAAACCTTCCCAGTTGCTATTGGAAACTAAAGAATGCTCCAGAAAGTGTGAGGTAGAAAGGCTGTCTATTATATTTGTAGTTACTATCCTTCCCCAAGTAGAGCAGGATTAAGAGTGAGGTTATGAAGTTTGGAATTTTCTCTGGAATTGTTAACTTCACGTATTGTTACATGTTGGTCTTCATTGTGAAAGTTGGTGTGGCCTGCACGATGAAGACCAATTTCTAGTTAGTCCCCTTAAATAGGAATAATTTGAGCCCTGTGTTGCATGGGGCTGCGGTGCTATATGTCCTACCATATCTAATCCGTAAAGATGGCTTCCTCCTTCTCCAGGACTCAGAGCTCCTGCTTGTCACCAGGTGGCTCAAAACAGTGAATTCTTTGGTACTTAAATCATGGTGGACTTTGGGGAGTGGCGCACTGCCTGACTTCACCTCTTAGTTTATAGAGTATTATTCTGAGTGCACAGTCAGGTTTTTTGTGCCTTATGCCTGTTGGCTCGCTGTAACATCCATCCTTGAGACTGGAACGCAGGGTTTTTCTCCATTTCTCCATATGGAAGATACTATCTGTAACTATTTTCTAGCACCCGCATTTCTCATGTAGTTTTTCTCTTCTGTAGGATTATATTTGCCCAAGGTGTGAATCTGGTTTTATTGAAGAACTTCCGGAGGAGCCCAGGTAATGTGCTGTTCCTGAAGGATATCGTGAACGTTAACTTGGAATCTTCTCTGTTCTGTTTCCTTTTCCTGGGGTGGGAGGTGTTACAAAATAAAGGGACCAGTTGGACAGCCTGTAACGATATTTGTTTTTTCTCAGTGAAAACTTGCTTGGTTTTTTCAAAGCTGTAACATACTTAACCCACACACAGTCTGTGTCCACAGCCATGTTTCCCAACCATGATGGTTGGAAGCCTGACATCCTGGCTAGTGACCTGTGGACATTCAGAGAACTTTCTGCAGTTTTGCTGGGACTTTCTCTGTCCTGTGCTGATGGGCTGCTTGCTCCAAACCTCTCTCTTCCCCACTTCATCTTAGCTTCACTCCATACCTTCACCTCTCATCCCCTTGCACTTTTCTTTCCTTTTAACTGATCCACTGCTAACTAACTCCCCCACCCCCCAAAAAAACATCCACCATGCAATTTAAAATCCCATTTGCTGCCGTCACGTTGTTTACTCTGCTTGTATGTTCTACCTCTTCCCCCACCCTGCGTCTGTCTTGTCTAGTTAGGTTGTAAGCTCTTCAGGGTAGGACCGTGTACTGTTCTGTGTTGCAGGGTGCCCAGCATAATCGTGCCCTGATCTTGGTTGGTCCTTAGGCATGAACAAAATACACATATTAATTTAAAAGAAATAATAAGCATGACAGTAGCTGATTTCTGACCGTTTTTCTGCTATGTAGACAATAGCACCTAGCAGTGAGTTAATCGGGGGTAGCTCCCCCCACCCCCCTCAATCTGAGAGAGCATATGATGTCCCAGAGGCCACTGTGAAGAAACACCCACTATTCCAGGAGTTCTTAAACTGGGGGTCGGGACCCCTCAGGGGGTCGTGAGATTATTACATGGGGGATTGCAAGCTGTCAGCCTTTACCCCAAACCCTGCTTTGTCTCCAGATTTATGTGCTGTTAAATGTATTAAAAAGTGTTTTTCATTTATAAGGGGGGTCACACTCAGAGGCTTGCTATGTGAAAGGGGTCACCAGTACAAAAATTAGAGAACCACTGTACTGTCCCATACACACAGCAGGAAGCAGTGATACAGTTATACAGAATGTGATCAGGATGTGGTTTTTGCCTTGTAAAAAATCCTTTAATGTGTGGACACGCTGACCTGTTTTGGCTGTAATGGTGCGTTTGCCAGTGCAGGTTACACATAATGTGATTCTTGGTCTTGACTTGCAGAGAGAGTAGCCTTGAGATTTAAACAATGCAAGGTGACAGGATGTGAAAGAAGTTCACTTGTTTGTTCTTAAACGTATAAGTAAGTCTCTGCCTATGTCAACTGTATCAAGTGTGCGTTAGTTATACCTTTGGATTGCAGTAGGTTTTCTAAGGCCATGCAGAGGCATCGCTCCATGCTGAAAGGCAGCATTGTCTGGTAGATGGAGCTAGAAATCGTGCCTAGCTAATCCTGGCTCTGAGAGTGACTTGCTGTGGCCTTGGTAGAGTCAGTCAGGCACTCTGAACCTCAGTTTACTCTGCTGTAAAACCAGGATAACATTTAGCACACGCGTGAGCCACGAGGAGTAACGTTCATACAGCTCTTTGAAAGCATAGCGCTATGTATTGTTAATAGTTCTCTTGTAATCATTTGCTAACTCATATTATCTGACTGGTCATGTGATTTTGCAGTGCAGAAAAGAGGACTGGTGAGTGGGTTTGCAACAGCAGCATTAAGCGTGTTTGCATTGTTGTGATGTTGGCATCCTAAATCTTACCCTTGTGGTGCTCTGGAGAATGTAGCTGAGTTGCCTAGGGGTGGAGTGGGTAGAGGAATGCTTGGCTGATGTAACAAGTGGGTCTTCCCTAGCAAAGTTACTGTTCTGCAGCTTCATGAGATGTGCACAAGGCAATCAACAAGAGGGGGGAAAGATCTGAATATTCAGGGAAGTAAGGAACAGCAAGAAAAAAAAATACATGAGCAATTGTGGAAAACAGCAGCTGCTGAGAAAATCATGTATTACCTGTGAAATGGTTTTGCACAACTCGTAAACTGGTGTGCTGTCTGCCCCTCCCGAGAGCCCATCCTTTGCTTCCCTCTGCTGCAAAAGGCTTTCCATCGACCCCATGCTGTCACAAGTCAGCATATCTGAGGCTAACCGATGCTGTTCGCTCTTCTCAGGAATGCTGAGAATGGTTCCAGCTCTTCTGCATCAACCAGTGATCAGAGCAGGCATCCATTTGAGGTGAGTAATAGTAGCTGCCCATCCTCTGTTAGATTTCCTTTTTTCTTGCCATTGCATCTGAAAGTTTTCCACAGGCAGATCATTTGATGATGTCCCCTGGATTTTGTCAAAGTTTGGGGGCAAATATCATCCAAGCGCTGCTTCTAGAACTCTCTAAATATGCCATTCTTCTCGGTGGATAGCTGAGTCTCCCCATGTCCCGCTTTTGTTAGGGGGAGCCAGGCTGTGGTATATTGAACTGTTTATCTGGGCATGTTGTGGTCACCGTTTAAAGCAGGGGTGGGCAAACTCTTTGGCCCAAGGGCCACATTGGGGTTGCAAAACTGTATGGAATGCTGGGTAAGGAAGTCTGTGCCTCTCCAAACAGCCTGGCCCCCACCCCCCATCCGACACCTCACAGTTTCCACCCCCCTCAGACCCTCCAACCCATCCACATACACACCCCCACTCCTTGTCCCCTGATCGACCCCACCCCCTATCCAACTCCCCTGCTCCCAGTCCCCTGACTGCGCTGACCCCTATCCACACTCCCGTTCCCTGACAGGCCCCCTAGGACTCCCACACTTATCCACCCCCCCGTCCGCCCCCTAGAACCTCCTCCCCATCTAACCAGCCCTGCTCCCTATCTCCTGACTGCCCCCCAGAACCTCCCACCCCTTTTCCATGCTGCTCAGAACAGCATGTCTGGCAGCCGCGCCGCCCGGCTGAAGCTAGACATACTGCCTCTCTGCTCGGCAGGACCGTGCAACCCCACCGCCCAGAGGGCTTCCCGTGTGGTAGCTTGGCTGTGGGGGAGGGGGACAGCGAGGGAGGGGTCAGGGGCTAGCGTCCCTGCCTGGGAGCTCAAGGGCCAGGCAGGACAGTCCCATGGGCCATAGTTTGCCCACCTCTGTTTAAAGAGTCAGCAGTTATCCTCAGTGCCACACAGTGGTATCAGAAAAATAATAATTATTTCCTAAATATAATCTCAGCCGATGCTGTCTGCTCATTGCAGTGCTGCTTCTCCACACCGAGCCCTCAGCTGTGATGCTGGAGGCGGTCTGCAGAGTCTGGCTTTATCTCATCACAGAGGCCTTTGTTGGAACCTGAATATTGTTGTTAGAAGTAAAAGCTCACTCCTTGTGACCAATCTGCCTTGAATTCTCTTCACTACAGAACGTAGATCAGCACTTATTTACCTTGCCGCAAGGCTATGGCCAGTTCGCCTTTGGGATTTTTGATGACAGCTTTGAGTTTCCTGCCTTTGGGTCCAGTGGCCAATCTGAAGACAACAGGGACTCCGAGAACCGGCGGGAGAGAGAACACCAGTCTCGGCACAGATATGGCGCAAGGCAGCCCCGAGCCCGTCTCACTGCACGGCGTGCCACTGGCAGGCACGAGGGAGTCCCAACGCTGGAAGGGTGAGAAGTGCTTTCTAGTGCTCTGCTCAGTGGCCAGGGCTTGATTTTCTTTTTAACGTGGTTTAGCTGAGAACCATAACATTTGTATTATCCATTCACGAGGACTAGTCCCTCACTAAAAACTTCCTGGCTCGAGTTCTTCTCCTTCACAGATGTCTTACTTTCCATGCAAACAGCTGCTTTTGGGAGATTAAATTTCAGCCTGATGAGAACCCTCATCAAGCCTGTATCTTGAGTGAAATTGACTTGCTGGCTGTGGTTTACCTGTACTCTACAATAGGTCATACCACAAAGAAGGGAATACACCTGTGAGCTTTTAACTAAAAGATGCCCTGGACTGAGTAAGCATCTGTCTGCCGTGATTCTTTTCTTTCTGGGCAAAGCAGCATGAAACCCAGCTGATGTGTCCGATCGCTGGTGAATTTCTCTGCTCCTTGCCATCGGCAGTTGGAAATGCTGCTGCCTCCCAGGCCTATGCTAGAGAGTAGGATTGATTTTTCTCTACGTACATCCCAGAGACACTGTCCACTTCCTACCTTTGTGTAGGAAAATGTTCCTCTCTAAATAAAATCCTTCGACTTGCCCTGTGGTGAGAAATAAGTAGTCACTAGGATGCAGTTGCATCTTAAGCCGGATACTGTGTCTTACCTTTCGTTCCCCTGCTGTACCACAGTATTTCCTAGCCACACTGGGCTTCTGGGCTGTTTGTGGGATTTAGTGGATCCTAATAGTACTTTGATCTTGATTTTGCTGTCTTTCAGAATTATACAGCAGCTGGTTAATGGCATTATTGCGCCTACAACAATACCAAACCTAGGACTAGGCCCTTGGTGAGTTGGAGTTACGGGTTCCTCTACCTAAAGGTCTGGTTGCGTGCAGTCCCAGTGGAGACTAAAACTCTGTTGTCTTTATTCTTAAAGGGGAGTCTTGCATTCGAATCCAATGGACTATGCCTGGGGTGCCAATGGCTTGGATGCAATTATTACACAGGTAAAACTGGCACCTGTTCTGTGTGTATGCCACTGGGGGATGCTCATGTGCAGTGGTTGGTACTGGAATGGAGCCAGATCGGCAGGCAGTGATCGATCTATCGGGGATCAATCTAGACACGATACATTGATCACCGAACGCACTCCCCATCGACTCCGGAACTCCACCAAGGTGAGAGGCGGCGTCGACGGGGGAGTGGCGGCCGTCGATCCCGCGCCGCAAGGATGCGAAGTAAGTCAGTCTAAGTTGATCTAAGATTCATCTACTTCAGCTCCGCTATTCTCGTAGCTGAAGTTGCGTATCTTAGATCGATTTCTCTCCCCCCGCCCTCTGTAGTGTAGACCAGGCCTAAGAATCTACCCTTCTCCCTTCCCATCATGCTATCTGATAACAAAGGCACCCATTAAATTTGTGGCAGGAACAATGTTTTAAATTTAAAAACATTAAGAGGAAATAATTCCTGTAGCATGTGTTCGGCAAGTGGAATTCAGTGCTGGAGAGTTCTAAGACGAATTGTCATGACTGGGGCATGGGCGGTTAGACCCAGTGGTTGGAGCAGGAGTCAGGAATTAGGAAGCAGTCCAAAACAGGGAGATCCCAGTTGCATGCACAACTTCCTGTTCCTGTGCTGGGTTTATATAGAAGTTGTGAACCAGTCAGGACCTCCAGCATTCTGCCAATCAGATTCCAGGACTGGAGTCCTCTGCCGGGAGGCTTCTATTCCGGCAACTGCTAGCAGGTCCCTGGGTGGCAGGTTGGAGCTTACTAGCTCCTAAGAGCCCTGTGGACCAGGGTTTAAGACTCTTGGTCCCACCGTCTATATGCATGTTAAATCTCATGCTGAGGGTTGTCAGCTGGTCCATTCGGAGGTCAGGATGGAATTTTTCTCCTCGGTGCGGCTCTGCAAAGGTACACAGCTCCGTGGCGGGGAATTAATATTTGAAGCATCAGGAGTTAGCCAGCAGTAAAAGCGGGTTACAGGTGACAGGACACTGTGTTACATGTCTCGGTACCTTGACCTAACAAATCCTATGTACCATCCAACCGGTGTGGTTTTCCTGTACCATGTGGCGTTTTGTCTTTCAGTTATTAAATCAATTTGAAAACACTGGCCCCCCTCCAGCAGACAAAGAAAAGATCCAAGCACTCCCCACCGTTCAGATAACAGAGGAACACGTAGGTACGTCCCCTGCCTCCTCAGCGAGTCGTCCAACAAAGAGCTTTGCAAAGCTTTCATGTGGTTTTTCCCTTGGGATTTTCATGTTGGCTACTAATCTGTCATAGGGCTAAAGAATTCCAGAGGCAGGACTAGGCACAGCTATCTCTCATGCTCCTGCCTGAACGGAAGCAGTGTAAAGTTGATATGTTTGCAGTAGGCAGTTAACTGACCCATCTTTAGCAGCTAATGTATCTAGATGCATATAAACATTGGAGCCCGCATAGAAGTTGGGGGACTGACTCCGTCTCCCAGGTCTACAGCCTGTCTTGGAAAGGAGAGGTCTTTACTATCTCCTGGGCACTGTCGCTTTTTAGGGGAATCTCACACTGCTGTAGTGCCACTGGTAGGAGTGGTGGTGTAGCACAGCCAGCAGCATGCTTCTCACTGCATAGAGATCTGCTCAGGCCGAACCTGTTGTGTTGTTTTCATACCTGACCCAAACCTGATGCTTGTAGTTGGGTGGTCCCATCGGTTTTGTTTCAAGTAGCAAGGCTCTCGCGTACACTGTGCCAGACTCTGGGCCAGGAGCCCTACGCCATCTGGTCTCCAACCCCCACACTCCACTCACCCCCCAGGAGGTTCTGTCCGTGCCACTGCTGGGTGCAAATGGTACATGACACATCACACTCTGCCGGAGCTCCTTCCTACAGGACAGGGGAGTCCAGTCTGAGGCATGCCCCTGCCGGGAGCTCAGCTGCCTGGCAGCAGCTTCAGACAGCCCTAGCGCCCTTGGCTGCAGAGTTTCCTGGCAGGCAGGCAGGAGGGGAAGGAATCCAGCCCACCAGCCTGGCTAAGCCAGCATCGTCCCACGCCTGCTGTGATATCTGTATCCCACCCCTACCTGCACAGCAGCACAGCGTGGGCTCCTGGTGCACTCCAAGCCTGCTCTCTGCATCCTGGTGCTGCCCGCCTTTCTGTTTGGGAGAAGTGCCCCTTCCATGGCAGAGCTGGGCCGCTGTCCGCCGACTCCTTCAGCCACCTGCTGCCACCTCCACAGCTCTGGAGACAGGGAACCGGATCATTCCCTTGCTTCCTCAGAGTCCAAACTCGAGTGTGAAAGCGTCAAGTTCTTTCATGCCTGATCTGACACCTGCAGTCAGGCTCTGGTCAGGTTGCAAGCCTCTGCCACTGGCTCTTCTGGAAGGGCTATAAGCAGCATTAGATGAGACAGCCATAAAAATGCACCCGGTGGGGCTGCGGCTGTGTGAAATTCTCCTGAAATGGTCAGCGCTGGTGCAGCCACTGCGTGTAAACATCTCTTGGGAGCAGTGAATAGTGTTTGCTGGCTGGCAGACTTTGATTTTAGTTTTTATACTATATTTTTAAGCATTTTTTTTTTCAGTTTTTATTGAGTTCAGTTTTCACAATGGTGGGGAACGATGGAGGGATTGGACAATACTTATTTAATGACAGTATTAATTGAGAATCACAAAGTTAGTTTTATAATTGTTAAAATACAAATTGTCGACCTCCCATGTCAAAAATATACCAGGTACGTTTCCTTAACTCAAATTCTAATAGGTTCTCAAACAGCCTTTTTCTTTCTTTCCCGGTGTGTAAATTTTGATGGTGGTTGATGGAAATATTTTCTCGTGGGTTTGTGTGTACAGTGACATTGACATTTAAAAATAAAAATCGAATCTTTCCAAGCCTGCACATGAAACACTGGCAGCAGTATTTTGCGGAAGGGGGTAAGAGAGAAAATATAGGTAAGGAAGGAGAGGAATTTGGGAATAAGGTGGAGAGATGCAGGCAGCTATCCCAAGTGGCAGAAGCTGTGGAGGCAGTAGCTTTCTCCCCACTGCTAGGGAGACTGAGTTGCCAGATGACCTAAGTCAGGAATAAAGAGAGTCAGTTAGGTTAGCTGGAGCATGTCCGTGGCGAGTTTTCAAAGCTGGGCAGCTCTGACCGGATTTCTGAAATGGCAGCGCTCATTCTGCTCCCAAGTGGTGAATGAATGATACCCTGATCAGCCCTCTTGATTCTTAGCGTTGTGTTTTTTGTGACTTGCAGGTTCCGGGCTCGAGTGTCCTGTATGTAAAGAGGATTACACACTCGGTGAAAACGTCCGGCAATTACCCTGCAATCATCTATTCCACAATGGCTGTATAGTCCCTTGGCTGGAACAGGTTAGTTATACCAGCATGCGGATCCCTTTGATGCAAGGGGAATATTATACTCTGGACGCGTTCCATTATACGGTTCTCATTGGGAAATATTTCTATATCCTGATGATGCCTGAGCGTGAGCAGCCTTTTGCCTCTGAAGAAGGAGGCAGTCAGCAGTGGGACTGGCTGTTACTTGCACTGTTCCCGTGTCCTATGTCTAATCCTTCTCTCTCGATTTTTTTTAATCTCGAAAGCACGACACATGCCCCGTGTGCCGGAAAAGTTTAAGTGGACAAAACACAGCCACGAATCCCCCAGGACTCACGGGGATGAATTTCTCCTCCTCCTCGTCTTCCTCTTCCTCCAGCTCACCAAGTAATGAAAACTCGTCAAACAACTCATGAATCCTAGCCCAGCCCCTGTCCCGCGTTCCCTGTCCATAGCCCTTCCTCCCTAGCCAACATAAGAAACTAAGGGCCTTCTGGAGCGGAGCAATGGGGGGAACTGAAACCCAGAAATTCCCTCATGAGGCCCCTGGTTCTTCAGAGACGAGACACCTCAGGCTCTCCAGTGGGGGGGAAGTTCTCTGAATTCATCGCGTCACCACGTGGACTCTTAAAACTGCCATGAAAGGCCATTAAGCTTCACAAATTGGAAACCCAAGGTGCTGAGCGATTGGCTGCGACTCCAGCTGGGGGATGGTGGTTGTATGGTTTTGAGATTCCGCTCTTTATATTGTGCCCCCACCCGCTCCTCCCTCCCTTATGCTTTGAAGTTTGAACCTTTAAAATGACAATGTAACAAAATCTGGGTTTGCGCCGAGGATTCCCAGGTGGGGAGGGCGAGTGAGGGTCAGGGAGTTGCCAGAGAAAATGTGAACTCCCTCCCTGCCACTGTCCCTTTGTTTTCTTTATAACTTCACCCTTCTCATAGTCAACACCGAAAGGGTTTTTATAATTTTAAATTATTACTGCTGTTAAATAAATGGACACTTCAGCTCAACAAGAAGTTATGGATGATTTGTGGATAAATACAGGGTAAGCTCGTCTGAGTACTGTACTGTACCTTCCCAGTGGCAGGGCAGCCTGCCCTGAGATCATTGGCCCTCGTTCCCTCCCCTGTGTGCCACAGGCTGGTACACGGTGACTTCTTGGCACTGGGTTCCTACTGACCAACGCCCGTGTACATTGCCAGCCTGCAAATCGTCAAGCGCTGTCTGCTGCGGGATAGAAACTGCAGCATCCTTGTTCGGTTTTTGTATTTCTACCCCCCTGCCAACCCCTGCAGTCCTGCCCTTCTCTCACCCTGGATGCGGAGTGTTGGCTGCAGGACTGGAATTGTACCAGAGTGAGGACCAGCCAAACACCATCGTGATCAGTTAAAATACAGAGCAAGGGACGCTTTTGAGAAAAATGTATTTCAAGCTACTTCAAAATACAGCTGCTTTAAAAATTCCCAGGAGCTTGTGAATCGGTTTCCTTGCAAGAGTTGGTTTGCTGGGGGGAGGGTGGTGGTGGAAACTCTGTCCTGCTGATCTGGGGGCGGGGGGATTGATTTGGTATTAGGTTTTTTAATCTGATCCATTCTGGAGGGAGGAAGTCAGAGCAAGTATGCTCAAAGTTACATTCTCATGGGTTGCGGGGCAGGGACATATTCCATTTACTGTTCTGATCACTTTAAAACTTCAGCTTCAGTGGCGGATGGTGTGATTCTGAAGGCATCTGTAGTAGGAACCTGTGTAGATGGGGGTTTTCCAGGCTGCCTGTGGGATAGAGGGACCTGCCCCATGTAAAGGGAAGGCTGTGACACAAGCTGTAGCTGGAGGATTAAGTGAAGCAACTGATCTCATAGTGCTTCTTTGGGGTCTTCCATGGGTGTGTGGATCTAATGAGCTCAGGCTGCACAGTCAGCAGGGAGAGCCAGGTGGGAAATCTAGCTGTCAAACCACAGAAATGCTGATGATGTGTCTTCAGGGTGAGAGGTAGAAGCTTATTTCTGGAGTTAAGTGGTGGATTCTTGAAAAAAATATCTGCTCTGAGAGCTGGCTACACTGACATGGTCTGGTCTTAGAAGGAATCCTGGAGTGTTAGCCAAGATCAATGGATGTGTGATATGCAATGTGTGTTAAAGGCCTTCACAGGGGGGAAGGAAGATGGGTAAGGAGTTCGTTGCAGAAAGAGACTTTTTCTCCAAGGTGGGACCGTGTGGCAAGGCACATGAGCATTCTGTCATCTCCAAGGCCAGGTCAACAGTTTTACCAATGTAGCTATGTCAGGAGTGGGGAAAAAATCACCCCCCCCTAACTCATGGCTTTGCCAGCAACACGCTTTATGTAGACACATCTTACACTGCAAGAGAGACTTTCTGGTATAGCTAATGTCATTCGGGGAGATGGTTTAACAGAAGAACTCCTTTTTTTGGTATAACCTGCATCTCCCCTTGGGGACTTCGCCCAAAGCCTTTGTAATGTGGACTAGCCCCAAGTAATGAGAGGTTTTTAACAGGAAGATCTGTCATACCCTGCAAACTCTCAGTTGCAGTTGTGTGTGTTGCCAGCAGGTGGAGCACAGTCCCAGAGGTTTCAAACAATCTGGTTGTGGCAAAGCTAAAACGTCCTAAGAGCTGAAAAGATGATTGGGGGAATAAACGTCTGTCATCCTTTCCCTGGGAAGTGGTGCTCTGGATTACACGTTACAACCGCAAGCTGTCTCCTGTTCCTCTCCCAGGTGTCTAGTGGCAGTCAGCCAGCTCACGTACTGACCCAACTAACCTAGTTTTCATGGGAAATGAAAACTCTGGGGCAAGGAGGCCTGGCTTATACCTTTAGTTAAGATCTGTGGCTCAGCGTGCAAATTTAGGACTTCATACTCTCCTCGCTCCACAGCGGAGCCACCACTGTGCTCAAGGGGAGATTTGCACAAAGGTCAAGGGAAGGATCTGGCCTTTATGTTAAAACACCAAGGAATCTGGTGGCATTTTAAAGACTAACAGATGCATCTGGAAAAGTGGGTTTTTACCCACAAAAGCTTCTGCCCAATGCTTCTGTTAGTCTTTAAGGTGCCACCAGATTCCTCATTGTTTCTGTGGCTACAGACTAACACAGCTCCCCCTGATGCCTTATGTTGTAACTAAACTTTTATTCAGTCCTTGCCATTGTGCTAAGGGAAATATGCTCCTGGTTAAGACTGGTTGGCATTCTTCCTCTTCCAGCCACCTTTCTCCATCTCCTCCCGTCTGTCCTGTCCCTCTTCTCCCTCCCTTGCCGTAACTTCCAGTCCCCCACCAGTGGATCCAGCTCCCATTTCCCTTTCCCCTCCTCCCATCTGCTAAAACCAGAAATAATTTACCCTGCCATCTAAAGTGTCATTGGTCATATGCGTTATCGCCCCACTCAGGTTAATGGTAAGCGAGGAAGTACGTACCTCTCTTTGTTTCAGGGCTTGCTGCAGACTCAGGCAGACACCGCTGTCTCAGTTCCACTTGGTGCATGTTTGGAACGGTTATCTTCATAACCGGGGGGGCTAGAAACCTTTTTATAAAATGAAAGTTTAAACTCCACGTGGGCCACACATGTACCATGCTGGCTAGGGGCTGTATGTTTGACACCATTGCTATAGTATGTGTAATGACAAAGGCCCAACATGCAAGTCATCCCATTGTGATTAGGGTGATCCATATAAAAGTGACTGCCTTCCATATATCCCCGCCATAGTGTATTAACCATTGGGGCAAATGCAGCGAGAACCAAAACCTATCTGCGCTCTGAGTCTTTGGATCTCCTGGCAAAATCAGCCTATGGACCCTTCCCTAACTTCTCCAGCTTAGCTCCACTGCTCCTCTACCCAGACTGTTGGGGTATGTTCTGCTTCATACTAAATCTGGAGTTGCCCTGTGTCCCACCGGTTCCCCATTGCTTAATGTTGCCAGACTACGGTGCTGGTGACTCATCTAAATTGACTTGTTGTCCTAAGGCCCCATTGCTGTTGGCTTTTAGGGCAGTCTCTGTTTGTTAGGATTCAACAGCAGAAACTCAGCTGTGCCCTGAAAGGGTGAGAATGCAACCAGGAAACCAGGTACATTGTGGAAACGGGGAGGAGCTGGTAGACTGGCTGCTGGCCCCTCGTTGACAGTCCAGTTTGTGAAGTGGGGCCATGGGAGAGGCTGGTAGGACAAATTGAGCAATCCTGCCGCTGTACTTTCTGTTCCAGTGACGCTTCATAAAACAAACTGGCTGTTGCACGCCAGCTGGGTCACTTGGATTGCCACACACTTCAAACCCTCTCGTCTCGCTTCTCAGTTGCCTTATGCGTTGAAAATATTTTGACCTGTTTCATGTTAACTTGACAGCTCTGGGTGGGAAAGGAGGGATGGGGACTCCAGTATCTTCCTTTAGAAGGTCCACTCCGACATCTCTACAACTTTCAAAATCTTTCTTGAGATGCTCACAGAGGTGCCTTGTGCACCATATGTTGCCTTTTATAGATCTGCTAAAGATGCATTACGGCAAGATGGTTCTAGCCCTGCTTTGTGGAAGATGAGCAACTTCAAGGTTGTTCCTGACATAAAGGAGCATGAAACCCAGGGTGTGTTTAAACCGCAGTGGGTGATGGCTGTGGTAGCACCCAAAGCCTCAAATCAGGAGTGGGGACCTCGTGTCCTCCAGAGAGTTAGATCATGACATCACCCCTTCCCATTAAGGGACAAGGTTTTCACAAGAATTCTGCTCCCATCTAGGTAAGTGGTCAGATGTTCTCAATGGGATGCTGCTCAGTGCTGAGTCCTTAAGAAATCAGTGCTGAAAATCCATCCAGAGGGTATTCGTTTCCCTCCAGTTCTTTACGCTCTGTCATGTGCAGGGCATTGGTCCATCCTAGTTCAGCTGTGCTGGGAGTCTAAGGAAACCCTTAAGCACAGGTCTGTGTCTTAAGATCATCCAAAGGAGGATGCATGTTTGTCTAGCGCCTCTTCTTAAACTGTTTCAGAAGAAAACTAGACCATTTTGTTAGAGGACGGAGCTGCTAAAATATCTGGAGAAAAAGCCCAACTGTGAGTGCAGCGTATGGCCATCGAGAGCATGCCTGGGATTCCCAGCAGGGTCTAATCCAGCGAAGTCCAGAGGAGCTACACCTGAGCGGCAGTGCTGGAATGTTTCTCTCATTGCACTTGCCAAATGGACAAGGGTCTTTGGGAAGTTCTTTTGCTCTTTCAAAAGGCTGGTATCTTCGGGACGTGGCATCAGGGTCGGTGGTTTGTTTGGAACATCCTGAGCTGGCTAGTGAGGCAGGAATTTTGTCACCAGGGCTGCCTTGCTTGATGGCCAGTGTGCTCATAGCCCATTGACCTTGCTTCTGAGGATGAGTGGGTTTAGACCCACGATGGACAGGAGGAAGCATTTACCTCATCATTAAAACACAGGCCTGGGAGACAGAGGTAGGTTCTATACCCAACTCTGCCATCGACTGAGACCTCGGACACCTTTGCTGTTTCTTCTCACTTGTAAAATAGGGATGTTACCTACTCCACACAGGTACAGGGCAGCTTAATTCATTCATGTTTGTAAAACACACAGTCTCACAAACTGCCAGAAAGCTCCCAAGGGTTTCCTCTCCAGTCCCTTGTGGCTAACTGTGCTGGTGTGAGACCTGATTCTCTTTAGCAAGAGGCACCATGGGGTTAATGCGGGAGCTTTTCCCCTGAGCACAGACCAGTTCTAAATCTGGTTTGGTGACTAAGCAAACAAGTCTGGTGGTTTCTGCGCAATTTTGATTCTCCAGAACCTGGCTTAACAAGGGTGTTGCAGAACTGTGCCTGGCCAGAGCCCCGTGTGGGACACTTCCGGGCTTGCGCTAGGTCTGGTTCCAGACAGCGTCGAGATCGCTACAGTCACCCGGTTGTTTTCTTCAAAGGAAACGAGTCAGCGCTGTAGCTGGTGCCCCTTTAAGGACTGAGCTGCCTTCAGACACACGAAGCATGACTCAGTGGCTAAAATACTAGCCTTAAACTCTGGATACCTGGGTTTGATTCCCTGCTGTGCCACATGCCTTAGGCTCAGATCCTTAAAGGTTTGGGATCTGGGCCCTGAGTTCTCTGCCTCTGTAAGCTGGGGGTAATAGCACTGTCCTACCTGAGAGGGGTGTTGGGAGGCGATGCCTTAGCTGGAGGAGGTCAGATTATCTGAGTGCTCAGTAATGGGGCTGTGGAAGTCGCTCAGACCAGCCCCACCGCGTGCCCCACCCTAAACTGGGTGATGTGCAAATGAGGTACTTTCTGGAAACTATTTTTGGTTGGGGGCTGGAATCCCTGCTGGGGATGTAACAACTAATAAAATCTAAAACTTCCATCCCACTGTGCTTGGCTCGGGGTCTCATGGAGAGGGTCTCATGCGTGCGCTTCTCTGGCCAGAACTGCGCTCCAACATTAATCCCTGAGACGGGCAGTGGGGGCGAATAGATTTCTCCCTGCAGCAGAGATCTCCTGACCTGTCTCGTAGTGGGGGAGATCAGGAGCCTCATGCTCCCTACGGGATCACCGGTGGCCGTCCTGCTCTGTAAGAGGATGCTGCTGTGGTAGGGAAGCTGTTGTCTCAGTCTGATGGGGTGCTTGAGTCCACTGGACTCGTTTAGTTACTGAGAAATTGGGCTGCTCTTGGAGCTTGACTTTGATTCCTTCTAAATAGCTAGGGATTTCCCTCTTATACTTCCCTCCTTCTCTTCCTGCTCCGGGAGGTGCTGCTTCAGCTGGAAGCGCAGGTGATTAGCATCAGGCAGCTGTTCTTGATTCCACAGTGGAGCCTTTGATGTCCTGGGCACAGCCCCACACCCCCGTGTGAGAAGCTGGCAGCAGTAAATGAAGATAGGCCAGTTCACATACCAGCACAAAGGAGCAAGTTGCTCTGCTGCATCCGAGAGAGGTCAGAGGGTAGCCTGTCTAGTATACACCCAGGATCAGAATGTCTTGGTCAGGCTGGAGCAGCGGTGTGGTGTAGAGGCTACAGCTCTGACCCTGGGAGTCAGGAGATCTGGGTTCCACTCCTGCCTCTGCCATTGACCCCTTGTGTGCCCTGGGCAAGTCACATCTTCGCTCTGTGCTCAGTTTCCCCTCCTACTCTTTGTCCGGTCTATTTAGATTGTGAGCTCTTTGGGGAAGGGATGTCACTGTATGTACAGCACCTTGCACAGCGTGGTCCTGATCTCAGCTGGGACCTGTCGATGTTCCTGTATCCCAGATAATCCCTTAGAGGGCTGCTGCATCACAACTCCTTTCCTCAACAGGGTCACAGCTGGAGTCCAGGATGTGGGTTGCCCGTCGGTTTGCAGCCCACCTTCCAAGTCGTTCTGTAATGCTTGGCGCATGAGTAACTGGCACATGTTTTTTCCTTGTGCTGAAGATGCTGAGACTCCCAAGTGGTTGGGCAGCCTTACAAACGGGAGCGTGCGGCACTGCGTGTGGGGGCACGCACCCGCTGGATGTAACAACAGAGCTGAGCTGGCACCCACGCGCCGTTCGCAGGTACGAGGAGCACACACACAGCCATCAGCTTTGAACCACCTCTTCGTAGCACTTAGAATCCATCAGCACCTCTCTCCACCTGGCTTCAGACCTACCTTGTTGGCTTTCCCTCTCCTGCCGGCATGTCCTGCGCCTAACCGGAAAGCCCAGCCGGAAGGGCAGAGTCTGCCGCTGCTCTGGCACAGAGGCCTTGGGTGAGAAGTTGTTCTTCCGGCAGGGCTTTGCCTGCAGTGGCGAGGGGTAGGAAATCCAGTCACTACCCCAGTTCGTGCTGCTGAGGTCTGGAGAAGGGAATTTCCTCCCGAATACAAATGGCGGCAGCAGCAGGGTGACTCCTTGCGTAGTGATGCTTAGAAGAAAGCATGGGTGTCTTGCTTTCATTGTGGCAGGCCTTGTTTCCCCCAGCCTGAAATCCACTGCGTAGGGCAGGGATTGCAGGCTGGGCTGTAACCTGGTGAACACAGGCTGAGACCACAGTCCTCTCAGCAGCTGGGAGCCCTTTGGTTCCCTCTGATTGTCCTTATCTGTGGAGGAACGGAGGAGGCATATGAAATCCAGGTGTATTCTGGGAATGTTATCGGTGCCGTGAAGCGAGATGCCCCTGCAGTACCG
Source organism: Gopherus evgoodei (assembly GCF_007399415.2). NCBI lineage: Eukaryota > Metazoa > Chordata > Testudines > Testudinidae > Gopherus > Gopherus evgoodei. Next base: position 5,765,353 of record NC_044343.1, read on the forward strand.
TTAATGAGCTAGGCGGGCTGCCTTGCCCTGGCCTCCGGGGACTTGTTTGGCTGTAAGTGGACCCCGAACTCGCTCACTATCTTATCTCTGGCTACGGCAGTGTCCTGAGGACCCTTCCCTGATGGAGTCTCCTGCTGTTTGACAATCGCTTGAATGGATCCCTGGCTTTCACTTTCTCTCGGCTCGTTGCCTGTGGATGGAGAAGAGGGGTACCCATATTAATGGGACCACCGGGAGGTCGTCTCTGTTTCTCCTGCTTCTTGCCCCTTCCACCCTATTCTGACCGCTGAGACCAGCTCATCACCTGGACCAAATCTGACCACTCTCAGCACTGACCTATTTAGGTCCTTACTGGGGATGCCCAGTGGTGGTCATGAGTCCTGAGGATCTAGGTGGTGAGTTAGAGCCACCCTGTAGAGGGTCGAAAGGCCCCATCATCTTGATCCCTTTACTGGGCTACCGTCAGGACCCAACGTCCTAGGGCAAAGTGAGCTCATGTGCGTTTGGGCCTGTGCCCTTTGAGCTGTGTGCTGTCAATCTGAGCCCAGCCGTGCTCTATGCTGGCCACGAGACGTCCTCATGGTGCTGTGACAGAGCATTGCAGGGAGGGCTTAAAGCCCTTTCGGCCCTGCGGTGGTGGGGAAAGGGGGACACACGACAAGGATTCAGAAAAGCAGGAGCAGCTGGTTCTTTTCAAACCATCCGCACCCTGTTTCCTTCCTGCTTAGCTTTTGCTCTTTGGGACAGATTCCATGACAGGTCTCTGTGCTGTACCTAGCTAACACTTCGCACACAGAGCATTGGACACCTTTGGAGCTCAAAGCACTTGACCAAGGTTATCGAAGGCAATCGTGGCTGTGCCCATCTAGCTGCCATGTTCCAGAACTGGCTGCCGTCCACGCTGTCTGGGAAGGCATGAGTTGTGGACAAGCGCTTTGGCTTTGCCAAAGCCCAGCGGATGCAGCACCGAGGACCCAGAAGAGCAAAACTGCAGAGGTTTTACCCCTCACCCTCCAGCAATGTCACAGCCCCCTGGCAACTGTACAAGTACAGAACAGGGCTTTAATTTGCCTGGGCTGCTTATAGACAGACACTGTAGACATGTGCATTGATACGTCGTGTAACAAAAACAACCCCAACGTGTCTGGCCGTTCCCGCTTTTGGGTGGCTCAGCCTCGCTCCATCCGTGGTCCGCCTTTTGGGGGAACAATGGTTGGTGCATTATGCCAACAGATCCTGGGGGCCTGCTGGTGGGGAGCTGCCAGCGCTCAGGGTGACACCCGCAGGAGGATTCCCTCTTCCTGGGTCCCGGGGAGTCGGTTCTAGCCAAGTGGGAGCCGGCATCCCGACTCTGGTCAGCGCTGCTCCCCTGGGCTGGGGGGCAGAGGGAAGAGCCCATCTCCTTCTTCATAACAAAAAATATAAATAGCACCCAAAAAAAGTCATTTTAAAAAAACAACCCCCCACCCCGCCTCAGTGTGGCTCAGGAAGCGAGTAGGGGCAGGAAGTGCGTGGAGAGTGCTGGCGCCGTGTCTTGCCCCCCTGCCGGGGCCTGCCCTTGCTGGTGAGGGCCAGGACATGGGGCGGTTCCCGGCCGCCAGCGCAGCGAGGCGTAGGTGTTGTAGCCGTTCTCCTCGATGTGCTCTTTGAACTTGCAGTTGGGGTTATACTCCTTCTGGGGAGACAGAAACAGGGCCATGAGTGTGGTGCAGCTGGGGGGTGTCCGACGGGGGGGGGGGGCAGAGCAAGGAACCTCGGGAGTTCTATCCCCAGCTCCTGGCTGGGAATGGAGTTCAGAGGTTACAGCGGGAGACTAGGAGTCGGAGTGTTCCAGCACCGTGCTGCCGGCCCCCAGCAGTGAGGGCTTCCTTCCAGCAAGCTGCCTGTCTCTAAGCTGCTACCCACCCACTGACTTGGCAGCATCAGGCACGATATCCTGAATGCCGTGCTGGGCCGAGCAGGGTCCTGCTAGCTTCTATCCCAAATTCTCCAGCCGACCAGTCTGATCCCTGGTCCAGAACGAAGCCACAAGCCATGCTCCCCACAGAGCACCCTGTAAGGAGGGAAAAACAGCTTGCTACCTACCGACCCGTATACTTTCCCCTTCTTGTTCATGGCCAGGTAGAAACCCGTGTGCACGGATTTGATGGCTACGACGCCCACTCGCACCGACCGGATCTCCAGGATGCCTGCGGGGAGACAGAGAATTCGGGGCATTGAATCGGGAGAGTGCAACAGTGCTGCAAGTGGGTGTGGAAAACAGCTGGGCTGCCATGGCACAGGGCCCAGGTGCTTCATTTTGTTAGCCAGCAAAGCCCTGCGGAGACACGTTTTGTACGAGTGCCAACAGAAGGTATCGCGTTGCCCGGCACTGAAATGCAGCCACCTCTGGGGTGGAAGGTGGCAGCTTTTAGCAGCTTATTACAGCAATACTACTCAATACCTAAGAAGTCTTTCATCGAATTGGAACTGTCCAAGGGAGGCAGAATGCAGTCGGCTAAGTTGGAATCTGTCAAGGGCACCCATGTGTGGATGGTTTTGGGCTGGACCTTTGTCAGCGAGGCTGCCCCACGTGCACAATGCAGGCGTTAGCCCACCTTGCCTGACCTTTGGTTTCCCAGTAACAGTCCCCAGGAGGCTTGAGTTAACTGAATGCCTCCCATGGTTAAAGACAAAGCTTTCTGGCTGATGGGGATGCTGAGAGACAGCTGCTGTCACATGACTAACAAGGTATTGCTTTATGCAGAGAAGCTTGTGTTTCTCACCAACAGAAGCTGGTCCAATAAAAGCTAGTCCCTTGCCCCAGAGCACTTGACGGGAGTGACTTGAGGCTGGAAAGTGAACCAACAAGTGACTGAGTTACAAATTGCTCCATTGAAACCCCCTGGCCAAGGAGAGCTTGAAGGAGGGATAGCAGAATAACCAGCAGTGCATGACCAAAGAGCTTACCATCTAAATAGACAATGGGTGGGAGGTGAAACTGAGGCACAGAGAGAGGCAGCGACTGGCAGGGTCATGGGCAGAGATGAGACTACAACCCAGGTCTCCTGACTCCCAGTCCGGTGCGCTAGACACTGGGCAACACGGCTTCCTAATTATCAGTTGTGTTGCAGGAGATCGGCGCCCCACTCTGCTAGGCTGCCATACACACAATGAAGAAAGCTGTGTTCCGAAAAGCTTCAATCTAAGCGAAGACTTTGGCCATGTTGGGACTTTTGGGCTGTAGATGGGGTGCAGAGGGGACAGATGATCCAATGTCACTGAGGACCTCTTGGGCCAAATTTTGATCTTGGTTCTTCTAGTGAAAATATGGAGTCACCTCCGGAGATCAGTGGAGTGACACCCGATTTTCAGCAGTGTAAGATCACAAGTGAGTCCATTGAGAAATGCCAAGGTAAGCCCTACACTGCTTCAGAGCTTGACAACAATGCTTGGGTGCTGTTTGTTTATTATTATTCATTATTTGTCTTGTGATAGTCCAGGGCCCCATTGTACTAGGCGCAAAAGGGGAAATCCCTGCCCACAGCAGAGACACCTTTCAATTCCTCCAGGCCTGGAGAGGTTTCTCCTTCCCGTCCCAATACAAAACAAAAAGACCCTTTGATACTGAGCTGGAGGGGAGACTGGGTTTGCAGAGCTCTGCTCTGGGGCCTTCATCCTTCCAATCCATATGCACTAAGGGAGGGAAATCCAGTTTCCGTGGGTTGCCCAGCCTTTTGTGTAGAGAGCTGACAGAGTGTTCAGTAGAACTGCTTATGAATTTTCCATTGCCAGTTTTCCATCAGGAACTATGGATTCGCCGAAATTGGTGGAAACGTAGCGATGTTGTCAACATTGAACAGGAAATTATTGAAGCGATTCGTTTTGACTTCATTGTTTCAACTTCTTATGGTATAATTTAGAATACAGGCCAAAGTCAAAACATTTAGACGTTTAATATAGCACAAAATGAATCACAGTCAAAATATCTCCTTATCAGGTGGTTTCGATGTTTTGGAAATGAAATCTAGCAATTTTCATTGTATGATATTTAGAAATTTTGACTTTGCCCTTGGCTTTGGCTCAAGAGATGATCCTCAGCTGGTATGAAGTTGCAGAACTCCACTGACCTCAATGGATCTACAGTGACTTTATGCCAGTTTAGAGATTAACAAATTTATTTGGGCATAAGCTTTAGCCCAGGAAATCTTATGCCCAAGTAAATTTGTTAGTCTGTAAGGTGCCATAAATACTCCTTGTTGTTTTTGCTGATACAGACTAACATGTCTACCCCTCTGACACCTTTATGCCAGCTGCGGATCTGCCCTAAAGCCTCTATCCCTAGGAGCTCAGACAACGCAGAATGCCCTGGAATGCACAAAGAAGAAAACTAATGTAGCATACCAGACTATCCCGATCACAAGCACGTGGTGACCTTGATTGAGCTAATCAGTGCAAACAGTTCCTGCCCTTGTCTGTGCTTAAGGGCCAGCTACTCAAATTGCTGCCAATTGATGCTGGAATCAGGGCTATACCTGAATGCAGACAAAGCCCTTATGACGTTTTTATGATGCGAATACTTAGTGGTTATATGGAGCTTCTTCATCCGTAGATCTCAAAGTGCTTTACAGAGGAGGTCTGTATCATTATCCTCCTTGTACAAATGGGGAGACTGAGGCACGGAGCGATAACTTGTGGCACGTACAAAAGAAGATGTCGATATCTAGACTGCTCAGCCCTCTAACGGCTGCATCATCGAGGGCAACAAGGTGTTGCAGTTCACCCTCCAACCTTCTAAACATGCACTCCTGCCCCACACGTGGGACCCTCTGCCTCACTGTCCCACCCTCCCAATCTGTGAAGATTGGACTAAGCCATCTTTCTGCATTGTGGTAGCCGCTCTGGGCCATGCAGTCAGCAGCCTGTAGCCCAGTCTAGGATCTGCATCCCAAGTTGCAAGCAGGTCAATGAGGGCTTCTGAAATTCATCTCTCGATCCCAGAGTTGCTGCCGTTCTCTGAGGACATAGCTGTCAGCCTTGATATGTCCTGGTTCATCTGGGATTGGCACTGGGCATGAATGTGAATGGCCGCTCCAAAAGGATGGCGCCTTGTCTATGTTTTGGGGGAGCTCTATATGCCAGTAGATACAAATTAGATATTAACGTGTGGCGAAGGCAGCCACTAATGGTACATGTCACTGTGTTCAGTTCTGCATCAACCAGATGCACATGCTGCCTTCTGCTCTAAACTGCTCCACCACATTCTGCTGGAGCGAACATCAGGGCCAGGACCAAGGTCTGTACCACATACTGCTCCGCAGAAGGTTCCTGCTGACTTCTGCATCAATGGCCGTCTGGGAGCTGATCTTCTCTTTGCGTTCTACATGGGTGCAGTATGTCCAGGTTGACTCCTAAAGAAGTGAGATCACGCTAGAAAGAGATCAGACCGGCCTCAACACAAACTGTTAGGGGTTGGTTGGTCAGGCGAAAGCTTTTCCAAACTTTGCCACTCTTTTCTGGCTTCCAGTGGGGACTCGGGGTTGGCCTGGTTCTCATGTGCCAGGAGCAGCTTTGCTCCATCCTAGAGTTATTCTACTGAGGCTGACAGAGCTCAACGGGAATGTTATTGCTTCAATAGGACTCAGTTTGTATCAATGTTTTTTCTTTTTTAAAATGCTCACAACCAAGGAGACGAATTCCAGTTGCCCTCGAGAGCATGGACTGGGTCGAGGTGCCCCTTAATCCCGACAGGCGGCTTTTGATATTTCCAACCCAAATAGGTTTCAACGCGGGCGCGAGAGGCCAAGGTTTATCTCTAAAACAGTGGCAGCTGCGCGGTAACTGACCTTTCTTATCTTCTTAGCTGGCTGAAGGGCCCGGCTCTGTTGAAGGCACCAGAGGAATTCTCTGGTGGCAAGATTTCCCATAGACGCCCATTCACCCCAATGGTTCCGCCCTCACAGACAGTCACTGGAAGGGAACATTCTAGGGATGTGGCTTTCACGACAGCAGGTTGGGTTGTTGAAGCTGAGCCAGGCTCAGGGGGTGCCCTGGTGCATAGACATCACGCACGCAAATACGCCACCTCTGGCAAAGAACCTCCCACCCACCTGCCCCCTTCATTAACAGAAATTTAAAGGGTCTGGTCTGAATTTCAGTGGCAGACGGGGCCTTGGGATCCTGCACTGATGGGGCTGAATCCAAGCTCTGGAGCTGAACCTTGGGTTCCGAACTTCAGTGACGCTCCCTAACGAGGCAGAGGATGTAGCTTATGGTTGTGACCGTGCAGCGCCAAGCACTACAGGCGCCTGATCCTGGCTGCTGCCACAATGTTGTTTTTATTGTATGTAAAAGCAGCAAAGAATCCTGTGGCACCTTATAGACTAACAGACGTTTTGGAGCATGAGCTTTCATGGGTGAATACCCACTTCCTCAGATGCCACAGGATTCTTTGCTGCTTTTACAGATCCAGACTAACACGGCTACCCCTCTGATACTTTATTATATGTGTCGAGGTAGCACCCAGGAGCCCCAGTCACAGGCCAGGACCCGTTGTGGTCGGCACTGTGCAAACAGAACAAAGAGACAGTCCCTGCCCCAGGGACTTTGCAATTGGAGTATAAGACCAGAGAAAATAGAGGAATACAGACACGGGGGAATATACGGAAACAATGAGCCAATATTGGTCGGCATGAAAAGTAGCGGTCTAGGCACGTCAGCAGCTTAAATGCTCTCAGGTTTGTTGTGGGAATCACAGCAGAGAAGTGGTCTGAAGGCGGATCAGGAGGGAGCTTTGTGGATGTTTCCAGGGAGAGAGGGGGCAGTGTGGGAGAAGGCACAGCGGGGCTTGTTTGGGGAATGTAACAACAGGCTGGGATCTTGGGCTGGTCGGAGGCGGGAGTCGATGACGGAGAACAAGCCGTGAGGTCAGGTGGGGATGGGCCATGAAGACAAGCAGCTGGGGTTAGATGTGATAGAGAAGGTGCTTAATAATAATTAACCTAGACTCCCTTAGACCCGCTTATACTCGTGATGTGATCAGTTACTCAAAAACTTTCCATGCTGTTAGTCACGACAAGCTCAACGGGCACAACGGCCTTGGGGGTTTAGACCCTGGGATATGGGGTAGGTGACCTAGCTCAGTTCCCAGCTCTGCTACAGCCCTCCTTGAGCAAACCATCTCACCGTGTAGTCATACTTCCATCTCGGTCATGCCAATGCTTCGCGAGAGCCCAACATCTTCCTGAGTGGAAAACAATGGGCGTGGGACCCACAGCCCATATAGCCAAGGCTAACTCCTAGCTTGTATACTTACCTACAAAGAATGCCTCACCCACATAGCTGAGACGATTAAGAGCAAAAATGGCCTCCTAAATACGCTTCCCAGCTCCACGTGGGTGGGGGGCAAATGCGCAAACACTGCTCTGCTCACTGCTAGCTCTCTGCTACATGGTGGCACAAGGCCGTGCTCTGGTGCGGTTAAGCTCTTCCCACACCAAGCTAGTTGATGTCCAGTCGAATCAAACAATGAAAATAACAGGGACTACACGACCAAACCAACCCAGAGCTGCTGCTGGTCCTTTCAAATATCCCACCGGCTAACATCAGGCGTCACGTTGCAGCACAAGAACCACTGGACAAAATCCAGGAGACCCACAACTGCCATTTTTTATAGGGATCTGGGAAGCATCTCACCAGCATGAGCAAAACCAAGGAGGGATCAGGAAAGCCGGAGGGTCAGGTGGACCTGTCCCAAAGGCCTAGCACAACTGAGCCACAAGAACTGCTGTGAGCACAGGAAGGTCTGCAGGCTGGTAGTCAGAGGAGGAGTCAGGGCTCCTAAGTTCTTTTCCCCCTTCCCACACTGTGTGACCCAGGGCAGATAATGGTCTTGATGCCTCATGGTCAGCAAATAAAATCCCTGGGATGAGACCTAACAGGCCCTTCGGGCCATCGTCTGACCTCCCGCCTGATGCAAGCCAGAGAACTTCACCCAATAGTCCTTAGAGGGGAGAGAATTCCCCTCCACTTCTCCACCAGCCCAGCAAATTGTGCTGGGAGCTCCTGGGATGGAAGGCGCTGCATGAAAGGGAAAGCACGGTTATCGTCTCAGGCACTGGCTGGGGAATTGGGATTTCTATCCCAGCTTGAAAAACAGGCCAGCGCTTTGATCCCAAGCTGCACGGGCAGCGAGATCAGGCCTGTCCTTCCCACGGAACAGCAAAGAACAAAACCACCCCAGCTGGTACCTGGCTGCATTAGCCACAGCCATGGCTGTCCTTTCACGCTGGGAAGGAGATGAACATTGGGGACTGATTGCCCTGCGGGGAAAAGTCCGGTTTTGTTGAGTGATTTTCTTTTCCCCTTCTTCCTTGAGACCAGCTGCTTCCCCAGAGCCAGGCAGACGGGATCTAAGCAAAACCTCCACTTGGCTGGAACAAATTGTCAGTCTTTGACCTGCGCCTGATTTATTCCCCCTAATGGCAGCTGGGTTGTGCGTTTAGCTGAACTGTGGTTCCTGATCTTCGGGCAGAGACCCCCACTGTTAGCTCCTCCAGGCTTTTTCACCTCAGAACCCTCCTGGGGTCCCTTCCTCAGCTCCGCTACCTGTGTGGTCTGGGAAGAATCGGCCCCCAGCGACTAAGGGTTAATTGTTACATTCACTCCCACCTGAGCGGGGCCGGGGGAAATGGGGAGCAGAGAGCCTGACACTAGCTCCTGGCTGCTTTCGCAGAGTGGCAGAGGTGGGGGAAAAGGCCCAAAAAGATGAGAGGAAAGAGGAACCAAAGGGATTAAAATGGTCAAACTGCAATTCTCTCCTGCTCTCCAGTGCCTTTAGGGCTGAATTTGCTTTTTTCAGAACTGCTTCTTTTCCCTTCCTCTTGGGAAACGCCTGCCGTGTCCTAGCTGTGTGAGCGCATCCCTCATGAACCCCCAGGCCGGTCCCAGACGACTTCCTCGTGTCAGCCTGCAGCCCACTGACTCACCTTCCAAGGAGAGAGAGAGGACTCAGCCTTGGGTGTATCTGTGGCGTGCACACGTGCATGGGCGTAAGGTAGGGGTGCGTACATGGGCACATGCTCTGTCTCGTGCATGCATATATACGCAGTACATGCATAAACACAGATGTTCTCCCCATATACACAACATGTGGCCTGCATTACACACGTACTCTGCCCCTATACACACGCTACACTATGTATGCAATGGAGGTGTACATGCCACGCACATAACTTGCACACGTACACACAACATGCATTGCACAGACAGGGTTGCAAAGGTGCAGTGTGTCTAGGTGAATGGATGGAGGGGCATGCACGCCTGCGCACGTGTGAGAATGGGGTGGAGGTGTGCAGCTGTGTGTATATGGAAGAGAAGGGGGCTGGCTCAGTGCAAGGCGGGGTGTGTGTTTGGACGAGGAGGTGAGCGGCACAGGGTGTGCACCCATGGGAATGTGGGTGGATGTGAGGGCAAGTGGAGGGAATGCGGCTGGAGGAGTGGTGTGCATGTGTGAACAGGGCTGGGGGATGATTTATGGGCCGTGGATGGTTAGCAGGTAGGGGTGTGTGTGTGGAGAGGGGGGGACCTAGCCTGGGGGCTGGCTCTGTGCTTGGCCAGAGGTGAGTGTCTGGCTGGCAGATCTCTTAGCACAGGCACTAATGCGAAAGGCATGTGGCTAGACAAGGCAGGGTTTACAACAGAAACACCCAGTGCCGTTTCAGGAAACTCTATCTCCAGATTACCAGCGCTCCTGCTTTGGCCAACACCCTGGCGTAGCGAGCCTCTGCATAGACGCACAGCTCCCCACATGCGCCGCCGACTCCTTCACAGCCCCCCACGCTGGCACTTGCAAGCCGCACTGCCATCAGTGGTTCTACTCAGCCAGCATTACTCAGTGTCCCTAGCACAACCTGCTTGCCCAGGCATGTGATTAGAGTTCACGTTGCCTTTGGCTGGGGCCCGAGGATCTCGAAGCATTTTGCAGATGGCTAGTTCTCACAACACCCTGGGGAGTGGGGAAGTATTTCAGTCCCATTTTGCAACTGGGGAAACTGAGGCACAAATGGGGCCATGAGTCACCCAAGCTAACACAGCAGGTCAGCATCAGAGCCAGGCACTCAGGTTAGGAGCTTCTCGCTTGCAGGTGCTTGCTCAGATTTCTAGACCTGCTATGCTCTTGGGAAATCTCAACTCTCTTATTAAACCCAGAGGAATCATAGAAGCATAGAATATCAGGGTTGGAAGGGACCTCAGGAGCTCATCTAGTCCAACCGCCTGCTCAAAGCAGGACCAATCCCCAGATAGGTTTTTACCCCAGTTCCCTAAATGGTCCCGTCAAGGATTGAACTCACACTCCTGGGTTTAGCAGGCCACTGCTTAAACCCCACTGAGAAAAAACAATGGGGTCCCTTTACAGGATCCCCGTCCAATCCCTTCTCTGTGCCGCTCCTCCCCACTCACAGCCACTATGAACAAAGGAGAATCTGTCCCCCAGAGCCTCATGCCGCCTCCATCTCAGCTCTGATCCAGGTAACAGGTCTCAGCAGAGCAGATCTGGAAGCAAACGTCTTCCCGCTCAGGACACGACCAGGTTCTCTGCTGCACAGCATGAAGGTATGGGAGGCCAGGGAGGGACTGCTCAGTTCTGGAGGGGAATCTCCATTCTCTGTGTCCTTTCTCCAGAGCAGTGGTTCCCTAGGAAGGTGTCTCCTTCCCCACATGCCTGTTAGCAGCATCACCTCTAATGCTTGAGCGAAAGGAGTAACTCTATTAACTGGCAGCTCCTACAGGCTCTTATCCTCTTCTGGGGATTTGCTGCTCTAGGAGGACAAACACCCTCCCCCCACACACACTCACTTCTACCATGAGCTACAGAAGCATCCCCCTTCCTGGCAGCAGCCCTGGGAGGAGAGAATGTGAAATCCACTCCGTCACACTGACAAATCTCTTTTCGTCGGGGGCAGGTGGGGTTTTCAGCACAGCATCCCATTAGTTCTTTGTATCACGGGAGCAGCTAGGGATCAGAGCCCCAGTGCGCCAGGCTGGGTGGCGGTATAGACCCCACACTGGCAGTGAGAGGGTTATTGGGAGCTTTGGCACTCAATCTGCTCCCTGTTGGCACCTGGAGGGGGTCAATTAAGCAAGGCCACCTGGAAAGGAATCAGGTGAACCTCAGTTTGGGGGAGACCCATGAGAGAAGAAGGAGAGGGCGCGGAGCAGTGGAGAGTGGGAAGGGATGGTAACTGTGGTTTGGGGATTTGCTGGCGAGCGCTAGGGAAGGATGATGGGGCGTATGGCCCTGAAGGAAGGGTGAGGGCTGAAACCTTGGAGCACCTGAGGGAAATACGGCTGCCTGGCAGGCCCAGGAAGGGGCTGTGGGGAAAGGCCTGCTGCCAGTCCTGGGGAGGAAGAAGCCGGTGGGAGGCAGCAGGGGATGAGTCTGAATAGACAGACCCAGGCTGCTTACTACACGCTCCCTGGGCTGGCACCCCGAGGAGAGAAAGGGCCTGGCTTTCTCTACCAGCCACCAAGGAAGGTGGTGGGGGGAAAAAACCTGCAGAGACAAGGGGATCAGGGCTTCTGACTACCCTGGGACAAGGGTGTGTCCGGACCACAGGGGCCCAGAGTCGTGGGTTGCAAACCTGTCAGAACAACATTGGACAGTTGCTGTGTTGGACTTTTGTTTCCGGGGTGGAAACAAAATAGGGCCCTGGCCAAAGAGCAGTCCCCTGTGCCAGAAGCACTGGAACAAAGCCACGAGGAGATGCACCAGCAGCACGTCCACCCTTCTACTCAGGCGCTGGGCAACTGGTCCTGCCCCCAAGATTTGCCGTCTAAACGCGGGGGAGGTGCAAGGGGCGGGTGCAGGCTGCGGTGACCCTCCAGGGGGTGCCGCACGATGCACGGATGGAGCCACGTATGTGGCGGCTTAAAAGACACCAAGAGAGAGAGCCCAGGTGCATTTTCCCAGCTGCCGCCTGACCTGTTGTCATACAGCGGAGTTCCTAGCCAGATCTGCCCCCGAACATCCCTCGCAACTATGGCCAGGGCAGGCTGGCGCCTATGCGTGATCACAAGGCAGGAAGTCTTTCATTAACGAGGTCAGCTCCGAGGAAGCCTGGCAGCCTCTGAGGATCAAAGGTCACATGGCTCTTATTGTTTCCGATTGCACTTCACGGCTGGGGAGCTGGCTGGGAACTGGAAGGCACCCGGCATCCTGCCCCCCTTGCAGAGGCTGGGAGCCGGGGAGGGAGTCTAGATACCCCACTCAATGCTCCCCCAGCTGGTGTGTTTGCAATCAACCTCCCCTTGCCCTGATGGGCCGGCACCGGCAAACCAGAATTCTTCCCCCATCGCCCCAGGCCCCGCATGGGGGGAAGGCGGAGGACGTGCTCTTACTCTCCAGAGAGAGGGGGAAGCTCCCGGGGGCGATCCGAGCCAGATGGAGCCCAGATGAGGATAGGAGAAACGTCAGGAGCTGCCTCGGTCAGGGTAAAGGAGGTGGGTGGGAAACTGGCAGGAACTTTGAGCAAGCGAGAAGGCTCCAGACGCCATAGGAGACAGATGGATGGATGGACAGATAAAATTTAGGCCAAATTATTTCACATGAAAGGATCATTCAACATGGTCCCAGGTGGGGCGGCTGCAGCAGCTGTTACAAAGGAGTTGGAGTGACAGGTAGGCTCATTTCTAGAACCAGAGATAAGCTACAGATCTGTATGGCAAAGGGGTTCTGGCCACATCCTCTGGCCCTGGCCAACAGGGCAGAACGTTTCCCGCAGCACCCCCTGCTGGCTAGGACAGAGATTAGTCTCCCTCTCTCTGGAAGCAGCCAGCAGGCTCCTTACTTTGCTTTGCGCCACAACGGCCTGCCATAGCCGCAGATGAACGGACCCGTCGCCACAAACTAGCAGCCTCGTTCACAGCCAAGGCAGGCTTTGCTGTGGTGGGCTGCCCCCGGGGCAGTGGAAGCACCGCAGGGGGATCAGCAGCTGAGTCTGGGTTAACTCAGCCCAGGTGTGAGCGGTGACACTGCTGCAAAACCGCGGCGCTCCTGGGACATATCCGAGGCCATTTCGTGCGGCGGGCGGCCCAGCAGCTCTCTCATTCCCCCCCCCGTCAATGACTTGTGGGAGGATTTGTCTGTCTTTCCAGGCACCAAGGGGGGGGATTGCAGGAGGCGCTGGAGGGCAGGCAGCATTCAAGTGGTGCTAGTCCATGTCCTCCCCAAGAAGGCAGGTTACCAGCGGGAGTGAACTCAGGACAGGATGGGCCAGGGAGTCCACGTTTAAAGCACCACAGCACTAGAGTTTTGTGTGTGGAGGTGGAGCCAGGATGGGGCATCACATGAGGAAAACCCCGGACTCTCTCTTTCGTGAGAACGTCCCCCTTAGATTTTCACACTCAGCTGGACACCACTTTCATCTCTTCGCATGAGCAAAACTTGTCTCCATTAAGCAACATTTTCTGTCCCTGTTTTGCATATAATTTTGGCTCATCGAGGCCGTTTAAAGGAACATGGTCAGGATGAAAATGGCATTTTACGAAAACCAGAGTTTGCGAAGCCTCTAATCAATGGGAGCACAGAAACTGCCAGACCAGATCAGACTAAAGGCCCATCACCCCGTCTCCAACAGGCCCAAGCACCACCTGCTTCAGACGAAGGTGCATGAAATCCTGTAGCAAGCACTTACAGGAAAAATTTTTCTTCAGCCCCTCAGTTAGTGGTTGGCTTCTGCCTAAAATGAAAGGGTCAGATCTTTTCCCGGGGGGAGAGAAATTTACCCCCTCCTCTGTGGCATTTGTCACCCACTCGTCTCAGCGTTGCACAAATGCCAGGAGCCAGGACCTGGCGCTGGCTGGAATCAAGTGAAACCAACCAGTCGTCTTTTGCACTGTCGGAGCAAAACCGCCAGCAACAACCTAGGTGGTGAGAAGCTAATTAGGTGGCTGCAACCCTAGTCAGGTTTAACAATCCTCTGCGGTTGTTCCTATTAATCACAAAGGACATTTGCTTCTCTAAAAATAACACAAGCTGCTCTGCTCTCAGTCCTGGCTGGCTCTGTCCTGGGAGTTCAAACCCGCCAGTGGCTCTGTTCCCTAGCCCAATAAAATCGCCACCCCAGTAAAGGCTAGATCCCACCTTGGCCAGCCTCAGGCTTAGCAGAGGGGCTGCACAGGAGGAACTGATCTAGCCAAGTTCCCTTCGGGAGGCTCCAGGATAGCATATGCTGCTGCAGCATCTGCCTAAAGTCCCCCACAATCACCCCAGGCCATGCTGCTAGCCAGGACTGATATGGAGTCACTGCTTTGCTCTCATTGCTCCTTTCCAAGCTTTCGACTCCTGCTAGGGGATCTTGGCAGGAGTGAAAGGTGATGCAATCATCCCAATTGGGCCCTCAGTGTTTGCAACCATCAGCTTTAGAGGAAGGACATGGCTCTGCAACTGGGCCCCTGCATGGAGTCAGTCCCGTTGCTCTGTGCCTCGGTTTCCCTATCTGTACGATGGAGATCATCCTTTGTTGGTCTTATTTATTATTATTGTAAACTCTTTGGGGGCAGGGTCTCTCTGTCTGTTCAGTTCCCAGCACAATGGGATCCAGATTTCAGCCGGAGCCTGCAGGTGCCACTGTCACACCAATAATAAACTCGACCAAATTCACAGAGAAGGGTAACCCTGGCTGATCTGGGTCATGTTAATCATCACATAGCCATGCTGGGCTAGACTCCACTCTCGTTAGGGTCAATAGAACTGCCTGGGTGCAACCTGCAGGAGCCAACCCCTCGGATTGCGTCCAGATCTCAGGGGCTTTCCTGACTCCAGGCTTTTCTCTTCGAGATGCCGCCAGCCTCCATCCCTGTCTCTGCGGCTGCACTTGGGTGCCAAGTCCTGCCAGGAGCTGCAGCGCTGTTATCAAGAGATGGGAGAGGGGTGGCGATTGGCAGAGCAGGTAGAGAGTGGAATTGATCAGGACTTTGCTTCTACAGCGAAAATATTACGGTCCAACCCCGATGAACTGAAACTCTACTAGCTACAGGGGTCACTAGCCGCCTCTTCCTGCCTCCTGCTGGCGGCCTGGGGAACTCCTGATTAGAGGCCGGTGGAGGAGGCAAAGCGGCAGCTTCATGCCCCAGGGAAAGGCCTAATCCTGTGTTGTTGTTACTGTATTCTAGCATCATGGCAAATCTAGGGTGTGCTGTACCATACCGCCTCTCTGTGGGATGCAGGTGACTTTGCTGTTGATGTTATGCTCCTGATCTCCTTGCTGTGATTTTCCCTGTCCCTTCCTTAATGCACTCAAGATGTCATATCATAATGCTGTCCGACGGGGTAAGGCTGCGCGCTATTCCGGGCCGTGGCCTCACCTTCGTATTTGACCCTTAAGTACCTCAGGCCCTGTGCAAAGGTATCATAACACCACTCTCTGGCCTCCTGTAACGAACACAGGCCTCCATGCATCTGCCCAGACCTCCTGGTGTTAACTAGGATGCAGTTCTGGGCTCTGACACAAAGGCAGATGCACATAGTACCTTGCTGCATTTCAGGGCCGGTCTGTTGCACAGAGAGAGCTGGGCAGAATTCCAGCCGACCGGGAAGCGAGCTTGGACCGGGCCAGGATTAACGGAGCGGAGGGGTGTTAGGACTAGAGGAGGCCTCAGTCTGCAAAGAGTCAGACCTGGATTCTGAGCCTCCCCCTCCAACAGAAATTTGGTTCAAGCCCAACTCATTTTAAGAGCAATTTGCCTAAGTATTAACACTACAAGAGCATCTCTAAGGCCAAGATCAGCCCCCAGTGCTAACATACAGAGTAAAAGATGGGGAACTGAGGACCAGACAGATTAAAGCCCAGGTCCTCAAAGGTATATAGCTCGGGTCCCATTCAAATCAATGGGAGTTGGGTGCCTAAATCTCAATGAGGATCTGGGCTTTAAAGTGCCTCACCCAAGACCACACAAGAGGTCAATGTCAGAGCTGGCAAGTGGTCCCAGATCCCCTGAGCCACAGGTCACAAGCCCATCCTGACCCTCATTAGCAGCAGGCAAGTGACCCTGTGATCTAATGAAACACTCGCTCATCGCTGCACGGAGCTGGACAGGCGACTCCATCACAGGGCAAAGAATTGCTGCAGGGAACTTTTAGAGAGAATTTTTAGCGATCAGACAAGAAGCTGATGTCCCAACGGCCTGGTGAGGCCCGGTGTCGACTGCAGGGGCTGGGCCTCAGGGCTGGGATGCAGGGGGAATTGGAGATTTCCGGTGGCCTTGCAGGAGGTCTTCTCATGCATACTTAAGGCAAGATTTTCAAAAGTGATTCAGTGCATCTGGGGACTCAACTTGAAGCTACTTTAAAACTCTGATTTTTAGAGAGCAGGTGCCCAGGTCCCTTCTGAAAATCAGGCTTCTTTGAAGCAGCTCAAGCTGCTGCTAATCACTTTTGAAAGTCCGGGCCTTACTTGAGTTTCTGCTAGAGATGGGCCTGAATCTGAACTGGAATCCAAACCTAGATCCGGCCCCACATTTCAGGGCCCTATCTAGAGCCAAACCTCCTCAGCTCTGCTTTAAATGGAGCTTCCCATCTCTGAAAACCCCTGTGCTCACCGAGATGCATGGTCCGTCCTTCCTATCCTTGGGTATGTCGCTTCCCCGCTCCGGGCCTCAGTTTCTCCATCTGCAAAATGGGGCTAGCAACACCTCCCCACCTTTGCGGAGCACTTTGAGATGGGAAAGTGGTCAGTGCGCTATGGTTATGTCCGTGCCAGACTAAGTCATCCCAGAAAAATTCCTCTGAAAAAACACCTGCCACAGTGTATCCAGCACACCACCTCTCCACTCTGGCACCCCTATACACAGATGCTCCCCAGGCCTACGTACAGCTCTGAGAGTTAACATGCTTGTAATGACCCAGCTGGGTGACTCTCTTACTGTTATTTTCCTTTGTGATGGGAGTGGGAACCTGGGGGAACCCAGGCTCCCAACTGCCAGGCAAAAAGACCAGGTCCACCAGCAAGGTAGGAAGGATCAGGACCTGGGGGATGGGAATAGGACCATTAATAACAGAGCTTTCCACCTTCAAAGCCCTTTACACACATTAACCAAGCCTCCCCGCAAGTCTTGTCTCTCATGTCACAGACAGGGAAACTGAGGCACAAAGAGGCAAAGTGATGCACCCAGGGTTGCAGCCAGAGGCAGAGCAGGGGTTAGAAAGGAGCTGTTCCTGGCTCCCCGCCCAGTGCTCAAACCACTAGCCTCTGCTACCTGGTGCACAGGCCTCTAATGGCTCCTGGGGACCCTCCCACCCCATTGCCCTCCATACTCACTGTTAGGACTTTCCTTCCACCGTGTGCCTTGCACCTTGCCACTGCTGTCGATGCACAGGAAGAAGTGGGTGGAGACGTACAGCCTCCTCCAGCGCACGTCACCCTCCAGATGGTTATAGCTCCGGGGGCGCCTGCTGGGGGCTCCCGAGGGGTTGCTCCCCGACGGGGCGGCTGGGTCCCGGTGGGCCGATCCGGTGAGCAGCGAGAGGGCCAGGCAGAGCCACAGAGAGACGGGGCCGGCTGCCACCTGCCGCCCCATGGCAGTCCTGGGGGCAGGAGCTCCAGGCGGCAGGCGGGACGGGTGTGACCATGTGCTATGACTGGTTCCAGCATATGCCCGGGCTCAGGCTGGCAGGAGGCGCGGGGTGCTCTCCGGAGCGCGTCCCCAGCCCGGGTGAGAGCTCCCCGGGGGCATCCCTGGTGCCAGCTACCCCGCAGGGCTCCTAGGGCGGGGGGGCAACCCCCCCAGGCAGGGGTCAGCGGGCAGCAGCCCCTGGGGGAGCCCAGCCAGAGCAGGCAGGAGCCGGCGGGTGCCCCCTGCCCGGCCGCTGCTGGACTCAGGGGCAGAGTGGGTGGCAGCGGGGAGCCCCGGCGCCGGCTGCGGCTCGGGCTCGGGCGCTGGAGGAGGAAGTGGGGGGCGCAGACGTCACGCGGGGCCGGCTGGACCCGGGGACTCCGGCCATTGACAGGCAAAGCTGCCGCTTCTCCCGGGGGGGGGCCCTGCCCGGCGAGGTCCCAGCCAATGGCAGCGGGCAGAGGGCGGGGCGGCTCCTCATTCATAAATCTGCGCGGCTGCGAGGTCTTTAAACCTCTGGGTGCGCGCGCGTGTGTGAGTACCTGTGTGTGCGTGTTTGTGTGGGGGTGTGGGTTTGTCTGCATGCATGGGTGCATGCCTGTGTTTGTGTGTGCGTACATGTGTACGGACGTGTGTGTGCGTGTTTGTGTGGGGGTGTGCATGTGGGCGTGGGTGTGTCTGCATGCATGGGTGCATGCCTGTGTTTGTGTGTGCTTACATGTGTACGGGCGTGCGTGTGCGTGTTTGTGTGGGGGTGTGCATGTGGGTGTGGGTGTGTCTGCATGCATGGGTGCATGCCTGTGTTTGTGTGTGTATATACATGTGTACAGACGTATGTGTGTGGGGGTGTGTGCATTTTGGGTGTGCATATCTCTCTGTGTGTGCATATGTGTGTATGTGTGCACGTGTATGCGTATGTGTGTGTGCATGTATGTGTGTATGTGTACGAATGTGAGTGTATTTGGGATCATGTGTGCGTGTGCATGTGTGTGTGTGTTGCCTTGCCCTTGGTGCCGTCACTTGCACATGTCCTACCTTGTGTCAGCCCAGCTCATTGCATGCCACCAGGGCTCCTGCCATCCTCTGTTGCCCCCCACAAGCTCCCCGTGTGCCCCCTTCACCTCCCCTTCAGTGTCAGGGACTCCCTGCAACTGCCCCACCAATCGCCACCTGGTCATTTTACAGCCACTTGGTGCTGTGCAAGGGACAGTGACATGGAAACTCAAGTGTGTGTGTGTGAGAAAGAGAGAGACGTTGTGCACCACAACCTTCTCAGTTCTAACCTCAGCTCCACCACTGACCCTGGGCAAGTCCTGTCACCATGCCTCGGTTTCCCTCTCTGTAAAAGATGGGCAATTCCTCACCTTGGGGGTAGACGTGTGCGTGAGTATGTAGCTGTGTCCTGATGTCAACACACACCTGAACATTCTGCCTTTTTCACGCCAACCGCAGCTCTTCTTCGGCTAATTATGCCAGTACATTGTGAAGTGGAGATTTGTCTGTGTGCCCAACAGGTGGTGTGAAAATCGGTGCGTATGTTTACACATGTGAGGGAGACATGGGAACCGGGGGTGGAGGGAAGGGAGGGAGGGAGAGCCTGAGAAGAGAACTCACAGAAACACCACACATAAAACTGAGTTTCTTATCAGAGGCAGGCTCTGGGTCTCCCTCCCTGTGCACAAGCCAGTTACACAATTCCAAGGCCCTCCCTCAGGGTCCTGAGGCTGCTGACGGTGCTTGACCAGTGGGTGCAGTTGAGCTCTTGAAAATCTGGGCCTGAGCTTTTTGGGGAAACATCTGGCCCATGCTTTGTAGCTTGAGCTCCCTATTTGCAGCGACTCCTATCTGTAGAGTGGGCTAGAGCCTCAGTGCCGCTAAATGCACCTGCCCCTTGCTTTCCCCCGGGCTGGCTTTTGGTCACGCCTCGAAAGCAGTAAACTGTCTGCTGGAGAACTTTCCCCTTTCTCCCACTTTCTGCCCTGAGGTCCTGGAAGCACCATTAGCCATTGAGAGAGTAACCAGCTGGAAGTCAGAGCTCCAGCAAAGGTTCCAGAGGCATTAAAATACGCATTAAAGAAGGGACACCAGTCCCCCTCCCCCAGCCCCCTGCAGACTCACTGCTCCCTCCTTGTTCATGGAATAGGCTGTGAAATTTGACTACGTCACTTAGATACCTAATTATGTATCTATCCCCTCTAACCATTGATCCTGACTCCTCTGCATTTGGAGGAGGTAATAAAGAGGAAGAGTCGTCCAGTGCAAGCCTGGGACCTCGGAGACCCGAGTTCAGTTCTTCACTGACTCCCTTGGGCAAGTCACTTAGTTGCTCTGTGCCTCAGTTTCCCCATTTCTTCAGTGGTGATGATGGCACCATGCTTCTTCCCAGCGGGGCTGTGAGGACAGATACATTAAAGACTGTGAGGTACTAAGGTGACAGGGGTTATATAAATATCCTGGACAGACAGCTCTGGAGAGGGGAGAAGTTGGAAACAGGCCAGACCGCTTTGGAGAATCCAGATCAGCATCTGCACGATGGGTGCTGACCCCGTCTGACTCTCTGCACCTTCTGACGCACAGGCACGACATACAAATCCCAGGATGCCCCCTGGCCTGGTGGGCTCTGCTGTGACACAGAGTGTTTTGATGGCCATGCTGAGCCTGCTGGTCCCCAGCAGCAGGAGATGAGCTTCCGGGAGGCAGCTACTGTCCTGTGTTGACAAACATTTTTCTCCCTAATTAGCAGCAGGGAGGGAAGTGAGCACTGACCTGACCAGTTTTTTTATAGCCTAATCGCAGCCCGTGAGTCACTGCGTGTCACCAGGAGTATTTCTGCACCGGGATAGAATGACGAGGTACTGGAGCAGGCCCTGGAGTCCCTGTTCTGCTGACAGAGTGCAACCTTGGGTATCGATATGCTATTCACACACACACACGCACTGCCGGGGATGTGACTTTGCAACACAAACACACATATACATGTGACATGCATACATACATATGTGTATAAACACATGCATACTCCCATGTGACCGCTGATCATATGACTCAGGCATACACATGTATATACTCATGCACAAACACACACATGACTGCTGGCCATGTGATGTGTAGGTATCATTGATGTGTGCACACACTACTTCTGATCATGTGACTCATGCACCCACCACACAAGTACGGCACATGCACACACACCCCACAAGCACAGCACACGTACACACACACACACAAGCAAAGTGCATGTACACACACACACACACAAGTTCAGCTCATGCACAGACACCCACACAAGTACTGCACGTGCACACCCACCCACACGAGTACAGCACATGCATACACACACACACACAAGTTCAGCACATGCACAGACACCCACACAAGTACTGCACGTGCACACCCACCCACACAAGTACGGCACATGCACACACACCCACACAAGCACAGCGCATGTACACACACACACACACACACACAAGTTCAGCACATGCACAGACACCCACACAAGTACAGCACGGGCACACCCACCCACACGAATACAGCACATGCACACACACACAAGTACAGCACATGCACACACACACACGAGTACAGCACATGCACACACAAATACAACCACCAGTACTGTGACTTGTGCGTGCACCCATGAGTGCTTTCATGGTAATTACTATCAGCTGTTGCCTCCGTGAAACAACCCCTGTCCAAAAGTCAGTGTGGCAAACCCTGGAATTCAAGTGGGGTCTTGATGCACCAAACCCAGCAGTGAGTCCTGGGGGGATACAGGAAGGCTACAGCCTTGTCCCTCCCAGCTGCAGCTGGCTTTAAACAGGTGGGCTGGCCAGTGGAGCAACTGCAAAGCCAGCACTGGCTCTGGCTGTGATAGAGAAGTCAGAGGGCTCATTCAGCAGGCTTTGGACCCTTTCTGATCCTGGGCCAGGGGCAGCTCCAGCACGCCAAGCGTGTGCTTGGGACGGCAAGCCGTGGGGGGCGCTCTGCCAGCGCTGCGGGGGCAGCAGGCAAGGTGCCTTTGACGGCTTGCCTGCGGGAGGTCCACTGGTCCCGCGGCTTCGGTGGACCTTCCGCAGGCAAGCCGCCGAAAGCAGCCTGCCTGCCGTGCTTGGGGCAGCGAAATGCCTAGAGCCGCCCCTGTCCTGGGCACTATTAAGAGATACTGGCCCAGGCGGTGGGGGCAGGTTTCAGCTTCACGCCATGCAATATGTCACCTCCGCTGATCAGCTGCGACCCTGAGCTTGACTCAGGCAATGGCTCCTCATTGAGTCTGCGCAGCTGGACTGTGGCTTTTGGTGCATCTGGCTTGGCTTTGCCTTTTAAAACACCAGGCTCCCTGCAGGGTCCATTGCAGCCAATGGGCATCTTTGCTCTGGCTTGGGATCCAACCCCTAGGGCCAGCAACAGGTCCTGATCGCCAGCCCCAGGGGACTGAAGGCCCAGGATTGCCCTCTGTAGATGGGCTTTACCCTGACATGCTGGGGGGCCTGACATGGAGGCTGCCAGCTGGGGTGCCGGCTGCGGTGGGATTCATTGGCAATCCAGGCAGCTGTTCCTAGGCTCTGCTAGTGGGATGGGAGAAACCCAGGTCACTACCAACTAGGGCTTGATTGGAAGGGGTGACCCACCCCATCACCTTCCCGTCGCCATCCGCCTGCCTCTTTCCGTCCGTCCGACCGTGGCGTTCAGAGGAGCAGGAACCCTCCTGGTGGTGCAATGCCGGAGAGGCCCGTGCGATGCCCCTGGGTGCAGCAGATGGGTCGAGCAGTGACATTCTGGAACACAAAACGGTGACAAGGCCAGAAACAGACAAAGAACCAACCATGTGGCACTGGGAATGGGCCTCCGGGGCTCCCCCACGTCCCCAGAGCCGTGGGATCTCGCCAGAGCTCCCTGCCCTCTTGATTCCCTGCGACAGGGGTGAGTCTTACCCTGGCTCACCGGCTCACCTCTAAAACAGCAGTCAGAGGAGCACAGGCTGCTCCTGAGCTCCCGGATAGGCCTCTTGGCAGCAAACCAGCGTGCCCAGGGAAAGTGGGCAGGAAGGGAGTGGAAGCAATCTATCGATCCAGACTGGGGAAAGGGCTTCTTGGAGCCTGGGGGCAAGAGACGAGGGGAAGAAAGATCAACAGATGGGACTAAACTAAGACCCTCAGATCTGGCCACTCCTGGTCTTTGGGGCTCAGATCCTACGGCGAGTGGGGATGGACAGCCAGGATCAGGAGCCAAGCCATGCAGCCTGAGTCCATCTTTAAGTCAGACAGACCAACTGATCTCTTGGCGTCTGTTGTGTTATCGCTGGAGATTAAAAGGTCCAAGGTTTGATTTCTCGTTAGGGCAATAACTCTCCTGTAAACTCTCCCTGCAGAGGAGCATTTATCTCCCTCCCTCCCAAGTCGGGTGACCAGGTACCAAGGGTGAAAAATTGGGACATTTTGTTCTTTTGGCCTTTTCTGGGATGGGGGTATAGTTGCCTATATAAAACAAGATCCCTAATACCAGGACAGTCCCTATAATATGGGGATGTCGGGTCACCCTACTCCCAAGAAACCCGATATGGCTTTTAGAAATGCAGGCGGGTGCCACGCTGGGGGCTGGGAGGGAGAGGGCAGGCTCCGGATGATGCGGAAGGTCCTGGGACCTGACATCTCCAGTGATTGCCCCAGTGCCGGGATTTGATGGTTTTCTTTCTTGGCTAAGGAAGGCCCTGGGTCACCAAATGAGAGCGGCTCACCCGTTGATCTCTGGGCAGCAGCTGCAGATGTGGTGTCTATTGCTGGCCCAGAGGAAGACACTCAACTGGGCTGGGTGGCTCAGCACTCGCCCAGCAGCTCTGGAAACGGAGATCGATTTCCTTCCACTCCCAAATTATCTTTGTGCCAGCCAGGGATTCCTGGCAGCTCTGCTCACCTGCCTGTAGGGTGACCAGATAGCAAGTGTGAAAAATCGGGACGGGGAGTGGGAGGTAATAGAAGCCTATATAAGAAAAAGCCCCAAATATTGGGACTGTCCCTATAAAATCGAGACATCTGGTCACCCTACCTGCCTGCAATCAGCGTCACCTGCCGCTTCTAGGAGGGCTTCGGACTGCACCACCCACTGGCTCACCTGCCCACATGAACATCCTGGGGGTGGGATCAGTGTCCGCCACCCAGCCCCAGGGCCCCACCCCCTGCAGTGTCACTCAGCGCTGGTGTCAGCCATCTGCAGTGTGAGCTGCCTGCAACTGGTGACGCCCATATACCCCTCACTGCAGCTGCCTGCTGCTGCACTGCCCCCCACGTCACCCCCACTGCAAACCACCTCCCCTTGTACTCCTCGTAATCAGTATCCCCAGAGCTGGCAGCTCAGGGAGACAGAGGTGTCAGGATCCCCTCTGCTATGAGCCACCAACAGGACTCGGAGGGGGCCCATCGCTGGCCGTAGCTTGAGGACGTCCCCCAAACCCAAAGCCCCGTCGGGTTGGGTTTCCAGACCCGGCAGCTTAACAAGAATTCCTGCCCCACAAATCTCTCTTCAGCTGTGTCCCCCGCTGCACGTATCACCTCTGCCCCCTCCCACCGCACGTAGTTATATCATGGTTATAGAGGCTAATCTGATCTCCGTGCGGTGCCCAGGCCTTTGCTATCCCAGCGGCAGCCCCACTCCGGGAGCTTGGGTGATGCTCCACCCAATTCTGCCAGCTCGAGGTCAGTGCTTCAAATCCCCTGCAGGCCGGGGTGACCAAACCGTGGCTGCGGGGCAGCGGTTTGGTCGTAGGGAGAGCGTCCATCTCCCAGAAAAGGCAGGCTGCCTGCTAAGGGTGGGGGTGACCATGAGCTGAGTCCCAGCTGCCCTTCACATCACCGACAGCTTTGCCTAGGCACCGACTCCGGCACTTGGCCTCACGCCCTGAATGCCCATCCTTGGAGAACATGGGGTCTTACTGATGTCAGCTGGAGCTGGACGCATTTTCCCTTCTGGCTCCCGTGTGACTGACTTCCACAGTCACTCCAGATTTGCACTCGTGTAAACGCTCAGGGAGAGCTGGCCACACCTGCAGCTGATGTTACTCCCACCGTAGGTGCGTGTTGTGTTTTCACAGCCTCACCCTGCTAAGTGTTATTCTATAGGTGCCTATGCAGACGGGGAAGCCCACTGCTGATTACTGTGTCTTGCCAATTAGCTGAGAGGCAAACAAACCCTAATGAAGGTTGGCCCTTGGCCCCCACAATGCTGGTGGGTGATGCGCATTCTAGTTCTGCCAACAGCAGCCTGCTAGAAAGGAGTCCTTGGTGGATTTAAGAGTCGTTTGCTAAAGTGTTCCCCTCTGCTGTTCGGGAGGAGGGGCGGCATCTCCGCGGGTGAGAAATCGAGGGGTGCAAAATTCTGGGGTTACTATGGTCAGAGCTGTGGGCTGGGAGTCAGCACTCCTGGGTTCTACTCTGAGCTCCTGGAGGGGAGAGGGGTCTACTGGTTAGAGCAGGGCGGAGGCTGCGAGTTGGGATTCCTGGTTTTTATTCCTAGCTCTGGGAGGGGAGAATGACCATAAATGAACCCCTTCCACCTTGGGACAGTAACTCATGTTAGAAGGCCTGTCAAACCTTGTTCTTTAGGGCTTAATCTGGTCTGTAACTATAAGACCCCAGGTTGAGCCCTAAAGTGGGGGGCAGGTTATCTCACATCTGCCTCCTGCAGCATTTCTTGCACCTTCCTCCACTGATCCCAGTACTGGCCCCCACCCCGTGGCAGGCAGGAGGGTGGACTAGAAAGACCTCGGGTCTGATCCAGTCTGGCAAAGCTGATAGTAGGAGGTGGGAGCTTTGTGTAACCATTAACCCTTCCTATTCTCCTGCAGGGTAGGTGCCTGCATGCCCCTCTCTCAATTCCCCAGGGTACTCACTGGAGCAGACGGCAGCTCTTGTGCCAAGCAGGTGGCGTGCGGCGTTCCTGTTCCTCTGTCTGCACCATGGTGGCGTTATCTAGGCTTGCCTTGGCAGGAGTTTATTTGCAGGGGGGATTCTGGTGTCACCCGGGGGATTGTTCCCCTAGAAATGGCTGGTTCAGAGGAAAGGTCTGTGGGAACCAAGCAGAGAGTGCAGGTGACTGGTCAGAACAGGGGAGCTAGGCAACAGGACTCCTTCTGGGTCCTCTTACTTGCTGTGGGAGAAGAGCGGGGTCTAATGGTTAGAGCACTGAGGCTGGGAGTTCACACTCTTGGGTTCTGTCATTGGATCAGGGAGGGCGTGCTGTCTAATGGTTAGAACAGTGGGGCTGGGAATCAGGATTCCTGGAATCTATTCCCAGCTCTGCCACTGACTCACTAAGCCAGTTTGGGCAGGTCATTTTCCCGTGCCTCAGTTTCTTCATCTGTACAATGTCTGATAGCCCTGACCTCCATCACCAGGAGTTATGATAATATAGTATTTGTCTCTCAGAGCTGAGTCAGCTCTATCACCCCTCATTTTTCAGACAGGGAAACTGAGGCCAAAAGAGTGGAAGCAGCTTGCTCGGGGACAGAGAGCAAGATAGCGGCAGAACCCAAAACAAACCTCAGAGCACTCGATATTCAGCCCAGTGTGCTATGGACTACGCTGCCTCTTCTAGGGTTTGCTTTGAGATCCTCCGGGCCAAAGCCTATTAAAACCAATGGGAGTCTGTGACCCTGGGCAGAGGGAGAGGGTGTGTGCACCCTCTGCTGGAACAGGTGCAGACTGCCAGCTCTAGATTTAAATACCTGTTTGACATGAGGCCTTGGCAATGCAGAGACCCGGTGAAGCAGAGGATGGGATGGGAGAGCAGGGGCTGCCAAGGAGCAGGCTCTTGCACCGACAATATGGGCAAGATCTGGTGCTATATGAGCAGAGAAGGTGGGAAGCAGAGGATTTTACAAACCAAGGGCCCGCTCCTGCCTGCATCCCTTGTAGCTAGTGGAACTACTCCCCCTGATTTTAACCGAATCAACCTGCCTAGGATGCCTGGTGCTATCGCGGGCCGGCCCTGGAGGGTGAGCGTGAAAGGAATCAAAGGAGGAGGAGGGCGACTGAGGGGGAGAGAGCAGGGTAGCAAGCAGGAACCGTGCCTGCCCTACGAGAAGCACCAGCCATGCCAGGCTCGCAAAGCTCCAGGAGGACACAGGAGCAGAAGAGGGGAGGAAGCAGCAGCAACCATGGGAGAGAAGGTTACAAGCAGCAGTGCCCTGCACTCCCAGATCAGCCCACCAGAGGGAGCCAGAGCTCCCCGAGCCTGCACTGCATCCTGGGAGTTGGAGTCTCCAGCGCCGGAGACAGCCCCTCCTGGGCTGGCCGCGGCGCGGTGCACGCCGGGAGATGTAGTACCACGGAGCCCGGGGGTGGGGCGGAGAACTACAGCTCCCGGGAGGCGGTGCGGCCGGCGCGTGCGCGGTGGAACCGGCGGCGCTGAGTGGGGGGATGGCGGCCTAACGTGGGCGGGGGCATGTGGCGGGCGCTGCGGGCGGCGCTGCTGGGGCCGGAGGCGGCCTGGCTGTGGGGCCCAGGTAATGGCGGGTCCAGACAGAGGGGGGAGGGTGAGCTCCCGCGCTCCTCCCCCCCCAACGGGCACGGAGCCGGGGGGGGTTGAGCCCCCGCGCCCCGCCCCTCCCCCCCCAACGGGCACGGAGCCGGGGGGGTTCCCAACGGGCACGGAGCCGGGGGGGGGGTTGAGCCCCCTCCCCCCCAACGGGCACGAAGCGGGAGGGGGAGCCCCCGCACCCTTCCCCCTTAACAGGCACGGAGCTGGGGGGGTGAACCCCCGCACCCTTCCCCCCAACAGGTACAGAGTTGGAGGGGTGAGCCTCTGCGCCCTTCCCCCCCCAACGGGCACGGAGCCGGGGGGGCTGAGCCCCCACGCCCCTCCCCTCAGGGGCACAGAGTCGGGGGAGGGGGTTGAGCCTCCTGGCCCCCTCCCTCCCAGCAGCGTGGTGAAGGTTTGTTCCCAAATCCCAGGTATAGAAGACAACAGGGGCCATGGAGTCCCTGACCCTTTCTCTGTTGCCCCTGCACAGCCCCGGGGGGATCACTGAGTGCCCCCCTCCATTATCCCATCCCCTCCTTGATAGCCATGCTGGGGAAGTGGGGGGTGATGGGGCACGAGCTGCTCCTCGGGTTGGGCAGTTTTCAGTCTCCTCTGCGCAGTCCCCATAATGGGGATGGGACTCCCCTTCCTCCGAAGCCGCAGGGGCCTTTGGGGAGCAGCCCGGGAGGCTGGTTCTCCACTCAGCTGCTGTGGCTTGGTTGCTGCACCCCCCGTCCTGTCCCTGTGCTGCTGGGGCATCTCGATGCCCAGTGGGACACTGCATGGACCAGGGGTAACTCCGTGTGTGTGTTTCTGCGCTGTGCTTCCATCCAGCCATGCTCGGGGCGTGCAGGGAATCACTGAAATGCCGGGGGGGAGGGGACCCTCAGAGGTCATCTCATGAGCAGAGCAGTGACTCCATCCATCTCGTCCACCCTGGGATCAGGACCTTGCGCTCACTGTCCCTTTTTGCTGCAGGAAGATGGACCATAGTGAGAAATTACTCCTCAGCCAGCGCAAGGGAGGAGGCCAGGAGAAGAGCCACCTGTGGGAGGGCTGAGCTGCTGGAGGGTAAGTTGGAAACACGGGGGAGAACCAAAAGCATCTGTCCCATAAGAGCCCTCCCGGAGAAGTCTGGGTTTCCTGGTCAGTGGGGTTTATGTGCAGACCCATAGCTTGGGGGAAATGCCCGTTAGCCAACTCCACCGCCTGGCTGGCTCATGCATTGATGTCAGGTTTGAGGTGTGCTGCGCTGCAGGGGTTCTCAGCCTCTTCCCTGCTCTGACCCCAAGTTACAGGGGGGCAAAGGTTGGGGAGCCCTCCCACCTAGCCATGAGGAGCGGGAGGGTGGTTGCGAATGCTTCCCATAGTGCAATGGTTCCCAAATGCTTGATAAGGCGAACCACCAACTGCATTTGGTCTCTTTTTGCGACCCACCATTACTCATGCAGCCCCAGCCTTGCAACCCTAATCCTGGCCTGGTGTGGAGGGAAACCCCCGGGGTGGGGATTAGAGAGAGAACCTCCCCTGCTCCAGGCATCCTGACCTGGCATGGGGGGTTTGCAGTGCTGCTCGGGCTTGGCCTAGGCCCGCAGGACAGGAGCTGCCACTGCAGCATGAGTGCAAGGCGAGCTTCCTCTCCAATCCTCCAGGCCGCCATGCTGGGCCGGGAATGTGTGCTTGCCTAAGTCAGGGCTTAGAGATAGGTTCATCTGGTTCTGGATGTGGCAACCTTCCAGCCACCCCGTGGTAAGGCAGGATCCACTGCTGGGAAACACTGCTCTCGGGGGTCCAGGCCAGCTGCCTTTGCCACGCTCGGACACCTTGGCCAAGTCACTTTCCTTCAGTGGGAGCTGGGGATCACGCTCGCCTGCCCGAGGCTGGGGAGAGGTAACTCACTCTTGTCAAAGAAGTGTCAAGCTGAGAATCTGGGGTGTGTGGGAAGCGACGAGAGGCTTGACTGGGCGGGGGGCGGAAAGGGGGACCTGGATGGAGACTGTCTGCAGTGACCGCGAATCACTTTAATTCCCCGTTCGCTCTGTGACATCTTTTCTCTGGCAGTGCTGGAGGCTCGCATCAAGCAGCTCCAGGCTGATAACATCTCGGAGGTGACAGTTGACCGAGTGGACGTTGCACCACTGCGGAAGAGCAGCTTCCGGTGCCCTGCGCCAAGCCCGGCAGGGAAGGAGCCTGCTGCGAAAGTCAGGGAGGGGGGCGTCTCCTCTTCCGGGGCCCCGTCCCAGCCCAGCCGCTGGGTTGAAAAGCTGAAAAAAGAGAAATGGATCAAGCATAAGAGACAGTTGAAGCTGGAGCAGAAATTCTCCGCAGCTGCCTCACCCCCTGGTGCAGAACGAACTAGCCTGCCGGTCTTGGAGCAAGGCAAGGCTGCTGGAGCCAAAGAGAGCCAAGGCCAGGCCAAAGCCAGTCCCCCAAAGGGAGGGACAAATCCAAAGGTATTCGGCAAATCCAAGACCTTCCGTGAAAGCCCCAGGGCTGCGGTGGCTCCTGCCCAGGGCTCTCCCGAGCTGGGCTCCCCTGCCAGCCCCTGTGCTACGCAGAGATATGAATGCAACAGACTGGAGGAGTTGCCTGAGGTGGGGGAGCTAGAGGGGCCAATGGTGCAGTGGGAACCGAGGCTGCGGCTGGAAGACAAGGAAGGTAACAAGTACGGGAGCATCCAGCTCATCATCATGTCCTACCTGGAGAGCTGCCTCTTCCTCCACCAGCCCGAGAGGGCCCAGCAGTGCCTGATGTTCTACCACCGCTCCCATGCCAGGAGGAAGCTGCTGGGCATCAAGATGTATGACATCCTCATGCACGGCTGGGCTAACAAGGTACCTTATCCCAGTAACCCACGCCGGTGTGATGGGGGCTCTCGTCCTCCAGTGACCGCACCACATACAGATGTTTGAATCAGCCGCTGGCTTTGAGCTAATGGTGCAAGCTGAAATCGCATGCTTTTAGATCCGGAGTTGTGAGGTTCGGTCCCTGCAGGGAGCCCAGCCCGGGCACGACTGCATCTTTTTTCAGCGCACACCCTTGACCCAGGTCAAAGTGTCTGTTTTGAATGGGGGATAGCATGTTTCTGAGGGTGGAGTTTTCTGAATTTGATCATATTTATTCATTACTGAAATGGTGCAATCAGGGGAGATTGATTTAAATCGTTGATTTTAATCAGCTTTTCCGTTTGTACTTCAGTTGTTTTCTAAAGAAAGATGGATTCTCATTGGTTGATATAGCCATTAAAACATGCTAATTGACAACTAAATAGAGCCTTGACACTAGATTTGGTACATCTTTTTCCTACCTAGGTGGGTACGCTATAATGTTTATCTAATCAATTATATCATGTAATATTTTCAGATTCTTATTAATTGTATGTTTTTAGTATGTTAGAAAAGTGATGCATTGCATATTTACTAGCTAATCAATTTTTTGCTCATGATTTGTGTCAAGCTGCGTTAGGATGGTAACTGAAATTTAATTAAACACACAAAACAGCATATCAAATTTATTTTTGTTGAACAAAACAAACCCTTAATACAGGACATAATTTATTGTGCCATATTTTTAAAGTTTGACCAAAAAAGTTAGTTGTTTTTCCCCCTACTTCTTTCTTTATATAGAAACGCAGCCTTTCACTCAAAATTGGTGATAAGTGTGCTAAATCCATGAGCCTCTCTTTTCTATTTACATATTTTAAGAGATTATAATAAGTTCAGGCCTTAACATATTTTGTGTTAAATTGAGATTTAATTTTAAACAGGTTTATTTTTAAAAATAAAATATATAATTTAAACAGCAAAGTCAAAAAAATTCAATTTAAATTAGACATTTTGTTAACCTTGGGAGTAATTAACTCGAGCAGGAGTTTAGCAGTGATGGGAGTGGCTTGCCAGCCGTGGGGACCAGGTCCTTGGCGCTGGTGTACGTACACGCACACACACACCCACCCAGCCATCTCTGACTGGACTGGAATGGGTGAAAGGGGAACCCAGGCTCGAATGCCCGTTCAGTCTGGCACCACTGGGAACGAGAATGGGGCCAGTTGGGATGGTGGTTTGGGGGTTGCTGCATTGTAATGCCCACTGGGAACTAGTCTGAGACCCACCACTCTCACCTCATGCAGCACCCCTCGGAGCCATTCGATGGTGGGACCATTCAGTGGCTGGGTTCAAAACGAAGCAGGTTTAATCTGGAAGAGAAATGGAGGGGCTTGGAGCTTGAATTGATCCCTCTCCCTCCTCCTCTCAGGGCTCCCTGAACCAGATTGGCCGGCTCTTCGTCATGCTAGAGGAAGCTGGCCTGAAGCCCAATCTCAGCTGCTACGCGGCTGCGCTGGAGTGCATGGGCCGTGCTGGAGCCCCCGCCGCAGTCATCAAAAGGTAACTCTCTGGGCATGCCCGGCGTGCTATGTACATAACTACACTGCCTCTCCCTTTTCCTCTGCTTCCCTCTGGGAGCTCTCTAACGAGTCTCTCCAAAAGAGTCTCAATCCAGGTGAATTTCTGTGGCCCAGTGTCTATCACCTGCCTTGAAATGGGACCATTGATAGTTTCCTTGCCGTTCTGTTTATGTGCTTCTTGGACTCAGTAACTTTATGGCAGTCTGCGCCTCTTGTTAACTTGTCTCGGGTCACCTGTTCAGAGCTCTGTTGTGTTGATTTCTTGCCTGCACAAACCTATAAAAACTTTTGCACATCTCTTTGGCTCTGAGCATGTCTCTCCTCCCTTCCCCCCCCGCCATAAAGATTCAGAATGGACCATCCTGTATTCAGAGTCTGTGTGGTTTAATGGGTAGAGTTCAATGGAGTGGAGACTTGGAGTCTATTCCCAGCTCTGCCACTGAGCTGCTGGGTGGGCCTTGGGCAAATCACTTCCCTGTTCATCTGACACCTTTTGTATCTTGTCCAGGGCCGGCTCCAGGCACCAGCGAAAGAAGCAGGTGCCTGGGCAGCCAATGGAAAGGGGCGGCAATGCATCCGTTGTCGGGGTGGCAGGTCCGAGGCAGTGTCACTTTGGCAGCAGCTCAATCAGCCTGCTCCGGATCAGCGGCACTTCGGCAGCAGCTCGATTGGGCTTTCCCCACCCCCCGCTGCTTGGGACGGCAAAAAAGCTGGAGCCGGCCCTGATCTTGTATATTTAGATTGTAAACACTTTGGGGCAGGGACTGTCTCTGACCCTGGCCCCAGCCAAGATCAGGGCGCTAGGTGGTACTGTAATACAGGTAGTAATCAGATATTTCCAGTGCACCTTTTGTGGGTCACTCGCTTTAGTGGGGTGTTTACTGGCCAGCTTTGAAGAAAAGAGGTCATAGTGACTTACACTGCTGTAAAATTTTCCATCATGGAGGCTCCTGAAGTAGCTACAGTCTTTACATACCGCACTGCTGAAATGCAGTCACTTCTGGGGAGGAGTGCAGCAGCCAGGTGCACAGCACGCTGCACTAGGAGGAGTTTTGGCCAAGGATGTTGATATAAAATGCGCTGGGATCTTTCCTGCTCTCACAGGACAAGGCAGGACCGCGGTTTTCCAGGTGATCGGTTTCACTCGCAGTCAGAGTTGAGTTTAGGATGGAGAACATGCTGCAGTTCTCCCAGCAGCGCCATTCATCGTTCATGCACTGTTCATCAGCCTCTGTAATGAGCACGCCTCTCCTCGCTCATTTCTACAAGGTCAACCTCGGTCACTTGCTCTGTAATGCTTGGGGGGCCACCAGATGGCGCTCTGAGCAGGCAGCTTTGTCTGCACTCTGCCTTGCTGGTGTCCCAGAGATCTTGGTGGCTTTAAATAGCGGCCCGCAGACTCCCAGGATTGTAGCTGCTATGAGCAGCAGTGACTGATTAACCTTGGGAGCCGAAGGACTCCATGTATGGGAGAGATTTTGATGCTGGGGGTCAGGATGGCTGCAGAAGACTCCCAGGGCATGGCATCACGGGAATGGAGATGGTCCTGACCCAAATCACTGGGTTTGCTTCCTTACATCTATGCAGCAACTGGCTTTTAGTTAGCATCAACCTGGCCTGAGTTATGCCCACAGCACCCCCAGGCTCTTGTCCAGACAGCTCGATGGTAAACCCACAGTCCTCCCTGCTCTGCATGAACATCGACGGTCTCACGGTGCTTCTGAAAGAATAGCATCCAGTGTGCTGATTGGCTGCTGCTCTCCACCCCAGAGCAGGCTGCCTTTCAGCACCCTCTATGCAAGCGCTCGCCTCTGCCCTTCTAACAGGCATCAGAGGAGTCAGGCATAACAGTGTGGGTGCTGAGCAACATGGATGTACAAATAGCTTCCCTTTGTCCCTCCCTTTTGATCGCATGACTCCATTGCAAGCCAACCTCATGGGTTTGGAATAGGCTGAAATTCCCTGGCCCTCAGTCACGCTGACAGCTGTCCTGCTGCCATCCTTCAGATCCATGCTCTCTGCCCTCTACCAGATGCCACCCATCTGCATCGTGGCTGGGAGCACGCTCTGACGAGATGTGATACGAGGCATGTGTTGGAAGCAGGCTCCGACAGAACAGTGGGATTCAGCTGCTTTGCTACTAGAATAGGAGGAGGATCCTCTAAGGGAGAAAGGGGCATATTCAGAACATGGTTCTCTGCCCTTGGACCGTTAACATCGTTTTCCAGCCTCTGCTAATGCGGAATGACAGGTGTATGCATGTGTTCGGAGGTGCTGAGACCCAGAGATGTCGGGGCTTCAGGTCTCTCTCCTCCCAAGCTTGCAGTTGGCTCTGTAACCCCACTAGCTCAGGCTGTGACTTCATTGCATCTCTCCAGCTAATCAGGGTTAGGGCTTGGTTTGGGAGACCCTGCGAGAAAAATCCAGAATGCTGCAGGAAGTGGTGCCAGGTCACTAGGAGACGCGCTGCCCATCGAACCAAAATGGAGCCAGTGGCACCTGGTTTTGGAGCTGGGGAGGTCTCCTGTCAGATGGCACGTAAAACCGAGGATCTGACTGCTCGTGTGATCTTGAATGGTTGGAGGAGGTGTGTTAGCCCCAGTCGATTTCCAGCATGGGTACGTGAGCTCTGACTGGCTTTGGATCCACTGTCCACCTCTTGTGCCAGGCTGCTGTATGCTGTTAAACAGCGGCATGCCCCAACACAGCAGCTGGATTTCAGTAATTGGTGATGTCTCTTCTACACCTCCGTGGGGCTGAATCCTGGGCCAGTGGGATTGTAGGTGCGGGGCACCTCTCGAGGTTTGACCATCATAGGTTTCCAAAGTGCCTTGTGAACAGTGCTGGGTAAACCGACATGGCAGAGCTGGAATGTGCTTGGGGAGGGCAGTGGGTCCTGCTGCAGGGACGAAGCCCACGCAGGGAATCAGGCCTTCATATTTCCAGGCAGCGTCTGGTCAGGCCTGAGGCACCGCCATAGGAGCTAGGTCTCTGCTCAGCTCTGCACAAATGGAACATGAAGGTTAAGCCCAGGCCCCTTGTGGAGGTGGATGCGGAGCAGGGAGGGTAATGGATGGAACATGAGGCAGGTGACTTGTGATGACGTTCTGGTAAATAGCGTTTCAATACCAGTGCCTCCTACATTCCCCGCTGCTGGCCTGCATGAAGCACGTGGGCAGAGAGGGCTCTGTGCTCTCCCCAGGGACTGGATCTTGCTGGCCGGTGCCTCTGCTGACACGAGAGTTGCTGGTTTTAACCATCCCGGGTGGCTGAGGGGTCCATCTTCTGCTGGCAGCTCCTGCCCCACGCTCCCTCCAGCCTGCGTCGCTGGTTGTGCTGCCTTTCCCTGTTACAGCCTGGCTACAGAGAGACAGATTCCCTGCTGATGTATGTGGACAAGTTCCAGGCAAGTCTGTCGGCCCAGTCACTGGCTGTGTGAGTCGGCAGCTCTATTGAAGTCAATGGACCTGTGCCCCTGTAGGCCAGCTGAGGCTCCAGCCCGCAAAGCATACGGCTCCCCTGCAGAAAAACCCTGCAGCTGCATGTCCCAGAGCTGGGCTTGCCTGGCTCAGGCTGCTGGGCTCCCAATAGCAGTGTAGACTTTCCCACCCAGGCTCTGAAACCCAGCGACGGGGGTGGGTCTCGGAACCTGGGCTCCAGCCTGAGCCTCAGCATCTCCACCACTATTTTAGCCCCTTGGTGCAGGCCGGATCCGTTGACCCGGGCTCTGAACCTCGCTGCTGCAGGGATTTGGGACGCTGTAGACGTACCCAGAGTGCACATGTGGGTGTTTGCATGAATTCAGTCACGTGTGCAATTCCGCATGCTCCCAAGCAGAGGCCAGGAAAGTGCTCTGAGCGCTTTCTCCTTTTCCCATTGCTTTGCCATCTGGGTAACTTCCCCTCGGATTGGTGTTGTCTTTATTCCTGACATGGGTGCGGGCTGATTTCCTGCCTGTCAAATGCTCTGCCCATCTATCTAATCCACTGGTTCTCAGCCTTATCCACTCTGAGACCTGTGTCTCATCCAGCTGGCATCTAGCCAGAACCACTCCCCCCAACCCACCCATTTAGCTGCATGGGTAAGACCAAGGGGTCAATGTCCCACCCCCCCCAGTGCCTGGTCCTGACCCCACCTCTCCTAGGCTGAGAACCCCTGGGCCAGTCTCCCCTGGGTTGCACAGTAGAAACTAGTTCATTTCAAACCCTCTTTGGCTCCCGCTCCCTCTGTTAACTGAAGGCATTTTGCAGGCCCCGTTTCAAAGGCTCCCCATGGACAACGCCGGCGCTGTGTGGGGGACCTGGCACTGGCTGGCCGAGCTGAGGCCCTGCCCCAAGAGCCTGTGGCTGGGCCACTGCAGCACAGATCATTGGGACGGGGTGTCTATGGTGTGAGGTTTCCTGGTTCACTTGGGTTTTGGAGATGTTTGGAAAGGGCGGAGGGGTGCATGGGATGGAGCCATCTGTACGGGATGGCATGAAAGAAGGGCAAGAGATTGCTGTCAGCAAAGCCGCCCCCTCTCCTGGCCAGGGCAGTGCATCAAACCCATTCTATGTAGCTCCCCTCAAGATCCTGTCGGCTCCTGCCCCGGGTCTGTAGGCCTGGGCAGCGCGGCAGCTGGAAGCCTGGTAGCAAGTAACTGAGGTTCCAGCTCCAGTGCCCTGTCTTGGTAGGTGTCTGCATTTCACGACGGCCAGCGTCTCCAGCTGAGCGTGACTCCTGGTGCGCTGGCTGACACCTGACTGTGCTTGGGAGGAGGAGAGGCTACAGCAGACCTGGCCCAGAGGGACCCTTCCATCGGGGCTCCCCAAGGTGGGGCTTGCTCTGATCCACACGGTTCCTTTGTTCTCCCCTCTGGCGTGCATCTTGCTTAGTCTCTGGTTCCCTGTTTGCACCATCCCTTGTCCTGTGCCTAAACATTTCTCGTCTTCCTGGATAGATATTCCCTCCCTCTCCTTCATCCCCCCTGCTGATCCATGCCTGTTTCCCCAGGTGTGTGCAGCAGCTGGAAGAGGATGGTTTCAACCTGGACGAGCTCTTCAGAGACGCCGTTTACGAGGACGACAAGCGGGAGATGGTGCTGAAGGCCATCAGGATAATCGAGCCGAACTTTCAGCCGCTGTCTCAACCCCACCCGGAAATCTGCACTTCTCCTTTGCTCCGGGATTTCTACTCCAAGGTAAAGGGGGGCTGCTAGGCGCATGTGCCCGGGGATCGTGCAGGGCTAATGACATCTGCCCTTTTGGGGTAGGCTCTTTGGGGCACGGAGCCTTTATTATCAGGGTAATTGTCACAGAACTGGTTGCACAGACCACGAGCCCCTTGAGTGAACCAGCCATATGAATAGCACGGAGCACGGATACATGAATCCTTCCAGCATCCCCAAGAGGCAGAGCCAGCTTTATAGGTGAGGAGAAAGGAGCTGGGAGAATAAATGACTTGGCCAAGGCCAGAGAGGGAGGCCTGTGTCAGAGCTGGGATGAGAACTCCCAGGTTCCTGGCTCCTAATCCTGTGATCAGTCCCATCCGGCCATGCTAAGAGCTGGGGTTCGGTCCCTCCGGCATGCCTGCTTCCTTGCGGTTAGGTCCCCAAGGTGCCTCACTTGAGAGCCATGGAGAATGGGGCCTTATGTCTCGGGAGGTGGGGAATCCACTGGCAGAAACAGCTGGGAGTAATGCTCACGTCAGGTGTGTAGGGTGCTACCTCGTTGCTGGAAATAAAGCTGACAAAGGCATGGAAGCAGCATAGTTTGACTTACGACTGCAGCCTCTGTGTAGCTGTCAATCAATCGCAGTGTTTTCCTACAGCATCTCGTCTAGTTCAGCCAACGGCATGCAAAGGGGAGAGGCTGCATGGGGCCAGCCCTGGAAGCTCCCTTGTTCTGCTCACGAGGTTGGGATTCTTAATTAACAGGAGCTGCTAGCGATGACCCTCATCTCACTGTCATCCCTGCTGAGGAGGCGGCCTGGGTTTCAGCTGCGTGGGTGCTAGCCGGGAACCCGGATTCAATGCCTTGCTCTGCCACAAGTCACTAGGGGTCTCTCTGCCTCAGGTCTGTAAATAAGTGAACTATTTACACCTGGGAGTGTCCAGCCACTGAGCGACAGAAGCACCCGAACGTCCTGTACCTGAATCCCAGCGCTCACCACCTCTGTCTCCCTGCAGGAAAAGCCAGTCTCCTACCCCAAGCTGGACTTCTCTGTGTGCGAGCTGCGGGAACGCTTCCGGCAGCAGCTAGAGATGGAGGCTTCCAACACCGTCACCATCAGCTCTGTGGAGTCGGCCAAGCCCCTGACGGAGCAAGCCGTCAAAGCGGTAAAGCCTGGCGCTCGGTGGAGTTAACGCCGGCCCCCTCCGAGAGCGAGGGCTGTAAATGGAGTTTGGGCGGCTCTGCCAGAGGCAATGAGCTGCATGTGGGAATCGGTGATGGTGTTATGCAGGAGGTCGGATTAGATGATCTGCATGAGCCTTGTGGCTGGAGATCACTGGCTCTCCAGCGAAGTGCGGCCGAGGGGTTACAGCAATATTGGAAAGTCAGTAAATACCCACCATTAGAAGGTATTTGACATGCATCTGACGAAGTGGCTAGTCACCCCCGAAAGCTCATGCTCCAAAACGTCTGTTAGTCTATAAGGTGCCACAGGACTCTTTGCTGCTTTTATTTGAAGCTAAAGAGCATCATTCAAAACAAGCAGGGGACTAGATTCCCCCGGGTGTAACCCCCTGCTCCGCTGGGTTGGGCTTGTTAATGGCTCGCTCTGGATTATCTATGGGCCTTCCATGTACTAACTGATGTCCTAGAACAGGAGTCGGCAACCTTTCAGAAGTGCTGTGCTGAGTCTTCATTTATTCACTCTGATGTAAGGTTTTGCGTGCCGGTCATACGTTTTAACGTTTTTGGTCTCTTTCTATAAGTCTGTAACATAGAACTAAACTATTGTTGTATGTAAAGTAAATAAGACTTTTAAAATGTTTAAGGAGATTTTTTAAAAATTAAATTAAAATGCAGAGCCCCCCAGACCGGTGGCCAGAACCCAGGCGCGTGAGTGCCACTGAAAATCAGCTCACGTGCCGCAGGTTGCCTACCCCTGTCCTAGGGGTAGGGAGTAGAAGCCGGTCTGTGCTCTGTGTAAACAGAACGCCCTGCTGAGAGAATGTGGAGATGGAAGGCTGGAGGATCCCTTTGCTTGGGGAGTGCCCCCTGCTGGTGCGTTTGGGGAAGTGCTTCCTCAGCTCATGGACTCTATGGCTAGCACCGTGTGATTGCCAAGCGGCTGACTGCCTTGTTTGCCTGTGTGCAGCGGGAGCTGTTGACCGCGCTGCGCTCTGAGTGGCGGAAGTCCCTCCTCCAGACCCTGCGGGAGTCTAAGATCCACATGGCGAATAGGCGGTCCTGGCAGATGAGCCTCTATCCCTATCTGTGCTTGCTGGAGGACAAGGAATACGTGGACATCATGCTGCAGGTAGGATGCTTTCCCCGGCCCCGTTAGGCTGCCGTGTGGGAATGGAAGAGTCTTCATGCCATTGAGTACCCCCCTTGGCCAATGAAGTGGGCTTGCAGCTGTGCTGCGGGGCACTGTCATGGGGGGGGATTTACATCTGGGCCTGCAGAACCAGAACTTGTGCCATGAGCCTGGACTGGGCCTTAGATCCGGGCCACGTTTGCTCCATGTGCTGAGTAGCAAGCCCACGATCTAGCCCAGCTGTTCCTTCATCCCGATCTTGGCTGCGTCCTGCTGGCTTTTGTCTGTGTCGCACTCTCTCTTCATTGCCAGGAGCCTGGGTGGTGCCTTTAACGCCCTGATTGATTTGCCCTTCTCCGCTAAGACCCTCGCTGCCTCCCCCTTTTCAGAGCCTCTCCAGCCTCCCTCCCCAAGGAGAATCCCTGCTGGTTTTAGCTAAAGAACTTGGCACCAAGATCTACAACAAGTATGCCGTCCGGAAGAAATCACGCAGCCGCCTGATGGAGAAGATTCAGAAGGTCTATGATGAGTACGTCCAGCTGCTGGCGAAGGACGCCCAGGTAGGCCTGTCTTAGTTCCCTGCCCCAAGGGTGGGGGGGGCCCCCAGGGTGGTGGACCGTGATGGCCAGGTGTGATAGAGACAAGGGCAAATGTAGCTTCCAAGGCTGACCCGGGGCCTTGTCTCAGGCTCTCCAGGTGATCTGCCCAAGTAAGCGAATGAGCAGCTGTTTGCAGGAAAGCAGCCTGGGTAGGAGATCCCTTCACCCCACCCAGGAAGCACTGTCTCTTTCTCTGCGGGATGCAGGCCTATCAGGCTTTGGTGCCTTGGTGCTGAGCCCATGTCCGTGGGGAGGAAGCACTGACTGAGGAGTTGAGGTGTGAAGCGCGCTGCTCCCCCAACACCTAAGATGTTTGGGTTTTTCCAGAGGCTTTGGGATTTGCTGTCAGACTAATGCTTCCCACGGCAGGACTCTCAACAGCTGAGAGCTGGAGTCGTCATCGTCCTAGGACTTGGCAGGCTGGAGGACGTCTCCCAGAGACTGGGTGTCTGGAGGGCAGACTCTGCCTCTGCAAACATCCAGGGCTTGTATCCTGGGAGGTCATCTCTGGAACTGCAGGGTCTGGAGAAGAGGTCGCGAGAGCTAACAAAACCACTAGCCTGTCTGGCGTGCCTGGCGGTCTCTTCCCTCCCGGGTGTGGCTCCGGGAATGAACTCCACTGTCAGAGCCGGAAGGGTCACTTGGGCACTGCTTGGCCAAGCTAGATCTGGCTCTGGCTCAGGAGCGACCCTGGGTTTGTCCAGCATAAGCACTGCTGGTGAAGGTGCAGGTCTGGAAAGGCGAGGGTCGTTGCAGGTCAGGCTGGAGGGGGTTGGCAGAAGCTGCTTGCAGGAAGCCGGCCCCTTTCCTACCTGCACTGACCATGCCTGTGTCTCTCTGCTCCTCGGCTGTCGCTCCTGTTAACATTTACACACAGTGTGCGGCTGCCCTGCGGGCATGGCGGGGGAGGAATGCTCCTCAGCATTGCTCTCACCCGCGCTGTGAAGCCTTGGCTGCCCCTCTCCAGAAGGCCCTCAGCCCCTGGGGGGAGCATGGAGGGTTATCTAACCCAGATTCCAGACAGTTCAGTCAGCCCTAATTAATCTCTCGGAAGAAATAATTGCTGCTCACGCTGGGCTGTTTTCCTCCTGCCTCCTCAGCTGGATAGTTACCTGCCGCGGGAGTACTGGGAGAAGCTGGAGGCCAGCTCGGGGTCCTCCCTGCTCAGCAAGGACTGCACCTGGCCTCACATCCTGATGGTGCAGCTGGGCACTCACATGGTGGAGCTCCTTGTGCAGGTGATCAAGGTGCAGAGTAACATCCTGAACCCCAGTTTGGAGGCGAAACTCATCCCCGTCCTGTATCACGTCTACTCCTTCCGCAGTAGCCGGCAGGTAAGGGCCCCAGGGCAGGGAGAGGTCTGTAACCAGGCAGCTGAACCCTCCATCAGAACCAATCTGCTAGATCATCAGGTCCAGCCTCTTGCCAGCACCAGGTAAGGTCTCCCATCCTGCTATGGAGGCATCGCTATTAAACTGAACTTAAGAACGGCCATACGGGATCAGACCAGTGGTCCTCCTAGCCCAGTATCCAATGCCTGGTGCTTCAGAGGGAATGAACAGGGAATCATCAAGTGATCCATCGCCTGTCGGCCATTCCTGGCAAACAGAGGTTAGGGACACTCAGAGCAGGGTGTTACATCCCTGCCCATCGTTCCTAATACCCACTGGACTTCTCCATGAACTTATCTCGTTCTTTTTTGTACCCTGTTATGGCCTTGGCCTTCACAACATCCTCTGGCAAAGAGTTCCACAGGTTGACTGTGTTGTGTGAAGAAGTACTCCCTTTTGTTTGTTTTAAACCTGCTGCTGATTAATTTCATTGGGTGACCCCTGCTTCTTGTGGTATGTGAAGGAGTAAATAGCGTGTCCTTATTCACTTTCTCCACATCAGTCAAGATTTTATAGACCTCTGTCATATCCCCCCTGGTTGTCTCTTTTCCAAGCTGAAAAGTCCCAGTCTTTTTAATCTCTTCTCATACTGAAGCTGTTCCATACCCCTAATCATTTTTGTTGCTCTTCTCTGTGTCTTTTCCAATTCCAATATATCGTTTCTGAAGTCTGCACACAGTATTCAAGATGTGGGCGTACCATGGATTTATATAGTGGCAATACGATATTCTATCCCTTTCCTAACATTCTGTTAGTGGTTTTGACTCCCGCTGCTCACTGAGCAGATGTTTTCAGAGAACTATCCACAATGACTCCTAGATCTCTTTCTTGATGGTAACAGCTAATTTAGACACCATCATTTTGTAAGTGTAGTTGAGATTATGTTTTCCAATGTGAATTACTTGGCATTTATCAACATTGAATTTTATCTGCCATTTTGTTACCCAGTCACCCAGTTTTGAGAGAGCCTTCTGTAACTCTTCACAATCTGCTTTGGATTTGATTATCTTGAGTAATTTTGCCACCTCACTGTTTGTTCCTTTTTCCAGATCATTTAGGAATATGTTGAACAGCACTGGTCCCAGTACAGACCCCTGGGGGACATCACTATTTACCTCTCTCCATTCTGAAAACTGACCATTTATTCCTACCGTTTGTTTTGTTTCCCATCTTTTAACCAGTTACTGATCCATCAGAGGACCTTCTCTCTTATCCCATGACTGCTTACTTTCTGAAAGTCTCTTAAATACACTATATCCACTGGATCATCCTTGTCCACCTATTTGTTAACCGCCTCAAATAATTCTAATAGATTGGTGAGGCATGATTTTCCTTTACAAAAAGCATGTTGACTCTTCCCCAACAAATCATGTTAATTTATTTATCTGTTCTTTACTAGAGTTTCAACCAATTTCCCTGAAGTCAGGCTTAGCGGCCTGTAAGTGCCAGGATCACCTCTGGAACCTTTTTAAAAAATTGGCGTCACATTAGCTCTCCTCCAGTCATTGGGTACAGAAGCTGATTTAAATGATAGGTTTCATACAGCAGTTAGTAGTTCTGCAATTTCATATTTGAGTTCCTTCAGAATTCTTGGGTGAATCCCATCTAGTCCAGGTGATTTATTACTCTTTAATTTATCAGTTTGTTCCAAAACCACCTCCAATGACTCCTCAGACTGGAATGCCTCATACCAGCAAAGGGCTACGGTCAGGCAGATGTCATGTTAGTTCTAGTTTCTTTCCTTCCTCTTCCCAACTGCCCTGACTTGTGTTTGCCCATTGTGTGCCTTGCATGCATGCCCCATTCCACTGACCAAATAACTTCCTCCTCCTCTTTCCCTCCCCCCTATTCAGTTCCTGGCACACCCCACAGCCTCCCTAGAAGGGACAGAGGGTCATAAACTGCCCGATGGTTCAGACATCCAGGTCTGCTCCAGCCGGGACCCCCCTCACGGCCTCGCCAGCTCCAGGGTGTTTGGCAGCTTCTGCTCC
Source organism: Gopherus evgoodei (assembly GCF_007399415.2). Lineage (NCBI taxonomy): Eukaryota > Metazoa > Chordata > Testudines > Testudinidae > Gopherus > Gopherus evgoodei. The sequence goes on from NC_044343.1 coordinate 5,808,311, forward strand.
TGCCACCCCACTCCTGTGTAGCTGTCATCCTTGCCCCCGTGCTGTGGGTTAAATGGATCGGCAGGTTTAGGGAAGCCAAGCATGATGGATGAACTGGAGTCTGTCCGTTTGGTTCCGAAGGAGAGGGCTGGGGCGAGAGGCCCCTTTCTCCAGCAGTGAGCGAAGTGAAGCTGCAGTGCAGGATTACAGGAGCTTTGCATTGTGCTGCCTTACTGAACTGTCTTGTCTGAAGGGAATTGTAGCCCCCTGTGTCGCTAATTAACTTGCCTCCCTTTCCCTACAGAGCTTCACCCTTCTTTAATTCCTTCCCCCCCCCCAGATTGGGTTTATAAAGCCCCATCCGATCCTCACCCAGATCCTGTCGAGCGCTGCCGAGACCACGTTGACTTTCGATTCGTTTGTCATGCCCATGCTCTGCCCCCCGGTACCGTGGACCTCGCCGCACTTTGGGGCCTATATCCTCCTCCCCACCAAGCTGATGCGCTGCGTGGAGGGGGCCATCCAGCACCAGCTCCTGCTGGAGGAATGTCCCCGCAGCAACCTGCACTCGGTCCTCGACGCCTTGAACCAGCTGGGCAACTGCCCCTGGAAGATCAACCAACCCGTGCTGGATATCATCATCTCCATCTTCAATGCCAAGGGCAGTGAGAAGCTGAGCATCCCGCCGCCCCTCTCGGAGGCCCCCAAGCCATCCGTGGCCCTCCACCTGGGGCCCGGCACTCCCTGGAGCAAATCGTCCCTGAAACGCGAGCTGACGCAGTGCAGGAAGAAGATGGTGGAAATGTACAGCCTGCGGATGGACTCCCTCTACAAGCTCTCCATAGCCAACCACATGAGGGATAAGGTGTTCTGGTTCCCCCACAACATGGACTTCCGGGGCAGGACCTATCCCTGTCCGCCCTACTTCAACCACTTGGGCAGTGACGTCACCCGGGCCATTCTGCTGTTCGCAGAGGGAAAGCCACTGGGGGCACATGGCCTCGACTGGCTCAAGATCCACCTTATTAACCTGACGGGGCTGAAGAAGAAGAACTCTCTGCGGGAGCGGCTGGCCTACGCCAACGAGATAATGGAGGAGATCCTGGACTCTGCTGACAACCCACTGACGGTATGGAGTAGGAATGATCTCTCTGGCTTTAGAGGGAGCCCAGAACAAGCCTAGCACTGCTAGCTCTCGGGGAGAGGCATCAGGAACTAAGCGACAAAGCAGTACCCTGGAATCCAGGACCTCTCACAGCTGCTCTCAGCTCAGGTCCACGCTACAAGCTCGTGCGGGCAGAGCTGTGTCGGTCAGAGGTGCAAAGAGCTGTGATTTCCTGACCAATCCAGCTGTGCCTGCAAAAGCCCCAGTGTAAATGCAGTTATACTGGCAGATCTGTGCTGTTACTGGGGTGGCTGGTTTCACTCAGTGGGGCTGGAGTAAACCTGCTGGCAGCAGCACCGGTTTGCTGGTAGAAGCTGTGTTTGCACTAGGAGCACTTAGCTGGTATTGTATTCGGCATTGCTATGCCGGCAAAGTACCTCTAGTCTAGACGTGGCCTCCGTGATCCTGTGAGGCTTCAAATACAGAAGCGCCCAGAGTGGAAGTCGGTGAGCACCCACCCACGCTGGGTGGCTTTATTAATATTCCAGTAGCACCCTGGGGTCCCAGTCGAGACTGTGCTAGGCCTAGTGAGAGACAGGCACTGCCCTGAAGCTCTTCCAGTCTAACTATGCGCAACAGGAAGGGTCAAAGGGGGATGCTGAGGCCAGGTCTACACTAGAAACTTTTGCTGGTATAATAGTGTGTGTTAGGGGTGTGATCTGCAACATTTTTATGCTGGCCAAAGCCTTCGTGTCAATGCGGTTATACTGGCAAAAGGTGGTACTGCATATTTCACTGGGGGGAGGGATAGCTCAGTGGTTTGAGCATTGGCCTGCTAAACCCAGGGTTGTGAGTTCAGTCCTTGAGGGGCCATTTAGGGATCTGGGGCAAAAATCTGTCTGGGGATTGGTCCTGCTTCGAGCAGGGGTTGGGACTAGATACCTCCTGAGGTCCCTTCCAACTCTGAGATTCTAGGATTCGGGGAGCCGGGATACGCTCTATCGCCAAAGCACGTTTTTGCCAGTAGAACCTGTCTCTCTGCCGATACAGCTGTACCAGCAAACCTTTTCTAGAGCGGACTAGCCCACCGATGGGTGGGGCGACTTGCCGGAGGTTGTGCTGCAGGTCAGTGGCGGGAGACGTGGCTCCTGGTTCTGACCCAGTTCAGTACCCAGGGGCTCTTCTACTCTAGTGCTGAGATGCTCTTCTCTCCCTCCCCGCCCCCAGGGCAGAAAGTGGTGGATGGACACTGATGAACCCTGGCAGGCCTTGGCGTGCTGCATGGAGATAGCCAAGGCTTTGAGATCGCCAGACCCCACAGCCTACATCTCTCACTTCCCCATTCATCAGGTAAAGGGCCCGGGGACTGCTGGATTCCTCCTGCGTGGGGCAGAGAGCTTGGGGAGCTAACAGAAACTCCGTGGGGAGAGAGCAGAGGGATGTGGGAGGCTCTGGGTCACAGCGGCTGTTGGAACTGCAGTGATGCTTGGGTTCGACCTGTAAGCAAAGAGACCCTAATTTGCTCCCCATGACAAGAACCAGGCCACTTTCAAGTGCTTCCCGTTCCAGGGTATAGACCGGAAGGATCAGCGTGCACAAATCCCTGGTCTCTTCCTCATTAGCTACTAGGCCTGTTATCTGGGTATTTATATGGCGGCCATCCCCATAGTCTCTAAACCCCTCCCAAGGATCTGTAGATTCAGTCTCCCTACACACTCCTGCGGGGTAGGGAAGCATCACTAACTATGCTGTGCAGATGGGGAAACTGAGTCACAAAGCTGCAGTGACTCCCCCATGAGTTTGTAGCAGAGCTGGGAATTGAATCCAGCCTGACCCCGTGTTGCTTTGGATCAGGCAGGCTTGCTGCGGATAGCAGTCCTGGCTGCAGTCTCTGAAAGGCACTGCAACTGCTCGGTATATGCCCAGGAGTATGTGTGTGGGTGTGTCTCTCTCCTAGGCTGTAGCCAGAGGGCTTGTGTGGCTGTTCTGGGTCCTTGCTCATCTGGTCTGAGGGCTGGAGAAGAGCAGCTCTGCTGGCTGGAAGGATTAAAGCTTGACTCTGGATGAGGGCAGAGATAGCTCCTGCTGCGTTAAATGATGCGAGTCCAAGTGCTTCATGCTCACAGTACGTCCAGGCTCCAGCCGGGCAGTGGAAGCAGAATAACCCTGAGCCTGGTCTACTCATGCTGCCTCCTCGCTAGCGGGGGCTGCCCTTACCATCCAGAGAGGAGCTGCGGCAGAAAGGATCAGTTGGTCTCATTAACCTTAGCCCAGTCCTTTTGCCCGGCTCCGTTCCCTCAGGCAGCATTGTCAGCACAGCCAGAGCGCATCTCTCAAAGGCCTGTGTCATCAGAGAGACCCCGTCATTAACATTTCCCTGCAAGAGGCGTCTGTGTTTTCCCCTTAGAGGCCGGATGGTCCTGATGGGGGCAGGGGGAGCATGTGTCAGAAACTAACCCTAATGACTCGGATCTCGGTGTGACAGCGAAAGCCAATGGGGATGGGGGCGGAATGGAAAATCAAAGATCAAGCAGAGGTGCTGGGAGTCACTTAACAGCTGACCTATCAACCTCCCATTAACAGAAGCCGTTCTAACATGGGGGCACAGCTGCCATGGCCTGTGGATCCCATTTCACCTGTCTGCAGAGCAGCAGGTGCCCCAGGTGGGACAGAGTGGTCCTTTCTCCTGGTTGCTTCAGTCCCCCCGAATATAGACACTGTAGCAGGAGTGGTGGGAGATAGTGAGCATCAAGGTTCAAAGTGTGTGTTGCAGGGTGGATTGATTGAAACCACCCGGTAGAAAGGCTCAATTTAAGTCATCAATTTGAATCAGCTTTTCTTTTTCTGAAAAAGAAGTGCATTCTCATTGGTTGAGATAACCATTAAAACATGTTGATTTACAGCTAAACAGAGCCTTTCCATTGGATTTGGTACATCTATTTTCTACCTGGGGGGGACCGCTAGAAAAATAAACATTTATTTAAGCAATGATACAGCTTAACATTTTCAGATTCTTATGAATTGAACATTTTTAATATGTTAGGAAATGGGGAATAACACATTGCTTAGTTACTAGGTAATTAACTTTTTCCTCATGATTTGTGTCAAGCTGCGTTAGGATGGCAGCTGGGATGTAATGAAACACAACAGCATGTAAACATTCACACCCTTAAATGTTTTGGACAGATACACTTCTCTTATCAAAACATGTTTCAGATTTTCAACTAAATGGTTTATTAAACAGAGGGATTAACCACAGTCAGTGAACTAAACTGATTATTTCAGGTCAGCCTGGGAAAATTTTCAAATAAGCCTAAATGAAAGTGACTGGAGCTTAAAATCTTACTCGCCTAAGTCTCTTGAAAATGAGACAGTCTCCTAAGTTACTTAGGTGGATCTTTTGTACCATATTTATAAAGTTTGACTTCAGAAGTTGGATGTTTATTGCCTTGATTCTTTCTTTATACAGAAAAGCAGCCTTTAACGCAAAGTTTTTGTTAGAGGCTCATGGATTCAGCATATTTTTTTTACTGTAATGTTTTAAGAGATTATAATAAATTTAGGCCTTGACATATTTTGTATTAAATTCAGATTTCATTTTAAACAGGTTTATTTTTTTAAAGAAAATGTTGTTGTTTAAATAAAATAAGAAAAATCAGTTTTTAAAAAATTTTGTTTTCGAAAACATAGATTTTTATCCACCTGCCAGGTTGCATTTTAACTCTCTCCCCCTCCCTCCCTTGCTTGGTTCACACCAGGCATGTTTTTGTCCATGTTGTCCCAGGCTGACCTAGGCCCCCCGGCAGCTGGCGATCCGGCTGTTGTGGGAGATTGCTCAGTGGCAAGCATCTGCCAAGGAGGCCTGATACCTGTCCGGTCACCTAGACTGCAGTGCCACACTTGGGACAGGTCGATGGTAGGTTTGGTGGGGGCCCAACCAAACCCTCAGAGCTGAACACCCCAGAGTTTCGGGTGAGCTGAGATCTGGAGCAAAACTCTGGCTCAGATGCCTCTTTCGTTTCAGGAAGGTTTTCCAAGCAATAGAGATGGGGCATCCTGGCCCAGTAGCTAGAGCACTGGTCTGGGAGTCAGGAACCCTGGTTTCTATTCCTGGCACTACCACGGACAGGTTGTGAGACCTTGGGCAATTCCCTGCCCTTCTCTGGGTCGGTCTCCCCTCCCACCTTTTTTGTGTCTTATCTACTTCAATTGTAAGCTCTTCTGGGCTGCCTCTTACTATGTTTGTACAGCCCCTAGCACAATGGTGCTCCTATAATACAAACAATATAGAACAATAATTAAAATGTTTCCTTTTATTTTTATTTTTATTTTTTAATTCCAGTGAAAACTTACTGTGGGTAGAGAGGGGGGCTGATTTTATAAACATCCCATGCCATGTTTGCAACCCCGTCATTGTGGCATCGGGCTAGTGCCTGAGATTCAGACTGTGACACAGACAGGAGGTGAAAGGGAAATCGCTGAGTCCTTTGTCCCTGCTGGGAAAAGTAAAAAAGCAAAAACGGTGCAAAGTCAACAAAAAATTCTTCTCTCCTGAACAGTTTCCAGCGATATTGGTGAGAGCATGAGAAAGTCAGTGGGAATTGGGTGCCTAACTCCCTTAGGCTTCACTGAAAATCCCAGCCTTGGTTTTTAACCAGGCAATGCCCCTTTAAATGGCCAGGCTCTCAGTCCCACCCTCCATTCTTCCTGCTCGCAGGACGGCTCTTGCAACGGGCTGCAGCACTATGCCGCGCTGGGGCGTGACGTCATCGGCGCCACCTCGGTCAACCTGATGCCGTGCGACAGCCCCCAGGACGTGTACAGCGGAGTGGCCCGGCAGGTGAGATAGCGCCGGTAACCCTGGCAGGTCCCTACAGTTCACCCCTCTGCTCGGATCCACCGTGGAGCTGGTGGTCAGTATCCCTGAGCAGGATGGTGCAGTTCCTGTCCTCTGGGGGAAGAAGAGAGGCTGAGATAGATGGCACTATGCATGCAGCAGGCTCAGTAGACATCATCGGATTGGAATCCAGCGGTGGACTGTCCCTCTCTCCCCTAGAGGGAAGCACTGCTGTGGCCACAGTGAAAATCCCGCTGAGATTGTGCTAGAAGAGGGGAGGGTGTGATCACAGTAGACAGAGAAGGAGCTGTGACTGAGAAATCTCCAAGCCCTGAACCATCCCCATCCTGCTTCTCTCTGGGTTTCCACCATGTGCTGATGGGGATTTGGTGAGACAGGGTCTCCAAGCAGCAGGGAGATGCTCCACTTGAGTTGCTAGCACCTGGCCAGCACATAGATGGGGATTTCTCTTTCTTTTGGGCAACATGGGAAACTGATCTCCATGGCACATTCAGTCCTCGGCCTCTCTTCAGAGACTGGGGTTTTCTTGGCATGTTTTACAATATGAAATCGGCCTGCTGGGAACTGGACTGAGACCTGCCACATTCATTCCACACACAGAAATTATCCTTAGCTCTTATCTAGAGCTTTTCATCTGTGGATCACCAAGGTCAAGTATCATTATCCCTCAGTTTTCCGATGGGGAAACCGAGGCACAGAGAGCGGCTAACCCAAAGGGTCACTGACAGAGCCAGGAACAGAACCCTAGTCTCCCAAGGCCTGGTCCAGTGTTCAATCCACTTGGCTACACGGTGCACCTGACAGCCATTGGGTGCTGTGCCAGCACAGGGGGGCAAAAGCTCCGTATCACAATACCAGTGCCCTGAGCTGGTGTCTCTGTGGTCCAGAAGTTCCTCAGCTAGTGGCCTCTGTTATCCAGGGTGGCTGGCATGGGCCACAGTGTCTGTTGTGTGCATGGGGGATTCCTAGTGCAGACCGGTGGTCTTGGCTTGGTTTCTCCACAGTCTGTGTAGAGGGGGTGCAGCCCAGCTGGGCTTTGGGGCTCCCTCGATGACCCTATTCCTATCATAGAATATCAGGGTTGGAAGAGACCTCAGGAGAGTAGGCGGGTCTTGATTCAGCGGCGGCAGGATCATGGCATCTCCCCCTTTGTTCATCTCCACGCTGCCCTAGGTAGAAGAATTCCGGAAGCAGGATGCCCAGGAGGGCATGAAGGTTGCCCAGGTCCTGGACGGCTTCATCAGCCGCAAGGTGGTGAAGCAAACGGTGATGACAGTGGTGTATGGTGTCACCAGGTACGGAGGGAGGCTGCAGATCGAGAAGCGGCTCAAGGAGATCGACGGCTTCCCACAGGTATGACGTCCACCCCGGCTTCCCCTCTGTCCTGTCTGTGGCCGCTGCCACTGGTGCCTGGCTGAGTTTTGTGAAGTGCCTGTTTCCCTGTGGAGAGATTTCCCTTTTCCTCCTCCCTGGCGCTGCCCTACCTTCTGGGTCCTGCTAGGCTAGATCCAGGGCAGGGGGTTCAGTGAGTGGGGTGGAATGGGAGCCCCTTTCTCCGCCTTTCGCAGGACGGGGTGGATTCTTCAGTCAGGTGTATCCTGTCCCTTTGGTTTCCAGCATTGTCATCTGACATCCAGCCTCTCTGACAGTCATAGGCCTCAGCTGGTGTCTTGTACAGTAAGAGACTGTTCTGCTCCCTCTGGGGGTCGTATTGGCCCCCCTGAACTCCCAGATGTCTGTCTCTATGCAGCCTGCTGGTGCCTGGGCTGGGCTAACGGCATCTCCTGCAGAGCAGAGGGTTCCCCTCAGCACCTCTCAGTGGCTTGTAGTCCCTGTTACTTACACGGCCAGTAATGCAGCGCAGAGGCCGGCAGGGTGCCCAGTGACTTGGGCCTCCTCCCGTGGGAGAGGAGAGGCGTGTTAAGTGCCAGAGCTCAGCTTCCTCTCCACCCACTTGTCAGCCAGATCAGGGTTCAGATTCCCGGCTCCCCTGACTTGCAGCGAGATCTTGGGTCTCAGCTAGCCCAGGTGTGAAGACAGGTTCTGTGAGGCGGTAACCCTGGAGGGGAGGGAGACGCATTAGCAACGGCTCATCCCGGCTGTGGTCCTTCGGGTGAGAAGGCAGGCGTGCTTTCATCACAGGGACTCCCACTTCTCCCAAGGGGAGCCCCTCACCCTGCCTCTGATCCACACAGGAGTATATCTGGGAGGCGTCGCATTACCTCGTCCAGCAGGTGTTCAACAGCCTCAAGGAGATGTTCTCAGGGACTCGAGAGATCCAGGTAAGATCCCTGCTGCCTTTCTCCCTCTCTCTATCCTTCCTGCTTTTCCCCTCACTCCCCTCCTCTTCTGGCTTCCCTGTGTGCTGGGAAAGCAGCACCGCAGAGCTCCTGGGAGCGCTACAGGCAGGCTGGAGAACAGGAGAGGAGCGGGGTGGGGGGGGGGGGGGGGAGCCCCTAGAGATTGTCTCCTCCCATCACCCCGGGGAGTACAGCCCAATCTCTAATGCCAGCCCTGCTCAGGAAGTGAATCGGGACCACTGGATCTGGCATCTCAAGCAGCAGGTCTCTGTGGGATCCTAGCCCCACAGGAGCATTCCTGACTCCCATCCAGGTGGAATGACTCCCCTGGGGGATGGGGCTGGAGGGTGTTGTGCCATCCATGGTGGGTGGGGACATTATGGGGTGAATCTGTTCTTAGAACCCCTGGAGCCTCCAGGATTCGTGGCCCGCTGAGTCGGTGCTCTGTGGAAGCTGCTCACTCCAGTCTGTCCCTGCAGATCTGGCTGACAGAAAGCGCCCGGCTCATCGCCAAGTCCGGGAACACGGTGGAGTGGGTTACCCCCCTGGGCCTCCCCATCGTGCAGCCGTACCATCGGGCCAAGTCCACAGTGGTGAGTGCCAAGGGGAGCAGAGGTACCGGCAGCTTGTGAGCTGGGACCTGGGTATGGAACATGGGGGATCTAGATCGACGCCCTGCCAACCACCGCCCTGGACCGAGGGCATTAAGGGGCAGCATGGCGAAGTCTCCAGCCTGTGTATGTGTGTAGAACCTTGCTGTGCATGTGTGGGTACCATGCTGGGCAGGCTCCAGCCAGCGGGGGTGCTGAATCTAGTTGTGTTATACATACCCGTAGTACAGTGAAGTCTCCCGTAGGAGGGTTTGTGAGAGATGGGTATGGTGTCAGGCTGCTCTCTCTCCCCCCTTCCCACTGACTCACCAGGGTAATTAATCATTCGGACTCCCGGAGATGAGCCCAGCACGAGGCAGAGAAACAGGATGAGAAGTGGTTCCTAAGGGTTCATGTGACTCACTCTCGCTCCGGTGCCACACTCATCCTTGCTGATCCCCTTCCTCCTTCCCATAGTCAGTCTAGTCCTCTCAGCAGCTCTCTCCCTCCCGCTCCACCTGACTAATTCAGCAACTGAGATTCTTGGAGGTGGGAGGAGTTTGTCCCTGAGAGGAAGAGACCAGAGGGGGCTTGTATGAGCACTGACATGCAGGGATGAGTCAGCTCTGGGGCGAGGCCAACAGCGGAGCCAGCATCCTTGGGGGGCTGAAGGGTGAGTCAGCAGGATGAAGTCAGGATGGTATTTAAGAGTAGTGGAGCTGGCGAGTAACCATGGCTCCCCGAAGGCTCAATGACGAGATCCTCACATGGTGCCGACGTGGGCAATTTTCCGGCACATCAGCAGGGAAACACATTCCTGCTTGCCCAACTGCACACACACACACACACAATCTGCCCCATCTCCTAGCCACTGGCACACCACGTCCCAGCAGTTATGGGGCAGTTCAGGGCGGCCTGCTTGTCTCCAAGCCGCTGATTTGTTCTGCTGCATTTCACAGTTCTGCTGGTGAGATAAAGGCCTTTAAAGTCAGGGAGCCTGGGAGCCGGGGAGCCTAGTCGCCAGGCGCCTCCCGGGAGTCATGCTGGCCAGCAGGATGAAGGCTCTTGCCCACTTTCAAAGATCTGAAGTAGGCTATTCTAATCTGGCCATAGGCTCCCTGCCCTGGGAGCTGGCCGGACCAGTCCTGGTCCTAGGCTCTGCACAACGCATGCTCGGGGCCTATTGCTGGCATGAGCCGCTCTCCTAGGGTGGCGTGCCTGGGACTCTCTGGCAATGGGTGATTGTGTCTCTCTGCAGCTGAGTCCGGTCTCTGTATCTCTCCCTCTCTAGCTGAACAGCACCATGCAAACCCTGAGTCTGAACGTGCGCTTTGATGCCAACCAGTAAGTACCGGACTGCGAGTGCTCGGCGCAGAGTCTGTGTTCCTTTCCCCTCAGGCTGAGTGATTCCACCGCCTCGCCCTGGTGCAGCCTGGAGCTGGGGGAGCCCTCGCCTCCAGGCGGTTTGGAGAGAAAACCCTCCCATCAGCAGAGCTTGGCAGCTGAGCCCGCAGTAGGAGAGACAGGCACTGGTCAGGGCCGCTGCGGGTATTCACCCGCTCCTGCTTTCCTTACCTCGTGCTGCCCAGCAGGCGTAGGGGGTGGCAAGGGAGGAAGCTCCAGAGGGAATCCAGCAGCGTCCGTGGACAGCATTGGGGGTGCAGGGCCGTAGCACCCGGCGTGGGATTCCTGAAGAGGGCACATCTGCCACCTGCTCTCTTGTTTCCATGGGCCAGTGGGGGGGCAGCCCCTAGAGCTCCCGTCACCCCAGGGAATGCAGCCCAGGCTCCATCCCACCTGTGCTCTGCCCACTGTATCCCGTCCCCTCCGAGTGTGCAGTCCTGGCTGGCGTTACCCTGACAGCAGGTCCTGGGCACTCTGCCTCCCGCCTCTGGCCGTGGTGGGCAGCCAGGCCGTCTGACTGTTCCATGCTCTGCTGCAGGAAACCGGATACGGTGAAGCAGAAAAACGCCTTCCCGCCCAACTTCATCCACTCGCTGGACTCCACGCACATGATGCTGACGGCGCTGCACTGCCACAGGTAGGGCCGCCTCGGGGCATCCCTGGGGGTACTCTAGCACTGGTGGAGGCAAATCCGCAGGGTTGAGCTGCCCCTGCCGGGGTCCAGCCCTGCTCCTCCAGCTGGCAGCCCCTCCCCCCATGGGCCTGCGATCAGGGAGGCGCCGTGCCCAGGGCACTAGGCAGTGCCACAAGGGATGGCAGCTCACGGAGGCCCCTGTGCTGGTGCCAGCAAGAGGATTTGGTTTCCCGAGGCAGGGCCTGGGCTGACATCAGAGAAGAGGGAGAGTCTCTGCGGGCGACACCTGACCCAGCTGCTCTGCTGCCTTTCAGACGGGGCCTGACGTTTGTCTCGGTCCATGACTGCTACTGGACCCACGCACTGACTGTGGATGTCATGAACCAGGTAGAGCCCAGCTCCACCCCTGCGTGAGCAGAGCCTCTTTCACTGACCCAGCACGAGGGGGCTCAGCAGGTGCTGTCTGGCCCCTGTCCCTGGCTCTGAAAAGCGTCTCCTGCCTCCACCCCAATTACGTGGGTCTCCTTTCCCTCCCCACCCTGTAGTCTGATTGGCTGTTGGTGACCAAGGGGAAGCACCCTGCAAAAGACAGAGTGCCAAGATGGCACCTGCTGATGCCCCTCAGTCCCAACCCGCAGCCCCCAGCCCTGGGCTTTGCAGGCACGTAGCTCTGCCATTGCCCCTCGCTCGTCATGCACGGCCCTTCCTGGGGTGTTAGCCCCGGGCTTCCCTCCTTTCCCAGCCCTCGACCCGCAGCCCCCTGCCCCCAGCCTTGGGCTCCCCAGGCACATAGCTCTGCCATTGCCCCTCGCTCGTAATGCACGGCCCTTCCTGGGGTGTTAGCCCCAGGCTTCCTTCCAGCTCAGCTGACAGCCCTCGACCTGCAGCCCCTCGCTGTGCTCCGTGCTCTGCAGGTGCACCCCACCGTCAGCCCAGTGAGAATAGGTCTAAATGGAATTTGTCTTGGGGTGAGGGGGGTGCATGCTATTGTATTCCACTCACGTGTGACCTCCGTGCGCTGCCAGGTGTGTCGAGAGCAGTTTGTGGAGTTGCACAGCCAGCCCATTCTGCAGGATCTGTCCAGGTTCATGCTGCAGAAATATTGCACTCACTCTCTGTAAGTACCCAGCTCACCTGCCCTCTCGGGGGCTCCTTCAGGGGAACGTCCTTTGTTGATTGCGCTGTGTAAGTTACGCAGCCCCACAGCCTCCGGCTTGGAGTCTGTCCACAGTATCCTTCCTCCGGCTGCCTCTGGGCCGCTCTAGGACAAGGATGGCCCAGTGGTTAGCGAGCTAGGCTACAGCTAGCCTGGGTTCAATCCCCTGCTCTGCCACAGACTCCCCGTGTGACCTTGGGCATGTCTCTCTGGGCCTCAGCTCCCCATCTGCAAAGGAGCGGGAGATCACTGCCCTGCCTCAGAGGGGCTCTGAGTGCAGTTACTCTGTGAAGGTTGGCAGGTGCTCAGATACTCCAGCCAGATGGGGGCGGCTAGGCACCAATGACCGACACTGAGATAACATGGACCACAGGAAGATACTTAGATGCCCAAGCGGACACATAAGGAGAGTCTTATCTTGAAGCTGATCTGGTGGGTCCTTTGACACCGGGGACCTGTCACCGCCCCCTTGGCTCAGAGCCACGTGCCCACAGACTGCACAGGAGATGTGAGAGAGTCAGGCTGGGAGCAGGAAGGGTTCACGTTCCTGTTTAACGCCCCTTTTTGTCGTGGTGTTTTTTGACCCAGGGCTGAGTGGAGGGATAAGAAGTCCCTCGAACACAAGAAGCTGGTGGAGCTGCTGTCCAAGGTCCCTGAGACAGGTATTGTTATCCATCGTTGTTATGATGATAGTGCCTCCGGGCCACCCGTGAATGCTCGGCACTGGACCGGCACTTCCCTCTGGAGCTGGTTCCCAGGGGCGGCTCCCAGGCTTGAGTGATGGAATGAGCCGGCCCCCAACCCTTCCCCGGCAGTAGCCATGTTTCTGATGACCAGTGTCTTTGAGTTCATCCTGCAATGGGCAGGAGGAACCTACGAGACAGGGCATGGTGCTGTGCTTGGGGGGTGACAGGACAGAGGCTTGGTCTACGCCTTAAATGTAGGTTGACCTAGCTCCGGTGCTGGAGAGATGTAGCTAAGCCCCGGTGTAGATACAGCTAGGTCAATAGACGGATTCTTCCGTCAGCTAGCTACTGCCTCTCGGGGTGGGATAACCCTTTCTGTCGCTGCAGCAAGTGTCTGTAGAACAGTGGCAGGGCTGCAGTGGTGCCTGTGTAGTGCTGGTAGTGTAGACGCACCTTAGCCTGCCGGATCCTACTCAGGAGCTTGCTTGATCCCAGGGATTCGTCTCGCGCTGCCAGGAAGGCTGGGTGAGCATCACTATCTTCCCTGTGTCTGGCTGCCAGTCCCGCCCACCCCAGCAGAATCTCCTCCCGGTCCCCGTCGCGAGGCTGGAGTGGATGCACGGCTGGCTGCCCTGTGGATGGGAGAACCTGCACCCTGCCTCCCTGGAACTCCCCCGTGGGGCTTTGCTCCTCATAGCTAGGGGCACGGGCAGGAAGGCTGGCGCCTGTGGTTGAGGCGCTGGGCTGGGTCTCAGAAGATTTGGCTCAGTTCTTGGTTCCACCATGCACTCGCTGTGTGACCCTGGGCAAGTCGCTTCATCTCTGGGCTTCTGTAGCCACTCTGAAATGGGAATGGTACCCACAGCGTCCCCGTGGGTGGGGGAGAGACTGGTAAATATCAGGGGCTGCCGAGGTGCTCCGGCGATGGGGCCAGGAGAGTAGGTAGCTGGGTTCCCTATGACATATTAGACACATGTAAACCTTTTGGGTTCACCTAGAGCCACAGCAGGGCTTTCCTATTGTATGTTTTCTAGCACTCTGTCCAGTCTAGATGTAAACGTCCCAGGAGGGGACTCCTGCCCCATCCCTTGAGAGCTAATCCTGCAATCTGGGAGATCTCGAAGCATTTCCTGAGATGCCGTTTTCCCCTCTCAGTTCCGTCCTGTTGCCCCGTGCCAGCCTAAGGGATCGCTCTGCTTCCTTGGGGGGGGCATCTGCCAGTGGTTCTCAATTGAGCATGTTCCTCCGTTTCCCCTCCCCAGCGCCCCCCTTAGACAGAGTTTCGCTTGTTTCTTCTCCCCCTGGAAGCCAGTCTCCCCAGTGCCTTAATACGTCTTGTTGCTTTTCTCCAAACATTCGGATTTGCCACTAATGAGACATCGTACCAGGGATAGACATTAGGCGCATGGGATGGCGATTGCCGAGATGCGGCTGATACTCATGCTGCGGGAGTAAGGCAATTCGTTTAGTTCCCTTAATCCCTAGGTGGGCATCTCATATGGGTCGCATGCGTCTCTCTACATTTTCCAAGTCTCCACAAGAGAAGGTGGGAGAAAGTAGCACTGCCGCTTGCTGTTACACAGCTGCCACCCACTGCCCCCAGAGGTGGCTGCATTTCAGTGGCGGGTGAAGCCTTCCTTTTGGGATGACTCTTAACTCAGCCATTGCTGAGGGAGCCCTGGCGATCAGGCAGGACTGGTTTTTACTGCGCGCGGGGCAGACACGCTGCTGCAGTTCTCAGGTGCCCCGAGAGCTGCAATCAGACCCGAGTTTTCGAAGGATGAGTTGCCTTCATCTGTGCAGGTCCCCTCTCTGCCCTGGTAGGACATAACCCCCCGCACAGCAAGCTGCCTTTGGCTCCCACCCTGGCATCCAACTTGCCGTGCGAGCCCAGACCAGCTGCAGAGCAGAACCTAACTAGCTTGTATAGATAATCAGAAGTCACCAAGCAAACGGCCCTTGTCCTGACCCACTGTCTGTCCCTCACTGGTTCTTCAGCAAGGCCTGGTCCACGCAAAGCTAGAAGCATCCTTGCCCTGGTACTGAAGCCATCCAGCATTGCACCCACCACAGCCTAGGAGGGGGGATAACATGTCCTGGGGTGGGCGTTCTAGCTCCTCCTCCTCCCCCCCCCCGCTAACCCTCTGCCCCAGGGAATGTGTCCGCCCACAATGGGCCGGTCAGTAGGAGGGGTCCTGTGAGTAGGGTGGGCCCCCTGGGGTGGGGTCAGGGAGAGTCGGGCTGATTGCAGCAAAGGGGTTGCAATATGTCTCTTGCTGCTCACTCCTCCCTGGAGTGGGGGGCTCGTGCTGAGTTTGGGGGGCGACGGGGTGTAACCTAGAATTTAAGGCTGCAAGGGCCAATGGGATCGTCTAATCTGAGTGCCTGCATAACACGAGTCAGAGAAGCTCACCCAGTGCTTCCTGCATCCAGCCCGTATCTTGTGGTTAAGCCAGAGCACGTAGTTGAATCCTGTCCCCTAGAATGCTAAGAGATGCCCCCAGTCTCCTACCTGTGCAGCCCCTGCGCTGACCTTCCCTCTGCTCCCTCTTCCCCTCCAGGTGACTTTGACCTGCAGAAGGTGAAGGAATCTACTTATTTCTTTAGCTGAAACGGACCTCGAGCAAGGCCCTGGACTGTCTATCGAACACTGGCTAATTGGACAAGAGGTGCCAGCCAGCTGAGTCCAGGATGGGACCTGGCTCACAGCACCCCCCATAGAGAACAAGGGGAGACTGTCTCCAGCACCTCGTCCTGGGGGCACAGCAGACAGCTGGCCTAGCGCAATTCCCACAGGGGCTGTGTCGGCCCCTCCGCTGTGGAAATGGACCCTGCCTGGAAGTAGGAGCATGTGGCTTCACTAGGAAGCAGGATCTCTGCTTTCCCTTGTGCCGGGGGGGCGTGGCACTGCCTTCGTATGGTTCTCGCCAGCCCAGCTCACCCGCTCCTCCCTCTGTGCAGAGCTGGAGATCCCCGGCGTCTAGGAATCGCTGACGCTCACCCAAAGATGAAGTTGCTTTGTTCACCTAGAGCCTCTGGCCCCAAACTGAGGTGGAAGGCAAGGGGCTGATTGGGGACTGGCGTTCCCTGCGACCTCAGCCTCACACAGCAAGGGGCCCCTGTTTGCTGCGGGTAACTCAGGTGCTCTAGGCCAATCGACCTGGCCTTTCACCCCCGCTCACTACCCCATGCGTCCGGGGAGGAGGGCATCCTGCAGATGGAGCCCTCCAGGCCTGGCTTTGAACACCATCTAGGTCACCCCCACCCACGCCAGGCCGCAGCGCTGTCGGTCTGCGGAGTGAAGGGGGCCGTGGGTCTAGGATCCCGGTGAGACACCTCTCTTCACTGGACTCCTGCGCCAATAGCTCTAATGGTGCCTTTGCGGGCTAGCCGAGCGAGCCAGAGAACTCCTCCAGGGACAGCAGCATCCTACAACCAAAGGCCCCAGAGTGCTTTAGGATTCTTGGCCAATAAGCTGCTGAATAACCACTTGCCTGGGGAGTGAGAACCTGCCCGTCTCTGCAGCTGCGTAGGACTTGGCTGGGGTTGCCTGCGGTGCGGCACTCAGCCCCTCACTCTGTTTCTGTTCCTTTTCTCTAGCAGAGTGAAGGGGGGAGACGCGCCTCCCCAGGGTAGTGATTATTCTGCACTGGGGGAAGCCAGTCACTACTGGAGTCCAGAGGAGCCTCTCGTACTGATTCACCCTCTCTCCCTGGTACGCGGAGTCCTTCACTGGGCGCTTTCCAGCGGGGTCTCGTTTTCTGGGATATTGAAGATTCGGCTGCACGGTCTCCGGTGGGGCGGGCGGAGCACCGTACATTAAAGCCCTTTGAAACATCTCCTGTTGGGGCTGCTCTTTTAGCAAGTGTGGTTGTATTCTGGTGGCGTCTAGAGGCCCCCGCTGAGTTCAGGGCTGGTTGGGCCCGTCCCTGCACTGAAGAGCTGACAGGGTCAGTGGAAGAGAGAGAGGGTGGCAGGGGAAACTGAGGCACAGAGCAGGGAGATCAGTGGCAGGAATATAGAACCCAGGGCTCCTGACTCCCAGTCTGCTACCCTATCGCTGGGCTGCTCTGCAGACAGCATTGTGTGGCAGGTGTACCGTCTACTGCAGGGGTGGCCAGCCTGAGCCTGAGAAGGAGCCAGAATTTATCACTGTACATTGTCAAAGAGCTGTAATAATACATCAGCATCGGCTCCACTGCCCCACTCCCACCACCTCTGGCCCAGCAGCAGCCCCTCCGTTCAGTGCCTCCCCCTCCCTCCCCGCACCTCCGGATCAGCTGTTACCCGGTGTGCGGGAGGGGGAAGGGCATGGCAGGCTCAGGGGAGGGGGCAGGGCTATGGCAGAGCCAGGGGCTGAGCAGTGAGCCCCCCCGGGCACATTGCAAAGTTGGCGCCTGTAGCTCCAGCCCCCGAGTCGGTGCCTGTACAGGGAGCCGTATGTTAAATCTGAAGAGCCACAGGTGGGCCGCCCCCGATCTACTGCAGGGGTGTGTACCCCTAGGGGCTGCCTTTACCAAGCAGTGACTGACTCAGCAGGGGTAAGGAACCCAGCCAAGACCCCTTTCTGCTGCCGCGGAAGGTACCTTGTGGCTAGACGTGAATCTGGGCTTTGGGCCTGATTCTCAGTTACACCAAGGCCTCTTCCCGCTTACCTCAGCAACCTCAGGGGGCCTTAAAGGGTCATTACACCTGCAGCCTGAGTGGCTTCAGACTCTGAGATTGAGGCCTGTTGCCTCCAGTATCTGCTGACGGTTTGGGGCATCGGTTCAGCACAAACCAGAGGGGAAAGCGCCACCTCCCGTGGCACCTGGCTGTTCCTTGGAGGTCTCCCATCCAGTCCCCTTGCGCCCCCGTCCTGGGGAGGTTGAACTCAGCGCAGTCTGACAGCAGCATGACAGGCCTCCACTTTCAACCCGTCCCTCTGCCGGGCCTCTGATGAGTTGGTCAGTGATGTTTCACAAGGTCCCAGTCCTCACATGTCCCTTTTCCAGGGGCACCCTGCCCTTGTCACCGCTGGTCTGGTGCAGGCAGCTCGCTGACAGACCCTAGCTTGGCTGCTGCTTAATTTCCTTGCTCTTAATCGACCTGGAGTTACTTTGGGTTTTTTTCTCCTTTTCCTCCAAAAGCCACAAGCCATCTGCCTTTTAATGCCCTTCAAGTCTGGCTTTACAGGTGTGCGGTTTTGAGCTAATTAAGAGATTTGCACCTGTTGCTAATAACACCAGCAGCTCCACTTCCAATTGGCCTTAGATTCTGCCTAAGCTTCTAGGGGGGTTAATGAGGGATGGGTCCTGCTCTTTGGGATTCGAAAAAGGAATAAGCCCTTGAGAGAACAAGACTGTGCACAGAGACAGTAGTGAGTGTTCTGGAAGGGGATGTAAGTACTCATGCTTCAGGGCTCAAGCCTACCTCTAACGGTGGGTCAGGAGGATCCTGGGGGCTGATTATTCTGTAACTGGCTACTACTTGCACCTGCCTCTGAATCAGCTAATCTTGGCCATTTTTGGCTCTATAGCTCAGTTTGAGCATTGGCCTGCTAAACCCAGGGTTGTGAGCTCAATCCTTGAGGGGGCCATATGGGGATGGGTCCCCCTTTTGAGCAGCAGATGACCTTCTGAGGTCCCTTCCAACCGTAATAATCTCTGATTCCTGGTCTGCTCCAGAGGACAGTTCCTCTCGTAATCCGTGTGTTAACCTCTCCCATGATGACCAGCAGTGGGTGCACTTCGTCTGCAGGCCTGGCAGAGGCTGGTGAGAAACCACGTTGTAGGATGCAGCTGCCCCTTGCCCAGGGAGGGGAGCAGGTTGCCAGCTTGATGCTTACAGGCGAGAAGCTGAGTGTCTGGGAATCAGTCTGCTCCTCAGCTGCGCAAGCAGCCGTGCGTGGAGATCGGAGTGATGGAGGGCTGTTCTGTTTGTTCTTTGGCTGGCGTGTTTGAGCCGGGGGGGGCCCTGCAGATTGCAGCCAGCAGCCGGAGCTCGGCATCGCAGCAGGCTGCAGTGAAAGGGAGCCGCCGATGACTGTGCTGGGTGCACTCAGCATGAATCTTGGGGGTGGAGGGGACTGCATGAGGAAATGAAGGGCAAACACAGATGCCAGCATGGAGGTGGCAGGAGAGCCCAGCTGGAGGGTAGGCGTGGGGGGCCTCTCCCCTTCCGTTCTATGGAGAAAGCTAAAGTTACTGGTGGGGGACCAGCTCCTGAATGGCTCTCCCCCTCAAAGGATGTGTGACTGAGCACATCTCCTCTCCTAAGGGTATTTCTGTATCTGGCTGGCCGCCCTCCCCAGCTGAGTGACGCACGCCCTTTGCTGCCCTCAGCCCTGCTTGGGCCTGTTTGCGGCTGGCACGGATCCCTCCCTGGGGCCATGGTAGTGGGATGCGGAGGGTATCGCTTCTCAGCCAGCTGCGTGAACCTGGCTGGGGGCAGTCATGGCTGCTGTGGGACGTGGCTTTGATGCTCTGGGCTGCAGTAAGCTGGTGGGCTCCTTAGGCCCCAAGTCGCACCACCTACCTTGGTGAGCAGCGGGGACTAGACGTCCCCAGTCAAGAGCAACCAGGGGCTTAGGTCCCAAAGCCCTGGGAAGTCATTGGAAAGTCTCCAGCTGGCGCTGGTGAGCTTTGGATCAGGCCTGGAGGCAGGAAGCTGTACGGGGCGAGGGGAGTGTGCGCTGCAGGGGAGGCGAAGACTTTCTCACGCTCTCCCTCCTAGCTTAGCAGCCTCGTTGCTCTTTGCACCTTGGAAATGGGCCTTTTCCAGGGCTGATCCCAAAACCAGCCAAGGGCCAGGGATCTCGGCTCATCAGAGGCCCGGCAGAGGGACGGGTTGAAAGTGGAGGCCTGTCATGCTGCAGTCAGACTGCGCTGAGCTCAACCTCCCCAGGATGGGGGCGGTGAGGAGACTGGATGGGAGACCTTCAAGGAACAGCCAGGTGCCGCGGGAGGTGGCGCTTTCTCTTCTGGTTTGTGCTGAACAGATGCCCCAAACCGTCGTGCGAGGTTTTTTTTCCCTTGAAGCAGTTGGTTCTGATTCCAAGCCCAGTAGCCGTTAGCATGAGGCTGTGAATTGTGCGGGCTGGGGAGGGGCAGTTGAAGTCTTGGGTTTAATTGTATCTATCTTGGAGGCTCAGAAATGCTCCATGGACTGACTCTGTAAGAAGGACTCCA
This sequence comes from Gopherus evgoodei, assembly GCF_007399415.2. Lineage (NCBI taxonomy): Eukaryota > Metazoa > Chordata > Testudines > Testudinidae > Gopherus > Gopherus evgoodei. The sequence continues at coordinate 5,828,192 of NC_044343.1, forward strand.
CTGCGAGTAAATTGCAGCCCATGCTGGGGTGGGATGCGGCAACATTAGGCCATGAGGGAAGGATCACTCCTCTGATTGACAGCATAGCAGGGAGATGTCTAGGGCTGCAGAGCATCATTAGTCCAGCCGGGGTTCAGCCAGGACATGACGGTGATTGGGGGCAGGGGCCGTGGGCAGCCGGAGCCTTGGTCTTAGAAATCCCAGGCTTGAGTGCACTGGGGGCTCTGCTGGGAATGGATCAGGGCTGAAGGGGGGGAAATAGCGAATGCGTGGCAGCATCGCAAGCCGGGAGGCGGGAGCTGGCCAAGGGAAAGGTCCCATTGCTGAGAGCCAGTTCACCAGCTCGCAGGACTCAGGCTACGGCTGTTTCATTGCGGTGTAGACTTCCGGGCTTGGGACCCTCGCACCACCCGGGGTCCTACCACCTGTGCTCCAGCCCAATCCCCTGGACATGTGCCCTGCAATGAGACAGCCCCTTAGTCTTCAGCTGCAGTGGAGACATGCCCTCCATGTCACTTTGGGTGCGTCACTTCATCTCCCACAGGGCCCTGCCAAATTCACAGGCCATTGTGGTCAATGTCACGGCCACAGGATTTTAAAAGTCATAAATAACTGAAATCATGTAATTTATATCTGAAATTTCATGGTATAGTAATTATAGGGGTCCTGACCCAAAAAAAGAATTGGGGTGGGGGGTCGCGGTACTGCTACCCTTACTTCCGTGCTGCTGCTGCTGATGGTGGCGCTGCCATCAGAGCTGGGCTCCCAGCCAGCCGCTGCCACTCTCCAGCTGCCCAGCTTTGAAGTCAGCACATAAGTAAGGGTGGCAATACTGCAGCCCCCCTAAAATAAGCTTGTGACACACACACCCCCCACACACAATGCCCTTTTGGGTCAGGATCCCCAATTTGAGAGAGGCTGGTCTCCCTTGTGACCTCTGTATAGTAGAGGGTAAAAGCACACGAAAGACCAGATTTCATGGTCCATGACGTGTTTTTCATGGCTGTGACTTTGGTAGGGCCCTGTCCATGCCACCTCCCTTCTTCCAGGGGGTGGGCGGGTGGGTGTCGCTGACTGTGCACAGCTCACCCCTGTGATGCTAGGGGCCAGATCAGCACCCGGGTAAGCAGCAGGAGCAAAGGCCTCTTGGAACAAGCTCTGTGCTTGGCAAGGGCGGTGCCCTTCCAACCCCCATGCATCACCCTCCTGGGATCATGACTGGCTCTCTAGTGCCTCCTTTTTCTGCAGCAGCCCCAGGGGTGCGAGAGGATCTGGTGCAAATGACTGAACCTGTGAGCTGATGAGACAGTGGGAGCAAGGTCGCCGCCTTCCTGAAATGCTCGGCGTTCCTGTATCTGACAAATGAAGTTAAGTTTTAATTATTTACGATCCTTCTGCGTCTCCCGGCAAGTGTTTTGTAGCATGTTTTGTCACAGGAAGGGAGATGAAACCTCCCTGTCGTGCGCTCTTGTTCAGTCATAGCTCACATAGGTTGAGGGAGGGAGATGATGAGCTGAGCAAGATTCTGCTGCAGTGGGAAGGAAAGTGACTAGTGAAACTCCGTCTTACTTTTGTCCCCGCCCCCCAGTTATGGGGTGCTGAAGGGAGACAAGTTTTGGGTGTAGCAATGACTAGGACTCTAATTTGTTGTTAATTACCCTATGGTCCCCACCAGAATTGTTCCCTTGCCACACAGGTAAGTATCCCTGTCTCCATGTTACAGGTGGGGAAACTGAGGCACAGAGCATCCCAGTGACTTGCCCAAGGAGTCAGTACGAGACTGGGGGAATTGACCCTGGCTCCTCTGAATGATGGCTAAGTGCCTCGGTAGCTGGCAGCTTCATTTCAAAGCTGGTTATTCTAGTTCAAATTCCAGCTGGGATCTGACAGTCTGGCTGTGGCCATCATGTTCTGCTTCTAAGATCTGCAGCCAGGCCAGAGCTCTGAGCTGCGTGAGGAAGGGGGATGGGTGTATCAATACAGCCCACTGGATAGGAGGTGAGGCTGTGGAGTAAGACGGTGAGATGGTTTTATATTTGTCACTTTTCTGGCTGGAACTGCCTCTTGAAAGGAAAACGCCCCCAGTGAAATCTCTTCTGAGCTGAGCGGGTACCTGTGAGTCACACCAGTCTACCTACCCACCCAGGATCACGCTTTCCCCTGCCACGCTCCTGCGCTGGGAGCAATTCCCCACCCATAGCATTAGCCTCTCGGTGCCAGGTACCAAGGAATCTTTTCTCTTCCCCCCCCTGCACTGTCCTCTGGGAGGCAGAGTGGAACCTCACTAATCCCTGCGCCCCCTAATTCACACACAGACTGACCAGCAAACAGGAGAGACTGTGTGTTCTCCAGGACAGCCGCTTTTGCGTTGCTCTGGTAGCATCAAGGGCCCTTAAAGTGGGTGGAAATGACCCCGAGATGATCTCATGCCCAGAGGTCATCCCCAGCTGACCCACAACAGGTGCTGGCCCTACTCCCAGCCTCTGGTGTAGCGGGTGCATTGGGGGCATGGGCAGAGGCTGTGCGCTGTGGTTATTCTCTGCTTCCCAGGGGAACATAGGCTGCAGATGACAGCAGCCCCAAGGCTGCTCTTGTTTACGCTAGGGGCTGGGTGGAGACCTGCCCAGCTCCAAAAGATGGGGAGCACAGAGGTTCAGGGACAGGGTAACAGACTAGCCTCCATTGCTCTTGGGGAGAGCCTGGATTTGTCAGGTGTCAGCTCGCAGTGGCCAGGGCCTCCCCAGTGCTGAGCCCACAGTGCCTGAACCAGGTGGTTTGCTCGGGATGTGGTGACGCGTCATGAATAATTGAATGAACCTGGGCTTGCCAAATAACCAAACAAAGTACATTCCAGGCGCCATTAGTCCGGCTGGTCTTATGCTAATGGTTCGCCTGCCCTAGCCCGGTCGAGCGCAGTGGCGCGCCTGTTCGGGAGTGGGCACTGGCAGTGGTTTTCTGGTTGTTTTTTTCCAAAGCCCCAGACGGTGTCAGCTGTTGGGCCCCGCTGCTGCTGCTGTGATGGTTCCTTTCCTCTGAAGTGCTGCCCCTGCCCTCACTAGCTACTCATGGGCTGGGGTGCAGAGCTGGGCACTGCCGTGCCCCCTCCTGCTGTGGGAAATGTGTGAGGCCTGGGGCTGGGGTGGGGGAACCAAGACTGGAAATAAATGTTTAAGGATGAGAGTAATTAACCCCTGGGACCATGGGGTGGGGCAGCTTTGCCATCTCTGCTACTTTTCAGCTCAAGATTGACTGTTTGTCTAAACGCTCTGCTCCAGGTGTTGTGTGTGGGCCGGTCTCTGGCCCAGGCCATACAGGAGGTCAGCCTAGATGAGCAGGAAAGGAGGCAGAAGTGGGAGTCAGGACTCCTGGGTTCTGTTCCTGACACTGGGTGAATGTGGTCTAGTAGTTAGAGCAGGGAGGCGACTTGGGCCTCTGGACTCCTGTGTTCTCTTCCCTGCACTGGGGGTGGGGGGATAACGGGAGCTAGTTTTCTATTCCCAGCTCTGTGTCCTACTTTGGAGCCCTCGAGCAAGACACGTCCCCTCCTTCATCCTGCCTTGGTGCAGGATGACCTAGCGAGGTGCCTTTCACGCCTCCATTTCTATGAGGCTCTCTGCCTCAGTTTCTCCATCTGCAACATGGGGCTAAAATCCTTGTGAACTGTCATTAACGCCGGGGAAAGGTGTTGGCCTTCTATGGCAGGTGCTGGAGAAGGGGAGGACGTTGTGTGACAGGCAACACGATGGCTGGGGGGTTACAGTGAGCCAACCCCCCCCCCAGCATGGAACAGCCTTGTTTGCTTCACCACTGTGGGCCGGGAAGCTGTGAGACAGTGTCTCTTCTGCAGCCCAGAAGGATGCTGACTCCTCCGCCAGGGTGGGGCTGGCCCTTCAGGTGATCAACCAAAGGCCTGAGCTGCTTCTGAGGCCGGGGTCCCATTTCCCAGCACTCTGTGAGTGTTGGGGGGTGGGGGGGGCTTGTTCCACAGTGCTGTTGTCTCCCTGGCTGCATGCCCCATGTGGCAGGAGAGATGTTCGCCTTCTGCGCAGCAGAGCTGCCCTTGGAACGACCTTGCAGCTGAGCCGCATGGAAGCTGCTGCAGCCTCTGGCAAGTTCTGCGCACTGATGCTGCTTCTGCAGCTGGCTGGACTCGGATGAGGGAAGGGGCTATTAAACCACAGACCTGCATGGATCCCGCGGGCTGGGAGGAGGGGGGAGAGTCGAGTGTCACAGTGTGCACGGGCCTGGATATTAATTACCTTCCCTGGCAGAGATAACGCAGCCTGCTAAAAGCTGGGGGAGCAGAGCTGTGCGTGGGGGGAGAGGATAAAGGACCCACCAAAGCAAGTGGGTGTTAATAAGCCCGAGAAGCCATTAGGAGCAAGAGCCACGTTAATCACCCTTCACTTCCTCAGGCCAGAGATTGCAGCTGCTTCTCTGTTTTTGTTTTTTTTCCTGTCCTGCTGGAAGAACCAAATTGAACAAGATGGGAGGAGGGTCAGACTAGTCCCCCAGCTTTTCTCAAGGGGGGGGGAAATGGGCTCACCTTGCTGGGATCCCCACTGGAGACGGGTGCATTTGTCTTTGGAGATGCACGTCCAGGAATTAAGGCTCAACTTTCCTTTGCCCTGGCGATGCCATGGACTCCCCCACCAGCTGGCCACTGCCTTCGTGCTGGTTGGCGTTAACCCCCCCCCCCCAATGTGCCAAGAGGCTGCTTGGAAGAAGGGGTGTGGCTGCCATTCTCGGCTGAGTTTACAGTTTGGGTCAGTGGCTCTCAGCACCCCTATGATACAAACAGTTCCTGCACCCTGGCAAGTAGGTGCCTGGGTCATAGGATCTGAGGGATGCATGTCTGGCCTGGGCTATGGAGGAGTCAGCCTAGGCATCACCCCTGGCCTTGGCAGCTAGGAGCTGCGGTCTACAGGAGGGGGTGAAACTGGCCTGCGTAGGTGGAGGATAAAGGAGATCTTGGACCAGTGGGGACTAAACCAAATGCCGATGTTGCAACAGGCACAGCTGCTCGGTGCAAAGAGCAGCACCAGCGCTTCGTACCACGGCTGCATGAGCCACCCTGGGGCTTTCTTTAGATTCAAAAATCCTCAAACAGAGTCTGTTTAACATCTCCACTTGGCAAAAGAGCTGGAGAGGCGGTCCCAGCTGGCCCTGGCTTCTGAGAGCATAGCCTACCAGGCCGGTGCCTGAGAGGGGCCAGGCCAGGAGTAGCTAGGAGCTCCTTCCCTGCTCCATGCAGCACCTCCTGCCGGGAAAGGCTGCAATTGGGGCTGCTCCTCTGCAGAGCTGGAGCACCATGCTGGACTGGGAGCAATGGCTTTGAGCTGCACTTGGAGGTGGGCAGGGTGGGAAGTGTTGCAGCAGGCCTGGGGGGAGGAGAGGGATTGGAAAGGGGGTAGAAGATAGAGAGAAGTAGGGGTAGCCGGCTGGAGTGGAGTCAAGGAGAGGCCAGGGAGGAGAAGGCCCATGCGAAGGTGACGGGCAGCAGTGAAAAGAGACGGACTCTGGCGTAGCTCTGCCAGTGCTGTCAAGTTTATTGCACAGGATGGTCTGGATGAAAAAAAGGTGGATTCTCCACCGGAAACAGCCGCCAGTGCCAGTGCCACAAGCCAGCCGTCTCCTTAGCTACGGGGCGCTTGGAGTGGCTTTTGTCACCCTGCGGTCCGTTATCAGTTATACATTCACCATGAAAGGCGCAAGGATGCTAGGAATACAGGCATTAGCATACACAGCACACCTGCCTCTGCCTTAGAAAAGGTACCGGCTACACATTAGCATCATCAGGATATTAGGAAGTAGTATCGATAATAAGAAACCCGTTGGTCCGCTCCTTGCCTTGTCCGCTGTGGATCAGATGTCGAGGATTAAAGCAAGAACCCCTCATCGCCGGCCAGGCGTGACACAAATACTACTCACCAGGCCCAGGGGTTGTGCTGCCCCCCAGCCCCAGCTTTTCGCTCCGTCCCCCATCTCATCAGTGCCAGGACAGGGCTTGCTTTCCACCAAACCTCTGCCAGGAGGTCACAGCCCCTGCGGGCTGCAGCCTGCCACGCCAGCTTTTGCTTTTGAAAACACTTAAAATGGCCATCTGTGCCCCCCCCCCCAGCGTCGTCCTAAGGGAACTGTGCATAAAAAATTCACGCACGAAGCACCAACGCACCCGTGCAACAAACTCAAATCGAAGGCGAGAAAAGCACTAAAAGGACCATCCCCTTCCTCAAAGCTCAACTCCTGCTGGACTAGAAAACCAGACACTCTTCCTGCAACGCCAAAGTCAATCCCAGCCCTTTGCCCCCGATGTTAAGAAACCTCCCTGGACTGTGCTCTTCAGATCCCCTTTAAGGGGAGAAAAATTAGCACCTGCTTCTGCTCAGCTGAACTGACCTGAGTCTGAGATTTCGGGGAACATGTACCGTGGGGAGCCTTCACAAAATGCAGTCGGATGGGTACCCCCTGGCTCTAAGGAGGGGAGAGCTGGGCTGGTTACTGGGCAACCCGGCAGCAAGTCCCTGTTCGCTCTCCATTCTGCAGCTTCCCTCCCCGCAGCGCCTTACCTGGGAGGAATCCAGGTAACCCAAGAGATTGGGTGGCGCGAGCCCCTTCTCCCCCAGACTGAGCTGGCTTTGGCAGGCTGGCCCCTACCGCAGCGGTGCCGCTGAGCCCAGCACCAGGGTGGCAGAACACGTTTAGGGGCCCTGGCATCAGGGGCGTGGGTGGGGCAAGACCTGGTGCCTCTGCTGTTGGGAGCCAGATATAGGCTGATTGAGTGAAGCTGCGCGGTCAGTTCTGTCTCTGCTAGGGAGGCTAGGCTAGGGAAAGGAGCAGCCCTGTTACCTCTCGGGGGGGGGGGGAATCAGTGAGTATGAGATCTTCCCGCTACCAGCCCCAGGCTGTGGCAGCTGAATTCCAGTCCTGTACATGGAGAGCAGGAGGGAGAGACACACCCCCACACACCCAGGGCTAATTCCGGTCCTCAGCCAGCTTCTGCTCCCCCCCAACCCCTGCCTTCCAGATGCAGAAAGTGAGGCACCTCCCCACATCTGCAGACGCACACGGGACGAAAGACGCACCCAGCAGGCCCAATGGCGAGACACAGACAGACACATGCAGACACCACAGACACTGGGTGGCACTAAACACTGCGAGGCAGCTGGAAGGGTAGGGGCAGCTGGTCCTGGCAAGACGTGGCAATCCCCCCCCCCACACACACACACACACTCCTTGCTCTTCAGCTACAGCGAGGGGCCCAAGCTGACAAGTTCAGACCCAAGTTCTCCCAAGTTGGGTGTTTGGCTGTGAAGGGTGGGTGGGGGCGGTCATTTGACCTTGCCTCTAATGCTGTCCCCTTGGCTGGTGTAGCCCCCCAGCTGAGGGGCTGAGTGGAGGTGGGGGCCCACTGCCAACGTGCTCTGGATTCATCAACAACAAAACCCTAGCCTAATTTCCTTTCTTACTAAGCTAACAGGGATTTTGCTCCCCCCAGCACCACGGAAGCTCGCTCGGGAATTAGCTTTTGGAGAACGAAGCAGGAGCCCCCGCTGAAAGGGGCTTTGCTCCTGCACCCCACACACAGCCCCAGCATCCTGCAGGCCAGGGGCCATGCTAGGGGCTGAGTAGTATTTGTGTCTGCTGGCTTATTGCAGTGATGAGGGTGGCAGGAGGGAACAGACCACGTTCGCCGAGCCCAGCGCTTTCCGTTTCAATATTGCACTTGAAAAACAAACAGCCGCCCAGGTTGCAAAGTGGCAATGTCAAAAGGGGGCAGCCACCCCCGGAGATGGTGCCCACCACCCCTCTGCTCTGCCAGGAGTTCCCAGAGCCAACCCTCCCCTCTTCGCATCCCCGACCCCCTCCTGCCCAGGGCTCACTTACCTCTCACAGAGGCTGGTATGTGAATTGATGGCACTTCAGGGACAGCAAGGAAGGGATCCAGATGCAGATCCTGCCAGGGGCTGAGCACATGGCTCTCCCGTCTATGACGGCTGCAGTCCAGCATCCTGGAGGGGGCGTGTGGGGCCCATTGATAGAGAGAGATCAGGGCAAGTTTTCCCTAGGACCCTGGACCCTCCCATGGGAGAGGGGGTGTTGGTGCCCACGAGGGCTGGTGCCAGGCTTTCAACTGTCCTCAGTGCGCGTCCTGTTGACTGCAGGAGCCAGCTAGGATGGAGGCGCCAAGCAGCTGTGCCCTGGGAAGGTGAGGAGAGGGGACAGCAGAGCGTAGGGATGCTAATAATTAATAATACTTTGCCCATCTCTGTTGCAAGGTCTCAAAGCACTTTAGTTCCCAACCCCTTGTGCTGTGACGTAAGTATTATCATCTCCATTTTACAGATGGGGAAACCGAGGCACAGAGAGGTGAGGAGACTTGCCCAAAGCCACACAGCGAGTTGGGCCAGAGCCAGGGACTCGAACGCCTGGTCCCTCACTCTGCCCGTGAAATTATGTGGGGTGAGGATGGGAGAAGAAGGGAAAGGGGAGGGGTGTTGAGCAGCTTGACGTTGATTTTTTCTATTTAAAACATAGAAAAGACTCAGCGAGCGAGATGGGAACGGGGCCTCCCCTCCCCAGGCTAGGTAGCAGAGCCTGGAGGCTGCTCCTTGGAACACAGCGAGGGAGGTGGAGGCAAAGGCATGGGGGGGGGGCTGATGGGACCCGGGGGGGACCCAGGCTGGAAGTGGGGTTAGGGATTGCACTAGCTCCTGGGGGAAAGAGATCCCCTCCTCTCTGCCTCTGATGCCAAGTGGGGGGAGATGAGGTGAGGTGCTTGGGGGAGAACAGAGAGGGGAGTGGGGACGAGGCAAGGCGCTTGGGGGAGAGCAGAGAGGGGAGTGGGGACGAGGCAAGGCGCTGGGGGGGAACACAGGGGGGTGAGGACGAGGTGAGGTGCTTGGGGGGGAACACAGGGGGGTGGGAACGAGGTGAGGTGCTGGGGGGGAGCAGAGAGGGGAGTGGGGATGAGGCAAGGCGCTTGGGGGAGAGCAGAGAGGGGAGTGGGAACGAGGCAAGGCGCTTGGGGGAGAGCAGAGAGGGGAGTGGGAACGAGGCAAGGCGCTGGGGGGGAACACGGGGGTGGGGACGAGGTGAGGTGCTGGGGGGGAGCAGGGGGGCACGGGGACGAGGCGAGGAGCTGGGGGGAGCAGAGTGGGGGTGGAGATGAGACGACGCGCTGGGGGGAAACGGGGGTGCGGGGACGAGGCAAGGAGCTGGGGAAGCAGGGGGATGGGGGGACAAGGCGAGGCGCTGGGGGGGGCAGAGAGCCGGGGTGGGGACCAGGTGACGCGCCGGGGGAGGGAGAGCAGAGAGGAGCCAGGGCACAAGGCAGGGGCGACAGGATGAGGTGGGTGGGGGCCAGAAGCATCCAGCCCCAAAGACTAGTCCAGCAAGGGCAGAGGACATGGCAGCCCGAGGAACTGCCCGTCCTCACAGGCCTTTGCAGACAGAGCCTCTCGGCCAAGGCGCCCGCCCCCGCGTGTGGCACAGGGCTCGGGTGTGCGTTGGGCACCGGCCGGTGCCAGGCGCCAGAACACGTTGAGTGGGGAACTTGGGGGGGCCTGGCAGGCCCCGGGGTGGGCGACCCGTTCCACAGAGCCCTGCGCTGTCACGGAGCCTGGCTATATGGTGCGTGTGGGCTCCCAGGGGCGGCCGTATGAGAGGGGGCCTGCGCACACATCTATATTCATATATATATATAAAATATACAGATTTCATAATCAAGAGATTAACTAGTTATGGCTTCTATGGTGCAATCAGTGGGTTCGGATGGACGATGCTCTTCACAAGGGCGGTGGCAGCGGGCGATGGGTCTGGACTTTGGTCATAGATGATCATCGGGGCGTGTGGGGGGCTCGACTGGACCTCCCCCAGCCCAAGGAACGGCAGGGGCCTCTGTCCACGCCCCTCCTACCTTGGCTTCTCTGGGCAAAGCGTGTGGAAGCGACGCCCAGCTGCTGTGCTCTGTACAGAAGGGGGCAGGGCCCCCGCTGGGTCAGAGGCCCCGGATGCAGGTGGCGACCCCCACAGTTGGCTCTGGGGCTCATTATCCCTTTGATTTCCACTCCCCTAGGGAGCGAGCCAGGGCGGGGCCTTCGCCAGCTGGAAACAAGCAGGCGGGAGCGTGGAGACGATGGAAACTGCTGCTGCTTGGCAGCCCCACCGTTACCCCCCTGCCCGGGATCAGCGGGCAAGGAGCAAAGGTCACAAGTTGGAAGAGAGCCTGGATTTGGCTGGGTCCGTGTCAGGGGCACTGATCACCGAATCCTTCCGGGCGCCGCTTGAGTCCTGCTGGCTGCCGGCTGCCCCCGTGTAGACAGAGCCCGTGGACATCTGGTGGGATAGGGCCATGCGGGGCGGCACTGCCCCTCTAAGCCCGGCCTGGGGGCCCGAGCCAGGGGAGGCCGAAGCCTGGACCCCGGCGACGGAGGTGCTGGACTCGTGGGCCGACGGTGGAGGGCTCTGGGTCATGGTCTGCGAGATCCCGTGAGGCAGGGAGGGCTGCGAGGCTGACAAAGGCCTCGACTCCTCGCTCAGGCTGCTCGTGTGCAGGGCCTGTGTGCTTTTGTGGACAGCCTGCCGCTGGGGCGAGCCAGGAGCCGTCTGCTGAGTCAGGGACAACTGGGAGCCCGACTGACCCTGGGCGGCGTCAGGGAACGTCCGGCTGGCTCGGGGGCTTTGGGTCGGAGGGCTGGACACCACTGAGCCGAAGGTGCCAGTGGAGGTGGGCCGGGGCGGCAGCTGCTGCTGCTGCTGCTGCAGGGACATGTTCTGGAGCAGCACCGGGGAGACGGAGAAGGGACCAGGGACGCCCTGGGCGTACTGCAGGCGCCGCATCATCCTGGGCGAACCGAGGGCCACGGAGCTCACCAGGGGGCTGGCCATCTGGGGGCAGAAGCTCATGGCGACCGCCTGCTGCAGGGTGGCGATGGCCGAGGTCACCTGGGGCTGGACGGGCGTGTATATGGCCGTGTGCTGCTGCAGCTCCGCCTGCTGCACCATCTCCCGGTCGTACTTGACGATCTCCTGGATGATCTCGTTCTCCTGGTTGTTGAAGACCCCGGAGTTCAGGTCGTGCTGGACCTTGTGCAGCAGGATGGAATTCTTCTTCCCTGGGGAATGGGGAAGGGAAAAAAGGGGGGGGGGGTTAGTCACATCCCTATCATTGTCCTCCTGCATGTGGCCCCCCAGCCCGGCCCTTTATCCCGCCCTGGCACGGCACCGATCCCCCTCTATGCATCGCACACATTGCTGTAGCCAGCACGACGGGGCAGCTGGCAGTGCCACGTGCCTCCCTGTGTCCAGACCTTCTCCTCCCCGTGACGTGTTCAAAGCATTGTAACTTTAGCAGCTCCCCGGCGATGGCAGATGCTGCAGTCCTGGCACCCGATGCGGCAAAATAATTTTCAGACAGTTTATTCGATGAAAAATGCCAATGACAAAAGGGTGGAGCAGGGTGGGTGCGGCTGCAGCTGCTCCCCCTCCCCTCTCCCGATAGCCTTAAGCCGAGGAGTGAGGGAACCCGTCGGGGATGTGCGAGAGCCAGGTTCAAATCCCTGCTCTCGGCACAGACCCAAAATGAACCTTTTCAATGGACTGAAATGTCAGAACTGTCACTGAACAAAAGAATCATTATTTACCCAGCTCTGGCCTATACGTGCTCGGCTTGTCCTCCCTGGACACTGCAGGCCTGTTCCTTACCGCCTAGGTTTTAAATGCCCCAGTGACCATAAATCAGCCTTCAGTGACAGCCCCTCGCAGCCTCTGGCTCCCTCGCTAGCTGATCGGCACTCAGCCCCCGGCAAAGGGAAAAAGTCCCGCTCCCTCCTGCTGCTCCTCAGATTGGCAGCAGCTGGCTGCAGGGAAGGGGCCCCCCGTGTGACGGAGTATGGGGGAGTCTCGGCGAGCCAGGACTCTCATGGGAAGGGCAGCACAGAGAGGAATGGGGCAGGAGATTGAAGAGGGATTTGGTCGAGCGAAAAGGAAACTGATGAGCAGGTGTGCATGGCTGCAGCTTGGCCGCTCCCTGCCTCCTTTGTCCTCGGGTACCAAGAGCCACCAATGCCCGAGCTGCCCAGGCTGCCAGCTCTGCAGGAGGATGTGGGGCTGTCCCTGGGGTCCCAAAGAGGGGAAGGAGGCGGGAGGGAAATCGGAGGCTCTCCAAGCCCAGCCTCTATGAGGAGCTGACCGACCCCATCTCAGCACACAGGAGAGGGAGCTAATCTAACTGGCCATTCACGGCAGGATTTGTGGGGCACGTGGGAAACCTCGTGGGGCCCTTTTAAAATGGGGACAAGGCCCTGAGGTCCAACGCGTGACTGAGATCCAGGGAGGTAACCACCCATCCCATCCCGGGGGAGAGAACCCGGCACAGAGAGCAAGGGCTGCCCCCTGCAGCCCGCACGCCAGCTTAGACCCACACTCGCCCTGTTAACATCTAGTGTCCTCTGTCCACTCCCAACGCCTCCCGTTGTCTTTGCTCCTCTGACGCTATCACTGTTTCTTCCCACTTCAGCTGCTGCCCGGTACTTTCTGGTTACAGGGCAGCCAAACTTCTGCAGAGCTCCTGAAATTCACCTTCTCAGCAGCAATTTGGCCTCAGGAGTCAGCCCAGAGGCTGTCCCCAGGTGGGTCCCCTTTCCATGGGAGGCCTTAGCCCAGCAGTGATCGCGCGGGGCCTGTGCGAGCCAGCGTGAGAGGGGATGGGCCCCAGGAGTGTCCCCCCTTCGTGTCCCTAGCTCGTGGATCAGAGCAGCATCCCTGCCCCCTGGTACCTATGCGGTCGAGGCGGTCGATGGCGACTGTCTCGAAGGCCCGTCTCATCATGGGGTGCTCCTCCAGCACCTCGTTGAAGTTATCCACCGAGAGCGAGTAGAGACGGCAGTAGGTGTCGGCCCGGACGCTGGCCGTACGGCGGCCCCTCGTCAGCAAACAGATTTCTGGCGGGAGGAGGGACCCAGATGTTACAATAAAACCATGCCCGCGCTAGTGCCCGCCATCAGGAGACGTCACACGCTAACACAGCCCGGGAGAGACAGGGGACAGGCACAGAGAAGGAGCAACCTGGCCAAGTCTATGGCCCAGCCAGGAACAGAAGCCAGGAGCTTTGAATCCTGGTCACAGCTTTAAACACTACACCACAGCCTCCTCCCGTGGGAACCAAGCGCTGTCCTAGCGGGACTTGCACAGAAGGTTGCTCCCACTTACCAGGGACGCAGTATCCAGCCTGGAGAACGGCAGTGCCAGCCCGACGCTTACCATGCCCCTGCAACTGTGCCCATGGACTAAGGCAAGCATGGCTCGACGGGCAGAGCCAGCCGGGGGCCTCCTGTGGGCACTCACCTCCGAAGTAGGAACCGTCTGAGAGCTTCATCTCCTTGTTGCCCTTGGTGAGGACGCTCACCACACCGTGCTGGATGAAGTACATCTTCTTGCCAATGGTGCCTTCGCGGATGATGTAGTCGCCCGGCTGGAAGACCTCGAACTTCAGCTTGGTGAGCATGGCCGTGACGAAGTTGGGGTCTGCATTGGCAAAGAGGGGCATGGAGGCCACCAGCTTGCGGCAGTTGAAGTTCACAATCTCCTACGGGGAAGGAGAGGAAGGGGGTGAGCGGAAGGAAGAGGCAGGCGGGGAGAAGGGGGACCCTCGTTTCCTTCGGGCTCCTCCCCCCAGCCTGGCTCTTGGGGTAGGGGTAGGACAGCCCCTGCCTCGCTCTAGGGATGACACCTGCACCCCGGAGGCATCCGCCAGCCCCCCAGGGAGGGCTCCTCACCTCCCGCAGGGGCTCGTTCAGCTCGCCCAGGATGCTGTCCTCGTCGAACATCTTGCCCTGGTAGCGGTGTTCATAGTAGTCGTGGATCTTCTGCCGGAAGTCGGCGGGCAGTTTGTGGAAGGACATGTACTGCTCCACTTGCTTGTACTGCCGGGGGGAACAAAACCAATCGCAGGCATCGCGTGCAGCCCGGGGAGAGCCCAAACATCCCACCCCCAAGCGTTTGGTTCTGGGTCGGCCCATCACAGAGAGCAGGGCTCTAGTGGGATGGCCCAGCAGCCTGGCGGGGTCTGGAGATGGGGCTCGGGGTCAAACAGTGTGGGTGGGAGCTCTGTCATCTGGGGCCTTTAACAGAGATTGGTGTGATCTCAGGTCTCACCCCCCACCCCCGCGCCGCCCGCCGTCCCTGCCCCGCAAACCCAGGTGCAGCTCAGGCCGATCCCTACCTGCACCCACATCACAGCGTCACCCATGGGCACCAAACCACTGGCACCCGGGGAGCTCTGTGTGCACTGCTGGGTGCCCTTGGGGCCCTGATCCCTTTGCTGTCAGCTCCAGCCCTGAGCCCCATCCCAACAGCTATGCTCAGACCCCCCCCCCCCCCGAGAGAACTACAGACAGAGCCACTCGTCTTTGCCCATCCCTGCTCACTCCCAGCCAGTGATAGTCTCCCGCTCCAAGGACTCCAGCCAGTCGTTGGCAGGTCTCTCTGCTCGTCTGACACCGTCTGGCTCCTCCACCCCCCTATGACCTGTCAAAGTCCCCAGCACACGAGTTCTCAGCCCAGTGGCGGAGGGGAAGTTGCTGCTTTTCACCAGTTCACCTTCATCAGAGACACAGCGACGGCTCCCACCTGAGCCCCCCCAATGAACAGCATTGAAGGGGACCGTAGATAGCTGGAAAGCTACGGATGCCGGAAAGCGAGGGGCGGGCAGCTGAGGAAGGGAAAGGCCAGGGGGCTGGTGGGGGTGGGGGCAGAGTTGGAATCCGCTCAGAGAATCAAGGGGTCTTGATCGAGGCTGACGTGCTCAATCAGCCGGTCATTCTAGCTCTAGCTCAGCAGGTCGTTCTAGCTCAGTGAGATATTTTACATCTAGAGCAGCAGGTCGTTCTGGATCAGGAAGGTGGCTCTGGGGGTTCCAGCTTGGTAAGGTTACCTGATCAGGGCTTCATTTGCAAGGAAAGAGGTGCCAGGGCTCAATAAATGTTTTTTACTGTCACATCCTATGCAGCAAACTGAGGTGCCGGGGCTACGAGCCGCCGGGCCCAGGGGCGCCGGGGCTACGAGCCGCCAGGCCCAGGGGCGCCGGGGCTCAGCCTTGGCCAGTTCTAGCACAAAGTAAGCTTTGGCTGTGATAAAGCAGGAGTTCTCATTCTCAGCTGCTGTGTGCCACTTTCTTTGACTCTTTCCCACCTCAGCACCAGAGCAGGGGTCACTTTCACAAGAATCTGATTATTTGCCCAACACCAGGGTCCCAACGAGCTGGGAATACAAGGCCTGGACTCCCCTCCTCCCCCCATTTCTGAATATCTCTGCCCAGGCTTTTTGAGATTTGAATCCCAACTTGGAGCTGCACCCCAATCTCCCAGCTCGACCCCTCTTTCTGTTATGGGCTGACACTGTGACCCCCATTGTAGGGATGGGGGAAATGAAGGCACAGAGAACCCCACGGTTGGACAGCGAGTCAGTGGTACAGCCAGGAATGGAACCCAGGCATCCTGCCTCCCGCTGGTGAGGAGGGGGGAGGATATGGGTAGGGGAAGGACGGCGGATGGATATGGGGAGCAGGAGACTGGCCAACTGCTGGGGGAGTGCAAGGGAGCATGGGGGGAAGGTGGGGGGTGATAGGAGGAGTTTGTATCCACAGCTGAGCTCTGTTGCTATCCCACGCTGCAGGTCTCTAACTGCTGCCTATGAGTTCACTCCCCTCCCTGCCAGGCTCCGGCCAGGCCCCTTGGCTGCTGCCTGGCGCTTGGCACAGAGCAGCTCCCTGGGCAGCCTCACTCCATTGCCGCAATTTGCCAGTGTCACTTTCCCAGCTCCAGGGGTGGAGCGAGGAGGTCCCCTTGCAGGGAAGAGCACAGCAGCAGCCAGCCACACCAGCCTTGCATCCTGCTCCCTTTGGCAGCTGCTCCAGTCACTAGCAGCCCCGGCCACCCCGTCTCTCCCTACAGGAGACACCCTGCAGTGAGGGAGCTTGGTCAGGACGCCGGTGTTGAACTGGAGCCTTGGAGGTACCAGCCCTGCTAGCAGTGCAATAACTGGGCTGCCTGGGACTCTGCTGGGATACTGAGTTCCTCCTCCCTGGGGGTACCCAACCTCCGCCCCTTCCTGACTGCTCCTACACTGAGCCCCTGGCACAGCCCCTAGGGCCTGTTTGCTCTGGGCCTGAGTGGCAAAGTTCAATCTGCCTAATGATTGTTCTGTGCAACAACAGGATTGGTTTGATGCCGCGTAATCCCACTGCTGCAGAGCCGGGGTCCTGCGAAGGACAGATGGGGTAAGAGAGAAGGGGATGCCTGGAATGGAGCTGCAGGGGCACAGGGATTCGACTCCCTGTCATCGCTTTATACACACAAAAGGCAGTATTATTAATGGTTAGAACAGAAGGGTTGAGAGTCAGGGCTCCTGGGTTCTCTTCCCAGCTCTGGGAGGGAGTGGTGCCTACTGGTTAGAGTAGTGTAGGAGCTGAAATTGTTGGCTTACATTTCCAGCTCTGTAGAAGGATGTGGTTAGAGCAAAGAGACCCGGAGCAGCCATCATTCCTGGGACCTGTTCTCAGCTCTGGACCAACAGGAGGAGGAAATGTAAACCCGCGGGGGTCCTGCTGGTGGTGGAGTGGATGGCCTTATCCGAAGGTCTACACGCATAAATTAAGCCTCTGAATTGCCCCCAGGTCACTCAGTGACACAGCTGGAAGGGAACCCAGGAGTCCTGACTGCCAGTTCCCCATTTGAACCACTAGACCTCGCTCCCATCCCAGAGCATGAAACAGAACCCAGGAGTCCTGACTCCCAGCTCCATGCCTGAGTCACCAGAGCACACGCCTTTCTGCATGGACACTCTGGGGAGGAATGGGTGGGGGGACTGTTTATTTAGAAGAGCCGAGCTGTGCCCGCAGCCCCGCGCCCATGACCACGTCGCTCTGACGGCAGAGCAAAGCCGCCTCCTTCTCCCAACCTCCTAGCTCTGCCGCACACCAAGGACATCCCAGCTTTGTCTCGGCGTCTATAAACAGCCCGGTTCCATCCTGAGCTGTGACTGCAAACGCCTCCTGCATCGACCCAATCCCCTCGGGGGCTGGGAAGGCATCCAAACTGAGCCATTGCTAGAGAGACGGGCACTGGGGAGGGGGCAGGGTGCCCTGGAGCTGGACGAGGAGGGGGGAGAACGCAATAGAAATGAGGGTGCAGAAGACGGTCTCTCAGTGGGCCAGATCCTCATGGCTCCTGGGGCACTCGCCGTACAAACACGAGCCGTCAAAATGAGGAAGGGGTCTGAGCTGTGAGCAGGGCGGTCCGTCTGCCTGAGCAATGGGGGGTGGGCAGGCTCCTCCAGTGAGAATCTCTCCCCCACCCCAGGACCCGAGAAGCAGCTGTATCCCTGGCTGGTGGAGGAGCGATTGCCACGCACACACAGCCCCACGAGAGCCCTCAGGATTCCAGGCCTGTCTTGATGAGCTCCCCGAATGCTCCCCGGGGAGGCACATATGCAGCAGGCCGCGTTCTGGCGGCGCGGGCTCCCCCGGGATACTGGCTAATGAAGGGAAACAGCAATCTGGTGAGGATGTAAACTCCAGGGTTAGCAGCAGGATGATTATTCGCCTCACGTCTCACAGACCTCCTGCCTCTCCTGCCAGGATGGGCCAGTCCCCTGCTACAGCCAGAGCAAAGGGGGATGCAAGTTTCCAAAGCCAAGATCTGTCCCCAAAAATGCCATGCAGCCAAAATTCTCCTGCCTGAACCATTTGCTTAAATCTTAGGCCCTGTTAATCCTTCTCTCTAACACCAGGCTGCCTTCAACCCGGCACACAGCCTGCTCCACCCACTCCTGCAATATGACAGTACAGCGCACAGACCCCATGGCTGCCCTGGCTCATCTTGCGTGGACCCTGGCTTTGATCAGGATGCCCCATTGCACAATGGGATCTGAAGTCTCCATGGGTTATGCCTGTGTTTTAAAGATAATGGGAGATGCACCTGCTCTGTGCTCCTTAAAAGAGTCACGTCCCTTAGGTGTCTGGTCAGTTGCGCTGTTCCAACATGCCTCTTGGCTCCCCGTTAATATAAGGGGGCTGGGTCCCCCTTAATATAACAGCTCAGTTCCTGCACTCGGGGTCATGATTCTGAAGACGGCTGGGGCTTGTGGCGCCATGTGCAGGTCTGAATCCCCCTTGAGTGCTTGATTCTACTGGAGACACTATCTCTGTCCATGGTCCTGGACTCACTGATTTAAAAGTCTCCCTGTCCAAGGTACTCAGTTCTACCTCAGGCAGGGTGTCGTCTAAGTGTCATGAAAACCCTCACTTGGCACGTCCTCTGAAGACAAGGGTCGCTCCCTGGAATTCATTTACAGTGGACTTGAAGAGAATCAAAGTCTATCCACAGCGCGGTAGGACCAAGCCCCCATTTGCTTCCATGCAGATATTGCTGTCACAGCAATAAAACACATAATATCCTGTATCCCAAAATGGTGAACAAAGGACACCTAGGATTCAGTTCACCTCCCCATGCAATGAAGCCACCTCTGGGGTGGAATGGGCAGCTGTTTAACAGCTGCACTGAACATCTGCTTAGGTCAGGGCTGGAAATGACGGGGAAAAAAACTGTACCCAGCTGAAACTGCAGAGGGGGATTTCGGGGGGCAGAAGGTAATCATCCAAGCAGGAATTCAGCCCAGGCACGTGGGCTAACATCCATGTTCTCTCAGAATTCCCAGGACTTGGGATCAAGTGAGCAGGGCCTTGATGGGCCATTTCCATAGGTGGATAGTGCCCCCAGGGTACAGCATCTGCCACTCCCCAACATGTGCTTTTGGGGCCAATGCTGAACAACCTGGACTCCCCTTGAAGCCAGCTCAGGAGCTGCTCAGCAGCACTTCACAGGATTGGGCCCAGCAGAGCACTTCTTCTGCGATCGACATGAATCCTCCTCCAATGGTCCCAGTATCCCCAGCCAAAGCGCCTGGGGCAGTCATGTAGCTTCCCAGCAGCCCGCAGGCCTGCACCATCTCCAGTGTCAAAACTATTCCCGGCTTCCCACTCAAACGCAAGCCACAACCCCCCACTCGGCGGGACACGCTGCTCTTCCTTACCTTTTCCTGGTACTGGCGCCGGGAGGAGTCCAACGACTGGATGAGGGCGGTGGCGTGGCCAATGAACATGGCATAGCAGGTAGCGCCGACGATCATGCTGAGCATGGTAAGCCAGATATCCGTCATGCTCTCAGGGGCCTGCTTCCCATACCCGATGCACAGCATGTGGCTCATTGACATGAACAAGGCAAAGGAGTACAGCTCACTCCACGAGTTGTTCTGCAAAGACATCAGCAGCGACAAATAACTCGCATCAAATGCATCACTCAGTGTGTGCGTGCACGTGGGTGGTTGTGTGTGGAAGGAGCTGCTCAGACCCAACTCACAGCTTCCTGGAGAGCAGCAGATAAAAGACAACTGCTCTGTGTGTGTGAGACCCCAAGACCAGCTGATAAAAGACAGCTGCTCTGTGTGTGTGTGTGTGTGTGTGTGTGTGTGTGTGTGTGTGTGTGTGTGTGTGTGTGAGAGAGAGAGAAGCTGATAAAAGACAGCTGCTCTGTGTGTGTGTGTGTGTGTGTGTGTGTGTGTGTGTGTGTGAGAGAAGCTGATAAAAGACAGCTGCTCTGTGTGTGTGTGTGTGTGTGTGTGTGTGTGTGAGAGAGAGAGAGAGAGAGAGAGAGAGAGAGAGAGAGAGAGAGAGGGAAGCTGATAAAAGACAACTGCTGTGTGTGTGTCTCCTCAGATCCAGCTCCGATTTTCCTAGGGACCAGCTTTTAAAACACAGCCACTCCACTAGAGTCTTGCTGGGACTTCGGGAGACATGATTTTTGACACAGCATCACGAAGAAATAAACACAGGCAGTTGGAGGTGTATTTCTGGCGGTGCCCATAGACAATGCCGCCTCTCTACACCCCTTTCATAGTATCAATGGCAACAAAGACAATCGGTCCCTCCCCCACCCCATTTGAGTTATCTGATTGTTTTTACAGGTTTATGAAAAAGCCTAGATCCCTGACCTCATTTTACAAAAATTAAAACATAATCCATAATTTATTAACGACCCCTCAACAACGCTCAATAGCAAACAGGAGCTTTTGGAAAATGACGCTTCAGCCTAGAATAGCCCAATTCCACGTCAGCCAAAGGCTTGAACAAACAGATGGGGCCTTGTACTATTCTGGGTGACCGAGGAATGGGACAAAGCATAGAGAGGAGGACTGGGCAGAGGGTGAGCAGCCCAAAGTCAAGGCACCACTACGAGGGGGATCCACAAAGGTCATTAGGTGCCTAATGCCCACTGATCTCAATGCAATTTAAGCACTGAAATACCTTTGTGAATTCCACTCCAGGTCCTGATCCTGCTGTCATGCCTCAGGCACGACTCTCATGAAGAGCATCTCGCGAGATGGCAAGATCAGACCCCAGGTGCTAATCCCAGCCCCAGCTGCATGGGAGGGGCGGGATTCTCCTCCTCAGTTAATGGAATAACACACTGATCATTCCTGACCCTTCCAGATTGGCTGGGGAACACACACACACACACACACACACACACACACACACACACACACACACACACACACACACACACACACCTGCACTGCCATCACAACTCCCTCACACACTCACCATCCGCACACACTCTGCAGCTTTAACTCCCACTTTTACTATAACCACACACACACCACTATCTATACACAGGGTGCAATAACAACTCTCACACAATTAGCACTGGCATACACACCTTAGTCACCACACATGCACACAACCGTTACCACATGCATACACGGACACCCCCAAATTACCATGCACATGCTCTACCTCCCCAGGGGCGGAGCAGCATCTCTGCACACGTCCCAGTGTTTGTGTCCGGGCAGCAGGGTGGAATCCTATGAGCACCCACATTCACACGCAGACAGACCTATGCATCGCATTGCCACACACGCATCCCTGAAAGCAATGATTCATTTCAAAATGCAACTGACCAAGCCTCAGAGGTCACATGTTTAGGTTCAAAATAAAGACAAGAGCTTGGAAGGAGAACGCCCGCGTCCCCGAGTGCCAATGGAACTCCCCAGCAGGGGTCACTGCTTTGCATCAGCAGCTGGCGGAGCCGCATCTTAGCGATAGGCAGTGCTCTCAATGGGCAGGCAGCCTGCTCCAAACGTACAGTCCTGCTTGCAAAAGAGACACGCAGTACATTTTTCCAGAGGCCTTTAACAAACCCGAAACCTTTTGTTCAGGGTCCGGTTCCCAATCTCCTGTCTCTCTGTCTCCCCCACGTAGATACACCCCTGCCTTGGGAGCATTGTGTCTTTACTCTGCCTGTGACTTGGTTCCCAGAACCAGGCCGAGGTGACAAAGGCAGGTTTAGATCATCTGTCAGTCAGCTGGGACTCTGCCAAACCCTACTGATGGTTGAGGAGCTAACAGAAGCCAGTTTGGCTGGGAGGGAGGAGTGCAGATCCCGGTGAAGGAAATGAGCTCAGACAGTCTGGAAAGAACCGAGTTTATTAAAGTATTTGTGCTGGGATACTCAGCTTGTGTGGCAGGAGACAGACAGAGAAGGCAAGAAATGAAAAGCTACTGGTGTGTGAGGAAAGGGGAACGCGCATGGACACCCGTAAGCGGACCCAGTAATGCTGCTCTGGGGAAAGTGTGTTGTAATGGTCAGAGAACAGGTTTGGGAGGCAGCCATTCCTGAGTTCCACACCCAGCTCTGTGCCTCAGTTTCCCTCTCGGTAAAACAGGCAGAACACCTGACCTGCTTCACAGAGCGGTGCGATGCTCAATAAGTGTCCTCCTCTACGAGGAGACGTACGTGGAATTAAAGCCTTGCACCAAATGACTGCTGCCGGTACCTACATCTGTGATGGGTCCGTGAAGGATGGAGAGATCCCCTTGAAGACAGAAAAGCACTATATTCCTTTTCGCTGTGATTACACGGTGCCACAGAGAGGACACGCGACTTGCCCAAGGTGACACAGCAAGTCAGTGACAGAGCTGGAAAAAGAACCCAGGAGTCCTGACTCCCAGCCCCCAGACTGCAATTCATCCCATTCACCTGAATGGAACCCGGAGCCAGCCTTACCTCGCCTTGCGTAGTCTATTCTGTTCTCACTAGAGTCTTATCCTGTGCCCATGAACATAGTGTCTGAGCCAGGGGTGAAAGTAACTTAAAGAACTTGCCAGCACTCCGGAATCCGGAGAAGGGGCGTGGCCTCCACTGGAAGAGGCGGAGCCCTTAAATCCCCAGGCCCTTTAAATCAGGATTTAAAGGGACCGGGGCTAGGGCTGTGGTAGCAGCAGCTGGGAGCCCCAAGCCCTTTAAATCATCCCCTGAGCTCCCAGCTGCAGAGGTGGCTGGGAGCCCTGGGGTTCAGGGGCAATTTAAATGGGGGGATTTAAAGGGTCCAGGGCTCTAGCTGCTGCTACCGCAGCAGAGCCTCGGGCCCTTTAAATTGCTGACGGAGCCCCAGGGCTCCAGCAGCAGGGCCCGGGGCTCCTGCTGCCACTACCCTCCAGGGCCCTTTAAATCGTCTCCAGAGCCCTGCTGCTGGAGCCCTGGGGTAGCGGCGGCAGGGTTCCGGTGGCTATTTAAAGGGCCCGGGGTGGTAGAGGCAGGAGGAGCCCCAAACCCTTTCAATAGCCACCACAGCCCTGCCGCCGCTACCCTAGGGCTCCAGCAGGCTCCGGGGGCTATTTAAAGGGCCCGAGGTGGTAGAGGAAGCAGGAGCCCCGAACCCTTTCAATAGCTACCAGAGCCCTGCATCACAATCCCACTGCACAACACACACAGAGGCATGTACCCCTCCCAATACCACAGACAGGGCATGACACTCACATATGTGATATGCCCCAAGTCACAAACAGGGCTTGTTGTGCTATTAGGTTTCGGTTTCAGGTTGGTCCTCAAGGTCGTGGATCCTGCTAAGGAAACACCTTCCTCTCCCTCGAACTCCTGCTTGGGTTGGAAAAGCTTTTCTTGTGTCTCAGTCATTGCAAGGAACATGGGGGGTGGAGGGGAGAGAGAAGGAAACAGGAAATCATGGAGGAATGAAAGACGAGGAGGTAAACAGAGAGGGGAGGAAGAAAGGGAAGGAAACGGTCAGAAAAAGAGGAAGGCAAGAGAGGACGGGGAGAAAGACCTAGAGGGAGAAAGGAAAACACAAGGAGAGAGAGAGGGAAGGAGCTGCAGGCTGCTGAAAGCGGGTAGATGGAAAGAGAGGAAAGGGATTGTGAGGAGGGAGGGGGAGCTCTGTTCATGACGCGGCTGCAGGGCTGCGATAGTGCAATTAAAAGCATGTCCCATTATTTATTAATAGCAGTTTTGTTGCTAAATGAGAAATGGAGGAGAAAGTGGCGGGGGGGGGAAGGAGGGGAAGCAGAAAGATGCCACAACATCTCCGCTCTGCCTGCTATTGCTCAGCTCCGCTGAAGGAGGAAGGGGGCCGTGTACTTCCGAGCCAGAGCTCTCTGCCAGCGAGACAGTGCCCGGCCTCATACCACTGATTTGGCTTCCGGCCCCTTCGGCTAATGACACACCAGAAAAAGAGAAGAACAAGTCCTGCTCCTGTGTCCATGAGATCCCAGCGAGACGAAGCCTCCTGCCTCCCTCAGCACAGCTCAGCCAGGAGACGGGCTCCGCTCCCCGCTGCACCTGCTGGTTGGGGGTGGGTCCCAGCTAACCGTCACCTGCCCCACAGATCGCAGCCAGGACTCCTGTGGTGCTCCGGGAGCTGCCACCACAGCAGTGGGGAGGGAGCGTCCTCCGGGAGGTTTGAGACTCTGCCATGTGGAGTTGTCAGAAGGGGGCAGGGATGGCAGAAGGTGAGTCTCTGCCCATCACCTTAGCAGGGAGGAGAGGGGTTCTGAATGGGTCTTGGATTCAGAAGATCCAGCTCCCAGCACCCCTTGGAGCTGATGTGACTCCACCCAGGGCTGCCTAATGGAGCCCAAGAGCACCCAGATGCCTGTGCGCAGCACCCCTCGGTGCCAGAACACGGGATGAAAGTGGAGGGAGCTCAGGATAAAAAGGCTTTGGACACAATGAAGAGGTTTGCAGGGGCTGCAGGACTGGACAGACTTAGGCTGGCTAAGCGAGTGGGGCAGGACATACCCATCTACACCCATGGGTGGGATTAAACCCCAGCAGGGAGAGGAGCCACTGGGGGGCGCTGGCCAGAAGTCATGGGATGAAACCGACCAAAGGAAATTTTAG
Organism: Gopherus evgoodei; assembly: GCF_007399415.2. Taxonomy (NCBI): domain Eukaryota; kingdom Metazoa; phylum Chordata; order Testudines; family Testudinidae; genus Gopherus; species Gopherus evgoodei. Next base: position 5,852,446 of record NC_044343.1, read on the forward strand.
GCTGAAGGCATAAGGCTGAGGGAATCATCTCCTACGGGTTGTGCTGGGAGCCCCGTTTGCTCAGGATACTTTGAACTAGACCAGCCCAGCCCCAGGGGAACCGGGAACCGGCCTGCCCTGGCCTGGGAAGGGACCTCAGCACCATGTTCTAGCTCTGGTCGCTCACCCCCCTGAGCAGGAGGCGGCTCTCCCCCGGCACTCACCACCATGCCGTTGATGGAGACCCAGCAGTTGCTGGGGAAGTCCTGGAGCATGGGCACGAGGAACTGGAGGCAGCCGTCCCAGTGACACAGCAGCAGCATCATGCCAATGAGGTTAATGATCCTCATCACCGCGCTGGCCAGGTCGTAGGTCATGTGGAAGATCTGCCGGGGGAAACACACGGTGTTAGACTGCGGTGCCCAGGACCAACCAGTCCTCCCACTGCTGTCCCAGCCTGCACCAGCCCACCTCCAGGGCAGCTGCAAAGCAATGCCCTGTACCGGGCACATGGTAGCAGCTTCCCTAGCGGAGGTGAGTTGCAGGGTTTGATTGGGGCCTTTCACTCCACTCTGACCTGGAAGATTTGCAACCCCTGTTCCAGAGTGTCGGGCTTATCACCCTCATGTGTCACCAGATTCCAAGCCAAATCTTGTGTTCTGCAAGGGTTCTTGAACCTGGGCTGAGCTGGGAGCTTGCAACCGAAACCAGGAAAGCTCCGCAGGGTACCAGCAGCAAAGCTCCGCACGGCTCCAGGCCCAGCTGTCTGGCATTAGGGAGCTGAGGCTCAGGAATCACCTGCTGCATGTTAACCGAGAAGGCTGCTTTTCTTCTGCCCCATCTCTCCCTCTCCCCGACCCCCCCTCACACGCAGGACCAGAATCAGGGGGTCACACAACATGGGCAAGCGGGTGCTTTGCTAGCCTGCAGCCACTCAGCTAAAGAGCTAGGGGCTATTTAGCTGCCCTCAGTGACAATCTGTACTGTCTCCGCATGCCCACTATCAATGCTGGTCTCTGACAAACACAGACACACACACCCCTCGCCTCTTGCTTGTTACTACCATTTCACGGGGGTTCTGATTCACAGCTGCTCACGATGCTAATGAGCCGAGACAGGGCTGCTTTGCAAAAGCAGCATCCACTTTGAAATTCCTAGACGCGCAGGAACCAGGGGTTCCAATCCCAGCTGGGTTAACCGAGCCAGGCACATTTTGAAGGGGAATAAATTAACTTCCGCGCAGCACGCCGTGAGCAGATCTTGAACCTGAGACTTTAAAGTGCAGAGTTTCCACATGGACATGAAAAAAACCCTGGAGACCTTTCATTATGGGAATATTGGTGAACTGCTTGGGCCGATGGGGCAACAGACTCCTTTGACATGACCGGCATTGTTACTGTACAGGATGGGCCCATCGCTGGAATCTTCTTTTCATGAGTAAGAGCAGTAACTCTCCAGTCACCGGCCGTTGGGGGGGGCCCATCTTTTCACTGACATCTGTTCGTTTGAAAACTATCTCTATTCCCGGCAGGAGCCTGCAGTTATTTTAGGGACCTGGGCTTCCCCTGCCTCCTTTTTCTACACTGCCAAGGTCTTGCTACATGTTCTTTGCATTTATTCTCCCTGTTCTTGGGCTTCGATCCAGCAAAGCTTTAATAACAATGATCCCCAGCTCTCCTCAGCAGACCTCAAAGTCCGGGCGTTATCATTATCCCCATTTTACAGATGGGGAAACGGAGGCACGGAGCAGGAAGGGACTTGCCCAAGGCCACCCGGCTGCCCAGTGGCAGAGCCTGAAACAGAGCCCAGGTGTCCCGAGTTTCAGCCACTAGGCCACCCTGCCTTTCTCTCTAGCCTGTAAACTCGGCTGCCTAGAAGGGATGAATCGCAGGGTTTATGGAAGAAGTGCTCTCTCTTGTGGACATTTCCCCTTCCAGTACCCTGGGTTCCTGATGGATTAAAGGTGTGTGGGCAGCACAGGATTAAATACATTGGTCTCTGGGGTAACACTAGGCTGCAAGCATCATATCTCCCTGTATGTTTGTACCGGCCCTCAATAATGACACCACCTTACACTTCCCACCCAAAGATCTCACAGCACTTTACAAAGGAGGGTCGTTATTCCCATTATATGGATGGAGAAACGGAGGCACGGGGAGACATGACTCGCCAAAGGTCAGCCAGCAGGAATAGAATCCAGGTGCCCCAGTCCGGGGAGTCACACTGCTGCTGTACTACTAACAACTACTCCAATGACTCCATTTGAGTTACGCTAGGGATGGATTTACTCCCCTCCATGACCACCCAGAACTCCCCCAAACTGAACAGCACTTGGATCTCCCCCCACTCCCAACCCCATTCTAACACACTTTTCACTCCTGAGGCCTGGCACCAGGCGGTGTCAGTCTTGGCCCTCCCCAAATCAGAGGAGCCCATTCACCCAAACACCAGGCCGACCCTTTCCTCTCCTTCCCCCATCCCTGCAGCCAGGGAACGGTGCTCACAGCCACCCTGAAATCAGGGCAGGTGGGGTGGGGGGAGAAAATGATGCCATCTGAGTACCAGCCTCATTGACAGCAGAGATGGTGCAAAATTCAGAGCCAGATTTCCCCCCTCAGGGAAGTTAGGAGCCCCCACGGACTGCGGTTAGCAAGCTGGGTACAATTCCCATCAAGTTAATCCCACAGCAAAGCTCCCTCTGCCAGATCATTGGAACAGGGTGGAAAAAGCCTGGGGACTGAATTTCCCCTCCCATACCAGGTGAGCCGCAGGGCGGGGGGCTGAGGCTCATTGTAGCAGGTCTCAGGAGACAAGGAAGCAGCTCTTTGCTATGCTGGCATAACCCAGTAGTGTAGACGCAACCTCCCCAAGTGATGGATTTTTCTCACCCCTGAGCACCGCAACTGTCAACCTAACCTGAGATCATCCGAAATCTGCACCTTCCACAGACAGATCTTACGTTACTGCCCCATTAGGGATGGTTAATGGCTCAGCGTCTACCTAGAAATGAAGAGCCCGCAGCATTACCGACCACCCTCTGGGAGGCAGGCTGCACACAACTTTTAACCTGAGCGCGAGGCAGAGTCCAGTGGTGTGAGCAGACCCTGGGGTACTGGGATCCCCTGTTGTAATGCAACAGTGCCCCACACACATACACTTAGGAGACTTGGGGCACAGCATTTCGGCCACCGCTTTCCACCACCACCTTTCATTTGGGAATCCAGCTCGAGCGAGGGCCTGATTTTAAGGCATTGCGCTGAGCTGCCCCTGCTGCAGCAGAAATCGCCAGGAGTTGCAGGTGCCCTGAAAATCAGCCCCTCAAGTCAGGCACTAAAACCATATACCACTTTCCGGAGTGCAGCCACTAGCCTGCCTCAGTTTCCCCTCCTCCCCCACAGGGATAACAGCATCTCCTGCCTTGCCAGGGCTCTGCGAGAATGAGGTCGCATTTGCCAAGCACGTGGAAAGGTAATTAGCACAATTTTGTCAATGAGGGCGACAAACGGACCCACGCCCACATGAATGGGCACCCTTGGGCTTGCCGTTTGCTAAAGAGCAGTTGGGAGCCAGTTGATGGGGCAGCAGCCAGCCACGTGGCAAGTCACTTTGGAAGGAGACCTGAGTAGGATAGAAGAGGAAAGGAGGGGACCAACCTTTCGCATGGTGCAGGCACAGGGGTTTCAAAAAGCCTGCATCCTCCGGAGCTCAGAGGATAAAACCTGGGCTAGGCTGTCTGGGGCGATCACTGGGTACGACTGAGGCCCCCAGCCGGCTCCACACAGGTGCCTGGCCACATGTATCAGAACCTCAGACTGGCTTGGGTCTCACACCCAAGGGTTGCATCTCGGGTGCACCTCACACTTGTTAACACATGGATCATCTCAGCCCCGTGAGTAGGGAACGGCTGTTAACCCCATTTCACAGATGGGGGCTCAGACCTGCAAAGAGATTTAGGCACCTAGTAACTTTGGAGCACTCGGCCTTCAGTGACTTGCCCAAGGAAGCCTGGGGCAGAGCAGAGACTTGGACACGGGTCTCCCAGGGGCTGGCCTGAGCCGCCCTTCCTCTCTCCTGCCCACGCCTAGGTTTAAGACATGAGGCGCCTCTTGTCTGAGGCGTGAGAACGAACAGATCTGGGGTTCTCTCAGCCAAGCTGCTTTGCGTTTCGCTCTCAGGAGCAGCTCAGCTTAGCTCCCCTATCAAACACAGGGGGCCGGGCAGGGACAGTGGATCCAGCCGTCGCCAGCTCCAGCAGCAGCCCTTTCCCACCAGTGACTGAACTCCCTCCTGCCGAGTGGAGCGGACAGGACAGAGACGCATTGGGGGTGCCACGCCCAGCCCTGGCCCCAGGGGTCAGAGCACCCCAGTGAAGTGAAAACATGAGACACGCTGAGGGTCTCAAAGCAATTGACAAACAGAGCGCAATTAAGCTTCCCAATACTCCTCCCCCAATTTTAGCCCTGTTCCGCAGATCTGGAAACTGAGATATGGAGCAAGGACGTGCCCAAGGTTACATAGTGAGTCAGTGGCAACTGGCAGAAAGTCAGCTGGGAATGGAACCCAGGAGTCCTGCCTACCAGCCTTGTGCTGTAGTCACCAGACCATCCTCTTCCTCCTCCTTGTACTACAGAGGGGGTGCAGAGCAGGGGATGCAACGCATCTGAGATCACGCAGCGCGTCGGTGCTGACCTGAGAATAGAAGCCACAACTCTTGGGCTGGTGCTGTGAACACTTACCCCTGTTCCTCCAGAGCACTAGGTGCATCCTAGCAATTCCCACATGCTTCCTCTGCTGGATCCAGCACCGCCCCTGCCTGAATCAGGATACGGGACAGGACTGTCCATAGCCACACAAGACAGTACATATTGACATGCAGGTTTTCAAACTTGGAAGATAGGAGCCAGAAGACAACAAAAGAGCAGGAACACACACACACGTGTGTGTGTGTGGGGGGGGGCGGGATGGGTGTTTCATAGCACGGTCTCCCCGCAGCTTGAGGGTAAAATTCCCCCGTCTCCAGGATCCTCAAGGAGGATCCTGCTAATGAGATCTAAGCTTAGGCTCTTCCATAGCACACCCAGGTGCAGGGGATTTTTGCATCACTTCCCAACCCAGCTGTGCCCTGCACCCAGGATCTTGCACTATTTCAAAGACGCCAGGAGGGAGATATTATTAAATGTGATTCAAGTCCTCTCACTCGCCTCTACCTACTTTAATGCCCAGACCAAGGCAGCCCTTTTACATACACACACACACCCTGATATTGCTAGTGAGCGAGCCTGGCACCCCCATCCCACTGCAGGGCTGGACTCTGGAGCCATCCCTCCTCAGCTGGCTCTGCAACCGCCCACCAGCTGCTTGGTACAGGCTTTTAATAGCCACGTATGAAATATTAACAGCGGGAGACGCCCGCCTCCGGGGCAGTCGCCTGGCAGGCCTGGGCACAGCCGGGCACTGTGGCACACAGACCACTCTGAAACTGGTGCTGGCCCTTCCCCCCAAGGGCACCTCCGGGAGAAGCCAGAGGAGGTACATTTTCTATCTAGGTTTTTATATCACTGCCCATCACTGTGGTATGAGCCCGCCCACATGCTGGCAGGGCTGGTGGAAGCTGCACTGACAATCCAGGGGGTCTCTGACAACATGGGATGCAGAGATACCTCTGAGTATCCAAAGCAGGGCCTGGGGTAGGTGGGCAGGTCCTAGTGGGTGTGTGTTTAAACGGGAGGGCTGGGGGCAAGGACAAACCTCTCAATTGTTGCCCATCATCTAAACTTTCAGTAAAAAACGCCAAGTCTCTGCTTGTTACAGCAAACCTTGCAAACACGACCCACAGGGGACCAATGCAGCAGCATCTGCCTGAGTCTGCAGAGAGCCTGAAACAATTGCTCTGAGGTGGGAATGGTCCTATTTGTTTCCAGGGGTGATGACGATCCTGTCAATGTCAACACGTTATGATGACACTGGGTCATCCAAGGAGAGGAAGGATGAGATACGAGGGGAGAGCAATGAATGAAAGCCTTTAACACAGCATGGGGTGGGGAGGGGTCATTCTCCAGTTGTCAAGGCTCAGCTTTCAGAACGGTGGGACGGACACACTTGGGCAGACCATGGTCACACAGCATGCAGGGGACTGACTTCTCTGCCGAAGGACATGGGTACATTGCAGGTAACGCCCCCCCCCAATACATACACATGGCAGCGTGTCTCAGAGCCTGGGTCAACTGACTCGGACTCGCAGGGCTCACGCTACAGGGATAAAAAGAGGAGTGTAGACGTTCCCGCTCGGGTTGGAGCCTGGGCTCTGAAATCTGGTGGTGGGGGAAGGTCTCCGAGCCTGGAACCGGCTACCCTATTTGTAGCCTCCTAGCACAAACCCACATTACTTGACCCTCAGCTCCGAGACTTGCTGGCCCAGGGTGGGGTGTTTTTTTTTTTTTTTTTTTACAGTGCAGACATCCCCTCCCTTTTCTATGCAATGCCCACAGCTGACCACAGGACGGGGCCAGGCCAACGCTCACCCATCCAGCACATTCCAGCCCCAACATGCCGACTCCCCCTTTTTAGGCATGGTGTTATTCCAGAGGCATTTCAGTGCTGCCGTAGGGCCTGTTTTGCGGAAGGAAGCAGGCGGCACGAAATTAAACCGTTTATTCCGAACGGCTGCCATGGTTATTAATAGGAGCTATTTGCCAGGGAGGGAGCTGGCCACAGGCAGGGCTGCTGCATCCATGCATGACACTGACAGGAGTGGCAGGAATTACAGACGGAAAAGAGCGAATGGAGCAGCTAGCGCTGCCGGCTGAGGCTGATTTCCTGCTGTCGTGCTCCTGGCAGGTTAAGGAATGGGGATCCAGGAGGTGGGGGTACATTCCTATGTACTACCCAAAGGTTCTCAACCAGGGGTACGCATACCCCAAGCGGTGTGCAGAGATCTTCCAGGGGTACATCCACTCAGCCAGAGATTTGGCTAGTCTTGCAACAGGCTACATAAAAAGCACTAACAAAGTCAGCACAAATTAAAATTTCAACCAATGACTTGTTCACACCACTCTGTATCCTGTACACAGAAAGGGAAGTCCAGTGTTTATATCCCAATCGATTGATTTTATAATTAGACAGCAGAAATGAGAAAGCCGGCCATTTTTCAGTAACAATTTGTTGTGACATTTTTGTATTTTTATGGCTGATTTTGTCAGCAAGTCGTTTTGAAGTGAGGTGAAAGACGAATCAGACTCCTGAAAGGGGGGCAGGCGTCTGGAAAGGTGGAGAGCCCCTGTACTACACTCCCCTGAACCCCCACGCAGGGACTCAGGTGAAGGAGCAGGATGGGAGAGACAGGGGATGACGGCCCAAAGCAAGAATCTGAATCCACTCTCCAGCCCCGAATGGGTCAGCATCAGCTCCCCTGTCAGTCAGGTGCAGGGAAGCAGCTCCTCGGAGCTCTGGGCACCAAGGGGTCCCACAGACCCTGTGTCTACGCTGAAGGAGCCTCCCGTATCCAACAGAGACAAGGGAACGACAGCGTTGTGCTCTCCCCATACTGAGTTAGGTCACAGTGCAGGGCCACCCTCCTCGCTGATGGCTCCACGGCGAACGGGCTGTCAGCTCTGATCCAGCATGAGCGGCGCTTCCCTGGCGGGATTCCTCGTGGCACAGAAACCTGTAGCAGGCGGCAGCTGCTTGCCAGGGCCACATGAGCTTTTTGGGTTCCCTGAGGAGCGTTCCAGCAGCGACCTGACTCAGGGCCCCGCGTATGGGCCAGGATCAGCAGAAAGCAAACCCAGAAGCCCACCCAGAGCTGGGTGTGACTCCCCAAATCCCAACCTCCCCTTAGGGCAGGGGTGCTACTTGGATCCCAATCCCTGCCCAACCACAGCAAGGGATCACCAGGCCTGGAGTGTGCATAAGTCGCTGGGAAGCACTGCTCTGCAATGTGTCGGGGAAGGAATCTAAGTGCCCGATTCCTTGTCCCCATTGACACCCAGACAGGGTTAAGGATTAGGTAAAGGCCATCCCTATATTACAGGTAGGGAAACTGAGGCACAGAAAAGTGGTGCAGCTGATGCAGTTTGGCCCAGGAGTTGGGTAAGAGTCAGGTTTAGAACCTGGCAGCTCCTTGCTCTGGTCTCTGACCATGGGCCCCCACTGGCCCCCATTCCAACTCCCTTTAGACCCAGATCCCATTGACAGGAAATCCCCAATTCAGATGCCACCATGAACATGGAGCATAAGCACTGACCCCAGTTGGAGGCAGATGGATGTGTGTGAAAACACAGCTGGATGTGCACAGACATACACCCGCTGCTCTGATGGAGTTTAAATGTCTGGGCCAGGCTAATCAGCCACTGACAGCCAGTCTCAGTGAGGCTGTGTGTGCGGGGACCATCTGGGGTCACCTAGGCAGAAGACAGCCAGGTACAGCATAGGTGGCACCATCTGTAGGACTTTGCCAAGGCTCCCTTCCCAGAGCCAAGCATCGGGCATCCGTGGAGCAGAGCTGAGAGCGGGTGGCGGGCTCTGGGTCATGGGAAAACTCCTCCTAAAGTCTGGGATGAGACCTAGCAAACTTGTCTCTCCACAAGGCAATCAGAAGCCGAGCAGGGAGCCCGGAAGAGAAAGGAGAGTCAGGGGCGACTGAGGCAGGCCCCTGCTGAGGAGTCTGGGTTGCTCACTCCCCTTCCTGCTAGCGGCGAGGCAGATGGGGATGGTTTGGAGAGGCCATCTTCACACAGGAGGAGATGAGGGAAATTTAGGGACAAAGCAGCCGCCTCTCCCAGGCCCCTGCCCCGTGCACGGAGATTTGTGGGGTGAAGCAAGGGGGCTCAGCTCAGCACTTCATTTCAGTCAGTCCCTGTCAGCAGGAGGGTCAGGGCCCAACTTTCAGACATCAGCCCCAGGAGCCAGGAACTCCCAAGTCCAACCTGTTTATTAGCACCCCCTCCCCCTGCCAACACAACCAGCCAGCAGGGGCAGAGTGAAGGGCACCCACTGGGTGGCGCTACCCCATCAGTTGGCCCCTACTTAGATAGGCCAAGGCTGGAGACTTGCAGCCCTGGCTGGCTGTGACCTTCAAAGCTCAGCCTGGTCGGCTTCTCTGTGCTAGACGCAGCCTCAGGCCCTGGAGTTTCCAGCTGCAAATCTCCAGCCCAGAGCCCCTCCAACCTCGCCAGGCTGGACTGCGGAGGAGAGGAGCGGCCGGGGAGAGCCCAGAGGGGTCTGACTCCCTTCTCCGTGACCTCCCGAGCTGTCACTGTGCTCAGCCTCCGCACTGCAGTTCCTCTCAGTGCTGCCTGGCAGCAGAGCCATTAGTCAATCTCATGCCCTCCGCCGCCCAGAGTCGTTACCTGCGAGGAGATGGGTGCTGGTGCTGCCTTCGCACCCAGTGTGCCCTCGCCCGCTGGCTCCCCAGAGAGAGCAGCAGACAGCGAGAGACGCAGGCAGTTCATGGCCTATCTCGCTCCTGTGGCAGCTCGGGGGCAGCGGGTGACGGGCCCTGCTCCCCCTGCCACAGACAGCTCCCAACACGGCCCCTGCAAAGCTGTCAGGAAACTCCAACTGACACACGCCAGCAACTGGTACACACCCTGCCACTCACACAGAGGCTACCACTACACACACCAGCAACAGCACACACCACACATGCCGGCAACTGGTACACACCCTGCCATGCACACAGAGGCTATACCACTACATACACCAGCAACAGCACACACCACACATGCTGGCAACTCGTACACACCCCGCCACTCACACACAGGCTACTGCTACACACACCAGCAACAGCACACACCACACATGCTGGCAACTGGTACACACCCTGCCACGCACACACAGGCTACTGCTACACACACCAGCAACAGCACACACCACACATGCTGGCAACTGGTACACACCCTGCCACGCACACACAGGCTACTGCTACACACACCAGCAACAGCACACACCACACACACTGGCAACTGGTACACACCCTGCCACGCACACACAGGCTACTGCTACACACACCAGCAATTGGCACACACTGTAGTAAGTAGAAGCCCTGAGATATAAACCTTGGCATCAAAGGCCTGGTATGAGGCCTGAACTAAAGTAATGGTCAAGACTTTGCTAACATAGAGCGAAGTTAAGCTGTGAGCCAGAGGCAGGCCCTGCTCACAGAAGCTGGCAAGGAAAGGGCTGATGCTGCAAGAAGATACGTACCTAAAAGGTACTGGACCCCAGATATCAGAACATTCACATCCTTGTACACTCCACACAGATAACAAGGAACAGGCTGACCCATCCCAATGACAGGGGCAAAAGGGTAAAATGATGGATAGAGTTGTTTTGTTCGAACCAACATGTACAAGGTGAGAGGCGGCACCTTACTACGTAGAGGGGTTGTCCTCATACGTCAGGAGTGATGTGTAACTTGTTTGTACCTGTGTGTAAGAATGCATCCCTGGGGCGATGTCTTGGTTCGGCCTAGGGGGCAGTGGAAAGTCCTGCCGCTGACTGAGCCGAGTCCATTGACCGTGGGCACATACTCGTAGGATGCTCTGTAGAGTAACGATCTGGAGGGAACTATTATTGTGTCCAATACGGCAATAAACCTGGCCGAAGTGCCTTCGTACCTTACTAGACTCTGTGGTCATTGGGGTTTCTCTTCAGGTCTGCTGTGTCAGCTATCTGCACAGAGCTGGGGCAGCACACAGAGGGAACACACGCACGCAGCCGAGTGATACCAACAAGGAGACAGCAGAGCACCGCACCGGTAGCATCTGACAACACACACCTGGCCCCACACACAGAGGCTGCTGCTACACACACCAAACAGTACACACACCATACACAAAGGCAATCACAAAGGCAACTGGTACACACACCGGCAACTGGCACACACACCCCACACAGAGGTAACTGGCGCACACACACCAACAACCGGCACACACACCGGCAATTGGGTACACACACCACACACACAGGCAATCGCTACACACACGGCACATGCAGGCAGAGGCACATCTCAGCCCCAGGTGTACATAACACTCCCCCCCACACACACACACACCATGCTGCATAGTTGAGAGTAAGGGAATTTTCCTACTTCTCATATGGGGACTCTGGGGTTTAGTGTAGTTTACCCACTTCTATTTTTACCGCGACACCCCTGCCCACACAGCTACACGTCCAACCCTCACTTGCCCCGTAGCACGTTCCTTAGCACTTACACAGCACTTTGCGTGTGCTTAAGTGCCGTGGAGGCAAGAAAACATGACAACAAATCCTCCCAACAGGCCTTGTGAGACAGCCTGTTTCACAGAAGGGGAAACTGAGGCAGGGGGTGGGAAGGGATTTGCTCAAAGTCGAGTCGGTGGCAGTGGTGCTCCGGGCCCCAATTCACTAGTCCATGCTGTCTCCGCGCATGAGGGTGTGAATGTGCACACACAAACACCCGTGCCTAGACAGACGCACTGACATCCATTCATGTCTCTAGCCACACAAATGGACAGCGCACACTTATCAGACACACAATCCTGGAGGCACTTGTGTCTCCCTGTGTGCGCACACAGCACACTGAATCCACACACGCACGGCAGACATCTTTGTATTAGACTGACAGTTCTCTGGGCCAGCGACTGGCCTTTGGTTCTGTCTGTACAGCGCCTAGCGCAACGGAGTCCTGATCCATGACCCGGGCTGCAGGATACGATCCCCTCCCAGGGCTGACCTGGGGCTGCCCTCCATTGGAAGGACCGGCCTGTCCATTTCAAAGGGAGCCTCAAAAGACACTACCCCCAAAAACACACACACGCAGTTGCAACCTACGTCTCAGTTAACCACGGCCCAACTCCCTCCCGCTCCAGACACAGATACGGATCCACACGGGCGGATGCCTACAGACTTAGCCTCCTGCTCAGCTGGTGAGCACAACAAAGGGTCTGTCAGCTCGGCGACGTTCAGGCCGTGGTGGGGAAGTGGGGGTGACGATACACACCCTAACCGCCCCCTCCGTCACCAGCCTCTCAAGCTGGGGAGGGGCTGGCACAGAGGTGGCAGGGAGCTGCAGGGGAGGGTTCGTGGGGTGACACCCGGGCTCAGTGGCCAGGCTGGCACCCTGCATAGACCGGTGTCCCCAACCATGCAGTCTCTGGGGTGCAGGAGGAGATGCAGGAGTAATACATGGGTGGGGTGGGAGGGACCTTAACAATAATCCACAAGCTGAAAGATGGTGGGAGTGAGCACTAGCGGTTAGAGCAGAAGACTGGCAGTCAGGATCCCTGGGTTCTATTCCCAGCTCTGACTACGTCAGACCAAGTCATTCAGTGCATGTGCCTCTGTTTCCCCAGCTATGGGGGAACCAGTAGAGATTCCAGGAGACTTAGCTTAGGGTTGTAAAGCACTCTGAGCCAGAGAGACAACACGTTAGACTCGACCCCATTATTACCAGAATGACAGGAAAATCCAGGCCAGCACAGCTGTACTAGCGGCAGCCAGTCATCACCATCTGATGGTGATTTGGTGGCCTGCGTGAAATAAGTTTGCCAGGTCTCATCCATTCCTAGCGGGCAGGGGCCCATATCAGCAAAACCCACTGCACGTTTGGGAGCAAGAACCTGCTTTGCAGAGGGGCCCATGGCACAGGACTCTTTGGCTGGAGTCCTAAGCAACCAGCACCTTTGGCTACTGAGCTATAACCTGTCATCTCTTAGCCATCTCCTCGAGCTGTGGGGCCTGAATTCATCCATCTCAGCCCTTTGGACTCTGGGCGAGAGGGCCACAAGAAGCTGCCTGTGCTCTGACGGAGGAAGGGAACACAGCCCAGCCGGCCTCAGAGGCAGGCAGGTGCCCAAAGGCCATCGGGCCGAGAGATGCCCCTTACCTCTTCCCACTGGTGGATGTAGCGGATGAGCCGGGAAAGGCGCAGCAGACGCAGCAGGCTGAGGATCTTGGTGAAGCGGACGATGCGGAGGGCCCGGGCCGTTTTGTACACCTCCGAATCGATGCCCTTCTCCACGATGAGAAAAATATAATCCACAGGGATGGAGGAGACAAAATCCACCACGAACCAGGTCTTCAGGTATTTCTTCTTAATCCTCTCCGGGTCCAGGATGATATCCGTGTTGTCCTCGATGATTATCCCGGTGCGGAAGTTCAGCACCAGGTCCATGAGGAAGAACGTGTCAGAGACCACGTTGAAGACAATCCAGGGGGCCGTGGTCTCCTCCTTAAAGAAGGTGATGCCCACCGGGATGATGATGAGGTTGCCCACCATGAAGAGAAGCATCGTGAAGTCCCAGTAGAACCTGGAGAGGCAGAGCAGATGGAGGCATCACCGACAAGCCCTCCGGGTTCCCTCTTGGTTTACTGTGCTCCCGCCCCTGCCCATCCTCACAACGGCCTCCTGCAGGCGTGACCCTCCTGAGAAGCTGGGGTGGGAGGCCGTGCAAGGGGAGAAGGAGCAGGAGCTCTGCCTTGCCAGGGGAGAAGGCACCTCCCGTGTGAAGGAAGCTCCCAAACCCTGCAGAAATCGAGTTCCGTGAGGGGCTCCGAGCAGCACAGGGTGGAGTGACCACGTCACGGGTTGATTTGCCAGCTCTGCCCCGGAGGGGCGGCGTGGCAGCAGCGTTTAGGTACAATGGGCAACATGCCATGTGGTGCCTTGATGCCAGACAAGCCCTTGTCCACTTCCCTCCCCCCTCCGCCTATACCTGCCGGGAAAAGCTTTCCCTTGTGTCCCGTTCCTCCTCCCCCAAACCCAGCTCTCTGGAACTTGCCCCCTTTCTCCTCCCTTCCTTCACCCTCCTCCTCGTGAGGCTCTGTGCCTGTCTGGAATAGGGCCTGACTGCAAAGACATGAAGTCCAATGGCTGGATGAGGGCACCCATGGTGGGGGTGTCTGCAGGGCCCCACGCTCTGCAGGGCAGGGGATTTTCTAGCTCTAGGTCTGTGCACATTCAAGGTGCTGGATCAGCATCTGGCTGGACCATAAAACGGGGGCTAAGGGGACGGAAGGGTGATGGAAAAGCAGGAAATGTAGCGAGATCCATCAGCTGGAGGGATCTTCAAACCCTCATTGCTTGGGACAAACAGCCAGGCTGGGAGAGGCACCACAGGGACAAGGAGCATGGACCCCATTTCAGCAACCTGGGGCCTACTGGCCACCCAACTTCCTGAGCTTTGCACGGCTCCCTCGTCCTTCCTGGTCATGCCGAGAAGGCAGCGCTGGAACTGGGAACAGAAACCAGCAGTCCTGACTCCCAGCTTCTTGCTCTAACCCCTTGAGAGCGCTTCCCTTCCGAGAACAAACAGCTTCCTGCCAGATCGGAGCCCTCTGACCCGGACCCATTCAGGGCCGAGAGGTGGAAAGCTGGTCCGGGAAGGGACAGAGCACTGACTCCAGAAACCCCATCTCCCCAGAGGCTCCACGTGGAAGGGGGGACGTGGCGGAGAAGGGAAGGAAGCCTCGCTCTCTCTCAGGGACTGCCTCCAGAGACAGGCTGGGTTTGAATCACGTACAACTGCAGCTTAAGCCAAAGCTTCCTGTAACCTCCGTTAGACGGAGGGAGGGGGCAGATTAAGGTTTGGGGGTTCTACTCTCACCTCCTCAGTGTGTTTTCCACCCATCCCCAATTCCCCTGGCCCTTCCTTGCACCTTCAGGGCCAGCAAGGACCTTTCCCAAGCGCCTGCAAGGTCGAAGCTGAGCCCCACGGCCCCATCCAAACATCAGCATGCTGCTCCTGTCTCCTCGTTAGCATGGTGCTCACCCTCCCTGGGAGCGCACCAAGTCCTTGCAGCAGAGCAGGCATGTGTCTGCGCAGGTGTGCGGGGTGGGGGGACACGGAGAGAACGCTGCGGGTTTAACAGCCCAATGCTCTCGGTCCCCAGGAACGCAGCCAGTGGGCCCCTTGCATCCCCCCATGGTCCCTCTGTCTAACCTCTGGGTGTCTCTCAGTAATTGGCTGGGGCAGCTAATTCCCAGCCTCTCGTCCTCGTGCACCAGATACCCTGCTCGATAAGATAATGGCACGGGGCCGGGATGCGTTTTTTGCCAGCACGGGTGAGGCTGCTGCTCTGAAGAGCCTCATTTCTACATGGGAGACGAGGTGTATTTCATCGCTTACTCTAAGGATGGCAATTTATTCCTCCAGTTCCTGGGGGCACCTTGTCGCACAAAAGGTCTCAAAGCCGCAGGACCAAAGCAAAAGCAGGTGCAAGCCACAGAACACCCAGAGAGGGGGAGCAGACAGATATACATGGTCACTCCTGGCTAAGGGGCTAGTATATATTTGTGCGTGGGGGTGAGGTGCTGGCTCTCCTTTCCCCTCCATAAAGGCTGGCACATGAATAGAATTAAACCTGCATCTTTCAAAAAGAAACGCAGCTCTCCCTTTGCAGCCAGCCTCCTGACCTTTCTCCAGTGACAGCGTGCACCTGAGACATTTCCATGGCAACAGCTAGTGATGTCACAACTGCACAATTATGACTTCAGAGCACAGCGCGGGGTGTGTCTCCAAGGTACCCTTCAATTATCCTCCCAGGATGCAGAGGGAACATGAGCAGCTGAGAGAAGAGGCAGGCAGTATGGTCTAGTGGCTGTGTATTGAGGGTCTGGGTTCTATTTCCGGCTCCACCACAGCCTTCCTGTATGACCTTGAGCAAGTCACCTAATCGCTGTGTCTCAGGTCCCCCTCTGGCCAGTCAAGGAGGCAGCGACGGGGGGCAAGAGAGCTCCACCTACCCAGACATCACAGTAATCCGAGTGCCTCACCTGTATTAGTCAAGCTAGTCCCGTGACTCAGGTATTATTCCCATTCTACCTACAGACACTTGAGGCAGAGAGAGGAAATCGAACCCAGGTCTTCCAAGTTCCCGTGTCACACCTTAACCACAAGACCTTCCTCTTCAAGGTCTCAGGGTGGGGTCTTAGAGTTCAGGGAACACTGGAGTAGGGGGAGATTGATGGAGGAGAAAGGTCCTCAAATCCATTAACAACTGCACAAGCCATCTTGCCCCAGATTCTACAGGCTAGATCCCAAAACACTCCTAAGACTCTTGAGGGTAGCTCTGCCCGGCGAGTTTGCAGCAACTGCTCAGGATTCCAGAGGCCCGGCCGAAGCAAAACTTTCTGTCCTTGCCTGCGCTACGGGGTCTGCATGCAAGATTTGCAGCTGCGTGCCTCTTGGCACGCTTGACTGGCACCATCACAGGCCAGTGCTCAGCATCGCCTGCGGCCAGCCCCGGTCACACAACACCAAGGGGCCCCCCCAGCGTTCGCTGGCCTGGGCGATCCAGGGCAAGCTCTGCTGCTGCTGCTGCCAAGCCGCGAGGCGAGCAGTGGAGGCAATGGAAAAGCTCTTGCAGACTGAGCGTTTACAGAGGTGCAATGGCTCCAGGCTGGCACTTGGTAGGTCTAGCTGAGAGCTGGAAAGTCTAGGGTGAACGAAACGGCTGTTAGACTAAGGAAGAAATAGAGATGGAGGGGGCAACATCCTGCATTACTGGCCAGGAACAGAACTCCCATAGTACTACAGCAGAGCCAATCTTTAAGTGCTTTACAGAGAATTCACCGAGTCTAACAGCACCCTGGGAAGGAACGGAATATCGTGCCGTTTGATGGGGGGGAACAGAGGGGCAGATCCCCCAACATAGCTCAGGGCCAGATTGCCAAGGGCTGTGAAAAACTGAGCGAATAAATATAGACACACTGGGCAAAAGTCTACTCTGACCTGAATCCCATTACAACCCCCTGGGAATCAGGGGCCAAATATGGCCCACTGAGACTGACAAAGCATCCCTGATCACCTACTGTGTTTTCATATGAGCTATCCTGTGTAGTCACGCAGCAGAGATGGGTAACGCCAACTTAGTAAGTATTCCTCAGGGGACAGTGAGTGCGTGGAAGAAGGGATCCATTCCACGTTACTAAAAATATAGCTTTAAAAGCAATTAAAGGTGCGATTTGAGCATGTAAATTCTGGGCACCTCTTCCATAAGGTACCCTGCTCCCTGACCTAACAGGAACCCAACGATCAGGAGAGAAAACAAGATTATGAAGACAATGGATTGTAAATTCTGTGGGACACGGTCTGTGATTTTTGTGTGTGTTTGCACAACCTCTGGCCCATGCCAGTGGCACGACCCCAATACAAAAGATAAATAATAACAGCACTGCCAATGCCAGTGCAACTGCCTTCCCACCATTTCCTGAGAACGTGTCCCAGAGGCTTGACAGTTCTAAACTCCCTCAGCACAGAAGCCTGCTGCAGACGTCTGCACTAATCCTTTTAAATTTTGCCACTGGAATTTCAAGACTGCAGATGCAACAACAGGGCAAACAATCAGATCAACCCCATTCCTCCTACAAATACTACTTCTAGGATGTATTAGCAGGAGTGCTGCAAGCAAGACACAAGAAGTCATTCTTCTGCTCAACTCTGTGCTGATTAGGCCTCAACTGGAGTATTGTGTCCGGTTCCGGGTGCCACATTTCAGGAAAGATGGGAACAAACTGGAGAAAGTCCAGAGAAGAGCAACAAAAATGATTAAAGGTCTAGAAAACATGATCTATGGGGGAAGATTGAAAAAAATTGGGGTTGTGTAGTCTGGAAAAGAGAAGGCTCAGAGGGGACATGATAACTTTTTATGTGCTTGAAAACTGTTGTTACAAGGAGGAGGGGAAAAACTGTTCTTCTTAACCTCTCAGGATAGGTCAAGAAGCAATGGGCTTAAACTGCAGCACGAATGGTTTAGATTGGACATTAGGAAAAACTTCCTGTCAGGGTGGTTAAGCACTGGAATAAATTGCCAAGGGAGGTTGTGGAATCTCCATCTCTGGAGATTTTAAAGAGCAGGTTAGACAAACACCTGTCAGAGACGGTCTAGATAATACTTAGTCCTGCCATGAGCGTAGGGGACTGGACTAGATGACCTCTCGAGGTCCCTTCCAGTCCTACGATTCTATGATATGATTCCTCCTAGACAGAAATCTCGAGCTCATTTGAATTCAGCACCACAGATAGCTCACCATGGTCAGAGATTCAGCGCAGAGAACATTTGTGAACTGATCCCCAGCAGCAGAATGCCAGAGAAAATGAAACAGTGCAACCACCAAATATTTTTCCAGCCCAGCCTAGAATATGCTTCGTTACCAGAGTGCGGAAAGCAGAAATTTTAGGGTGAGTGAAGAGAGTAAACAAGAAACACATGACTCCTATAATAGCAGGGAAGGACCGGCATCCCCCCACCATTAACCAATTCAACATTTAATTAGTCATGACGCTGTTTGAAGGTTAATAGTCGTTGGGAGAAATAAGGATTTAAAGACATAAAGAACAAGGTCCTGATTTTCAGGGATGCTGAGCACCCACATCCTACACTGCCACCCACTGGCTTTGTGGGTGCTCAGCACCTTTTAGATCAGGCCCTAAGGCCAAAAGTGTCATACCGAGTTGTCTAAGGTGAGGCTCCTAAATCAATATTGAGGC
The DNA here is from genome assembly GCF_007399415.2 of Gopherus evgoodei. Taxonomy (NCBI): domain Eukaryota; kingdom Metazoa; phylum Chordata; order Testudines; family Testudinidae; genus Gopherus; species Gopherus evgoodei. Next base: position 5,870,895 of record NC_044343.1, read on the forward strand.
ACCTACGTATAAACAGCCTGTTTTTCAGAAAAGCTGCACACTCACATACCCAACGGAAGTTAACGGGAGCAGTGGGCAGCACCACTTTTGAAAAAAAGAATCAGGCACTTATTTAAGTGGGTTTGGGAGCCTAACTGTAAAAATCAGGTTTGAAAAGTTGGCCCGAGTATTTAAGATCCCGTGAGACCTACATTATTGAACTCAATCTCAAAGAGTCAAGTATGCAAGGATTCCAACACAGCTGTGTGTGCCATTTCATTGGCCACCAATTTCCTGTAGGGATCCTTTGGGGGATTGCTTTGCAGCGTTCTTAGCCGTCATCCAAAAAGATTCCCAAACCCTTAAAACTTGCCCCCGAAGCAGCAGTTGCTGATGAACAAACTACAAAGTCTGTCTCCCATCTACCAAATATGACCACTTTGCATTAATTCCATAGCAAGGGGGAATCACCACGGATCTCAGTAATAACCAGTTCATCAGAGCGGTCTCTCAGCGCACAGAGAGAAGGCATCATATAAATATGTAGCTACGGTGTCATTTTAAAAAGGCACCACCAGAAACAATAGGCCAGACATCCCAGGGAAGCAATACAAATTCTGGTAAAATTACCAGAAGAGCAGCTGCACGCTCTGCAGTACCAAAAGCCACATGGGCAACTTGCCATGGGTACAAAGGCTTCAGCTAATTGGAATAAACTTGTTTATCTAAAACACACACCTGCCATAACCCTTGCTTTGACATATCCCTGCCTGGGAGCTCAGCAGCTATTGCTCCACCAGCAGGACCTCACCGGAAATAAAAACCTGCGGCTTGCCCAGGTTTATTTCCCATCTGCAGTTGCAGGGAAATGGTGCCTTTGAGTCAGCTTACAGCAGTCCCAGTCATTCCTTAGGCATGTTTTGATCCTCAGCCTGAACTCTGAGTTTCTCTGTACCTGACAGTCCCAAAGCAAATACACAGAGAGACACACACGCATTTGCAGCCGCAATGAACTGACTCATGCACACGTGTTTGCTCTCGTTTCTAACATTCCCAGGTTGCGTGCATGCTTCAGGGTTTAAACCAAGCTCTATCTACTAGAAATCAGGACGCATCCTAACGTGGTGACAGATTATTCCACATCTGTCTACTGTGGGGTTTCCTGCACCTTCCTCTGTAGCACCAGGCACTAGCCCCTGTCAGAAACAGGATACTGTACTAGATAGACCCTGTGTCTGCCCAGTATGTTTGTTCCTATCAGCTGGATGTAAAACTCTTTTATAACAAACTCTGTGCTATGCTAGTGTTTTATATCCACAGATCTCAAAGCATTTCACAAACATGTTTTGGTGTATTACATCTCTTCACCCTCCTATGTCTCAATTTTACAGAGGGATAAGCTGGGGCTTAGAGAAATTACACAATTAGCCCAAAGCCACTGCAGAACTGGGAATAGAACCCATGAGTTCTCCCTCATCTTAACTTTAAAGTTTAGCTTCAATTGGGGATAAAAGCGCAAACTAGACATTTTTAAAAAGGCACAGGAACAGGAAATACATGGAGAGGGTAACACAAGACAGCTCGTCACTAGGTGGGTCAATTCTGCATTGTATGTTTCAGCATGTAATTTACAAGGTTTTTATCAGATTTGCAACTAGTGATAGGAAACAGCCACCCTGTTGCCTCCTAGTAATTCAATATTTGTGTAAATAGGACCTTTAGCTCCAGAGCATATCTCCCCCTTGCATTTTGCATGAATAATTATAGTGCTCTGCCTGTGATGAGATACATTCTCCAAATGGGTGCGATTATGAAGTGATGTCACATATGCAGATGGGCATGATTTTATCTTAAAATGAGAAAATGGATCTTGCAAGGAAAACATTGCTGGAAACATATTGCATTAGCCTGATCAGATTTTTGGGATGAGAAATATCATTTAGCATAAGCATTTACGTGGAGAGTGGAAATCAAATAAAGCCAAATCCGTATGCACCTTGATATGATTTCTAAGATAAATTCTTCCTGGATTTTGCTCTCTGGGTGTAGGTATTAAATCTGTGAATGTAACAGGATGGATTTGTTATTAATTCTTTTTATTCTGCACCTAAATGCCCCAAGCGATACTAACAAATGAGTCCCTGTCCGCAAAGGGTTTCTAGCCTAAATAAACAAAACAGACAAAGGATGGGAGGGGGAAAAAACACAGAGAGGAAGTGACGTGCCCATGGTCACACAGCAGTTTGGTAGCAGGATTGGGAACAGAACCCAGGGCTCACACCTCCTAGTTCTTTGCCCTTGCTGCTGCCTACCAGATGACCTTGTGATTGAAGCACATCACAACAACCACCACATGGATTTTTATTCCCAGTTCTAACACTGACTCACTGCGTAATCTTGGGCAAATCTCTTAGTCCCCAGTTCTGCCAGGAGCTCTGAAAGAGCAGAGCCTGGTACTCAGGCAGAACTCCACTGGCCTCAGCAGTTTCTGTAACCAGCACATGGATTTGCTGACACAGAGCCCATTGCAGAATCGGGGACTTCAGTGACTTGTCTGCCATAAAATGGGATAGAGGAGGAGGAGATGTTTCACAGGGGAGCGGAGATGCACAATGGATAGTGTTTGCAGAGACTTGACCAAAAGCGCTGCAAACGTGCAAGGCACTGTCTGTTCTTGTCTCTTGTTAAAACACACTTTAAAAGAAATGCTTTGAAATGGCCCCAGTGTCTGTCTGCGAGAAATAGCCTGTGGGGAGCAAGCGTGTTCTTCATGGCACTGGTAATTCCTAATTCTCTTAAACACAGCCCGAGCATTGCCACAGTGATCTCATTATGACAAGGTCAGGACAGACAATGGAGATGACACTACGATGTCAAGATGAAACAAAGAGATGTCAATGCAAGTTATGCTTTAATACCATTTAAACGCACCACCCCAGATAACGTTAGAACAAAGCTACGACAAATGGAATGGGGCGGGAGGGCAGGGGAGAGACACTCAGGGGCAGATTCTGACCTGAAACTACTGGGACTGAATTGATTTCTATGGAACTGATCCTTCATTCTACACTGATGCGAATCACGCTCTTTATGCTAGCTGCTTATTCTGTATTAATGCCTCAGGACAAATGATGTGTGGTGGTAATTGACAAGGAGGGGAAAGGTAGAGCTCGCTACACCAGAGACTCATAGAAAAAGATTAATGACCCTACAGGTTGTTAGACTGGGATTAGTGAAGGTCATATATCAGGGAGCCTTTCCTCTGAGTATCTCGGGCACGTTTCAGCCCTGCAGCATATACGACTCCTTCCCTGAGAGGGACCCACTCCATGGGGAGTGGGGGAAGGGGATCCACTGGATGAGACTCTGCTGGAGAATTCTTGTAAGGAATCGCAGTCAGCGGACAGGAGCTAGAGTCTTCTGAACTGGGGAAACACGACAGAAACACTGACACGCGCTACCACAAGCATGTAACCAGAGGTTACCTACCAGACAGGGCACTGGACTGGGAGTCAGGAGACCCAGGTTCCATCCCTTGTTCTGACACTGACCTGCTGTGTGACCTCAGCCAAACCATTTCCCCCGGATTCTCCTCCCACTCTTTGTCTGCCCTGTCTTTGGGGACAAATCTCTCACTACATATTTGTACAGCCCCTAGTACCACGGGGCCCTGCTCTTGTAGGTGCTGTTTGGATATAAATAAATAAAATCCTCCAAAATTCCCTGTCCTGGAGTGTGGGGGAGACAGGCCCTGCACCCCCGGCTTCCTGCGACTCACCATGACTCTCTGCCAGCCAGTAAATAAGAAGGTTTATTTAGACGACTGGAATACAGTCCAAGCCTGGTCTTGCAGGTACAGACAACAGGACACTGCCCCCTCGGTTAGCTTAGGTCAATGGAGGAGCAGGGAGGCCAGAGCTCTGTTGGGAGGCAAGACCCTCATCTGGGCTCCCTTCCCTTTTCCCAGCCAGCTCCAAACTGAAACTCCCTCCAGCCGTCTCACTCAGCCTCCCCCCGGCTCCTCCTCCAGCCTTTGTCCAGTTTCCTGGGCAGAGGTGTAACCTGACCGCCAACCCCTGCCCTGGGTTCTCATGTTACGTGCTCAGGTATCCTCCCTCAAGACAAGTCTGCCATCCCCAATGCAGCCAGTCCCAGCAAAACTCCCCTGCAACCTTCCCAGGTCAATACTCCCCACTCAGTATTCAAAGAAAACAGTAAGGACACTCCCACTTCGTCACAGCCCCACACACAGCTTTGGAATTCAGTTCAATCCTCTCGTGAAATGCCCATATAAACCGACAGAAAGCAGCAGCAAAACCATCAAGGCAATAAAACAACCCATTGGTTCAGGAAACAAGGTGAAGTTGCTACCACGACAGAGGGGCTGGAACTAACTGCAAGACTTTCTGTCCGCCGCATGGGTGCTCTGCATCTCCTACTCTCCAGGGGTGGAGACAGCCTGCATTGCTACTTGCAAAACGCTGCCGGGGAGAGACGCAGGTAGAGCAGGAACAGCAAGGGAAGGAGGAAGAAAATGGTACCCAAGCTGGCTTAAGCACCCAGATGTCTCGTGACAGCCGCATCCTCTGCACAGTCTTTTGCCTTGGAGAGTGTGGGTCATGTGCAATTTTTCAGCCCCCAATAACAACACCCACAAAACCCCACATAGCTGTACAATATTTGATCAGCTCATACGCCTCCCCCCAGCAGTTTGAATTTAACTCTGCAAACACTGGGACCAGTCAAAGCTCTCCCGGGGCCTTGGCAGAGGAGGTTGGGGCCAGGGGGACAGAATACCGTATGACGCGCCAGATGGAAACGACACACACTGTGGCAGTAGCTTGCTTTCTGCTTTGTGAGTCCCAAGGGGCCCTAGTCCCACGGTGCTGGATGAAAATCTTGCTAGGAAGCCTCAGCACCGAGGACCTGGCTTCATCCAACCTGGGGAATTAAAGCTAGGAACACAATCTGGCCTCATTAAAACACCCTGCAGTGCAGGAGGGGAGAGACACACACACAAAGCTGCTGCATCACTGATGTTTAAATAAGGGGAGAGACCAGATCCTCGGCCGCTGTTATGCCCACCCGACCTTCCACCGTTCTGTTTACGTGGCCAGCCCAATGCTGATGGCAGGGAGGTGCCGTTCCCCTGCACCAGCTGTGGAATGTTAGACTGAGGGGAGCGGGGCACCACTGGCCTGGGCCATATTTTATTCCTGCTCCTTGCAGCTGCCTTCCCATTTCTGCCTCTCTGGGAGCGACCCCTGGACAAAGCCGGGTCTCTGAACACTGCTGGGTCACTGTGATGGCTTCCCATTTGGTCACAGGCGGGAGGGCTAAGAGGTTCAGAGGCCTCCTGGGTGGAGGAGAAGCCCAGCCCTGGGGAAGGGCTGAGGGATACCCTTGTCAAAGGCACCCAGCTTGGATTCCTCACTCCCTGTCCCCAAGGGAAGCCGGAGGCCTGGTGCCCGCTCAGATGGGGCTGCGGCTTCAGCTGGGGATCAGGCTCCCGCGCCCCCATGGCCAGACGGGAGGGGAAGGTGTAAAGCAGAGCCCAGGCTCCGCTCAGCCCCTCCACCCTCCAGAGACAGCTCAAGGTGCCCTCTTGACAAAGCATCGCCCGGCCTCCCAGCCAGCCCTGGCCTCTCCCCCTGGCGCTCAGCTTCCTCTCCACCCCGGAGGGGCTGATCAGTGGGATCGGGGGGAGGATATGAACTAGGTTCCCCTGACCCTCTGGCTCCCCCAGAACCTGAAGTCGCTGTAAGAGTGGATGGTCCTGCTCCTTCCTCCAACCTGGGCTCTCTGCCCCTCTCTCTCCCCACCAATCCCGGGCTCACACTCCCCCCTGGGGCTCCCTGCCCCTCTCTTTCTGTCACCCCATCCTGGGCTCCTCCTCCCCCATCCTGGGCTCCCTGCCCCTCTCTTTCCATCAACCCATCCTGGGCTCATCCCCCCCCATCCTGGGCTCCCTGCCCCTCTCTTTCCCCCCTCATCCCAGGCCCACACCCCCTCTGGGCTCCCTGCCCCTCTCTTCCCCCTCCCATCCCGGGCTCCCTGCCCCTCACTCCCCCCCATTCCGGGGCTCCCCCCCCCAGGCTCTCTGCCCCTCTCTTCTCCCCCCATTACGGGGCTGCCACTCTCGGGGTCCTTGCCCCTCTCTTCCCCCCCCCATCCTGGGCTCTCTGCCCCTCACTCTCCCCCCATCCCGGGCTCCCCCCGGGCTCCCCCCGTCTTTGAGGTCGCTGCAGGGGTGATCTGCCCCCCCCGGGGTCCCGCACCTGAAGTCGCTGTAGGGGTGGATGATCCAGGCCCCCGCCGACTTGACCCGCTCCTGCTCCCGCTCCACCGCCTTCTGGGAGCCGAACATCCGCAGCGAGAACTTGTTGACCCCGGGCTGGAGCATGGCCCCGAGCTGGCGCTGCATGAAGCTCGCCTGGCTGCCGCGGGGCTCGCCGCCCTCCTCCGGCCCCCCGGGGGAGCCGCCCTCGGGCTCGGCCCCGCTGCACGAGAAGGAGACCTTGGGCTCCCGGGGGGGCTGGGGCTCGCCCTCCGGCTCCCCCCGCCGGCACTCCCCGTTCGGGGAGCCCTTCCCGGCCCGCCCGCTCATGCTGCCGCCCCGCAGCTGCCGCTGCCCGCGCTTGGCCCCTTGGCCCGGCCGCTCCTCCGGGCCCGGCGCCCCCCCGCCGCCGCTGCCGCCGCTGCCCGTCCGCATGCTGCAGCCACCGCCTCCCTCGCCCGGCCCGCCCGAGAGCCGCAGCCGGCGAGTGGCGAGCCCAGCCCGGCCGGGGGGCGGGGAGAGCGAGCGAGCCTGGAGAAGCGGGGGGGCGGCTGGAGAAAGCGGGGAGGGAGAGAAAGAGACTGGGAGAAGAGGGGAAGGAGGCAGGAGGGATGGAGGGAGAGTGGGAATGAGATAGAAGGAATGGAGGGAGAGACAGAGACTGGGAGAAGAGGGGAAGGAGGCAGGAGGGATGGAGGGAGAGTGGGAATGAGATAGAAGGAATGGAGGGAGAGACAGAGACTGGGAGAAGAGGGGAAGGAGGCAGGAGGGATGGAGGGAGAGTGGGAATGAGATAGAAGGAATGGAGGGAGAGACAGACTGGGAGAAGAGGGGAAGGAGGCAGGGGAGATAGAGAAGAGGGGAAGGAGGCAGGAGGGATGGAGGGGGGAAGGATGGGGAGAGAGGGAAGGAGGCAGGAGGGGTGGAGGGGGGTTGGAGTAAGGCAGGAGAAGGGGATAACACTGAAGAAAGGAACGTAGAGAGAGACAGACAGGAGAAAGGGGAAAGGGGGGGCAGTGGAAAGGCAAAGAGAAAGGGAAAGCTGGAGGGAGAAAGGAAGGAGAGAGGAGGGACCCAGGAGGATAACAGAGCAGCTTGTGACAGTGAAATGAGGGCAGGGGAAGAGGAAGGCAAGACAGGAGGGATGGGCAGAGGGGATAGAAGAGAGAAAAGGGGGGAGGGAAATGTGAGATACAGAAGTTCCGCTGGGAAAAAGAATTCAGGTTTGAGCCTTCAGTCCCCCCCGGAGTCCCCTCTTGCTGCTGGGTCTTAGCAATGCAGCACAGCCCCCTCCCCACCCCCAGCGAGCAGCTGAGATGTTGTGCATGAGTCCTAAATCCCTGTGGAGGCCCAGATGACCAGGTCCAGGGGTGCTAAGGATGACACCTCCCACCACACACCTGCTATGAGTTGCAGGGGTCTCAGCGGCAGGCTGGGGGATTATGGAATTGCTGTCTGTGCCTCAACAAAGTGCATTAGCCTGGGCCCATTCGTGCCGTACCTCGCAGCGACTATGTTTGACTTTCTCTCCTTAATGTTTGTTTAAAACGACAGCTACATCATGGCAGTAGAGGAGGCCTGCCGAGGAGCTGCAGGGGCCGGAGGCTGCTCATTCTGTGCCCAGGGTCTAAGTGTTGGAAATATTCAGAGGAAAAGTACTTACAGGGAAATGTACTTACTCTGCGTGCGTAATATTTCCCTATCTGGTCTTTCAGCTAAAACACTGGACTGGGATGCAGGAAATCTGGATTCAGTTCCTGGCTCTGTCACAGTCTCCTTGGGCAGGTCACTTAATCGCCAAAGAGTTGGTATCATCTTAACTTTGCCATTTAAAACAATAAACAAACCCAGTTTTGAAATCCACAAGCCCAGAACATTATAAAAGTGACTCTCTGAACACTGCCCTGCTGTGGGAGTCCCACATGGTCTCTCTAGGCTGTTCCAGACCAATTTTCCTCCATTTGTCAACCCTAAATTAACTTTACCCTCTGCAAACTCAGCCTGAAAACTGGAGACTCTGCAGTGTTTGACCTCACTGCCATGAGGAACAGACAATTCTGCAGCCAGAATTTAGATGACAAGTTTTCTTAATGGTGCATGAAGCAAAAAAATAATGTTTTTCAGCCCCGATAAAGTGCTCATCTGTCATCTCAAAGTGCTTTACAAAGGAGGTCAGCATCACTCTTCCCATTTTACAGATGGAGAAACTGAGGTATAGGGCAGGAAAAGGAAATGACTTGCCCATGGTCACACAGGAAGTTTGTGACAGCCCAAGAGTCCTCTGTCCTAGTGCAGGTCACTGTTCACTGCCTGTCTCTCTCTGCTCTGCAGGGCGAACAGGATTAGCAGCCATTTCACGCTAAGAAACTAACCCTCTCTGACACACACAGAGCCAATATGGTCTGCACTTTCATTAGATAGATACACACCCTGTATTGACCTTCCCCTTGTTTGATGCCCTCGATGGCTTAAAACCAGCCAGATCGGCTGGGGGCTGGGACTTCATTCACCATCACGTCAACTTTTGCAGCTGAGACCCTGACCCATAAAACCCAGGTTTCATAATGGAAGCCACTTGCAGATCCTTAGGCACTGCCTGCTGGTGCTGTAGTACTCAGAGTTAATCAGAGGACCTGGGAAACAGCTAAGGCTTGAGGAAAAAGTGACACTGTGGGACAATTTCATCTTCCGACTCCTGGTGTTTTATATGAATCCTTTGCCCATCTTTGCATGTGTGCTGAGTGGCTCCAGTTCAGAAGAAAAGTGCATTTTATGGAGGATTGCTGCCATTTTGGGGTCGAATGCTGAACGATGGGCGTTAATCATCCACTTGATAGCTCCCAGGGGAATCTGCCTGCATCTCACAGCCTGATCTCACAGCCCTGAAACTGACAGCCCCACCTTCCGCTGCAGGTTCCCCACCCGGCCTGTGTTGGAAGGGAATGGAGATGAATAGCTTTCTTTATGGTGCAATGTGTAAACGGTCCTTAAGGGTTACAGACATTTTAAGAACTAGTTGGCCAATTTTCCCTTTCTCTAGATGGCCAGGGATAGGCAGGGTGAGGTATCAAACTGGATGGATCACTGTATATACCTGCACAATGCCTGGTCTGTTTCCTGAATGCTATAGTCTTCTCGTTTGTTCGTTACAGAATTTTGTCTGGGTTAACACAGTTTAGTATCAACAATACTAAACAGTCAAAGCATACATAGGAATTGCCTCACTCCCACCATTGAAATACAGCTGCTTTCATGGTGGGATGTAGCAATTCCCTATCACCGCCTCCCACTGAGAATTAGAACAAGGAAGGAATTAAAAACTGCCATGGTGAGAGTGGGTAGTTAGAGATCAGGGGATCAAGCTGGACTATTCAGAGCCAGAGCCTGATTTTGAACACTCTGAAGGTTGGTTGGGCCTGTCTAATTTTAAGTAGGCAGGATCCAGAATGGACTTATGTGGTCAGGATCTTAGTTTTTACATCTCATCTGAAAGACTCGAAATTCTTGCTAGCCGTAGGGAGACGAAGAAAGCAGAGGGTAGATTAGAGCAGCCCAGGGGTTGCTCTCATTTAGACTGAGGGCCGGGTAGGAAACAATAGGTGTGATTACACTACGCCTATGGTCTTGAAGTGGACGGAAATAGCCTTCCCAGTTGGTGCAGAACAGGTGCAAGGGATCTACACTGGCCCAGCTCTCAGTCCCTGGTGGAGGGACTGCTCCAGGGGCTTGACCAAAGCATACTTCCCTATTCTCTGCTTCCCAGAACCCACAGAGAGGCCAGGGAAGCAGACCATAAGTTAGAGCAGCCCTGTGGTGACTGGCAGCCGGGCAGGTTTCTGAACAGCGCCCGAATAAGGGAAGCGCAAAGGTGGCTTAAAGACACTTTAAACTGTCCCCAGCCCATCCTTGCTCCCCAAGTGCAGGAGTAATTGGGAATCAGACTCTTAGTCACTGAGCCTCCTAGCTCAGGTTTTGTGTGCAGAAAGAGTCTGAGCTTCTGAGAGGTCTGGACAGAGCAGTGGGGAAAGCGACTTGAGAATTTCAGCTCCTCTCCTGGGATACAGACCCAGGCATGGAAGCTCAGGGGTCTATCAGCCAAGAGAAAGGAAGCCAAGTTGTAGCAGCATGTGAGAAGCCCTAGGGAGTGGCCATTGCTGGACAGGGAAGACTGAAAATGACTTGACACACAGCAGGATCCCAAGACCACGTGGGCAGGTATCTCAGGGCACAGCTAGCGCACCCACCACCGCAGGACCTAGACACCAGCCTGCCTGGCCCTCGCATCACACAGAGACATAAAACCAGACTGGCAAGTATCAGAGGGGTAGCCGTGTTGGTCTGGATCTGTAAAAGCAGCAAAGAATCCTGTGGCACCTTGTAGACTAACAGACGTTTTGGAGCATGAGCTTTCGTGGGTGAATACTGACGAAGTGGGTATTCACCCACGAAAGCTCATGCTCCAAAACGTTTGTTAGTCTATAAGGTGCCACAGGACTCTTCAAAACCAGACTGGAAGCTGTGTGACAAAGTGGGAATAGTTTTGTGTGTCCTGTGCCTGCCTCAGTTTCCCCTCTAGGCGGCATTGTTACCCAGTGGGTGGCAGGGGACTGTTTGCTCTCAGGGAAGGTTAGGAGACATAGATGTGGGTGTCGCCTAGCTCCCTGGGCCTTAGTGTCCATACCAGTGGAGTACCTGAGAAGCCAGTGGCAAATCCAAATGCTAGGACATTGGCACCTAGCAACCAAGGACCCAGAGGGAGAGGGAGATCAAAGGACTGGCAGGTTGCGGTGAGGGGTAAGATCTGATTTCTGGAAGGAGCCAGGGCTCTCCCTTGAGTGTGATGAAGGTCAGATGGACAGAGATGGAACCAAGGGCTTCAGTACAGCTTGGCTGGGCTCTGGGCCCACCAGAATGGACCATGCTTTAACCTTCAGTTCTCTGTGCTACCCTAAGGACCTCCCATGCTGGGTTCCAGGTGACTAGCAAGCCCCTGTGAATGCTGGGCCAGCTGCTTTAATCCCTGACGAGTGGACAAATCTGTCCCAGTCGGGCTGGCTGAACAGAGCTCACTTTGTGGAGCAGGGGCGCTGAAGGCCCAGAGGTCCAGACCAAGGAGGTGGTGAAGCTGCATGGCTTACCCTGGAGGAATAGGGACACTCTTTGGGTGTCTGGCCCACTGAAGGGTTCCTCCTAGAGACTGTTCCAAAGCTGGGGCCGCAGCACCGATCCTGTGGATCTGGGATAAGCTGCATTTCACACGCACGCTGCCACCTGCGTGGCAAGGACAGACTCTGCCGACCTACCATACACACACACCCATATATTACACTGCCCCTTATGTCACACACAGATACAGTTACACACAGCACCAACCATGAGCCCAAATGCATGCTCATGCATAGACCCCCATGCTATACCCTGCATTACCCTACTACAGCCATCCCTCATGCTACACCCTGCATTACCCCACTACAGCCATCCCCCGTGCTACACCCTGCATCATCCCACTACAGCCATCCCCCATGCTACACCCTGCATCACCCCACTGCAGACATCCCCCGTACCACACCCTGCATCTTCCCACTACAGTCATCCCTCATGCTACACCCTGCATCACCCCACTACAGCCATCCCTCATGCTACATCCTGCATCACCCCACTACAGTCATCCCCCATGCTACACCCTGCATCTCTCCAGTACAGTCATCCCTCATGCTACACCCTGCATCTCCCCACTACAGTCATCACCCTTGCTACACCCTGCATCTCCCAACTACAGTCATCCCCCATGCTACACGCTGCATCTCCCAACTACAGTCATCCCCCATGCTACACCCTGCATCTCCCCACTACAGTCATCCCCCATGCTACACCCTGCATCTCCCCACTACAGTCATCCCTCATGCTACACCCTGCATCACCCTACTACAGCCACCCCCTTTCTTCACCCTGCATTACCCCAATACAGCCATCCCCCTTGCTTCACCCTGCATCACCCCACTACAGTAGCCCCTGAGCTACACCCTGCATCTCCCCATTACAGCCATCCTCCTTGCTTCACTCTGCATCACCCCACTACAGCCATCCCCCTTGCTTCACCCTGAATCACCCCACTACAGCCACCCCCTAGCTACACCCTGCATCTCCCAACTACAGTCATCCCCCGAGCTACACCCTGCATCACCTTAATACAGCCATCCCATTTGCTACACGCTGCATCTCCCCACTACAGTCATCCCCCGAGCTACACCCTGCATCACCTTAATACAGCCATCCCATTTGCTACACGCTGCATCACCCCACTACAGTCATTCCCCATGCTACAACCTGCATCATCCCACTACAATCACCCAAATGGTATAACCTGCTTCTCCCCACTACAGTCATCCCCCATGCATCCCCCCAGCTGCACACATACACACTTACTATATGCTACAGCCAGTGTTACTCCCCCAGCTCTACACAGACGCTGCAACTTGCATGACTCCCTCTCTTGCATACCAGTCTATTACCTGCACCACGTGCACAAGGATAAACACACACCCGCAAGCAGCAGGTTGCCATCTCCATCACATACAGGAGACTCACACGTGCCAGCAGCATCCTCTGTTTACAGGCTCATTATCAGGCCTGCCAACAAACACATTCCAGGGACAGACAGCCAAAGCAAACCAGACAGCAGGACACGCCACACAGAGAAAATCATCCATGGCTCAACGCTGCACTGGGGAGAATCTTTCGGCCTGAACTCTGCATCCACCTCATTAGCCATCTGGTGTGTGTGTGTCTGTGAGATGGAGGAGAAGGGAGCGGGAGGAGACCCTGAAAGTGATTTGATTTTTATGGAGACTTTTGGGGTCAGTTGTCCTTTCTGGCAGCTGCGGCTAGCTGTGTGTGTGTGTGTCACAAGCCGACAGCCAGCCAAGGGCCCCCATGTGCTCAGCCCCTAGTGCCAGTGGTGGCTTGTGGACCAAGGTGTTTGCCTAGCAAAGAGGTTCACACAGGATCAGTCACTGCAGACAGCCCTGGCTGAGGCAGTTTGCATGGAGCGAAACATCCTGCTGCTGCATGTGGCAGTCTGGAGGGGTTTGGAATCATGTGGCCTTTCCAGAGACAGACCAGGTGAGGAGAGGGCAGGTTAGACAGCAAGGTGAGAGGCATTAGAGAGACCTGCCAGAAGAAAAAAGGAGGAAAGGGAGGAGAAAGAGCGAGTGTGAGGAAGAATGCTCCAGAGGTTAGGGCACTAGCCTAGGACTTCTGGGTTCCTTTGTCTGCTCTGTTTGATCTGAGGCAAGTCACTCAGTTGCTCTGTGCCTCAGTTTCCCATCTCTAAAATGGGGCTTATAGCCCTGCTGTACCTCACAGGAGTTTTGTGAGATGCTCAGTGTATCACCACGCTGATGGGGATCGTATGGGTACCATAGACTGATGTGCCTGGGCGGGGAAGTGGGCGGTATCACAGTACGTGGAACCATAGGAGCAATTTAGTAAAGAAAACCATTACAGCCACAAACAGGCTTCCACACAGCTTGAGTGCCAGTTTTGTCTCCCATGTGTACCAGGGACCATTGTCTGGAACTCTACACAGCACCCAGAGACATTTAGTGGCTGAACAATGTACTACATGCAAGCCTCTTGGGGCAGGTGAGAGCACAGAGAAGAGGATGCACAGATGCTGATAAGAAGAAAAAGGAAAAACATGCACACATGTTCCCAAAGGGCGTGGGAGACACATTCTGTCTCTCAGCCCATCTCCTGACACTGCCAGCCTGGCTGGTCTTCTGGACACAGATTCACAGCTGACTAGGAGCCTGTGTAACTGCCTCATCTCCTCCTGCACCATTTCCTTCCAATTTTTTTGTCACAATCACTTGTTGCAGCTGATCTTAAACTATAGCCTCCTGGGGACTGGGCCTGTCAGCACAGCACCCAGCAAAGGTGGGCTCTTGTCCAGACCGAGGTCTCTGGGCACTACCACAATATATGTACCGGAGAGAGAGTGTCCCGTTTGCTGACGGCCATCTGAAGCTGTGGGGAGAGTTGGGCCTGCAGTAATTCTTTGTTCCCCTCCCTCCAGCTGAAATCAGAATCTTTTAGCCTTAGACCCACCAGCACCAACACCTCTTTGGGAAGCCGTACCTGGTGCCCGGTCAGCCGAGCGGGAAAGAGGGGACTGGCTGCGTGTGTCCTGGGGTCAGAGCTGGGACCCTTCCCTCCTAACTGACTCTGCATCTAAGCTCACGAGAAGATGCAAGCCCGAGCCCATCCTATGGGAGAAGAGACTCACTCTCCCCCATCACGCCAGGAACTCCCTGCAGAGTGAAACAAGAGGGTCCCATCTCTCAGTACAGTTGGGCCTGTTTCGAGCAGGCTGGGTGGAGAGAGGGCAAGGACCAGAAACAATTTCCCCTGGGGCTGATACTACAGCCACAGGGCTGGGACAGTCACTGGCTTTAGCTGCTAGTGGTAAGAGTGGAGAGACTTCTAGTGTGGGGGATCGTCTCTCGACTCGGCCCCTACTGGTGGGTATCTGAGCCCCTCCCGCTTGTTTAGGGGTTTGTGAGCAGTGCTACTGTACAGGGGGGAAACAGGCCCGGAGAAATGGATTAACTTAGCCAGGCAGTCTGCAGCGGAGCAGGGAACTGAACTCAGATCTCCCAGGGCAGTGCCCTAACCACCAGTCCAGCCTCTCTCTCACCATCACCTGCATCAACGCTGCAGACGGATGCAATGTTCATCCTCCTTGGGTAGGGCCCTCAGTGCCACTTGCGCCTCTCTTGGTTCCCTGAGCTCCCCCACCCCAGTGATTCATGGGAAGAATTCCACTCCGCCCCACCCCAGGAGTGGCCGAATTACTGACCCGATCTAACAGCCTGTTGGCTTCATCCTGTCCCTTCCACCACTGCCTGGACCTCGGGAGATTTCCCCTCCCCTCCTTATGTCTCGCCTGAGTCTGTTACAAAGGAGAAAGCTGGCGGATCTAACCCCAGTTCCCCCCCCACACACACACTCTCTGCCAAAAGCATTTTGCAGCAGACCTTTCATTATGCTGAGCTGTCTGCTGGGCCCTCTGTGTCCTCGCATGGCTCTCTCCTGGGCATGTCACATGTTAGCATAAAGGGCAGATGGGGGAGGCGGGGGGCACAGCTTGCTCGCTCCACAACTAGAGGGCTGGACCAGCACAAGGCAGAGTGCAAGGGGGTGCATCCAGAAGGCCTGGCATGAAGTTCATGTCAGTTACCTGGTAGGATTTTTTTCAGAAGATCTTTAGCGAGTTAAGAGTTCTAGCCCAGCCTGCACCTTCCTAAGCCGGATCTGATGTAAGCATGAGACAAATCCCTCCCTTGATTTCCGTGGGGCTACGCAGAGGATCTAGCCCCTGAGCACTGAGGGACTGAGTCGCCCAGGCCCTGCACCTTGTGTCAGTTACCCCAGCGTGAAATGTTACCATCGATGCAAGAGAAGAATCCTGTGCTGGGACCATCCTACGCAGGTGGAAATGAGAACACGAGGTGGGGAACTCGGATCCTGGACTTCATAGTCAATGAAGAGGTCCTATTCCTGCCTCTGCCGCTGGCTCACTGGGTGACCTTGGGCGAGTCACACCCCTACCCCCGCTTCTGTGCCTCAGTTTCCCCACTTGTACCATGCAGATGACAACATGACCTTGTGTGAAGCGCTTTGCTATCTCTGGATGAAGAAGGCTGGATGATGATGATATCTCTCTGGATGATGAAGTATGTCTAGAGTTAATCTTTCAGAGTTTTATTATTTCCATTACTACAAGGCCAGAGACCCCAGCTGTCAGCAGAACCCTGGAGGGAGAGACACCTCCTGTGCTGAGAAGTTTTGGCAAGACAGACAGATATGGATGGGAGAGGGGAAAACAGAGACACAGAGAAGTGACTTGCCCAAAGTCAAACAGCAGGGCCATAAAAGAGGTCCTGCGTGCCAGGCCAGCACCTGCTCCAGTGCTCCACCCTGCCTTTCTGCTGCCAAAATGGCAGTTCCCGTTGGAAGGCGCAGAGTTCTCAGTGGAGACAAACCAGCCCCGTTGTTAGCCGGTTGCCTCGTGACCATGCTCTGGCATTTTCTGCCAAGCTCGGCATAGCTGGAGTGTGCGACGGACCATCACACCCAAGACTGTCTCCTGGCCTCTTGGGGCTATTTCTGTCCCTTCCACTTTTCCTCCATACTCAGAAGTGGAAGCAGCTTCCACGAGGAACAGTCATTAGCTTATAGGCAGCCTCCTTCCAGCCTGGGCTATTTCTTTCCCGTCCTCCCTGATCTCTTCTGGGCTGCAAGCAAAACCGAAGCAGGGCGAAATGGACACAGTTCTTGTGTTTTAAAACCAGCCAGGGGCTGACAGAGGAGCCCTGAGCACAAGGCGGTTTCTCCACCTACCAGCTCCGCAGGCTGAACCTGAAACCTGGGTTATAAATATTCACATATTGTTTCCCTATTTAGACCCTTTGCAGGATCCGGGCTCGCTGCTGGCAGGTGGGACAGACAGAGGGCAGGAGGTGGCTGCAGAGCAGGAAATGGAGAAAAGAAGAGGAGGAGGAAGACAGAGGGGATGAAGGCCCAGTACAGATGCACGTGACACAGGAGATAGGGGCCCAGTCCTGCTTCCTCACTCAAGTGGAGACCAGCAGAGGGGACGTTGGCCGGGCTCGCGGCTGGGCTGGGATTGTCTGAAAGCACATTGGAGTTTCACAGAGAAGTATCGGAGACACTAGCTGATGACGAGTGTTTGCAGGTCTTAGCACAAGGGGGTGAGGGGAGGGGCAGGAGAATCGGTGGGGAGATTCGGTGCCTCCAAACAGAGTCTCGACCTATGGACAGACACAGCATGGCCTAGGGCTCTGAGCACAGCCATGGGAGGCCTGAACTCCACACCTCTAGCACAGTGTGACCCAGGGCAAGTTGTGGCCCAGCTCTGTGCCTCAGTTTCCCCACCTGTAAAATGGGGGCGATACCGCTTTGTCACCTGTGGGGTTGCAGGTGGCCACAGGGTGCCAAGCACATAACAGCTCCAAGAAATGCTTGGCTGAGCTAAAGGCAAAGATAACAGGGGACTGATTGGCAGCCTCTTCCTTTGCCCGGGCTCCTGGTAACGGACTTGAGCAGAGCAGGAAGGGGGGCAGCTCCCACAAGCCCGCCTTGTGGCCGGGCAGCTGCAGTAGCCTGGCGGTGGGTGAGATCCAGGAGGGTACAGGAGACTCAGCAGAAGCTACTCCATCATTTGTCTTTGCCCAGCATCTGCAGGAGAGCAGTGCCCTCTGCTGCCCAGCCTGTGGAACCACAGACAGATGGAAATTGGAATTGGCACTCCAGACCCTGCACTGAGTAAAGGCGATATTCCCTGTAACCCCCTCCATCTTATACTGCCAGCCCTTTACTTCCCCCAAGCTAGACTTGGGTGGCGGTCAAGTCTCCAATGACCCGCGCTGGTGCTAGGGGGTACCGGGCTATTGGAGTCACCGTCTGCCACACAACTCAGTTCCTGACCTCTGCGCCGCCTTTCAAAGCCCCAAGGTGCAGTCTGGGGACAGAATCATTGCCCCTACCATGGCAATTGGACCTGAGCCCCAGCCCAGCTCCTCAGCTGCCTTCCCTAAAATGGTCCCAGTCATAGGATCTCAGGGTTGGAAGGGACTTCAGGAAGTATCTAGTCCAACCCCCTGCTCAAAGCAGGACCAATCCCCAGGCAGATTTTTACCCCAGATCCCTAAATGGCCCCCTCAAGGATTGAACTCACAACTCTGGATTGAGCAGGCCAATGCTCAAACCACTGAGCTATCCCTCCCCCTCTGAAGAAAGCCCTCTGCCCCCACAGTGTCCGCTTGGCCAGAGATTTCACTGTAGCAGCCATCAAAGAGAGACTGGAGATACTGGGACAAAGGACATCCTGGGCTCCAGGCTCTTCAAACCAAACTAGCGCTGTTGGGTAAAGTGAAACTTAGCCAATATCACCAAGCGGCTGAAAAAAGAGCCTTTGGAGATAAAGACGCAGCCCTGGCATCCTGCTGTAGAAAGAGCTAAGAGGAGGAGAGACACCAGGCCTCCATCCAGAGCTTGAAGGTGACAACCTGGCTCCACTGAAGTCAATGGCAAACTCCCATGGATTTCCATGAGGTGTAGTTTTCACTTTTAGTCTGGTTTATCTGAAGTGGGCACAGCCCGCAGGGCAGCGCTGAGACCTTGAAACCTGCTGCATGCAACAGGAAGACAACCTCGCTGAATGGATCTCGTTACGGCCTTAACGAGGGAGCAAAGCCCAGAGCAAAAGGTAAGTCAGAACAGAGCGCAAAGAGGATGACCCTGAATGGACCCCAGGTCCTCTGAAGCTGAGAAACTCAGAGAGAGGGAAGCGGTAACTCAGGCTGTGGAGTATGCCCCCCCGGGGGGCATGGAAGAATGTTCGCGGGGTGTGTGTGTGTGGTGAGAGCAGGTGGCTTATGCCAGTGCGGCGGGGCCTGGCCCAGGTGGAGAGGAAGGGCCGTGTCCACCCCTGACTCACCTCAGCGGGCCACCCAGCCTGTGAGTCAGCGTCAACATCTGCCATGCCGATTTCCACTCCCCGCAGCCTCCTTGCCCAGCACTGGCTCTGCCCCCCAGAGTCCCTGGCATGCACCTTCCCCCCCAACACCCAAGGGGGGAGGGGCACATATTGGCCCTTGTGGGGCAACCTGGCTACAAGATAGGCAATGCCTCTGGCAAGTAGCTGTGCGTTTGAAACGTGCAGGTGTAGGGAATTCAATTCAGGCTGGGCTAAAGTCTCCCCTAGCTTTATGGGGAGGCTAACAAGCCTACTTTCCATGTGTCTGTTTTTGTCTGGCTTGAGGGAGGGGTGCAACCCCAAATTGTCAAGTATCAGAGGGTAGCCGTGTTAGTCTGGATCTGTAAAAGCAGCAAAGAATCCTGTGGCACCTTATAGACTAACAGACGTTTTGGAGCATGAGCTTTCGTGGGTGAATACCCACTTCCTCAGATGCATGTAATGGAAATATCCAGGGGCAGGTATATATATGTGTGCTAGCAAGCAAGCTAGAGATAACGAGGTCAGTTCAATCAGGGAGGATGAGGCCCTGTTCTAGCAGTTGAGGTGTGAAAACCAAGAGAGGAGAAACTGGTTCTGTAGTTGGCAAGCCATTCACAGTCTTTGTTCAATCCTGAGCTGATGGTGTCAAATTTGCAGATGAACTGAAGCTCAGCAGTTTCTCTTTGAAGTCTAGTCCTGAAGTTTTTTTGCTGCAGGATGGCCACCTTAAGGTCTGCTATAGTGTGGCCAGGGAGGTTGAAGTGCTCTCCTACAGGTTTTTGTATATTGCCATTCCTAATGTCTGATTTGTGTCCATTTATCCTTTTCCGTAGAGACTGTCCAGTTTGGCCGATGTACATAGCAGAGGGGCATTGCTGGCATATGATGGCGTATATTACATTGGTGGATGTGCAGGTGAATGAACCAGTGATGGTGTGGCTGATCTGGTTAGGTCCTGTGATGGTGTCGCTGGTGTAGATATGTGGGCAGAGTTGGCATCGAGGTTTGTTGCATGGATTGGTTCCTGAGCTAGAGTTATTATGGTGTGGTGTGCAGTTACTGGTGAGAATATGTTTCAGGTTGGCAGGTTGTCTGTGGGCAAGGATTGGCCTGCCACCCAAGGCCTGTGAAAGTGTGGGATCATTGTCCAGGATGGGTTGTAGATCCTTGATGATGCGTTGGAGGGGTTTTAGCTGGGGGCTGTATGTGATGGCCAGTGGAGTCCTGTTGGTTTCTCTCTTGGGTTTGTCTTGCAGTAGGAGGCTTCTGGGTACACGTCTGGCTCTGTTGATCTGTTTCCTTATTTCCTCATGCGGGTATTGTAGTTTTGAGAATGCTTGGTGGAGATCTTGTAGGTGTTGGTCTCTGTCTGAGGGGTTAGAGCAGATGCGGTTGTACCTCAGTGCTTGGCTGTAGACAATGGATCGTGTGATGTGCCCGGGATGGAAGCTGGAGGCATGAAGGTAGGCATAGCGGTCGGTGGGTTTTTGATATAGGGTGGTGTTAATGTGACCATCACTTATTTGCACCGTGGTGTCAAGAAAGTGGACCTCCCGTGTAGATTAGTCCAGGCTGAGGTTGATGGTGGTCTCAAAACTACAATACCCGCATGAGGAAATAAGGAAACAGATCAACAGAGCCAGACGTGTACCCAGAAGCCTCCTACTGCAAGACAAACCCAAGAGAGAAACCAACAGGACTCCACTGGCCATCACATACAGTCCCCAGCTAAAACCCCTCCAACGCATCATCAAGGATCTACAACCCATCCTGGACAATGATCCCACACTTTCACAGGCCTTGGGTGGCAGGCCAATCCTTGCCCACAGACAACCTGCCAACCTGAAACATATTCTCACCAGTAACTGCACACCACACCATAATAACTCTAGCTCAGGAACCAATCCATGCAACAAACCTCGATGCCAACTCTGCCCACATATCTACACCAGCGACACCATCACAGGACCTAACCAGATCAGCCACACCATCACTGGTTCATTCACCTGCACATCCACCAATGTAATATATGCCATCATATGCCAGCAATGCCCCTCTGCTATGTACATCGGCCAAACTGGACAGTCTCTACGGAAAAGGATAAATGGACACAAATCAGACATTAGGAATGGCAATATACAAAAACCTGTAGGAGAGCACTTCAACCTCCCTGGCCACACTATAGCAGACCTTAAGGTGGCCATCCTGCAGCAAAAAAACTTCAGGACCAGACTTCAAAGAGAAACTGCTGAGCTTCAGTTCATCTGCAAATTTGACACCATCAGCTCAGGATTGAACAAAGACTGTGAATGGCTTGCCAATTACAGAACCAGTTTCTCCTCTCTTGGTTTTCACACCTCAACTGCTAGAACAGGGCCTCATCCTCCCTGATTGAACTGACCTCGTTATCTCTAGCTTGCTTGCTAGCACACATATATATACCTGCCCCTGGATATTTCCATTACATGCATCTGAGGAAGTGGGTATTCACCCACGAAAGCTCATGCTTCAAAACGTCTGTTAGTCTATAAGGTGCCACAGGATTCTTTGCAACCCCAAATTGTAACTCAAAGGGGGAGAGGGGCAGCTCAGCTCAAAAAGTTTGCAAACCACCGAACTAGTTACATTTCCGGTGTGGTTATGCCCCACTGGTGATCAGAAAAAACTACAAAGCAGATTTTAGAATTATTCTGAGCATATCTGGGGTTTACAACATGCCCGAAGCTGGGAATGGGCGGCAGGAGGTGGATCACTTGCTGATTCCCTGTTCTGTTCATTCCCTCTGAAGCCCCTGGCACTGGCCATTGTTGGCAGACAGGATATTGGGGCTGGGTGGACCTTTGGTCTGACCCCGTCTGGCTGCTCTTGTGGACAATATAACAGCTGTAAGGGGCACGTTGTTCAGAACCTGGAGTTTGGTTTCATTCACACCAGAGGAAATATTTTGTTGTGCATTGAAATAAAACGATTGTTCAGTTATTTGGATGTTTAACTTTGGAGTTAATTTTTGCAGCTTGCTGCTAGTTCTCGGGGTCAGCTTGACCACACTTCAGACGGCTCCGTTCTGCATGTTCGGGCAAGAGCTGCTGTCTGAATAGTGCATTCCGGTGAAACCAGCGTAACGACTTTAGAGTAATACTTGGAGGAACTTAGCGCCTTCGGGCTTTAGTTTGTATGAATTTTGATCATCCCAAGCGACATTCATCTCCTCTCATTTACCCATCAGGTAACTGGCTTTATGTTACTTCCTGTGGCTTTTATTTGTCTCTGAATGTCTTTGTTTAGTGAAGCTTCTAACTGGAAGACTTCTCGAATCATTGCCTTTAGCCTAAGCCCCGTGGACTCCAAATGCATGTGGGAGGAAGGTCTGAAATGGTTTGCAGACATTACATATCCCTGGGGGCTTTGGTTTGGTTTTGCTTGCTTTGGGTGAGAAGTCCCTACGGCAGAGCCAGAAATAGAACCCAGGAGTCCTGAGTCTGAGCCGCCTGCTCCAACCACACTCCCTTCCAGAGCTGGAAGTAGAATCCAGGCGTCCTGAACTCCCAGTCTCCTACTTTAACCCAGTGACCTCCTAACTTTTTACCTCGTGAGACCCCCCCCCCTTACCCAGAGCCAGGGCAGGGAGTGAAGACTCCACTTTGGGAGTGGGGGACACAGACAGGGGTAAGGGGCCAAGGCTGGGGCCACAGCGCAGGGTGGGGTTAGGAGCGGAGGCTTGGCTGGAGGCCGAGGCCAACAGCTGGGACTATGCACAGGGCTGGGCTGGGGCCAGGAGCAGAGCTGGGTGGCGCTCCCTCCCCACCCCTGTGGGGGATAGTTCCACCTCCGAACATTCCTCCGTGTCCCCCCAGGAGGCGAACCTCACGATTTGGGGATCTCTGTTTTAGCCATTACCCATGGGAGTAGAACCCAGAAGTCCTGGCTCCCAGTTCCCCGTTCTGATCACACGATCCCATTCCTCCCTTTCACGTCTGCTATTCAGCTACACTGGTGCTTTCTGATGCCGTTATACGTTTTCTCCTTGAGACACAATCCCACCCCAGGCTCATACTCGGCTCCCTTTGGCAACCCCCTAGTGTGGGGGTCTTGCCTGCCCCTGGCCTTCCATGGGGAGCTAAAGCCGGGCAGGTGGGAACAGAGGGAATCAAGCAGCAATGCAAGCGCAAGCCTCCTCTCTGTCTCCCAGAAGCCCCAGCGTGGTGACTCGGGGGCTGCTCTGCTGGACTGTTTCTGGCGGGGGGGGGGCTGGGTTGGAAAGGTCACTGGTTGGGACAGGTAGAGTCAGTGGCCAAGAAACAGGGAAGTCAGAGGGTTCTCAGGGATGCCCCCGTGTGGCACGGTCTGCTTCTAAAGGCGGATGAGCCTGCTCGCTGCCATGGTCCCTTCCTCCTTCTGGGGGCACTGGTGCCCCTCTGCCCATCACTCTTGTCAGCACACACCCTAAGACCCTGCCTGGCCACCTGCATCCCTGCTCGATGCTGCTACAGCCACAGGCCCGGGGAGAAACCCCTCTTTCTCCAGGGCAGGTCTTGGGGTCTCACTGCCTCCGAGACTGAGCCGCCAGACTCCTGCTTCACACCGTGAGCTCAGCCCAGAGAGACCCCAGGTCAGACACACACCTCCGGGGGTATTTGCAGGGACACCAGGCAGCCTTTTCAAAGCAGAGTCGGGTTTTCCAGGCAGCTGGCACCCAGCCCTGGGAAATCCTTAGGTTAGCACAATCCATTCTAACCAAGCTGCTGTGGAATCCATTCCCGCTGTCTCTCTGCCCTGTTGTCAGTCCCAGGTGAGCGCCCTGCGTCTCTCCACAGGGCAGCCCTTAGTCCAGCCATCCGACACTTCTCCCCTTTGTTCTCGAGCTGGCAACTTTGCCCTTCATGGCTCAGCAGAGAAGCAGAACCATCTCCCTCCGCTTGGCAGCTCCCTGTGAATGTCCCAGCCATTGGGGTTCCCACTGTCTGTTTGGGTTCGCCCCCTTGAGCCAAGTCGGTTTCAGCACGTTCCAGCCTGGGCCTGAACAGCCCATTCTTCTCAGCCCAGCCGGCACCGTGGCACAAACGCCCCTGGCTTGGGCTCTGCCCGCTGGCTCTCAACGCCAGTACAGAAGGAACTGGAGGCACATGGAGAATTCATAAAAATATTGCAGAAAATTCCCACTTTGTCACCCCCATCAGAGCAAAACTGCTCAGCTCCCAATGGTCTCCAAAGGTAGCCTGGGTCTTCACACCTTCTGGGCACTCGATACACTGCACAAAGACACCTTGAAACACATTTAGCTGCCCCTTCACAGGATGCTTTAGTCCATGCAACCCCCACCCGTATGGAAAGCTTCATCCTGGGTGCAATGATTCCTGACGCATATGACATTAGCGCCTGTAGCCATAACAACACTGATTTATTAGCTGGGGAAACTTTGAAGTTAAGGGCAATATTTTCGAGTGGCTTTGGTCAGTAAAAGCCCTGTTTTTGATCCCACCTGTCAGCCTCCAGCCTCCACTTATCAAAACATCTCATGGTCCCCAAAGTCACTTAGCATCTGGTTTGCAGTCAGCAGAGACATCTCAGTGCCAAGACTGCCCTATGCTGCTGGGTCCCTAGGGACTAGGGGGAGGGATATGGTAACCAAGGTGTTGCAGTGACTTGCCCACCCCAGAGGGGACTGGATTCTAGCAGACAAAGAGGGGATGTGACAGCGGCTAGGGCATTGGATAGACTGGGAGAAAAGAGTTGAGTTCTGTTCCTGGGTCTGCTGCTGACTGGCTAGTACTGCCCTGCTCCATGCCTGTTCTTAACCTGGGGTCAGATACAGAATCTCAGGGTGGAAAGGGACCTCAGGAGGTATCTAGTCCAACCCCCTGCTCAAAGCAGGACCAATCCCCAGATGGATTTTTGCCCCAGATCCCTCAATAGCCCCTCAAGGACTGAACGCTCAACCCCGCGTTTGGCAGGCCAATGCTCAAACCACTGAGCTAGTCCTCCCAGCCAAGGCTGACAACACAAAGACAGCATTAGATGCCCTTTCTGGGGGTGCGAGACATGCCAGAATTTTTTAGAAGGCAAATCATCAAAAACACAAATTAAGCACAGGCACGTAAGTACAACTGCTTTGTTTCATCAAACCTCTGTATTTATTAACATTATACATTTTTAACAATTACTGTAATATACAAACAAAAATATATCTAGGCTTAAGGGTGCAAGAACATATTTTGAGACCCAAAAGGGTGCAGGCTACAGTAAAGGTTAAGAACCACTGATTTAGACTAACTCTTTGAGGCAGGGACTGTCTCTGTACAGCGCCTAGCACCTTGAGCTCAGCTGGGGGCTCTTGCTGCTCTGATAACCCAGATCCCAAGAAAGTAGCTGCCACTGCAGTGGGGCGTGATTTGGGCCAAGGTGGCCTGCGGAGAATTAAAAATGTCTAGTAAATGTCACCCCCCCCCACCCCATTCAATTAATTGTGACAGCACTCCACCGAGCAGGGCACCCGCCGCCTTAGGAGGCACCCAGCAGCAAAGGGAGGTGATCTGCTCGCCCAGCACGGCACTGGCAGAGCTGGCAGCCCCTGGGAGCATAGGGCCTCCATCCACCGCCCTGCCAGGAGGGGATCCTGGCATCACACAGGCTCAGCCCAGCCTCTGGCACGCAGGGCTGCTGCAGCCCCACAGAGGGCAGCACAACCATGGGTCTATTTCTCCCCCCTGCCTCGCCCAGCCCAGCCGGGGGTTTGTTTTGCTGGGGCCCAGCAGCATGGACCAAAGACACAAACTGAGCTTTGTGTGGCTCTGCCAGACAGGGGCCCATCGTCTGGCCTGCAGCCGTCAGGCTTTGGAAACAGGACACTATGTACACCGCTGCCAGGGTACAGGGCGAGCCAGAGACAGGCACAGAGACTGCCCTGCGCAATCCACTTGCAGGCAGCTGAATCCTGCAGGCCAGCTGCCACCCCAGGTGTGGGGGCAAACGGGGCTGCAGCCACACCCCAGGAAAGGAAACTTGCCATGCTGCCAAGGCAGAAGTGCCCAGCTACAGCCGATCAGTGTGTGTTTAAGCAACGGCCATTAGTGGTAAAGGATCAGAGAGTGCCCGGGAAGCGCTCAGGAGAACCTCAAGCTTTGTAACAAGGGGAGCACAGTTTAGTGGTGAAAGCCGGTGACTGGGTACCCGGTCTCCTGGCTGCTATTTCTAACTCGGCCTTTGACTCCTTCAGCAACCCCTGTACCTCAGATTGCCTCCTGGGGCAGGGGAAGAGCTAGTTCACTGCTTGAGATCCCAGCAGAAGAGGTGCCTGGAACAGACCAAAGATCACTGTAAAATCCCTGACGCACGTTGGGCATGTGGTTTTGATCGGACAAACAGATCACTCCTCTCTCCCCTGCATTCTCTGCTGATGAAGATGGCCGGGGTGCAGCCAAAGGCCTGGGCTGCCCCTTAACCCACCAGCAGTGGCTAGAATCCGGTGCTGGTGGAGATGATCACATTCCCCCGACCGTAGATGCACCCTGGGACTGGTAGTAGCACCGTAACCAGCCGTGAACAGCCTAGCCCGGGAAGGAGCGTTGGAGGAGAGTCCCCCCATCTCGCCCTTCTCATGTACAGCCTGCACTGCAGCATTCCTGCGGATGTTCACTGCAGAGGATGCGGGATGTTCCGTCACCGCACAGGGCCCCTTCTTTCACTGCTTAATCGATGCAACGCCTGCTAGCTTCTGGCTGGCCTGAAAGCAGATTCCCTCCCCACTACTAAAAGCTCTGATGCTTTCCCTGGCCAAGGGACGTGCAGCCCTTCAACACCGAGCAAGGAAGTAAAATCTTCAGGCTGCGTCTACATGTATAAAGCTACAGTGGCGTAGCCCCAGCGCTTCAGTGTAGACACGCACTGGAGCGATGGGAGGCAGGCTCCTCACGGGAGTTAACCCGCCTCCCTGAGAAGTGGTAGTTAGGTAGGGAGGTTACATTGGCAGAGCTACATCTTGGAGGGGGGGTGCGTGTGTGTGGATGTTTCACATTCCAGAAAGACGGAGCTAGGGATGGAAGTTTTTGGTATAGAGCAGCCCTTTAATTTAACGTAGGAGCCTAAACTACGGAGTCTGTGCCTCCTAGTGTAGACGCAGCCTGCACTGACAGAGGCGTTTGAGCCCCACCTGATCAAATGCTGGTAGCTATGTGGACAGAAGCCCTTGTCTGCTGACACAACTGCATCTACGCCAGGGGTTTGGTCAGTGAAATTACATCGATCCGGGTATGGGGTTTTTCCCCATAACCTGACTGACCAGGCTAATCTGCCGATAATCTCAGTTTGGATACCACAAGCGTGCATGGTCCTCTTCACATCGAGGGAGAGGCAGACTGGGTATTAAACCCATATACTGGCCACATACGAGGCTGGGAGGCTGGTGGTTAGAGAAGCCTGCATGTAACTGCAGCTGGGTGCATCCCGACCTGTGTGAATGCTGGTGAAAGTGCAAGTGTGGAGGGCTTTGCGGCTTGGCCCAGTAGCACACTGTGAGAGCAAGCCTGGGCTGGTGGGGTCAGAGGGCTCACTGGTACCCAGGGCCGGCTCTACCATTTTTGCCAACCCAAGGAATAAAATAAATAAAAGCCACCCAGACTGTGCCACCTCAACAATGACCGGAATGCCGCCCCAATCATGTGTTTCCTCTGCTGGTGCCTGGAGCCGGCCCTAGTGGTACCCCAGGAGGAACCCGTCACACTAATACGCTGATATAACTTTTAAGCATAGACTAAGCCTTCCTTGACTGGGAAACTGAAGCACAGCAGGGTTAAGGCCAAGAATTTCAAGGAGGCCCCTTGTTTTTGAATCACCTGCAGGCCTGGTCTCTGGAGGTGCTGAGCACCCACAGCTCCCATTTGCTTCCCCTGGAACTGGGTGTGCTGAGCACTTCTGAGAATCAAGCCCGAGAGCCTAAAATTGGGTCCCCATAAATCAGTGCTGGGAATTAGAACAGCTGCCAGCCAGTCCCTCACTCCATCCTTCACAGATGACCTGCAAGATCTTCTCTAGCTTTAACATCCATTTTCCTTCCTGCTGATGTACAGGGAAGAACTAGGCAATAGCCATCACCTGGTTCAATTTGTAGATGAATGAACCTGACATGAGTTTTCTGCTCAGACTCTTTGGGCTTGTCTACATCACAAAGTTGCAGCGCTGGTGAGGGAGTTACAGCGCTGCAACTTTGAAGGTGTACACATCTGCAGGGCATCACCAGCACTGCAACTCCCTGTTTGCAGCGCTGGCCGTACTCCCGTTTTGTCTCGGGTGTAGAGGATCCAGCGCTGGTGATCCAGCGCTGGTAATCAAGTGTAGACACTTACCAGCGCTTTTCTTGACCTCCGTGGAATAAGCAGGTATCCCAGCATACCTGAGGAAGCCTCTGGTAATCAAGCTGGTCTCCTTCCCGGGTTTGCTCTCACGTTCCCCGAACCACCCTGCAAACCGCAGGGAAGGAGACCTGCTTGCACAGGGGTTCGGGGAACGCGAGAGCAAACCGGGGAAGGAGACCAGCTTCGCCGCGGTTTGCTCTTGCGTTCCCCGAACCACCCTGCAAACGGCAGGGAAGGAGACCTGCTTGTTCGGAGAACGCGAGAGCAAACCGGGGAAGGAGACCAGCTTCGCCGCGGTTTGCTCTCGCGTTCCCCGAACCACCCTGCAAACCGCAGGGAAGGAGACCTGCTTGTTCGGGGAACGCGAGAGCAAACCGCGGCGAAGCTGGTCTCCTTCCCCGGTTTGCTCTCGCGCTCCCAGAACAAGCAGGTCTCCTTCCCTGCGGTTTGCAGGGTGGTTCGGGGAACGCGAGAGCAAACCGCGGCGAAGCTGGTCTCCTTCCCCGGTTTGCTCTCGCGCTCCCAGAACAAGCAGGTCTCCTTCCCTGCGGTTTGCAGGGGGGTTCGGGGAACGCGAGAGCAAACCGCGGCGAAGCTGGTCTCCTTTCCCGGTTTGCTCTCGCGTTCCCCGAACCCCCCTTGAAGCCGCCCAACAGCACTGCAGTATGGCCACATCTAACACCACTTGCAGCGCTGGTTGCTGTAAGTGTGGCCACTCTGCAGCGCCGGCCCTATACAGCTGTACTAATACAGCTGTAACAACCAGCGCTGCAAAATTTTAGATGTAGACATACCCTTTGTTGCAATGGCTCACGGACCTTTGATTCCCCCCTGTACCCAAGCCTGCACTTCCCTACTCCGCACGCGTGACCCTGATCACTAGTGGACAGAAAAGAGTTCCCTTTCTCCCCTCAAGATGGATGACGCGGTTCGTGACAGGGTAGCCAAGGAGCTCAGGAACTGTGCTGGGATGGGAGAGCCGGGTGACTGTGGGTAAGTCCCGAACCCTCATTTTACAGATGAGGAACCTCTGAATAGGGATGCATATCGCCGCTTAAGCGATACAGAGGGAGAGTAACTATTCTTCATACAATTGCTATGTCTCAGCTGTGCGATGTCCTGTTTTCCTTCCTCCCTGCCCTCTCCTACCCCAGCTCACTGGGGGGCAGGGATAATACCATTCTCCTCTATAAGCACTAGGAGGACGGGGGCGGAATGTTTCCAGCGGGTGGTTTAATATTTATACTCCCTCGGTGCTGTCCACCCCATTTTGATAAGCTCCAGCGTTTCAGAGCCTTGAAAACACTGGGTTGGAAGGCCTGATAACAGGCAGATAAGATTTCACAACAACGATTGCAGCACTGCTTTTGGAGGCTTGTCGGCGCTTTGATCCTTGCCAGCAGGAGTGAAGGACGGGCTGTGCTGAGTGTCTATCTTCCTCCTTTGCTTTCGGCCCCATGCAATGGTCATTTTATCAGTGCTTTGCAAAAGAAAGAAAGAGGCACTTGCTTGGGGCGGGGGGGGGGTATCGGCAGCAGCAGCTGCCTCCGGCACTGGCTCAGAAAGGCCAAGAGCCCAAAAGGGAGAGTTTACATGCCTTTGAAAATCCCAGGCTAAGGGAGTCATGACCCCAGCACCCATTGGTGCCCTAATCCCAGTGAATTTCAAATGACTGTAGGGCCCCTGTCTTTAGGCTTTCATTTTAGATTTTCAAGAAGGGGTGGCAAGTTAAGATACCAAAGGCAGGGTAGGCTGGCTACCCCTAAGAACTAAACACTGTAACAAGTCTAGAAAACCGTGCTTGTGTGTGTTACGGCAGCACCCAGCAGCTGAGCCAGGGACTAAGATCCTGTTGTGCTAGGTGCTGTACAAAGAGTCCCTGCCCCCAATGAGCTTACTAGAGATGTGGCTTGGGTAGGAGAGTGCAGCAAGGAAAATTCCAGCCATAAACTGCTATTCATAATACTGCTACTGCTCAGCTGTGCCTTCAGGGGCGCAGGCCCTTGTTGCTTAAGCAGCACTCATCTACGGCTGCCCAGGACACAGATCGCAGCATACAAAAACCAGGGGGAAAAATAGCACCCCCTTTTCAAGCAACTTTATCAGCCACTGTTAGAGGCAGGATACAGGCTATACTGACCACTGGTCTGATGCCACACGGCCATTCCTGTAGCTCATGCTAAGGAAATCCCCATGAAAGCCTCAATTCACATCTTGTGAGGAACAGCGAGACACCCTCGGCTTCTTGTTTACAAGCAGTGAAACCTGAAACTAAAAATGTCTCCTTGCCCATTGTTTGGCTTGCTGGATGCATTATGGACCAAACTTCTTGGGAGGGATGCTCCAAGAGAAGGGAGCAGGCTGGCTGTTGGAATAAGGGGGCTGCAAGGGGGATAGCTCCCTCCCGGGTGACAGGAATGGGTTCAAGAGGAAAGTGACTGATCACATATCAGACACCTCTGGACTTTAATCAGTTACCATCTTCAGTTATGCAGCATCCCTTCCACACCAGCTGAAGGTGGTAGGGACAGACAATGGGTACTTGCAACTGAGATTCATTTGAGGCTCAAATCAGCTCCTACCTAGTTAGATGTCCACAAAAACCCATTAACCTGAGTAATAAATGGAATTCCGGGTGTGGCAAAGACTGAATGTGCCCCAGCTACCCCTTCACGCCCCCAGTAACCCATCCAGGTCAAGATGGAGACAGCAGTAAGCCTAGACTTCTGCCAGTGCCTGTGTTGCACGCAATCCATGGAGAGGGCCTTCAGCCTCCAGCCATACTCATCAGAATTGTGCTCATTCAGAACACCCACAACATAGTGTTCAGTCACCCTATGAGGGCCACATCAGATCCACAGCTCCAGAAGAGGCAAGGGAGAATCTGCAATTTTGGACCACTCAAAAGGAACACCACTTCACCTTGTGTGGGCCTGTGGCAGAGGGGATCCCAGGAGAAGCACTCAAGAGACCGAAGGTCTTTTCCCAGCTCCGCTGTTAGCCCATGGGGTGAGCTTGGGAAAGTTGCTCCTTGTCAGTACGTGCCTCAGTTTCCCCATCTATAAAACGGAGGCTAAAGCACTTCGCCAAGGAAAGTAAATATTGAGATGTACTGATGAAACGCTCTCTGTAAGAGCTAGGGAGGATTACACAGTGCAAGCCATAAGCATTTGGGGATCCAAGTCCAACCAGCCTGAAGTCAAGGTCTGACTCCATGTCTCCAAACCGCAGCGATCTTGAGAGGTGCCCATGACTGATGCTGAAGGTGGCATAACACTGCAGAACAGATTTGTCCTGCCGTGATGGCTGCTGGCCTACCGGGAGCTGAAAGCAGGAATCAGAATTCACACAAGCGGGAACAGAAAAAGGAATAATCTTTATTTGTGAAGTTTGTTAACAGATGGAATATTTCAATGCTAACCCAACAACACGGGTGATGAATACAGACTGCGTGGCGCATTTGTTCACTTACAGGCGCCTAGTCACAGAGAAACACTGAGATGGCTCGAGCACAAGGAAACATGCAGTTAAATCTGCTCCCCGGCAGATCTGAACATGAGCCCTGCAGCCCAGCAATCACTCCAAGACTCAGCCCCCCCCATCCCACCCCAGTGTAGCGACATTTAAAAAGAGA
The DNA here is from genome assembly GCF_007399415.2 of Gopherus evgoodei. Classification (NCBI taxonomy): domain Eukaryota; kingdom Metazoa; phylum Chordata; order Testudines; family Testudinidae; genus Gopherus; species Gopherus evgoodei. The sequence continues at coordinate 5,902,676 of NC_044343.1, forward strand.
CTAACAAAACAGTGTGAAATAAGTTAACTAGTCACATTTGCTCAGTTGCCAGCTTTCAAAGCTACCCCCTAAGTTGTCTTTGTTGTTTAAGAGGGTAAATAACGCAGGCCTGCTGAGAGAGACAATGGGGCAGGAAGCCCATGAGAGTAGCTATGGCATTGATCAATTGCGGGGAAGGGAAAGGCGGGGGGGGCAGGGTTTGGGTTCCTGCAGATTTCAGAGGAATTCCCACCCACTCCCCAAGAGATGGAGCCAGACACCCCTCTTGGTGCCACAGAGAGGTGCTCCTGAGTGGGAGCGCACACACCACCCAATCCTAGCTCTGTAAAGTATCTCTTCTAGCCGGTGCATAACAGGCTTCCTCGCCTTTGGGTCAGATCAGGTCTCCTCTGAAAGGTCATGGAAACAGTTTCTCCCTGACATGCACAAAACAGTGCAGGATGACAGGGCTCCTGGGAGGACATGGCATGTGGCCTGCATCCAAGGTTCATGCTTGCCTACATGGAGATGTCAGTTCTCTCTTTAGCTCCCTGCAGGGCCTCTGACCAGAAATCAAGGAAGCGGGGCAGAGGCACTTTGACTCCTGGAAGCGCAGTGTCTGCGGACACACTCCAACCCCTCCCCGGACACCTCCCCCCCCCTCAATTAACTTTACAGACTGCATAAAGCCAGCAAGACACCACACAGGTCACGCTCCCACCTCACCCTCCCTAAACCAACACTGAGATATAGGACAAAAAGACAGCCAGTGACCAAAGACTACCAGTAACAGAGGGGCTAAAGTTTACAGGTAGAAAAATCCTCCCACCGCGCTTTTTTAAAAAAGTGTATATTTTAGAAGCTACAACTGAAGTTTGTTTCTTTAAAAAGTGAAGTAACTGAATTGCAAGGACGCCCTAGGATATTCTTGATGCTACTTTGCAAAACAAAACGTCCAGGTGATCTTCTCAGATACACACCACCTGACAGGAGAGAGAAGCCAGTTAGCCATTGCCGGGAAGTCCCCAGCCCAGGCAGTTTTATTTCAGACAGCTATGGGGGCACTGCACTCATAGGCAGTACAGTGGTTTAAATGGCCTAGTGGTGAAGGCACTGGACTGGGACTCAGGAGATCAAGGCTCAACTCCCAGTTCTGTGTCTGTGTGTGTGTGCTGTCAGGCAAATCACATAGCATCTGTCCACACAGCAGTGGGGAGGCTGCTTCTCAGTGTGGGTAAACAACCACTCACTAGCTGTGCTCAGGGCAGCAGGCTAGAAACAGCACGGCCGCAGCAGCATGGGCTAATCAACTGAATACAATCCCCTGGTTCTACACACTGATGCGGCTAGTCTGAGCTGCTGCCCGTGTGCGAGCTCAAGATGGGCTCGCACGTTGGCTCACCTGCACTGGGAAGCACCCCCCCAAGCTGTGGCGCAGACACACCCTAAGGCCTTGTCTACACTACGAAGTTCCATTAGCAAAAGTCTGACGCTTTAATTAAAATCGCCGTTGCAGGTCCACACTAGCTCCTTGTGTCGGCAGAGCGCATCCACACAAACAGCTCTTGCAAAGACGCAGAGCAGTGCATTGTGGTAGCGATCCCACTGTGCAACTGGCCACAGGGCGCTTTGGGAAGGGTTTGCAACACCTCACAGGGCAGGGACAGCGTCACATGACGCAGGTTTCTCAATCCCATGGTTCCAGGGGCATCCTAGTAGATTGTCAGCTGCTTTTTCAACCGAAGTGTGGGGGGGGAGGGAGAGGAGAGTGGCGTGGCAGGGGAGACAGTAGGCTGACTGTCCTATGCTGAGGCAGGGGGAGAGTGACGAGCCCACACACCCGAGCCACCGGCTCTGCTTGGCACAGCAGTCTCTCGCCTTGCCTGCCTGCAGTTCTGAGATTCCCTCCGAGTTCTCCCACAGCCTCCTCAGCTGCCAGGAGCAGCATCCTGAGCAGCTCTGAGCTGCTGGTGCTGAGGAATGTCAAAGCAGCCCAGCAGTCCCATGAGGCCAGAAGTAGCTTTGTAGTGTATACGCCTTTTGTTGGCAACGTAGTGTAGACAAGACCTAAGTCTTCGCTCCCTCTCCAAGATGGAGAGGCTCATCCTTTCTCCCACCTTTTGTCTACTTAGCTTCCTTGGGGCAGTGACTGTGTTACTCTGCCACCGTGCCTAACACAGGCGTTGTTACAACTAGCGACTATTAAGAGTCCGTTTAAGGCCAGAAGGGACCACCAGATCGCCTAGTTTGACTGCCTGTGCATCATAGGCCACCCAGCCCCTGCACACTAAACCCAACAAACAAAATGAGACCCACGTATTACAGCCCAGAGACTAGACTGACATCACAGACAGAGAACAGGAAAGATGGAGGCGCACCAGGGCCTGAAGCCCTGCAGTTGGGCAAAGGAGCTTAAGTGAGGACCCTGTCCCCAGTGTTAATGATTTGGGCTATTCGCATGAGGGGCAAGGGATTGTTTTTTGTTTGTTTTTGTTTTTAACCACTGTCCCTTTGATACAATGGCTCCAAATCAGTAGCACACGGACCCCTGCGAAGCCGTAAGTACCTGCTGTTTCCCATTTCCTGCTGCCTGTCTGCATCCACTAGCTCCCAATGGGTGACACCAGACCCCACAATCCATTACCCAGGGCTGGAGCTGCCTACGCTTCCAGCAAGAGGAGTTCAGCTGGCGGTGGGGAACCCCAGGGGCAGAGGCAAGGGAGAGCAAACTACACCACGTTCTGCAAAGTGCAGACAGCTGAGGTTGTTGCTGAGATGCCTCACCTGGCCGCCCGCTCCTAGTTAGCATTTCTCTGGCGGACGTTCTTGTCCTTGTGGTTTGGGGGATTGCTTTTCCTAGGAAAAGGGGGAGAGAAGGCAGTGAAAGGAGAGCCAGGACTTCCTAGCACAACAAAGAAGTAACTGCCTGGCTTCGTAGAGAGCTAAGGAGCCAACTCCCTCCTCACTGATGGAGCATGGCTCTAAAGTGGACAGATGTAAAGACAGGCATCCAGGACACAGCGAGACACAGTTATGAGCCACCTGAACACGAAAGTCTGCTAAAGTCACTGTTCCCAACTGAATACCGTGAACAAAGACCACACTGATGACAAGCAGTTGGGAAGGCGTTTCTGGGAGCCAGTTGGCTTACTAGGGCAGTGGCTCTCAACCTTTCCAGACTACTAAACCCCTTTCAGGAGGCTGATTTGTCTTGAGTACCCCAAGTTGCACCTCACTTAAAAACGACGTGCTGACAAAAATCAGACAAAAAACATACAAAAAAAGGGTCCCAGCACGCTAGTACTGAACCATGGCTGACTCTCACTTTTAACATATAATTATAAAAGAAATCCATTGGGATATAAATACTGTACTTGCATTTCAGTGTACAGAACAGTATGAACAAGTCATGAAATTTTAGTTTGTCCTGACTTTGCTAATGCTTTTTATGTAGCCTGTTGTAAAACTAGGCAAAGAGCTAGATAAGCTGATGACCTTTGCTAACCACCAGGGGTACATGTACCCCTGGTTGAGAACCACTGCACTAGGGCACTGGCCAGTTTGTTCATGCCCACAAGTATGCAAAGCACATCACTGCCTCTGTGCCATGTCATATAATGAGAGAGTTGGTACTCACAGTGGTGCAGACCCTCCATCATCATCTTCAGGCCCAGGATCGCATAGTAAGAAGGAAAAAGAAAGGTCAGGATGCAGCCTTTAGCCAAACGTCACGTCCTGTGCACCCCACCCAGCCACCGGTCCCCGAACCTTAAGAGCCAGCATTCTGAACAGGCCTTTCTATATAGGCTGCTGCATATTGGCAGAGATTACAGTTAAGATGCCGTCCTATCCTGAGCATCCCAACAGGCGATATAGCTGTCAGTTCAGCAGGGTCTAGGGATTTGAATTTAAGGCCAGAAGCAGCAAGAGTTGTATTGTTCCTAGGTGGTCACCTGTTTTTTGGCAAGCAGTGGGCTTGGCTGTCCCACGGATCCCCCTTTCTGGGATCCCTGAGGACCAATAGCTGCCAAGGAGAACTAAACTTCACCCCCAACCCGGAGGAATTCTTGTACCACATTAACTGAGGTGGATCTGAAAGCCACACTGCTGGGGATCCATGAAGCAATGCCTGGGCAGCTGCTTACTAACAGTCAAAGCTGGAGCGTAAGCAGCCTTTACAGCTTCAGTGTGCTTGGCATAAAAATCAAGCCTGTCACTCCCAAGAAGTATAACTCCTCTTTGGCACAGAGCGGAGTGACTTGCCGAAGTCAGCAGCAGAGCCACAATTACACATTTCCGGCCTCAAATACTGGACGTCGATCCAGCCGAACGTCCCAGAGCCCAAGCACTAACACACCCAGACCCTGACAGCAAGCAAAGATTGCATTAAATTAAACAGGAGACTTTCAGGGAAGTAGGGGGCAGCATCAGAGGTACTGTGCCCCCGTCCTATACACATTCTGCCAAACACCATGCGCTGGCTACATCAGCAGCACTGTAACTAGGGAAAGACATCTCCGGTGTCACCTGACTCGCTCAGACCTTTCACCAGTTCATTGGTATCTGCCACCCTTTAACAGGAGAGGGCTGAGACACATCATTTCCATGGCCCACACTTCCCCCACGTGCCGCCCAGCATTAAGGCCCAGGGAACTGCAATGGGGCACTCTGAAGATGATATGCAGGTGGTGAGAGGACTGATGCAGAGGGACAGCAGGAGCTGTCTCTTCCACTTACCATGTGAGGTCCCACCCAGCAGCAGAGAAGGGAAGAGAGTGGAAAGATAATGCCAGCAGGGACATTGGTCACAGCCATGTTCTCAGCCATCCCAGAAACCCACCCACCACATAACCTTTTGGGCTCAGGATAAGCTTCTTGCAATTCCCTTCATCAGAGGGCCAGAGTTTGAGGCATCTTTTTACAGAGGCAGAACTGACTGGTCTGCAGCTAATTTTAGGAATCTACAATCCCCCTTTCAGAAGTTCTTGGGAATGTCTGCTCAAGGGTTTCCGATCAGATGACCCACACTACAAGTTGCCGAGTAATTCTTCTCTGCAATGTGATTGGCTACTACCAATGTGACACATCACTGTAGTAGGAAGAGATGGAGGATCTCAGACTTTTGGCTACGATCAGGGATGAGTTTAGCCAACACAGGTCCAATCAGAGGCTGTATCTATCCCTGGCTGGGGCAGGAGGCACTGACCAGAGCAGTTTTCCCCTTTAACAGCTGATCAGAAACCCCTCCGGCAGCATCTCTGCAAGAAAGGAAGCCCCCTCTGAAATCAAGGTACTTTCATCCCCACCCTACCCAGAACTGTTACACCCATATGCTGCAGAGTTCCTGGGTTAGACGCGACCCCTAAACTCCAGGTGCACCTTACCATCAAGGACCTCATCTGGCTTTCTCCTTTTCTCATAGATGAAAATGATGGTGACGAGAATCAGCACCTCAGCCACAATGCCCAGAAAGGGCCAGAGTGCTGCCAGGCGACTACGAACCCGCAGGCCCACAACAGCGCCGCTGGTGCCCAACTCATTGGTGGCATTGCAGATGTACTCGCCCGGGTCCTTCTCGATGTCCAGGTTAGCAATGCGCAACTCTGTCTTGTTCCCGCTGGACTTGATGATGAACTTCTCTGTGCCATTGATGATGGCCTGGAAGGGGGGGAAGGAAGCGAATGATCAGGGGCAGTCTCTTGTGACTGGACCACTAGCAACTCCACCCCACACAGATCTGCCTCGCTCAGATGCACCTTCAGAGCTGCCTACCTCAAGGTTACAGCTCCAGGTGAGGGATAAGCTGCCACCCTCCCTACCACTCTTCCGGGAAGAGAGGTCCCCCCCAAAATGCTCACCTCATTCACATCACTTTTGATCTTGTACCAGGTCCACTGACTGACAGGAGGATAAGAGTTACACCTGCAGATCATAACGCCAGTGTCCCCCTCGTTCCCATGCTCAGATTTCTTGTAGGCCGTCACATGTGGCTTAACTGCAGAGAAAGGCAGCTCAGACAAGAGGGACTTGGCCAGCCTGCTTGGGCTGTGAATTCTATAGGCCAGCTAGCCAGCGCCATGGGCAAGGCAGCCATAGGCTTATATGTCAGCCCAAGAAACAGGCCTCTGGCTCCCATCCCTTCTCTCAGAAGGCCGAGCATTCGAGGTGCTTCCCAGGCAGGCGATGAGAGATTCATGGCTCAAGACCACCTGATCAGCTATTAGTTATCTTCACCCCTGCCCATACGTCCATGGGGATCATTCCCTTTGTTCAGGAAGGCAGAAGGTTGATGCATCTTTGGTTCTGTTTCCCCAGGCAGCCAAACTGTTCTGTTTACAAGCCGCCTGAAACTAACGCTAGAAGAAGCTGCCTAGTAGGAATCTATCCCATTCCTTCCCCATTTACTACCAAAAGCAGCTGTAAATTGCCAGAGTTGAGGGAGCAGATCTGTCCACCCCCTTTACGCAAGAGGAGATACTAAAATAGTTACCTGTCACGTACACAGTCCTACTCACAGGGGGGTCCGTTTCAAAGATACACTCATACACCCCTGAGCTGTCTCCATTCACCTCCCCTATTCTGTAAGAAGAAAGGGACATAAGCAGGGAGATTTAGGGGATGTCATGGTCTGTCATACTACCGGGGCAGGGAGACCATCCCATCATTAGCTCAGAGGCTGGAAACAAACCGTCAATTCCAGGCTGTAGAAAGCAGGGCTGAGCTTTCACCTATGGGAAAGAGAAATAGGCTGACTTTTCCACTTAGGCACTTGAATTGGAGCTAAAAAATATGAAGCCCATCCATATGTTTAGCGGAAGCCCTCCATACAAGCCTTCCCTCCCCTTAATCTGTACTGGGCCTAAGGTCTGTCAACTCACAGCACTGTCCACCCAGGCCAGATTGCTTAGTTTTAAGGTCCTACCCAGACAGATGAACCTGTAAGCCCACCATCCAGATTTCATTCCTTCCTATCTCTGGCCCCGTCATCCACCAAGGGTATGCCTACCCTGCCATTAGACACTCATGGCTGGCCTGTGCCAGCTGACTCAGACTAATGGGGCTCAGGCTGAGGGGCTCTGATTATGATGTAGACATTCAGGCTTGCACTGGAGTCCAGGGTAGAGAACACTGCGAGGTGGTCCTAGCCCCTTAGCCATGCAAGCCTGAGTCAGCTGGCTTGGCCTGGGGTGTCTAATTGCAGCATAGACACATCCTAGGTGATGACACTGCGTTTTCTTTACTCTGCAGTTAGTGTGGAGCTGTGAACAACAGGACAAAACTAGTCAGCAAAACCAAGGTTCTGAAGCACCAGAAGTGAGGCTATACTCAGTGTAAACTATCTCCAGCACGCTTCTCTTTCTTTCAGGCAACAAAGGCCTCAGAGGCTAATTTAAAATTAACTCAGTGGAGCAAAGCTATCACAAGACGTGCAACCAAAAAAAATTTAACAACCGAGTTAGCAAGACTCCAGATAGGCTGTCCAACCTCTCACGTGAGACATCAACCCTGTGACCGCTCTGCAAATCAGACAGCTAAAGCAGCAGCAGGATGGGTTTAAAAGAAAGTTACTGGGGGAGTGGCTGCTCAGCTCCCGTTCAGAAATGCCCACCAAGCAAGGGCTGCACATGGGGCTATGCAGCAGCTTTCAAAAGTAAGAAAATCAGATTAGGGCAGAATAATCCCCCTGAATCCAGAACCTGCCGTGTGTGTCTTGGGGGGGGGGGGTTGCAGCGACAGGATTTGATGGATTAAAGCTGCCTCACAACAAATGCTCGACTCTGCACGTGGTGATCCCCAATGCAGGGGGCTGAGTTTTAGTGCTGTTACTGCACAGACACAATGGGCGGTTTTGTTAGTTTTGCTGCGCTCGGAGCTTTCCCCCTTCCAAAAGCCACTCGAGCTAAGGAATTGAGGTCACGCGAGGGAGGCTGGGTTAGAAATACTTTAATCCTTGTTCAGCTCCCTGTTGCTATGGGGAGAGAGGCATGTCAGCTCTGCCATACAAAAGGACATGATGCCGCTCTGGCTGGCTAGGCCAATGCCAGCAGGGGCTGATGGTAATGAGACTGGAAAGCTCATTGCCCCTGTACAATGGGGCTGGTATTCCAGTTCCTCTCAGCCAGAGCCTGGGACTAGAAAGGCTTGGGCAGTAACCGTTGTAACTAGCAGGGCCGCTCTCTGGGGACAGTGGACAGAACCCTGGAAGCATACCAGAGGACTGCACAGGAAAATCTTTCCCGACTCAAGTGCAGACAAACAAAACACATCCTGGAGTCTCCTGCACCACATGTGGCCCTCTGCAGGAGCGGGACAAGTTCACTTCCTGTCCAGAGAGTGGGAATGCTGGTTTGGTTTATCTGAGTGCCTTCGAACACTTGATTTTCATCAAAGCCATTTCCCGAAGCTTATCACAAGGAACCTTGCTGAAGCAGTTCGGCCCAAAGTCAACACAGCAGACAAGCAAGAAGCAACGAATTTAGGACACTAGAACACATACTTCTAAATATACCTTTCACCAACGGGCTCAAGTCCCAGTCTCTCCATTGGTGTGAGAGAGATCTGACAGTTACCAAGTTGGGAACAGAACCCAGGTTCCTCATCTCTTAGGCCCCCTGACACACACAGCACCTCTATACAATGCTGGAGCACTAAAATCCCCCCGAACTTTCCCAGTCCTGCAGAGGACTTCCTGGCCTTCAGGATAAGTTTTAGGACTCCAGGGTTGTATCTGAGCACCCCCCCAACTGCACTCACGATTGCCACTTCAGTCCAGGAAATCCAACAGTGATCCTTTGAATTACTGCATGAACTTCAGCATGTTTTATCTCCAGACAGTCCATCCCACTGCATGTTCAGGAGGGATAGGGTGCAGAGGCATAGCAGAGGCCAGATATTTAAATAGCCTGATCTTGTACTGCTATAGTTTAGAAGTGGGAAGGAATTTCCTCTCTGGGGCAAACTGGCAGGGACCGTGGGTGTAATGGGGTTGGGGAAAGGAAGTCAATTTCCCTGCTCAATGCTTTAGAAGGCTTCTTGGTAGCACAGGTATGGTGAAGTTGTCTGCAAACAAGAGCGTCCTGAGCCTCAGTGAGTCTTAGTCCTGATAGTCCAATGCTGTTATTGTCCCCAAGTTTGGATCCTTCTCTGAAGTACCTGTCCTATGTTCATAGTTAGTTCCACAACATTGCAATTTGGGTCTGGCTGACCTGAAGTATCAGCTGCCTTAGAACTTTTCTTGGGACAGACCAGAGCAAGGACAATATTTCCCCCACTGCCACCGCCACCGCCCTCAGACACCTACTTGTAGGTGGTATAGTCAGATGTTTCCTTATCAGATGTCAAGATCTTGTCTCCTTTCTTCCACATATGGCCCGTGATCGGAGATGGAGGTTCGGAAATGTTACAGGAAATCACAACATCCAAGCCAGAAGTCACATTTGGGGAAGTTTCTACAATGGGATCTGTATTCATAACAAACCTAAGTTAACATGTGGCATTTACATATTTCAGCAGCCATTTCACCTGCCTTAGGACCTTTAAAACAAAGACCCTGTATATCACTCACTGTCTCCACTGCAGCTTTTCACTTACCCTCATGACTTATAAGAAACTGATAAACGGTATCAGCAAGGGAGGAGCAGGAGGAGTCAGACAACTAAGTCTTGAGCACATTTGGCAAAAAGACAACTTTGTTCTCTGCACATCCCTTAGCAGAGCAAGGCAGAATCAGTCTCCAAACCATCTCTAGACAGTTCGGAGACTCCTGCGCTGTCAGGAGTAGTTGTGTTTTATATTCCATCACAGCTAAGTGCCCATCAAAGCACTTTGTTTTCCATTGCATATTTGAGCAATTACAAGGGGAAAACCCTTTAAGCAGTGTTATCATTCACTCCATTTTTTCATACCTGAATCTGTCAGGGTTTAACAGATTTAATTTCACCTGGTGATTCAACAAAGGACCACAATCCCAGTCCCTTTTTTGGATGGAAGCACAATGCGAGTCTCAGAGACTGGAATCCAGCCTGCACATCTGAAATCAGTGTAGCTTCACTGACTTGGGTGGATTTACACCAGTTTAACAGGAGAATTGGGTCCTGACTCTCCAAAGCCTGACAAGAAAGTTGATCTAATCTGTTTTCCTGCAGCTAAGTGATCACTAGAGGAATCATTCTATTCACAGGGAGAGGAAAGAGTCTCTGGGAAAACAGTTCAATAAATGGAAACTATTAAGCAGTCAATATAAAACATGAGGTCTTCTACTCTCCTACCCCACCCCAGCCCTCTCTGAAGGAACATTTTGCAAAAGGCTGAAAAGCACTTAGGATGGTTAAAAAAACTGAAGAACTACGCCAGCAGTATTGTCTTCCACTGGATTTCTTTGCATTATCTAGAACATTTGCACTACCTAGAACATACACAGCAAATGCTACAACCATTTAGTTCCAATGATTTCAAGAACCAAGATACCATCTTAAGTAGTGAGGTTAAATTTGATTTCCATGCATTAGTCCAAGTTTCAGCTACCGAGAGGAAAAAGATCTCATCTTGCTCAAAAATTGGACTTTTAACTCTAAGTGAGAGAAAGTTTGGTCACGTCCACAGTACAGATAACTAAGTCACATTATCAGTGTCACACACAGACACATACGGCCATTTCAAAAATGGTTGTATCACCAGAAACTAAAAGAATTTGATGCCCACAGCTCGTACTGCTAGCAAGGAAGAAAGAGTAAAGCAAGACTGGTCACAGGAGCAGAAGTTGGAAGGAACTGTAGGGAAGGGCTGGTTTGTCAGTGGTGGTTACGGCAGAGTCTACCAGCAGAATCAAGACTCTAAATTCTGCGAGTCACCACTGGGACATCGAGGCATCTTAGGACAAGCAGCACATTCTAGTTCTTTGGGCTCTGAAAGGTACAGGACGGTGTTTTGGTTGGGAAGTCACAACCCTTTTTGAGCAGGGCCACTGTGAATCAAATCACAGACGGTGAAGGGGATCACAGGAGGGTAGGAGTCTCTCAGTTCTACAGCCAGGACGGAAGGGTGAGGAGAGTTTTCAGGAAGTCACAGGACACAAGTGCAGGGGACAGGCCTGGTAAAACACTCAAGACATCGCCGCATCTGAACAAGTGCCAAGGCCTCAGGGAAGCACTCACGTTCAATGACAAAAATGTTAGCCTGGGAACGGATCCACTTGACTTTGGGGCTCTTCGACAAGTGGTTGCGGTCGGGGTCGTTGCTAGCCCGGCACTCATATGTGCCCGAGTCGTTGATCGTGAGGTTTGCGATATAGATGGTGCTGGTAGAGTGCAGGTTATAGGTGGCGTTGATTTTGACACGGTCCTGCCGTGCGCCGTCCCAAAGCTGAGTATAGGTCTCGTTCGACTCATCTCCCTCAAACCACCATTGGACCTCAGGGATAGGATTGCCAATCGCCTCGCAGTGCAATTCCACACTGTCCTCGGTCAGTTTCTTTTGAGACAGTGGTGATTTTATAAAGCCAGCTATGAGTTGGAGAGGTATTAGTGCAAAGCATTAGTGCAAAGAGAATTCAGCCACACAGATTTTAGCTGTTTTAAGAAGGTGAAACACGTTATTGCTTCTGGTAAGCACACCTCCTCCTCACCTCATGTGTGCTATATCCAGCCACACTGTTACATATAGCGACCCAAAACAATGCTTTCCGCTAGCTCTGCTAGTCTGCATTTTACAGGCTACTACAGAACCAGAGTCCCCAACCAGCACTGAACAGGGAGCTCAAACACACTGTTCAGAGCGGCGCATGCAACACAACAGCCACTGTCTACGCACTCTCGCACAAATGTGAGCACTCTCCATCTGCCCTGCACAGCAATGCTACAAGCCCCTGTCAACTTAACGTACAGCAAGGAGGCAAATAAAATCAACTGCCTGCGCAAAACACTTGATGTGTGTGCACAGAAGATAAGTGTTGCAGCAGGGGTGAAAGAGAAAGAAACCTGAAAGTGTGTTGGAGTTCTTAAATAGTTTGGAAGCTGAGCTGGAAGGACCAGGTATATATTTTTTGCAACAGAGTGCGCCTCAGCCACAGAATCTAAGCTTTGATTTTTAAGAGAGAGAAGCTAAGTTTTTAGCCCTCACAGCTGTGAAGGATGTCCCCCACGTGTGAACAGAGAAACCGAGGCAGTGCTATCTGCCCAAGCATGCAGAGAACCTGGACAAGGGAAGCAACAGCTATCCCAGTTTGATGGTAGGGACATTGATTCTGGAACCTAATGACAACACGGTTAACTACTTTGCTGTTAGTTGTGCAGTCACCCTTCACTGCTAAATGCAGTGTTGGATATTTTGGGAGGAACTGGTTGGGTAGCATTGAAGGTTACAGTGGAATTAAGAGTTTGACCTCCACTGTACCAGCCCAGAAGCAGGAGGTAAAAAGGAAGAGACAGTCCCTTCCCCAGCACCCAAAATACCAGCATCCTGGGTGTCAAGAGCCCTCCTCCCAAAGCTTCCATCCACCTTTCATTCATAAGATGGGGGCCACTTTATCACCTCCATTTTGCAGATGGGGAAAGACTTCAGAGTTTTGGAGATTTTTTGGGCAGGGGAGGGGGAGAAGTGAGAGAGAACATCACTAGCCAAGTTCAGTAGCACAACTGGGAATAGGACTCTGGTCTCCTGCCTCCAATCCCATGCCCTATCCACTGGACTGGGTGAATTATCTTTGTCATATTTAATTCAGTTACAAAATCACCCCACGTTTCTAGGAGTTTTCTGGAAACTGCCACAGAAGTTTCAGTGTGCTGCTGCATGTAGTATAAGTGAGGGGGGCCGTGCTGCAGAGTTTAGACCCAGTGTGCTACAAGCCTATTATACAGAATGACGGCTTTAATACAGGGGGTGGCAGCATTTCCATTAGGAAAAAAACTCAAATGATTTCAGGTGATCATACGAGAGGCACTCTCTCTCTTTTACTGAGTCAGGAGTCTAGTTGTGCCACTGCCAGTTTTCACACTAGAGCTAGCAAAATTTATAAAGCAACTTCCAAAATTCTTCTAACTTGGAGAATGATTATTCAGACAGGCAAGTGAAATGTGTTATCACATTGCCATTTTGGTGTAGAATGAGCAAGAACATTTTGTACCTGGGCTAGTGAATTACACTGAGTTTGAAAGGCTACAAACACCTTAATCTGAGCGGTCTGTTTACATTTTCTTTTTACTATTACAGCATATGTGCAGTGATATGGGTCTCTCTTATCACGGTCCAGATTCTTCTCCTAGCTGATCCTGCAAAGAAGTCACAGCCCTGTAGGATATGACGATTATGGAAGCGAGGATGGCTGCAGGATCACAGGACCAGCAGAAGAGATCAAACCCTTGATTAATCACAGATTTGGTAACTCATAAATATGGTAGGAAAATGGATCAAAGGCAAGAGATACCCATACGTAGGCACATGAGTTTGATTCAAACATAGCTGAAAGACCTCCCATCCCCTTTAAGGTGATCTGGCGAGTGCCTCAAATAACTAGGAGAATGTATCAATCAAAATTTGCCATTAAAAAGATACTCTGTTTTGATAACCAAGAAAGCAGGCACTAATCAAGCTATTCCAGGTATTCACAGTTTTAAGCATTTGGATCAAAATGAAAAAAAAATGAACAGCTGTAGGTTAGATGAGTAACAGAATTTTAAATTAAATTCTTAATGTCACTCTAAGTCTTCTAAACACTCTACAAACTAGCTAATCCCTACAGTACAATCGGGAAAAGCAAGGCAGAAAGGCTAAATGACTTGACCAAGGCCAACTCAGACCACCATTTGAGTATTAATCTCTCTCGAAAGTGCCTATCACACTATGTGGTCTTTAAAAGAAGGTTTTTTTAAATGTGAGCTTTTCAAGGGTCTTGGGTGGGGACAAAAGCCAAGGATTCGCATTGCTCACTACTTTTTATCCTTACAAGAATCCTGAATCATAGCAAACACCTTTTTCAGGGAAGAGGGCTGGACACAAGCCCCTTTAAAACTAGAACCAATCGGTAACACCACGGGCTAAAAATCAGCCCTGGTGTAAGCAGATACGGCTCTCATAGTCTTAGTAGTAGTTGCACCCAGTTATACCAGGGTGAATTGGCCCCATGTATCCACAAGTGACCAGTAGCCCCCAGCCAGCCAGACTAAGGGTGAAGAACACAGGCGAGCAAGTCATTTAGAATGTAGTAAACAAGTGTTTGTATAGAGTTCCATGCTTTATAAAAAGACACGTCCCCATGTCCACCACGTGAGAGACGTGCAGATTCTGTCCTTGCCTTCACATACTCCAAAGTCAGTTGACATTGGTTAGAATTGGCCAAAGCCCGGGTCTCTCCCCAGTCACGGTGACCGGGTGGTATTGTTCAGCATTCCAATTACTGCATCATCTGCCAGCCTTCTTGGTGCTAGCTGATCTGTTCTGCTTCAGAGAGTCTTACAAACTTGCTCTTAGTCACCCTATTGTGGATAGTTTCAGATAGTTCAGCTAAGAAAAAAGGGCAGTTACAATGTGAGAGTTAATAGCAGTTTTGTAAAGTAGTCATGCAAATTCACCAGCCCAGGCACAAAACTGACTTGCTAACAACTCAAGATACAGAGAATGAAGTACTTTTTACTCAGCACAAGCAAGCTCAACTTTGTAAGGTTACATACGTCAAGGCTATGTAGACTCCAGGAGTGGTTAGAGGATAGGAACCTGAACATACTTGTTTCTATTGTGCTCAAGGTAGCAAAGTCCAGAGGATTCACCTATTTCACCCTTTCCAAGAACTGGAAAGATGGCTCAGCACTGATGGATCTGTAAATCAATAGCTTCACAGCAGGCAGACCTGCCAGATACTGCACCACTCCCCATTATTTGGCTTTAAAATGACTTAATCGGTTAACTGTTTGGAGCCAGAAGCTGCTGTTCCACTTCAGAGGCAGGTATTGCATCAGGCCTGATCTAAAATTAAAACATTAGATCGACCTGGCTACACTGCTCAGGACTGTGAAACATTTCACACACAGAGCGTGGTGGTAAGATCGACCTAACTCCTGGCGCAGACACAGCTAAGTTAATGGAAGAATTCTTCCACCGAAATAGCTCAAGCAGATTTCACTACAATTGGAAAAGACCCCTTCCATCAACATAGGAAGTGTCTGTACCGTGGTGCTACAGCGGCACCACCGTCGCAGAGCCACTGTAGTGTAGATATATTGCCCCCCTCCCGCCAAGGTCTGAGAGTTGCTTTGCAGGAAATAACGTGTTTATAGAGAAGTCATTTCTGGACAGTGATGAGAGTTCCTGCTGTTGTAGAACATACAGGTACAACTAACATCAACTCACTGGAATAGCAAAGTTAACTCTTGGTTTTCATTGGCCCTGGACTAGGAGCGGTAACAAGCAAGCAAAAGGACAGGACATTCTCTGACAACTGAGAGCTCATGAGTGTATGAGACTCTGCCATTTTACAGCCTGTTCAAACTCTGCTCTGCCCCACAGAAAACCCCCCACAACATGCTAAATAACATTCTCTATATGAAAGTCACCTTCAGCTAAAAACAGACCCTCCCTCTCACTGAGGGAGGAGCTGCTCCATTATAACAGTCTGGCACACGTATCTGTCCATCCATCCCCCTTTGGCTAAGCCTAGCAGACATCTGATGGCCTAGCAACCCCTCCTCTCCCAGAACAGAATATTGTCTTTTCAGCACTGAAAACCCCTTTGCTTATAGGGTTGACGCTTGTTCCATAGTCCAGGAAATGAAATGTGAACGTTCCAGCCACTGCTGGAGGCTCTGGATACAGCCTCCATGCCCTCAAAGACAAGAGGAATGTTTTATATAACATCAGTGAGCGTCAATGAGTAACCAAGTGAGAGGTGAGAGAACTTCCGGAGTCAGAATTGCTCAGTCTTCCCCATGAATCTGGCAGAGAACAGCAGGTTCCAAGCATGCACACAAGATACCTCTGTGTGGGATTAGCATTAGCAGATTTTAGAAGGGGACCACCAATTGTTCTTTCCAATAAGAATAGCCAAAAAATTATTTCTTGGCACTGCAAAGTTATAAGGAGAGTCACTATTAACATACAAATATCTCATTTGTCTAAATCGGTTTTCTTTTAAACCTATCATTACACATGATTAAGGGATTAGAGAGGGAAAAATATCTGCTTCCCCTTCCACCCTCATTTTATTTACTTGGTTTATTGATAGCGCTTTATTTTATTTGTCTGGGTCTCACACAGCAACAAAGGAGGGAAAAGATAAAGCACGGTTGGAAAGCCAGACTTCCTCAAGGGGGCTCAGTACAGTATCCACACTTTTTTTAAAAAAAGTGTAACATACTTTAAAATGTTTAGAGCTTAATTTTGTTCAATAAGGAAAGAGGGAAAGTTCTTCATACAGAATCATAAAGGAATAGGAAGAAAAAACTTGCAAGCATTTGCCCAGATATGCTACTGGAGTTTGTAGGAGCAGCTAAATCCATGTCCTGAACGCAGTCAAGAAAGTTTGACCATTTTTTGTGAGAATCAATGAATTAGACCTGAGCATTTTGAGTCATTTCTCTCACTTACACACATCACTACAGACCAGCAAACCAGCCTGTCAGACATTTCTGTATTTGCTGCTTTCAAGTTTAAATGATTTTTTTCATCCCAGTCCCATTAACAGAATCAAGCCATAAATGGAAGGCTACTGAGCTCCATTTAAAGATTCTGTTTTGAGCCAGACTCACTCTGTAACCTTTAAAGTCCTAATAAAAGAAGCCAGAACGTAACGATACTGACACCACACAGTTCTCAGAGCCACAAGTTACTGAGCTGCCTGAATAGGGGCCTGAATTATCCTACTAAACTATTTTTTTCAGGGTTTTGCCTAGCGCTGGCACCCTAGCTGACATGAGACACTGTGGCCCATGGTCTCATTCCTTGGGAAAGAAGGAGCTGGAAACACAAAGCTCAGGAAAATCCATATCATTGCAGAAACCCACTATAGTTAAGGGGGCACCGCAGAACTGACTAGTTTATTAAGGAACCCCCCCTCAAAGCTTTCTTGAGGTTAAAAAATGTTAGCTATAGCATCAGGTTTTGACAGCGAGTAGGGAAGGAAAGAAGTTGTCTGTACAGAGACCCCTCTATTTAAGCAAAAAAAACGGAACAGCTGCACAGACAAAGCCCAATAGCAACAGAACAAATTTACAGCAAGACCAATACTTGACAAATTACATCACAGAAGACACTGGCATAGAAAATCAGATGTAAACTGACCAAAGAGACAGACATGTGACTACAGAAGACCAGCTGGTAAAGTTCCAGACTACTGACAGGTTGCCTAGAAGCACCAGCGGCTTGCCAGGCCATTGTACTTTGAAGCACCTAACAGAGGACAAATTCATCTGCAAGAGACAAGATATACACTAGCCAAAGCTTTCTGCTTTGCCAGGGCGGAGGGGTGGGGGGAATCTCAACTCTGATTTCTGAAGCATCTCATGGGAAATCAGACCTTTACATACAGCACAAGCATTAGCCGGTCACATACTACACATGGGCAACAGACTACCTTAATTCTGAAAAGCAGTGCTAGGTATTAAAGTGTAGGGTTAGTGTCAGTCCTTTATAGAAGAATTCAAGCTCACTACAGATGCATACTACATCGGGAGGGAGGAATGCAAATACTCCATAGGTAGCCCGGAACACCAGCTGTTTGAGTTTAATTTGTTGGACACTGTCACAAGCCTTAGGGGATGAAAGGTTGGGGGGGGGGGTGAGGGAAGAGAGAGGGGAGAAGAGAACACACACAATTTTCTGCCTTTAATCCTGCTATGTAAACAAGACGCAGTTTTGCTGTGGGGCAGCGTGAGAGCAAAGCCATTTTATTATTATCCATGCATTTCTCTCCCCTATATACTTGCCTCCTCTGATTTTTCATGAGGTACCAAATGTATTTATGATTTAGAAAAACCACACACAGACCAAAGATCCCACAGCCACACAAGTGTGAAACAGGCAAGCCACCATAACTGCAAGCCAACCCTGCAGTCCCTGAAGGACAAAGCATTTCCCACCAATCTGTGCTGTGTTAGGTTGAATTAGAGTCCTGGGTCTTATTTGTTCTCTAAATCCCCCTATGGCCTAAGGCACACCAGGGGCTGTGTAAATAAATCCAGCAAACGTCTCTGACAACAGCACAAGAGATGGGAAACTGAAATGTCACAAAGCAGCCAGAAATGCCAAAACCTGCCTCATTTACAGTCGTATTTCTAGCCATGCCCACCGTCACACTAGTGCACGGCTTTAACATGGCCACCATGCAGGCAATCCTTGGTACTACTGGCACATTATAAACACCTAAGAGATAGATATGGCAGAACCGTTGCTCCATTAGCAGATTACCAAGTGAAGCCTCATGTACACAGTTACAGGGTTTTAAAGTCTGAAGATTAGTTACTACTGAAAAACCTTTTGAGCTGATGAACTTATGCTATGACAGCAACTAGACTGGCAACAATGAGCCACCTTAGTTTTCTCTCTCTATTTTTTGCTTTATTTCAAAATGAACACAACAGAGAAAGGAGAGAGCATCAAACCAGCTTCACATTAAAAACAGAAAATGCTAATTACAGATTAACCTTTTAAGGGACTGTTCCCATCAGCAAGCGCATTCATGGGGAGATGATGGGCTGAGAAATGGCAGCTCACAGCACTTCTGGGGTGAGTGGAACAGTCAACCCACCCACCATTTCCTTGGCAGCCTTACTCTGGGGACCATCCGCAGGTGAAGAGCTCACCCTGGGGAGACTATGAACACCGGCCTCCCAACACTCCCTCAGATCAGATGCCATCCTGGGACAGTGGTCTCCACCCCACCCCCACCCTCTTATCATGGGAAATGGTGGTACAATTCCCTAGGGAAGGAGGATAATCATCCCAGATTTCCCTGTGTTTGGACACATTCTACCTTGGGATGAAAGTAAGGAAGAGTCCCATATACATCATCTGCCTTCCCCTTTCCCCACCCCAGTGCGATATGCCCTAGACACACACAACAGTCCCAGCTGCAGCTCCTACATTCTCCTCCCCCAGGATACCAGGTCCCTCACCCAAGGATCACAGGTGCCATTCCCCAGGGGGGACTCCCCCATTCACATGTGCCCCAGACAAGCTCCCACTCCTTCAGGGTTCCTCTATTCATGCTCCTCATCCCATCTCATCTTAGCAAGGGTGGGGAGAGTCCCTTAAGCTAGTGTACCTCTCACACCCGAGATCCTCACCCGTGTCATTCTGTTCCCAGCCTCCCCCCCCAATACCCACCAACACCCACAAGAGCTCCCCACAGAGGAGTTCCAGTCTCCCCTCACCCTTGGGGGCCCCCTCATCAGAGTCCTGGCCTCCTCCCCACCCACAACTGCCCCACAAGTCTCCTTCCCCCTCACCTCCAGCAAGGTCCCCCACAAACCTCCCTTTCCCCTAGATCCCCCTCCTGCCCTTCTGGGTCTCAGTCTCCCCTCCCACTGCAGGGTCCCCCATGAGCCTCCCACCAGGGGGTCCCAGTCTCAACTCCCCCTACAGGGGGTCCCCCCTCCCACTGCACGGCCTGCCATGGGCTCCAACCAGGGGGTCCCAGTCTCCCCTCTCCATTCCCGCCGTGGGGCACCCCCTCCTACTGCGGGGTCCTATACGGGCTCCCACTATGGGGTCACCAACAGATCTCCCCCTCCCCCACGCGGGGTCCTAGTCTCCCCTCCCACCATGGGGGATCCCCCCCACTGCAGGGTCCCACATGGGCCTCCCACCATTGGGTCCCAGCCGCCACTCCTACCGCAAGGTCCCCCACAGGTCGCCCCTTCCCCTCCCACGGGGTCCCGGTCCCCCCTCCCGCTTCAGGGCCCCCCCCCCCGGGGGTCCCAGCGTCCCCTCCCCCGGCCCCTACCTGCCCCGGCCCCTACCTGCCCCGGAGGCGCCTCTCCCGGCGCACAGCAGCGCTCCCAGCAGCACCAGTCCCGTGGCCCCGGCCGCCCGCATCGCCGACCCCGCTCGCTGCTCCGCCGGCCCCGCCAAGAGCCGCGCCGCGCGCCAAGTCACCTCACACCCCGGCAGCCGGCCACGCCCCACCGGACGCCCGCGGCGGCCAATCACAACGGCGAAGGGGGGTAACGCCCCGCCCACTCGCCCAGACGCGCTCCGCCCACTGACCTTCGACAACAGCGAAGGACGGAATCCGAGAGGGGACATGTGACCCTCAGGGCCGTGTCCTCAAGGAGCTGGGAGGGGCGAGGCAGAATGAGGAGAGTCACGTGCGCCTCTTGGGACGAGGGAGCGGGTGCGATGAACATAGCGGGAGGAAGGGCTGCTGCGGGGGAGGGGCCCAGGCAGCCAGGGGCGGGGGAAGGGCAAAGGGAATGGGGGCGGGGGGCTGAGACAGGCAGGGGGTGGGGGAAGGGCAAAGGGAATGGGGGCGGGGGGCTGAGACAGGCAGGGGGTGGGGGAAGGGCAAAGGGAATGGGGGCGGGGGGCTGAGACAGGCAGGGGGCGGGGGAAGGGCAAAGGGAATGGGGGCGGGGGGCTGAGACAGGCAGGGGGTGGGGGAAGGGCAAAGGGAATGGGGGCGGGGGGCTGAGACAGGCAGGGGGCGGGGGAAGGGCAAAGGGAATGGGGGCGGGGGCTGAGACAGGCAGGGGGTGGGGGAAGGGCAAAGGGAATGGGGCCAGGGGGCTGAGACAGGCAGGGGGTGGGGGAAGGGCAAAGGGAATGGGGGCGGGGGGCTGAGACAGGCAGGGGGTGGGGGAAGGGCAAAGGGAATGGGGGCAGGGGGCTGAGACAGGCAGGGGATGGGGGAAGGGCAAAGGGAATGGGGGCAGGGGGCTGAGACAGGCAGGGGGTGAGGGAAGGGCAAAGGGAATGGGGGCGGGGGGCTGAGACAGGCAGGGGGTGGGGGAAGGGCAAAGGGAATGGGGGCGGGGGGCTGAGACAGGCAGGGGGTGGGGGAAGGGCAAAGGGAATGGGGGCAGGGGGCTGAGACAGGCAGGGGGTGGGGGAAGGGCAAAGGGAATGGGGGCAGGGGGCTGAGACAGGCAGGGGTGGGGGAAGGGCAAAGGGAATGGGGGCGGGGGGCTGAGACAGGCAGGGGGTGGGGGAAGGGCAAAGGGAATTGGGGCGTGGGGCTGAGACAGTCAGGGGGTGGAGAAGACAATTGAACAACAAAATATTCGTCTTTCAGAGGTGTCAGTCCCCTCCAGGGCTGGCTTTAGGCCCATTCCACCAATTCCCCTGAATCGGGCCCCGTGCCTAAGAGGGCTGCGCACCCATTGAGAATCTCTTCCCTGGCTAGAGAAGCCTTTTTAATTTTTACTCACCTGGCGGTGCTTTGGGTCTTCAGCGGAACTTCAGTGGTGGGTCCTTCACTTACTCTGGGTCTTTGGCGACACTTCGGTAGCGGGTCCTTCAGTGCAGCTCAAGACCTGGAACAATTAAAGGACCCATTGCCAAAGTGCTGCAAAAGACTCAGAGCACTGCCCGGTGAATACGAGCCCCATGTGCTTTTTTACATGTGTTTTTTTTTCTTTAGTCATCCCTGCCAGGGCCCCATGGAAACTGTTTGACTTTGTGTCACGGAGTGTGGGGGAGTCCGGCCCTGCATCCCTCTTCCTGGGACCCACAGTGACTCTTAGCCAGCCAGTAAAACAGAAGGTTTATTGAACAACAGGAACACCGGTTACAGCAGAGCTTGCAGGCACAGTCAGGACCCCTCCCTCGAGTCCTTCTGGGCTTTCAGGGTGCTTGGATCCTAGCAAGGATACCCTGAATTCCGCCCACACAGCCCCAAGCCCAAACTCAAACTGCTTCCCTCCTGCCACTCCCTTCCTTTGTCCCCTTCCCGGGCAAAGGTGTTGACCTTTCCCCTCCCTTACCTAGCTCAGGTTACAGGCCCTGGCATCGTCCATCCCCTAAAGTCCTCCCCTGCTCTCCCACTCCCCACACAGACAGTCCCTACTGCATCACACTTTGGCTCTGCATTTCCTAAAGCCGGCCCTGCCCTTGGTAACTCTAACACTAAGGCGGGAAGCCCTACCGATAGGAACCCTAAGCTTAGCTCTGAGTGCCCTACCCATAGGAACCCTAAACCTAGTTCCAAGTGCCTTACCCTTAGCAACCCTAACCCTAGTGCGGGAAGCCCTGCCCATAGGAACCCTAACCCTAGCTCTAGATGCCCTACCCTTAGGAACCCTAACCCTAGGGCAGGAAACCCTACCCATAGGAACCCTAACCCTACCTCCAAGTGCCCTACCCTTAGGAACCCTAACCCTAAGATGGGAAGCCCTACCTACAGGAACGCTAACCTTAGGTCCAAGTGCCCTAGCCATAGCAACCCTAACCCTACAGCAGAAAGCCCTATCCATAGGAACCCTAACCCTATGGCGGAAAGCCCTACCCATAGGAACCCTAACCCTAGCTCTAAGTGACCTACCTACAGGAAGACTAACCCTAGGGCGGGGCGTCCTACCCATAGGAACCCTAACCCAAGCTACAAGTCCCCTACCCTTAGGAACCCTAACCCTAGGGCGGGAAGCCCTACCCATGGGAACCCTAACCCTAGTTCCAAGTGCCCTACCAATAGGAACCCTAACTCTAGGGCGCGAAGCCCTACCCATAGGAACCCTAACCCTAGCTCTAAGTGACCTACCTATAGGAAGCCTAACCCTAGGGCGGGGCGTCCTACCCATAGGAATCCTAACCCTAGCTCCAAGTGCCCTGCCCTTAGGAATCCTAACCCTAGGGCGGGAAGCCCTACCCATAGGAACCCTAACCCTAGCTCCAAGTTCCCTACCCATAGGAACCCTAAACCTAGGGCGGGAAACCCTACCCATAGAAATCCTAACTCTAGCTCGAAGTGAACTACTCTTAGACACCCTAATCCTAGGGCGAGAAGCCGTACGCATAGGAACCCTAACCCTAGCTCAAAGTGCCCTATCCATGGGAACCCTAACCCTAGTTCCAAGTACCATACCATAGGAACCCTACCCTAGGGCGGGTCACCATATGCATAGGAACCCTACCCTAGCTCCAAGAGCCCTACCCAGAGGAACCCTAACCCTAGATCCAAGTTCCGTGCCCATACGATCCCTAACTCTAGCTCCAAGATACCTACCCATAGGAACCCTAACCTTAGCTCCAAGATACTTAACCATAGGAACCCTAACCCTAACTCCTAGAGACCTACCCATAGGAACCCTAACCCTAGATCCAAGTTCCCTATACATAGGAACCCTAGTGCCCTACCCATAGGAACCCTAACCTTACGGCGGGAAGCCCTGCCAATAGGAACCCTAACCCTAGCTCCAAGTGCCCTACTCATAGGAACCCTAACCCTAGCTCCAAGTGCCATACCCATAGGAACCCTAACCCTAGGATGGGAAGCCTGACCTATGGGAACCCTAGCCCTAGCTCCAAGTCTCCTAGCCATAGGAACCCTAACCCTAGCACCTAGAGCCCTACTCATAGGATCCCTAACCCTAGCTCCAAGTTCCCTACCCATAGGAACCCTAACCCTAGCTCCTAGAGCCCTACTCATAGGATCCCTAACCCTAGCTCCAAGTTCCCTACCCATAGGAACCCTAATCCTAGCTCCTAGAGCCCTACTCATAGGATCCCTAACCCTAGCTCCAAGTTCCCTACCCATAGGAACCCTAACCCTAATTCTTAGAACCATACCCATAGGACCCCTAACCCTAGATCCAAGTTCCCTACCCATACGAACCCTAACCCTAGCTCCAAGAGCCCTACCCATAGGAACCCTAACCCTAGCTCCAAGTTCCCTACCCATAGGAACCCAAACCGTAGCTCCTAGAGTCCTACTCATAGGATCCCTAACCCTAGCTCCAAGTTCCCTACCCATAGGAACCCTAACCCCAGCTCCTAGAGCCCTACTCATAGGATCCCTAACCCTAGCTCCAAGAGCCCTACCCATAGGAACCCTAACCCTAGCTCCAAGAGCCCTACCCATAGGAACCCTAACCCTAGATCCAAGTTCCCTACCCATAGGAACCCTACCCATAGGAACCCTAACCCTAGCTCCAAGTTCCCTACCCATAGGAACCCTAACCCTAGCTCTTAGAACCCTACCCATAGGAACCCTAACCCTAGATCCAAGTTCCCTACCCATAGGAACCCTAACCCTAGCTCCTAGAGCCCTACTCATAGGATCCCTAACCCTAGCTCCAAGTTCCCTACCCATAGGAACCCTAACCCTAGCTCCTAGAGCCCTACCCATAGGATCCCTAACCCTAGCTCCAAGTTCCCTACCCATAGGAACCCTAACCCTAGCTCCTAGAGCCCTACCCATAGGAACCCTAACCCTAGCTCCAAGTTCCCTAACCATAGGAACCCTAACCCTAGCTCCTAGAGCCCTACTCATAGGATCCCTAACCTAGCTCCAAGTTCCCTACCCATAGGAACCCTAATCCTAGCTCCTAGAGCCCTACTCATAGGATCCCTAACCCTAGCTTCAAGTTCCCTACCCATAGGAACCCTAACCCTAGCTCCAAGTTCCCTACCCATAGGAACCCTAACCCTAGCTCTAAGAGTCCTACCCATAGGAACCCTAACCCTAGATCCAATTTCTCTACCCATACGAACCCTAACCCTAGCTCCAAGAGCCCTACCCATAGGAACCCTAACCCTAGGTCCAAGAGCCCTACCCATAGGAACCCTAACCCTAGCTCAAAGAGCCCTATCCATAGGAACCCTAACCCAGCTCCAAGTTCCCTACCAATAGGAACCCTAACCCTAGCTCCAAGAGCTGTACCCATAGGATCCCTAACCCTAGATCCAAGTTCCCTACCTATACAAACCCTAACCCTAGGGCAGGAAGCCCTACCCGTAGGAACCCTAACTTTAGCTCCAAGTGCCGTACCCTTAGGCCGGGCGGGCTTTAAGCCTATTCCACTAATTCCCCCAAATCAGGTCTCACACCTGAGAGGGCCCTGGGCCCAGTGAGAATCCCTTCCGTGGCTAGAGGCGGCTTTTTAATTTTTACTCACCTGGCAGCGCTTGGGTCTTCAGCGGCACTTCAGTGGCGGGTCCTTTGCTTACTCTGGGTCTTTGGCGACACTTCAGCAGTGGGTCCTTCAGTGCTGCTGAAGACCTGGAGCAAGTGAAGGACCCACTGCCAAAGTTTCGGCAAAGACTCAGAGTACCGCCCGGTGAATACAAGCCCCACGTGTTTTTTTATATGTGGTTGTTTTTTTTTTAATTCATCCCTGCCAGGTCCGCATCAAAATTGTTTGAACTGGGCCCCGCACTTCCTAAAGCCGACCCTGATCCCCTCCACCCCCAAAAGACAAAAGTTTTACTGTGACAAGTGCCAGTGTGAACAGTGTGTTGTCAGCAGGAAAACGCAAACGCCCCTGTTGGGGGTGGATGTTGTTTGTCGGCAGACAGCCGACAACCAGCCTGTGGACTGCATGACTTTTAGCGGCACAGCTGTAGCTACACAGCCGTGTCACTAAAAGCTGTGTAGTGTAGACAGCCTTGCATACAGTTCAACTCACAGCAGCAAAGCTCCCTCACCCCTATGCTTTAGAATGAGGCTGACTCAGAGCTCCCAAGGGGATAGGCCTCCAAGCAGCGCAACATCCACCCCCTGCCTTGGCTGAGCCCAGAGGAAGCATGTGGGGAGAGGGAGAGAGTGGGGGGAAAGCAGAGACTGGGCCTTCAGTCAGTTTTTCCTGTAGCTCACCCAGCCCACTGAGGCATCGGACTAGTGGAGCAGTCCTCGAACGCAGGGGACAATTTCCCTGCCAAAGGAGCAGCTCTGTGCTCCCCGGTTCTTGCAGCTCTTGGCATAGAGGGCATGAGCGGGATGTGGCTGAGGCTGGCAGGAGTGGCATGGATATACATTTTGTGCTTTGGCGATCGGGAGGAAGCCCATAGCTTGCCCTACTAAGGCTGCCATGAGTTAGAGCACCACCAGGAGCTATTCTAAACTTATACTAAGGACTGCAGTGGCTCCTGCTGCATGTTGAATCCTAGCAGCACAAACGTGGCCAAAAGTCATGTTCACCACCCCCTCCTCCTCTTGGACAGCATCTTCTATGCTGACCAGCTAACGTGAGACAGCACAGAATCTGTCCCATGGTTTTTAACATCATGCCAGAGGGAAGATTAGGCTTAGGCACTCAACATAGCAGATAACTGTCTCCCCTTCCAGATGGCAATTTCATGCCACTTTGCTCACATTAAATGAACAAGGCATCTGAAACCTTCTGTGATGCTTTTGAGGCATCATGTCCCTATGTTACAGATAGGGAACTGAGGCATGGAGCAGTTAATAAGTTGCCTGAAGTCACACAGTAAGTCATCAGCAGAGCTGGGAGCAGACAAGAGCGAACTGCAGTTGTCCTACCTTTCCTCCTCCAGCTCACTATATGCACTACCTCCTACACCTAGAAGAATTGCTTAAGGCTGCAATAAAACTAAGACTCAGTACAGCACTTCGCTCCAAACCTGCTTATGGCCTGGATTGTTGGGCAGTGATTCATTTATCCAGCATATACCGCAAGTGGGCTTAAAATCTGGGCTCTGTTCTCAACTCCGTCACTTACTCCCTGATCATTTCATTTTTGTATCTCCTCTTCTACATCCCACCCACTCTTCAACATAGACTCTAAGTTGGTATCAAAACTCTCCACCCCCAGGGTTTGAATTGTCAATGACACCAGCACTACATGAAGCAGCAAGGTCGGGTCTCTCTCCAGGAACACCCTCTAACCAGAGAGGCACTCCCTCTGCACCGCCTTTATATCCAGGTTGCAGCTAAGTTTGTCACTATGACTCAGCAGCACTTACCCTGCCTCTTTTATCATACAAGCTTTGGCTGATTTAATAGAAGACCTGTACATTCCTATACAGGGCCAGAGTCTGCTAGCCTTTTACAGGGGGTAACATTGCCCACCTTCATAAAGTGCTTTGACACCTAGCTCCTTTCATCCAAAGGGAAGTGCAGAAAGTCCTACCAGCTGGAACATCCTCTGCACCATGGCAGTACCAAGGGCAATAATACCGGGTGCTATTACAGATTCACAGAAATGGGGGGCTGGGAAAGGGCACCTAGTTGAGCCCCCCAGGTATACGTAACCCCTGACAGGTTTTTATTAAGCTGTTCTTAAAAACCTCCACTGATGGGATTCCACAGCCTCTCTTTGTAACCCATTCCAGTGCTTAACTATCCTTGTAGTGAGAAAGTTTTTTCCTAATATCTAACCTAAAGCTTCCTTACTGCAGCTGATTACTTCTTGTCCTACCTTCAGTGGACATGGAGAACAATTGATTTCAGTCCTCTTTGTAACAGTCCTTAACAGAATTGCAGACTGTTACAGGGCCGCCCAGAGGATTTAGGGGGCCTTGCCACCGAAGACCCAGCACATCGGCGGCGGGTCCTGGGGCGGAAGGACCCCGCGCCTTGGGTCTTCGGGGCACTTTGACAGTGGGTCCCGGAGCAGTAGGACCCTCCGCCGCCGAAGACCCGGAGCAGAAGCAGCTTCGGGGGCCTGGGCCCTGCGTGAGTTTTCCGGGGCCCCTGGAGTGAGTGAAAGACCATGTTCCAGCAGCCTCGAAAAACCGGGGCAAATTGCCCCACTTCCCCCTACCCAGGCAGCTCTGGACTGTTATCGGATTCCCTCTTGGATTTCTTTTCTCAAGAGTAAACATGCCCCGTTTTTTAACCTGTCTTCACAGGTCAGGTTTTCTGAACCTTTGATCATTTTTGTTGCTCTCCTCTAGACTTTCTCCAGTTCAGCCACATCTTTCCTGAAGTGGGACGGCCAAGGCTGCACACTATACTCCAGCAAAGGCCTCACCACTGTTGAGTAAAGCTGAACCATTACTTCCCGTCTCACATCCAAGACTCCTGTTAATGCTCCCCAGAACATTCACCTTTTTTTGCAACTGCATCACATTGTTGACTCATATTCAATTTGTGATTCACTTTAACTCCCAGTCTTACCACTTTGCCGGTTATTCCCCATTTTGTAGTTATGCATCTGATTTTTCCTTCTTAAGCAAAGTACTTTGCACTTGTCTTCATTGAGGCCATGTCTATCCATACAGCGGTGCAGCTGTCCCAGTACAGCTCTATGCCCACAGATGAGCGCTCTCCCCTTCGCATAAAAAACCCCACCTCTGTGAGCGACATAAGCTGTGCTGCTGGGAGAAGCTCTCCTGCCGACATAACGCTTGTGTCAGTGTAATTTATGTTGCTCAAGGAGGTTGAATATTCACATCCCTGAGCAATGTAAGTTTTGCCAACATAGGCTGTAGTGCAACTGCATTGGCTTAATTGGGATTGCAAATGGACATAAGCATCCACCCAGCTACATCCCTTTCCAGGACTGGGCCACAATTCTGCACTCACTTAAGGCCCGGTCCACCCTGAAATCTTAAATCGGTGTAGCTATGTTTGTGTCTCTGGGTGTGAAAATCCACACCCCTGAGAGATGCAGCTGTACCAGTCTAACGCCCAGTGTGGACAGCACTAAGTTGACAAAAAGAATTTTTCCATTCACCCTGCTCCTGCCTCGTGGCGAGGTGGATTACCTATGCTCACAGGAGCACCCCTGCTGTTGGCGCAGATAGCGTCTACACTGAAGTGCTATAGCAATGCAGCTACAGCTGTGTCATTTCAAATGTAGACAGCATGTAGGCTGTGCATGTGAATGAATTGTCCCATAATGTTTAACGAGATGACTCATTCAGGCACGAATTCCCTCACAAGTTTAACAGCTGGCAGGATCGGGATCTGAGACTGTACATTCTTCTGGGCAAACCATTTGCTATCAAGCTACCCGCACATTCATGGTGCTATGTAACTGGCAATAATCAGAGTGAAAACACCTCAGAAGGACAGCGAAATCGACCAGCCTCGTCTAGTTTCAGTTGAACAAAGACAGTTGAAATGAGGCACTCGCTATTTTCAGTTTGTTCCATCCCCCCAAAAATTCAGCTTTGAATTAAAAGACACACAGAAGGACTTGTGTGTGGTTAAAGATTTCCAACCCCTACGCATGTCACTTTCTAAACTGCACTAACAGCATCCACTATAGCATTTATACTATTAATTGTTGCCAGTGAACTTGGAACTGTACAAGACATGACAGACGAGACAGTCCATGGGTAGAGCAGCTTAAAGCGTAAGCAGCTGCATAACACAGTGAGAGATCCAGAGACGGAATCTGCCTGAGACTAACCTCATCTACTCCAGGAGACTCAGTGCTAAAAATTCCAAACCTCTTAAGCTTAGTGACAAAGCATTTCAGATGCCCCAAAGTAGCACCAGGGATTGTACATCTCGCCAGTTAGATGCAACCGCCTAGGAGCAGCTATATTCCCTCTGTATCCTGTATACATTAGGGATCCCTCTATCACCGTGTTTTGTGCTGTTTGTAAAGATCACATGCCAACTTTCAGAGGGACCTGTCCACAGAAGTCTGGAACGCAGGGCCGCTTTAATTGCTGGCTGCTGCAGGAAAAAGCCATGTGATCCACGGCTAGTATGTTGCTTGTGGCAGGCCAGGGTGGGTTCTTATTGAGGGTTGCCTCAGCAGTGCCTGTTACCATAGAATCACATGGGCAGCTGCATAGCTTCTCTGGGGCTTTGTGTACAAGCTTAGAGAGATATGACCTCCACTGTACCAGTGTCTTCTCTGCAGCAGCCAGGGCCCTCACTTGCCAGGGCTGGCTGGTGAGAGGCTGCTGTAGAAACAGCCCCCCCCCACACCCCCACTCCCGCCCACGTAAAGCTAGATATAGGGGATGATGCTCCATGTCACTGCACTTTGACCAGGTCTGCATTTGCAGATCACTACTCTCTTCCTAGGGCCCCCTACAGATTAGCATCCAGGCCAAATTCCAGCTCAGATCGTTACATTCTGCCCATGTAAAAATTTTCCACCGCCTCTCAGTTTTTCCATTCGTCACTGTCAGCTGGAACTGCCCTCCCCATATTGATGCTGAATGTTAGTTGGATAAAGAACAGCCAAAAAGGCAGAACAAAAATTATGGAAACAGCATGATGGCTCCTCTAGCACGTTGCTTTTCATTCCATCTTTCCTCTGTCTGTACGGCCCCTCCGAATAGTCACACTTGTCTTTAAACACACGGTTGTTAAAATAAGCTTGGTCTTGCTGTGAGCTGCTGTGTTCCACCCCAGAAATGGCTGCATTTTAGTGGGGGAAGGGAGAGATGAGATTCCTGGATATAGAAGTCTGGATCCTGCGGGTTCTAATGTTGCCAGTGGGAGTGGCCCGTGCAAGACCAGGACCAGGCATGCTGAATTAAAGGCAACACTGTTAGAATACAGGTTCTGCGGAAGGCTGGTTTGCTTCAGTAGCCAAAGCCTCCCATTAATGATTATCCTCCTTTCTCCCCACAAGTCTCATGCCTGGGGACTTTGTACCCAGGTTAACAACAAGCCTGACCCCTTCACAGGCCACCTCCAGCCCGTTTCTCTTACAGACACACGCGTTAAACTTTAATTTTTATGGAAGGAACCTAGGTCAGCAGGCACCTTGTAAAGGGTTTTAAGAGATGGGTGTGGCCCTGAGTGAAGTTTCTCACCCACACTAAATGCTGCATCCTTTCACCTGGGGCACTTCTCTAGTTATCAGCGCGTTGCCCTTTAACGGCACTAGGCCGTTTCCTCAGTGAATGGCAACACACTGAACTTTCCAATGACGCTGAAGCGCAGCCTGAACGGTGACCGCACAGGACGGGAGTCAGCCAGCAGAGACGGCCAGCCCTGCTTGAGAACTCTAGCCCTTCCCCGAATGCCCACGCAGTGGATCGTTGTTTACAGAAAGCAATTTGCAACATTCGATGTAATTGGAAGGAAGGGGAATGGAAGAAACAAGCTTAGAGGAGCTAATTATACCAGTGTGCTGATGTGCTCGTTAGCCAGAGGATCTAGGGGCTTCCAGCTGCAGTGAAGGATGCTTGGTTCTCAGATAGTGCCTCTCATTCCTCTACTTCCCCTACATCTGCCCTTTCATTGGTCCTCCGAGTTGCTTTGGTCTGTCAGCCCAGGAGAGAATATTTAAACAAGAGGGGAGGCACTGCGGAGCCAGGGAAGAGAACAATGGACTGGCAGCATAACAAAGTCAAAGCCAGGGGTGAGTTGACTTCAAAGGCTAAGGACATCCCTTGGGTTTAGGTCAACTGACATCACCCACAGTGTTTCTCAAGCCACTACGATCATGCCTCCAAACGAAGATGATTCGGAGGCGGAGGGCAGGATCAGGAAGGAT
The DNA here is from genome assembly GCF_007399415.2 of Gopherus evgoodei. Lineage (NCBI taxonomy): Eukaryota > Metazoa > Chordata > Testudines > Testudinidae > Gopherus > Gopherus evgoodei. The sequence goes on from NC_044343.1 coordinate 5,933,947, forward strand.
GTGTCCACCCCTTTCAACGTGTTTATCCCACTGAGCAAATGGCCAGGGGCATTATGTGAGGAGAGGCGTTGACTTTCTGCTGAAGCAGACCCCTGTTGGGGGCAGGATACATGAAGCATTGGTCTGTTCCATGGTTGCATTTCCTGACACGCAACCCATTGGATTTGAAAGGAGCAAGCCACAGCGTCTGCCCTATCATCAAGTCCCACATGTGTGACCATCATGAGTCAAGCCCCAATAAAATCCTGAGATTTTAAAAAATAATAGAAGTTGGGTTCTTTTACTTTGCCTTCAGGCTTTGGCAAATACTCAGGTTCTGTCTTCAGGCTTTTCTCTGCTACCATGAGGCTTAGGCGCTGGAGCTGGTTTTAAAAAACAGAAAAGGTTGCATCCCATGTGAAATTCTGAGATTTTGCAATATAATTTCACTCCGCATGGGGCCAGAGTAGAAGTTCTGAATTTTTCATGAAACAAAGCATTCCAGAACATTTAGCTGAGGTCAAAACATTTGTTTTGACTTATATATTTAAATTAGAAGACTAAATGAAACATTTCAAGCTCAGCAAAAATAATGCTTTGATCATTTCCTATCAGGACTTTCAACCACAACAAAATCCCAATATGTTCCCACCATGTTTTGATTTCTTCAAATCAGCTTTTGCCAACAGAAACATGGTCCACTGAAAAATCTGACCAGCTCGATTAGAAACATACTTTCAAAAAAGCGCCAAGATTCTCACCGAGTCACATGACTCCAGGAGCTGAAACTTTAAGAAAAAACCCACAACACATCTAGTGAGACCCATGGTAAAATCATGGGAGTAAGCAACCCAGTGTCTGCAGAACTGTGTCTGAACAAGACATGGACAGAGAGGGAAAAAAGTAGCAATATCTAGAAACCCGAATATTTCCAAAGATACAGGAAAGACGTTTTTAAAAATTCCTAAGATAGTGTCTGTAAAAATAAAGCAAGAAAGAGACACTTCTGAAGAGAAAGGCACTCCAGCTTTGATCCCCAGCCCATGTGATGGGCTAAAAAAGACTGACCAAGGAAGAGAAAAATAAGACAATTTTAGATCATTTCATGGGCAGATCTCCAAGCATTTTACACCCAAACTGTTCCAAGTGCTGGAGGTTACCATTTATTTGCTGCTATTTTAGCACGCTGGCTTGCTCAAAGCCCTTGTACTTCCTACGCGTTATGCTTTCGTTGCGTGGCTTTCTGAATATCCCACTTGAGCGTTTGGGAATAGTATTATCCATTTCTCTCCAGCCTAAAGGCTCTCAGGACATGCCACTGTTTGTCTGTCCCTATGGAATGATTCTAAAGTGCTTCACGAACAATACACATGCAGCACAATGCTGAAATGCAGCCACCTCTGGGGTGGCATGCAGGACCCAGTTGTAGAGTCGAGTCCTAGTCAAGCCCCCCACCCTTATGAGAGGAACTGTAGGGTCTGGTGCTCCTTCAGAGCAGACAGGACCTTGTATTTTTTAAAGGATCTTCTCTAAAGAACTAAGAGCAGGGACTGTCTTTTTGTTCTGTGCAGCCCTTGGCACAGTGGGGTTGTGGTCCATGAGCCAGGGCTCCTAGGCACTAAGATATTAGAAGCAAGCAGTCATCTTCTTGAGACGCATTTTATCTAGGGAGGCAGGCGGGGCTGAGCTGACCCAGCTGAGATTGGACCTCATCCATGTTCCCAGGAAGTCTGTCTACCAGCTCTGGGATAGAACACTCAGCCTCAGCAAACCTCTTGGCTCAAAACACCAGAAGAGTCCAGGGTGGCAGCATCTCCTTGATCTTTGTTCCTTCTATTTCTCTCTCAGCCACACCCCCCTCTTTGGCCTCCCCTCAGGGCCGCTCCGTGTTGGGACAGACCTAGCAGAACAGGCAAGAAGCCAGAACTGTCCCCACTGATGCAGCAGCAAGTGACAATGAACAGGCCCCTTTGTGCAGGACCATAGATGGATTTGCTTGTGTTTTCCCATCATCGACAGCTTGCTGGCTCTCCCTCTCCATGATTAACTTGGAAGAGGCATTTTAGTTCCAGTATCGGGTTACGGACTGGGTGGAGTCCGGGACAGGGGGAGGGGAATTTTCAGTGAGAGGATCCAGAGAAGGGAAACTCCAGAGACTTCTGGTTAAGGGCCAGGACGCCACTGTGGCGCACACACACACACGGTTAGGACATCTAGTTTGCAAAGGAAGGGTGGGAGTTTTGTGGTTAAGCACTGGACTGAGGGCCAGGAGACCTAGGTCCAATTCCCAGCTCTGCCAGAGCCTCCCTGTGGGAACCTTGGCAAATCATTCACTGTGCCTTAGTTTCTCCATTTGGAAAATGGCAACAATCCTGCCTTCCTCCCAGCATTTACCCACCTTCTCTGTTTAGTGTGTAAGCTCTTTGTGATATGGCCTGTTGAATGTATGCACTGGGCCTTCTAAAACGATCCCACTGCCTACCCCCGGCCAAGTTCGGTGGCTCAACGAGGCAGAGGCTGCACACATCTCAAGGCAGGCATGGGTCAGCGTACGTGACACCTGAGCACTAGACACAAAAATCAATTGGACTAAGCTTGAAAGGAAAACAAATCAGTGTGGACCCATTAGCCAGAGCTAAGGGGGATGGATTAGCCGAGCAACAGGACCAGGAGCAGACAGGTTCTGCACTGTTGTTGTGCAGTTTTTGGCTGTGCTTGGGCAGGTTTCTGTTCCTGTTGAGAGACATGAAACTCTACCCTGCAGGACAAGACATGCGTGCCCTTGAGTTCTTCTTTATGCCTTGGAAGGAGAAGGAGGCAGGAGTCATAACAGTGCCCACTGAGGAAGGCAGCGTGGGAGACAAGACACTGCTGACTTGTCGCATACCCTGGGCAAGCTACTTTCCCTCCTTGTGCCTTAGCTTAGCCTGCCGAGAGAGGGATACCAGCACATGCTGTCCCAGCCAGGAGTGGGGCTAGGAGGGATTCATTAGGGTTTGTAAAGTGTTACGAGATCCTCATGCGGAAGGCACTAAGGTGGGGGACGGGGGGAACTTTTTGGCCCGAGGGCCACATTGGAGTATAGAAATTGTATGGTGGGCCATGAATGCTCACAAAATTGGGGGTATGGGTGCGGGAAGGGGTGAGGGCTCCAGTTGGGGGTGTGGGCTCTGGGGTGGGGCTAGAAATGAGGAATTCAGGATGTGGGAGGGGGTTCTGGGTTGGGGTGTGGGGGGAGTGAGGGCTCTGGGATTGAGGGGTTTGAGGTGCAGGAGGGGGCTCCAGGCTGGGACCAAAGGGTTCAGAGGGTGGGAGGGGTGTCAGGGCTGGGGCAGGAGGTTGAGGAGTGTGAGGGCTCCAGCTGGAGGTGTGGGGTCTGGAGTGGGGCCAGGGATGAGGGGTTTGGGGTGCAGGAGGGTGCTCCAGACGGGACCAATGAGTTCAGAGGGTGGGAGGGGGCTCCGAGGTGCAGGCTCTGGGCAGTACTTAACCATAAGCAGCTCCTGGATCATGTCCCTGCTCCAATTCCGAGGCACGGCCAGGCGGTTCTGCGCGCTGCCCCGTCCGCAGGCACCACCCATGCAGCTCCTATTGGCCAGGAACCCCAGCCAATAGGAGCTGCGGGGGCGGTGTCTGCAGGCAGGGCAGCACGCAGAGCCACCTGGCCACACCTTCACATACTACATAGGAGCTGGGGGGGGGGTCAGGCTGCTTCCTGGGAGCCGCGTGGAGCGGGGCAAGCCCCCGACTCTGCTCCCCAGCTGGAGCACTGGAGCACCAGAGTGGGACAAACCCCTGACCCCACTCCCTGGCAGGAACTGAGGGCCGGATTAAATGGTTTGACAGGCCAGATGAGGCCCACAGGCCGTAGTTTGCCCACCCTTGCGCTAAGGGATAATGCAGTAGGGCCTCCTCCATTTCTAGAGCCAGCTCACTACTAAAACAAGCACGGCCGTTACCCCAAGGGGTGTCACCCTTTTGTTCAGCCAACGCACTCTGGACCACACCCCAAGATAGATCATAATGGCCGAGAGGAAGAAACTGCCTCCCAGCCCACGCTGACCTTCCTTCCAACCCTTGAGTCTCACCAGCTCAGATACTACAGACTGGCAACGCCTGCCATCTGCAGGACAGCACCAGATCTCAGGACGGTTTGAGTTCTGAACGCCTGCCCCACCTTGAAGGGATGGTTGGTGCCTCTGCCATCAGAGACGTGACTTTGAACACAAACATTAGGCCAGGACTCGCATTTAATTCTCAATTCCAGCGCCTACATTTTCACATCCAGACACTTCTCCAGCTGCTCATCCTGCAAACTCAGCCTGGGAGCCAAGAGATGTTGAAATCTTCCTGCCTCTCATCTCCAGCATTGACGGGGCTGCATTCAGACCAGAGGAGGCAGTTTTGCTGGGGACTCAGGGGGCACTATAGAATCCAGTTTGCTCCATAATCAAGCTCAGGGCTCAGTTGTTTTCAGCATCCAGCAGAAGACAGTCCCAGCACTGAAGAATTTGTAACCTAAGGTCCTGCTCAGCAAATACTTCTGCACATGCCTGGTCCTGCTGGCTAGAATTACTCAGCTACAGACACATTCATGGAATTGGGACCAAACGAAGTTGAGGAAAACACAGCTGAGTTCAAGTTGTTGCAGGACTCCTAGCTAGGATGATCCTTTCTTAATAGGAGGTGAAGTTTGTTTAGGTCACGGCAATCAGCGGATCTGACCCAGCCATACAGAAAACAGGGCTGAGCAGGAACAGCTGTATATATACAGCGCCTAGCCCTAATACTCCACAATGTAGACAGAGTCTACGTACTGTATCCTTTGGGTTTCCTCCTGCTGCCCATCAGAGCACTTTGCATGTAAAATTAATAGCAGGAGTGAAGTGGTAAAAACTATGCATAGGGAAAGATTTCTGGGTTCTTAGTTATGATGTAGGATGTATTGGCCACATGGCAAGTGGTGTGTATTCACCACAAGCCCATCATACAACCACACACTGCAGAGAAGCTGCTATAGAAGTGACTCAGTGCTTTGCAAATAACCCTCACACGCCCATGCTGGAACACCTCTGATCCCTGTTTACACCCCGGGAAGCAGTGGGTGTAGTCACCCAGAAACTTGGCACTCAGTAATCGAACCCCAGTGACTCAACTCCCAGCCCAGTGCTTTCCAGCCAAGAACCCATCATTACAGTCACGTCAGAGCGCCAAAGCTACACAGCAAAGGTCTGAAAACCAAAAATGGGAAGTTAAGAGGAACAGCAGGGCAGGGACAGCAGCAAGACCCAGAGACCTCTCTGCGAGCATCAGCAGCTGCCCTCTCAAGCCCATCATACTGATTGTAGACCGTGGCTTGTGCTGATCTGTCTTAAGTAGGGTGTGGGGTCCCAGAAGGGGGAAGAGAAAGTGGGGAAGTGAAATGAAGGAGAGATTGAAATGGGAAAGAGGAAGAATGGCTCAGCGGTTAGAGCACTAGATGAGGACTTGGGAGACCCAGCTTCAACTCCCTGCTCTGCCTGGTGACCGTGGTTGAGTCACTTGGCCCTTCTGGGCCTCAGTTTCCCCATCTGTAAAATGGGGACAGTCACACTGCCCTGCCTCACAGGGAACTTGTGAGGAGGAATGTTAAAGATTTTGAGATGCTCGGATACTAGTGTTGGGCGCCAGGTAAGTCCCTAAGAGTAGGGTGACCAAATGTCCCATTTTTATAAGAACAGTCCTGTTTTGGGGGACTTTTTCTTATATAGGCACCTATTACTCTCCCACTCCCCGTTCTGTTTTTTTCACAGTTGCTATCTGGTCATCCTACCTAAAAGAGAGACTGAGGTTCTGTAGTGTAGACAGTCAGAGACTGCAACATCCCAGCCTGAGTGCCCGGCAGACCAGATCCTGCTGTGGGGATGACAAAGTCCCTGGCTACACAATCCTTGGCCCTCAAAGAGGGCCGTGGTGGGGGATACAGTTTAGCACTTGTGTGTTCACAGAGCTAGTACGTAGTCATAACAGACAGCAGGAACCTATTCAATGACTCCCACTTGTCAACCCCAACACACGGAGCAGATGTTATTTAGTGGCCTCACTTTGTTAGACCCTTTTCCAGTTCACTCAGGGCGCCTTGTCCCATGTACTGCAGAGATCTCTCCCCCGCCCCACAGCTCCCCCAATTGCTGTTGTAGCCTTGAAAGACTTGAGATAAATATTCAATCCCACAGGCAAGTCTCCAACCCTCAGAGGCAAAGCATCACACCATGCTGAGGCAGCACTCCCTAGTGGTCACAAGCCACACGGCTAGTCCCTGAAAGTACTTTATTAAATACTTTGCAAAAAACAGAAGCCAAAAGATTGAAAATTAACACCCCCACCCAGCTAAGAACTAAAAACTCCCCCCGCCCCAGGCGTGTCAGTGCAGCCCTGATGTTCTGCCCAGGAACACTCTTCACTCCTCCCCATCCCTGCCAGCGACACGCTAGGCTCCACTGTCCAAAGCCAGGCAATTGCGAAAGGGAGGCTCTTATGTACAGTGGCAGAAAGTAGCTAACTTACTCTCTAGGGCCCATGGCTCGAATGCTGGCTGGGCAGCCTTTTGAGCATTCTGCCCTTTGATGGCCTGGCCTGGTTCTGCAGAGCCACACCAGGATGAAAAAGCTGAAACTTTAAAAAACAAAGTGCTGTGGAGGGACCAGTTACCGTTATGATCAGTTCATAGACTGCAGTGAACTAGTCATAAGCACACACATTCCCCCCAACCCCTCCACCTCCTGCACATAACCTTTCACCAATGCTGCAACCTCCCAGAAACCATTTCTCCTGTGCAGGATTTAAGACAAAGACACATCCCCAAGTGCCACACATGATTTGCCAGGTTGTCTGTCACCGTCTCCATAGTGTAACCAGGCTTGCTAGGTTCCCAGCTCAAGGTGGATTTGTAAACGCTCCATGTATTCACCCCCCCACCCTCAGGGAAGTTTATAAAACAGGGTTTTTACAAAGACAGTTGTGGTTTTTCCTTTACAGCAGAACAGTCTCCCTGTGAGGTAGAGAGTTAATTTCAGGGCTGACAGATCCTAAATTCAAGCCAGTTTGTGTGTCCTAGTTGAGGTAAAATTCAATAGTTTATGATAAGTTTTGTGATTGCCAGAAGGGCGTCAGGATTCCTCATTGCCAGAATCATCCTCATCGCCATAGCAACTGTCTGCCTCCTCCTCCATCTCATCATCCTCGTAGTAGTCGTCGTAGAAAAGGTCTGAGCCTTCATCCGGGGCTGGAGTCTTGGTCTTCACACAGTACTCTGCCAACGTGGTGGGGACCTTCACGCCATCCCGTTCAGCATCCACCTTGGTTCCCAGGACTTGCTTCCTGAAAGGGGCAAGGAACAGATGAGAACAGGGCAGAGACACGGAGCAGTTATTCAATCAAGGTCTGAAGGCCAGGAGAGGTGCCAGTCCTGAACGCTGAAGTCTTCCACAGAGCTGGACATACGTCTCTCGTTCTGGCCTGCCAATGGGCACTGATGCATGCCCACACCTCTAGGGATAAAAAGGCAGGTCTGTCTCCAGGGTCTACTCTGCCACATCCATCTCATGCCTGAGGCCACTGGTCATTCACTATTCTGTGTCAGCAGCTCTTGTCAGGCCTGAAATACTCACTATGCCTAACACAGTATTGTCATAATCTGCATCTAAACTGTGTCTGGTAAGAAGATATCACTGGAAAACGAGCAGCTCACTGATCATTAATATTCTTGCATGATGTATGTTCACAGTTCATACAAAGAATCATGAATATGTGCTAGAATTATGTTTGGCAAGCAATACTAGCAGCTCAATCTGCCTTAGATAAAGGAACGTGTGTTTGTCTGTCTGACCAGCCTGGTTGTCAGGCTGAGACAATAAAGGCACATTTACATAAAAGGTAAAGCCACCAACCTAGGGAGGGCTAAATCTCATATGATAAGTAACTGAATCAATTGATTTATAATACTTGATACATATTTGTATACAATATTACTGCAACGTCTTTTATGAACGCTAATGACACTGGCTATTAAGATCATTGTGACATCTATGAAGCAAAACTATATGAGGAAATATCGATACTCAGTGATATCATGCCTTAAAATCTGACCAAAATGCAGGGAGAAACAGATTCTGCCTTCCTTCACTGCCGACAGGAGGGAAGCCAGCTATCTACCTATCTCTAATGAAATTACGCAAGGTGTGACGAAAAAAATGGAAGCTTAATTTACATACAAATTAGCAGAGGGACGGGAAGTCTGACATGAGGTCATCTTGTGTCTGGGGACCAAGCAGCGAGTTTGGGAAAATGCAAAGAGAGAAGAAGCCATTTTGCCATCCATCACTGGACAGACAAGGGGCCAGCCCAAAGCTCTTGCAAGCTGATAAAGTGGGTCCTTCAACCAACGGGGATGAACTCTCTGGGAACTGAAACTAAGTGAGAAAGCTGCTTAGGCAAAGACCTTCCACCGAGGAAGACAAGGGAAACCAGCACCTGTGGAAGATTCTCCACCTTGAACCAAGACTGATTTGTTAAGTCTCAGTCACTAGAAAGTGTTTTTCTTTTTTATTTGCTTGTAACCATCTCTACCTTCACTTCTTTTACTTGGCTTTATTTAACCCATGTCCTGTTAGTAACGTGGTTTTATTTTAATCTAAACCAACCTAGTGCTGAATTTGAACTGAAGGGATTGTTAATGTGGCAAACTGCCGGGTACTGTCTCTTTGAAAGAGCAAACAAACCTTATTACTTCTGAGCGGTCCAGGAAAGGGTTGGACATTTCAGGGCAGATGGTTTTGGGGGAATTTAGGACTCGGGGTATTTTGGGGTCACTTGCCTAGTAGTAACCAAGGCTGGTGGGGATGAGACTGTGGCTGTGGGGGGTAACAAGCAGGCTGCTGGAGTCAAAGTTGCTGATCAAGGGCTGCTTATCACACAGAGAGTCAGTGCGAGCTTGTACACTGGCTAGGAGCATCCAGACAAGGGGGAGACAGCAGCAGAGCATTTTAAGGCATCGGAGGTTACAGGGCAAGTGGTGACAAACTCTCACTGGTCTGGCCTGCACCTCAGAATGTTCCGATGGCCACCAAAGGGAACAATGTGAGGGACGTCTATCCACCGAGAACAGACTCATTTGATATACGTAAGTGGATGAGGCAGTGTCATTACCAATCTGTACCATGTGATACAAATCCCATAGTGTGAGCTCTTCAGAGCAGGGCCTGTGTGTCTGCACAGAACTCTGATCCACATCTTCATGTAATGCCACAACAAACACAGTCCAGCCCAACCACTAAGCGTGTGACTAAGGTGGAAATCTTTCCGTTACTATTCCAGCCTCAACAACCTCCAGATTTTGAGCCATGATTTGTTGCTTCCCCAGCACCTTTCAGAGGCCAATTCTGTTAAACATTTATGCCTCACAAGGCCCCTCCCATTTTAATCTGAGGTACAGGGAAAGGTAAGAGACTAGCTCCAGGCCCCACACTAAGTCCAAGGGGCAGAGCAGGTCCTAGAACCCAGGTTTGCAGGCAAACACAGCAGAGTTTTCCCCTCTAGAGCTGCACATCACACCCAGCCCAGGCCCTTTGCCATAGAGTAGGATCTGCATTGAGGCCTCTGCATGTTTTGTTCTCTGCAGAAATCCACGTCTTATAGTCCCCAACCTTCCTGGTAGCAGTGAGCTTTCACAATGTTAACCAACTGGGGAGGACAGGACTACAGCAACAGTGGAACTAGAATCCCTCCTGCATTCAGTCACCTCCTAGGCATTCACCCCAAAGTCTATATGGGACCATTTAGATAAACACTCCCAAGCTAGGTAGTCTAAACAAAAAGCTCCTCCCCTCTTGTTTAAATGCAAGTTCTGAGAAGCCAGAGTTCAGCTTGCCATGCACCTGATGATGTCTGTGTACTCCCGATCCTTCCCTTTGGTGTCCTTCCACTTCCTGTACATCACAGAGGCATCCACATTTGCGGGTGAGAAGGTGTTGGGCTCGTTGAGCAGCGAGATCACACTCAGAAGGATAGTCCTGAAAACCAGTTAACGAGCGGTAAGAGCCAAGACAGGCGATCGGCCAACCTGCACCACCCAGATCTGAGAGGGACTGGAAATCACAGCATCTTCTCATGGTGAGGAGTTTAATAGAACCCAGTCAGTTTGCAAGAGCAGCATCCACTTACACTGCATGTCACAACAGTGACCACATCCTAACTCCCACGAGCAGGTCAGACGCCATGACCTTCTTAAGCTGAAGGAGAAACTGAATGCCAACTGGAAGGCAAGCTGGTCTCTGGTGCATGAAAGACCTGAATTCCTTTGCCAGCTTACACTGCCTTTCAACAGTGCTGACATCCAGCCTGTAAGAAACTGATTTGCCTTTGAATTTCAAAAGAAAATAAATCCAGGTATTTCCTGCAACCTCTAGGATTAGAAAGGCTTTTCCCAGCTGTTTCCTTCGGGCATCTCCTCCACCCTCTATATCAGATCCGCTAAGCATCTCGCCTCCAGTGCGTTCCTCCCCTCCCTCCTCGAGGCCTTACCGTACATTCTGGGTAGGGTTCCATCGCTCGGAAGGCAGCTCCCCGCTCTGCGGGTCATCCACCGGAGGGTGGAGAATTGAAATACAGACATCACCAGTCTGAAAGCACACAGAGAGAGAGTCTGATTACACAGGCACTGATGTCCCAACCCCAGGCACTCCAAACCACTCTACAAGGTGGTTGATTTATTGTGCCTGTGCCCTGTTTGCTCGCTCTCCCCCCCCCCCCCTTTTGCTTCCAGGGCAGATCCGAGGAAAATGCCACCAAGTGGCTTACAAGTAACTCGGAACAAACAGCCAATCACTGTCGCCAATGCCCAGAGAAGAGCCAGGATCAGTTTAGCTGTCCTATCTTCAGCCACATCTTGGAGAGCAAGTCCCAGGACAGGACCTCAAGGCTCTCCTGGCCTCTCCTAAGCTAGCAGCTCAGGCAGATTTCAATTAGCCTGAAAGGCCTCACAGAGCAGGGAGTGAAGTGTCTTGCTATGACAGATCCAGCAAAGAACCTTCTCAAGCTGAACTGTACTGAGACGTGCCTGTGGGCTGAGCCACTACAGATATGATGCCCTGGGGAGTCTCTTTAGGGAGAGGTTCACTCCCATCACCACTGCAGTGAAGAGCACTGATCTAAATCACACCCACTACGCACCTGCCAGCCCTTAAGAGTACTAGAGATTGCCATAGTTACTACAGGACAGGTAATGGATGGCAGTCAGTGACTTTGGAATGATGAGTCATTTGCACAAAGCACTGATCTCTGTCCTGGGACACTTGGAGAGAAGCCCTCCCTGCCTGCATGGGCCGTATCCCCCAGTGCTCTGAATGAGGCGCAAGTACACACAGGGCACTGAGTACCCGAAATACTTTCTGCAGCCAGCCACAGCAGGTATCCACTGAGAGTCCTGCAAGCTGCTTGCTCACTCAGTATCTCCCCATGGATCTTACAGGGCATGACCACATTCCAGCCAGGTGCTGTGGGCAAATACAGTAAACACAGAAGACTGCAAGACTGGACAGACAGATTAGTTCTGGAACGGATTCCAAGAAAGGAGATGAACTTTCTGAGCCCAGGACAAGCCTGGGCTGGCTGTTGTGTTTCCAACACAAACTGAAAAAGGTACAAGACACTTCCAGGAGAACCCCACTGTATTTGCTTAAAACCCTCCTCCACTACAGGACACGTCAATACAGGCTGGTGTTCAACACCAAGGTCAACACTTCAGTGTGATCCAGAGGGCTTGGTGCTACTACAGCAATTGACTAGAAACCCAGTCTGTCCCGGACGCAGATGAGAAGACAGTCCGAGTGACGTACCTCATAGATGTTAGGGTGCCACATTTTGGTCAGGAACCTAAAGGCGGGGGGCGAATAGGGATAATCAATAGGAAACCTGAGACGAGCCTGTGAAGAAACAAAGAGTTAATTAGTGGCAGTGGTGGGGTGTCATGGCCATGCTGATGCTTCAGGGCAGGGGGAAGCTGTGGAGCCCCAGGCAAGATTGTATACAAAACCAGATGAGTTGTGCGGGTGTTGTCCCACAAACTTACACAGGATCGTTTTAGGGGTTAAGACAAAGATGCCACATTTATTATTAATTCGTAACTATTAGGAAATACCCTAATGCTTACACACACACACACACACACACACACACACACACACACACACACACACCCAAAATGTTCTGCAGCTGCTGGATAGTTACCAGTCCTGATTGCAGTTTGAGTTCGCAGCTTGGGATCGGAGCTCGTGGCAGCTAACTGGCCAGGAAAGCTGAGCACGAGGAGGAGCCGGGTCTCTGTCGGGCGCGGACCGATGCTCCTTGACGTTGGTAGCAGAACGTTACCCAAAATCTCTCATCTCACCCTTCCCTTTTTATAGGAGTTTAGTTTGGATTCAAAGTTCCTAGGTCTCGCTGTGTCACGCTGCCTCTGGGTTTGCTTGATCACCCGTCAATTGCAGGCGTGACTGTCAGCCTGGGACCTGGCTTTGATCTTCCTTCTGTTGTTTCTTTTTAGGGTGGATGCTTCTTGCTTGTGTTAGGCCTGTTGTTTAGTTCTTCAGCCGTTGGTATTTGAACTTTATCTCATCAGGACGGGCTGGTGCTGGAGGTTGATTCTATCACCCATGCATACCTCATTCACACATTTCAACTAGACTAATAAAATTACAGTATGGCTTGCAAAAATGGGGGCTGCAGCACAAACCTTCTACAAAATGGAGTCAGCATTTTAAAATGGGTTTTGAGTTACAATATTGCACAGAAGTTACAATATTACAATGTAGGCAAAATGAGAAGTTACAATGTTACAATGTAGGCAAAATGGCAAGTGTAATGAAATGGTGAACAGAAGTTACAATGGTACAGTGACTAACTAAAAACAATTTCATTCACATTGGTTCTACACGGGCAATGCAGCTCACATACGCCCCTACTGGCACACTGCACACGGACAGGAGACAGACCCTTTCCCCTGCTCCTCCAACAAGAAGTGACCATCAAGCTTCATCCAGAGGGAGCACCAGTACCACTTCCCATGCAGTAGCTAAGTCCAAAGCTCCCAGCTTCTCTTTACTATGCTGAGTGGTGGAGGACGCGTGGTTGAGTGGTTAGAGCACAGGCACAGAAAATAAGAGTACTATTCACAGTTGAGTCACAGACTGGGACCTGGGGCAAGTCACTAACCCTATGCCTCTTTCCCTACCTGTGAAGTGAGGATGATAGCTTCCCTAGAGACAGGGTGTGTAACTGGAAGGATATGACCACTGCTCATAATAAGCACTTTCAGATCTAGGTAGACAGTGCTATGGAAGGTCAGATATAAACCTGCTCAGAAGGATTTTAGGCACTTTCAACTGTCTCGGGTGTTAACAGCCCCCTGAAATCCCTCCCCTTGGAGAAGTGGAGGTCAGGTCCTGCAGCTCCAGTGGAACAGCTCTGCATTGCTGGATGGAAGCCATGTAATCCCATCCCCTAGGAAGGGGAGTGCCTTGCTATTCAGCAATACTGGCTGATGACAGAGGCATCCCTACAGTGTCAGGCTTCCAGGAAGACATTGACAAGAACACTGGTGGTCTGAGCTTTGGCAAAGATTCAGAGCAGTGGACAGGGAGACCTCCCAGGGTGGATTTATGGCACTTTTTGGAGGGGACTTTCAAGAGATCATGGCAGTCTCACATTCTTATCAAATCTGCTTCCTTGTATTCCCCATCCCATCACCAAGCCTCCCCACTTCAGGAGACCCAGCAGAGTACCAGGTCTCTACCAATTCCCCAGTGCAGACGATTCCCTCCAACGTGTATTGTTTCCTCCCAGGTGAGGGATGAGTCACTGCTCAAGAGGCCAGCCAGGTATGGGAGAAAACAAAACAAAACAAAACTAACCGCAAGACTCTTGTGGCAACAGGAGGTAATACCAAGATGGTACCAGAAAATTACCCTCCGGAGAGTACTCTTGCCATACAGGCATTAGGGCACTGCCTGTGGATCAAATTCTTTTCTCCTCGGATCTATGGAGGGGCATCTTCAGACAGCCAGGCAGCCTGGTAATTAGGTCAGGTTTGCTGGCAGTCACTATGTTTACCGGAGAGACAGAGTGTGGCAAACTTTGTTCCTGTGATATAATAATAGCTCTTAAGGCAAGAACTTCAGGCTTTCTGCCTAACAAGTTCTTCAGGGTAAATTCCTTTAGAGACAGGAAATAGAGCCTCTCCCCTGTATCTAGAAAGATGGACTCCACCATCCTAGATCAAGGCTACCTCTCAAACACCTTGTTGAAGTTTGGATGAGAATTTGCAGCTCTGGGTCTTCCTGTTTCACACTCTGAAGTGAAACCAGATCAGCACTCGAGACAAACAAAGAAGAGGTCAGCAGAGCCAGCATAACAAAAACAAGCAGGGCTTTTTCTTAGTTGACAGGAATACAGCAGTCTGGGTTTAATAAGTTGTTTTGTTTCCAAAGATAAATTCAGTTTGGGGCCTGGACACAGATCTAGTCAGGACTGGATTACATTTAAAGGAACACCATAGCCCAGGGGTCGGTAACCTTTCAGCAGTGGTGTGCTGAGTCTTCATTTATTCACTCTAATTTAAGGTTTCGCGTGCCACTAAAACATTCTAATATTTTTAGAAGGTCTCTTTCTATAAGTCTATAATATATAACTGAACTATTGTTGTATGTAAAGTAAACAAGGTTTTTAAAATGTTTTAAGAAGCTTCATTTAATGCAGAGCCCCCCAGACCGGTGGCCAGGACCCTGGCAGTGAGAGGCCATGTCTACATCTAAAATTTTGCAGCGCTGGTTGTTACAGCTGTATTAGTACAGCTGTATAGGGCCAGCGCTGCAGAGTGGCCACACTTACAGCAACCAGCGCTGCAAGTGGTGTTAGATGTGGCCACACTGCAGCGCTGTTGGGCGGCTTCAAGGGGGGTTCCGGGACCGAGAGAGCAAACCGGGAAAGGAAACCAGCTTCGCCGCGGTTTGCTCTCTCGGTCCCGGAGCCAGCCAGCAAACCGCGGGGAAGGAGACCTGCTTGCTCGGGGTTCCGGGACC
Source organism: Gopherus evgoodei (assembly GCF_007399415.2). NCBI lineage: Eukaryota > Metazoa > Chordata > Testudines > Testudinidae > Gopherus > Gopherus evgoodei. The sequence continues at coordinate 5,949,036 of NC_044343.1, forward strand.
GAGAGAGCAAACCGGGAACGCCGCGGTTTGCTCTCTCGGTCCCGGAACCCCGAGCAAGCAGGTCTCCTTCCCCGCGGTTTGCTGGCTGGCTCCGGGACCGAGAGAGCAAACCGCGGCGTTCCCGGTTTGCTCTCTCGGTCCCGGAACCCCGAGCAAGCAGGTCTCCTTCCCCGCGGTTTGCTGGCTGGCTCCGGGACCGAGAGAGCAAACCGCGGCGTTCCCGGTTTGCTCTCTCGGTCCCGGAACCCCGAGCAAGCAGGTCTCCTTCCCCGCGGTTTGCTGGCTGGCTCCGGGACCGAGAGAGCAAACCGCGGCGAAGCTGGTTTCCTTTCCCGGTTTGCTCTCTCGGTCCCGGAACCCCGAGCAAGCAGGTCTCCTTCCCCGCGGTTTGCTGGCTGGCTCCGGGACCGAGAGAGCAAACCGGGAAAGGAAACCAGCTTGATTACCAGAGGCTTCCTCCTTCCACGGAGGTCAAGAAAAGCGCTGGTAACTGTCTACATTGGATTACCAGCGCTGGATCACCAGCGCTGGATCCTCTACACCCGAGACAAAACGGGAGTACGGCCAGCGCTGCAAACAGGGAGTTGCAGCGCTGGTGGTGCCCTGCAGATGTGTACACCTTCAAAGTTGCAGCGCTGTAACTCCCTCACCAGCGCTGCAACTTTCTGATGTAGACAAGCCCAGAGTGCCACTGAAAATTAGCTCAGGTGCTGCCTTTGACACAGATGCCATAGGTTGCCTACCCCTATCATAAACCTAGACTCTGTCTAAAACTTTCAACCGCTATAGCTACAAGAGTTTTGTTTACCCTTTACAGAACTTCAAGAAACATTCCTCAATCAAGCACTTTGCTCTTCTAGAGCAATTTCACGTCAGGACCTTAAAAGCTCTTTACGAAGATTAAGCCTCATGTCAGGCAGGTAAGTTTCACCATTTTACAGATGGAACAATCAAGGCACTGACAGGTTAAATAACTTGCCAAGTTAGTGGGCTGTGACAGAGTCAGGCATATAACTGAGAAATCCTGATCCCAGTCATGGTCTCCAGCCACATTCCTTCCCAAATACCAGTAACAGCATAAAGGAAAGAGCTGACAGTGTTATGTAGTGGTGGTGAGTTTTGTTGAAAAGGATCAGCAGTTTATTCAGCAGCAGCCTTGGAGGATCAATGCAGAAGCCAAGGAGCTAGACAGGTTAGGAGCTGCCATGAAATAAGATCTTAGCCTGATCCAATCCCATGAATATTGGCCCATCCTGGGACAGACATGCTGGTCCTGTAGCGCTGCAGTGTCGGTCCCAGGATATTAGAGAGACCAGGTGATATCTTTTATTGGACCAACTTCTGTTGTAAGAGAGAGAGGAGCTTCAACAGAGCTTTGCTTCAGGTCTGGGAAACTTGCGCAGACTGTCCCAGCTAAATAAAAGATGGAACAGATAGTTTGGCCTAAGTTAACACATTCCAAGGGACCACTCAAAGCGAAGTGGCCCATTAACATTCCTCTAAGAGGGAGAAAGGAAGGGGGAAAGCAGCTGGGGGGGAGGCTGTGGGCTTTGTTAGTGGGTACAGATTGTTATTCCATGTTCCTTGCACTTCCATCTCCCCCTGCCCCCATTCCCCAAAAAGGGAACTGCAGAGAGACAGTCGATATGTGAAACACAATGCTGGTCTCAGACATGCTTTCCACCTGAGCACACTCAGCTCAATCTCCCAGGACATTCTGAAATGAAGGCTCCTGCTCCCAGTCCAATTTATTAACATGAAACAAAGAAAACAGCCTTACTCCCACTGTGATAGTGCTCAGACAAAAATAGCTCAAAGCACTGAAGCCAAGTGAGCAGCCAGAGCATGTCTGCACAAAACCACCACCTAACACCGAAGCTGGTTTTGAGACTCAGAAATCTGTTCGGTCTATTGGTCAAAGCTGCAGTTAGAAGAGCTGAGGTTAAGCATTAACTGTCAGACTTCCTATGTGACTTTAAGCACCTTGCTCAACTTCTGTGCCTCAGTCCTCTGATCTGCAGAATGGGAATAGTACCTTCCTCCAGTCTGGCTTAGCTGTCGGTACGCAACTTGCAGATCTTCAGTTCTTGTGGGGAATTGGAGCTTTGTGATTAATGCAAGTTGATTTAATTCCTAAGAATAGCTGGTCCCCGTTGAGAAAGACCAAGCAAAAACTGGCAGGGGTGCATACTTTAGATGCTAAAAATTAACCTCTATGAATTTGGCACATCAGTCCAGCTCTCTAGCAAACTGAGCCATCATAATGGGGTCCTCTTGCAGGCAGTAGCAACAGGGAAGCCAAGGATTAAAGTGGGCCATGGAGACAGACTTTCACTCAGCCTTCTGAGTCACAGATGAAATCGCATGCTGGGTGGTGTGTGGGAAGCCAGCAACATCCCTGCCAAGTGCTGTACCCTTTCCTGTAGAGCCAGGACTCCAGTCTGCAGGCACACAGACTTTCCATGTACATTAGACCATAGACAAAGATGCGCCACTTCAGTGATGTCACTGTGTAGCCTAGGGGTGATGCACCATCCCTGTGGGGATTTCCAGAGACAGGTAGAGGAGTGCCAGCAGTAGGCTGCACATAGCAACTGACCATTCAGCTCGCAGAAAGGACAGCACAACCACTGACAGATGAAATGGCAAGATTAAGGTTTAAAATGTGTTGTAACTTTCTGAAGTGCTTTACAGCAGAGTCACTGGGACCCTGTACGTGGGAGTTGAAAGGTAAAGCCTGTTCAGGAACGGTGCCAACTAAAAATGCTTCTGGCTCAGTAAAATAATCCTGCTTCACTGGACAGCATATTCTCACCTCACCTCTGTGGTCCCAGACCCACCATCCCGACACAGGCCTCATTCAGGAAGGTAATCACAGACAAGGTTTAGGACACTTTTGTAATTACAACCTGAACAACACAGGATGCTGCCTTACTGAGCTATTGGGAAACAGACATTAATAGATTAGTGTAAAATGCGGAGACATCTGCTTTGTCACACTGGATTCAGACAGCCTTCGCTGTCCCACCCTTCCCCAAATGGGCCTGAATTTGATCCACAGTTGAAATGGCTTCCTCCTCCACTCCCCATCACTTTTCCCTGCTAAACTCAATCCTCAGCTACAAGTTAGGTCTTGGGTCAAAGAACTCTGCACAACTGTGAGAAGGAAGGGGGATTATTACTGGGTCTACTGTCTCTTTAAATATGTTACCATCTTGCCTTCAATCAGTCCTTTGTTTGACTATCCTGTTCTCCGGGACACAGAAAGAGGGGTGAAAATAAGGAGTTGGGACTTAGAAACAAGATTTTTTGCATAGCTTCATATTGTTCAGGTTCCCCCCTCCCCACATGGACAAGGCCATGCAGTGAGCTCTGATCAGAAACAGCAGAAGTTCTCGGAATAATCCCCTTTGTTGTGCTAGCGAGGATCAGAACAAAACCTTCCAGAGGCAGAGAGTTCCCAAGAAGGGAATCCTTGAAAACAACAGTGCTTTGCTCTGAACTGTGCATGCTGACATTAACACAAGTTCGAGGAGAAGTCCGCCCCCGCCGGGAGCCCTGTCTATTGTCCATGGATCAATGTATTGGCTAAGAAGACAGGTCTAAAGGGGAAGGCACGAGCTGTTGAGGGGGTATGTGTTAAGAATTCAAGGATTCCAAGGGGAGCCATCAGAGCCTCACAGAGAGCCTAGTTAGACACAGACAAGTCCCAGCCCAGCCTGAAAGATGGGGTCAGGCAGCAGACTTGTCTACAGTTTAGATGGCAAACTGGGTATTGCAGGCGGCAGATCTGCCTGCCTAGGCACAGGGAAGAGGCATCTCTCAGGCTGTTGGGCCCAGCTGACTCACTCCCTGGGCTCATTTCCACTCAGTCATCCCCAGGGTTGAGAAGAAGGGGAAGGAAGGAGACTGAGCAACTTCCCGGATTGCACAGACTCAATATTGACATACACACCTCCTCTATGTGTCACCCAACATACACACATAGACACCCCCCACCATATCTCCAGGGGCCTTCGTTAAAACAATACCCCCACCCACTTCCCCAGAAGGACCTACACTCTATCACTAAGGAACAGCTCACTAGGCCTGAACTACTCTACGCAGGGCCTGAGTCCTTTGTCTCCATCTTGGAGTTGGGTATGAGGGGCTGTGACAACGCTAAGAGACCCTCATCCCCCCGCCCCGCACAGGACAGCAGCAGCCCTCCAAATGCCAGGCAGAGGGGAAGCAGCTCCTAAAGGATACAAAAAGGGTTTCCTCTAACGGCCTCTCCTCTACCCATGGACCAGGTCCCCAAAACTACTGGGAATTAAGCCCCCTCCCAGGGGAGAAATTACCAGGAAAAGCAATCCCCACTCAAACTGGATCCCTCAACCCCCTCCAGCTCCCAGGGCAAGTCCCTCGCCTTGAAGGGAGAGCTCCCCTACGAACAGCCACCTCAATACCCCACCCAAAGGAAGCTGACACACCCTGCCTCCAGCATCGCTCTCATTAGAAAGGCCCCTCAAGCTTCTCTGACATCCTTTGATGTCACTCCGCTAAGGGGCAGAGAACAGGAACCCTCCTAGCCACTGCTCACCGGGGCTATTCTCCGCAGCCCCCTCCAGCCCCACGGGACCTGTCCCAAACCCCACAGGATGACCCCCCGCCCAGATCCTCCTGGGCAATGCTCCCTCAACACGGGACACCCCCGCAGGCCAGGCCCCTCGCCATGGGATCCCGAATCCCCACAGGTCGAACTCCCCACTCTCTCTGGGCAAGGTCCCCCATCCCCACGCCCCCCCCCACAGAACAAACCCCTCACCACGGGCCCCACCCCACGGGTCCCCGAATCCCCACAGGACGACTCCTCTAGCCTCCCCCAATCCCTCTGGGCAAGGTCCCCCAGACCCTCCCCAATCCCCACAGCCCCCCCAGGCCAAGCCCCTCTCTACGAGACCCCCCCACGGGACCCCGAATCCCCACAGGAGGCCCCCCAATCCCTCTGGGCAAGGTCCCGCAGGCCTCCCCATCCCCACGGGACCCCCCCAGACCAAGCCCCTCACCACGGGACACATCCCCCCCAACGAGCCCCCAAATCCCCACAGGACGCCCCCCCAATCCCTCTGGGCAAGGTCCCCCAGGCCTCCCCATCCCCACGGGACCCCCCCCAGACCAAGCCCCTCACCACGGGACACATCCCCCCCAACGGGCCCCCAAATCCCCACAGGACGCCCCCTCCAGCCCCCCCAATCCCTCTGGGCCAGGTCCCTCAGCCCCCCCGGCCAAGCCCCTGGCCAGGGACCCCCCTCACCTTGAAGTAGCCGCCCTCGTAGTGGGTGTTGGGGGGCCCGAAGATCGCCACCTCCCAGTTGTACAGGTCGCCCTCGTCCACCAGCGTGACCCGGAACCCCTCCACGGGCTCCTCCTGCAGCCCCTTCAGCTCCAGCAGCAGCGCCTTCTGCGAGCTGGGCACCAGCGGCCGGGCCATGCCGACACCCGAGGTAGGCCGCGGAGAAGCCGGGGACTCGCCTGAGCGCGGCAGCCGGGCGAGCGGGATGGCGCCTGACGAACCGCTTCCTCCGGCTGCGGCCGAACGGAGCCTCTCGCGCGCGCGGGGCACGACGGGACCTGTAGTTCTCTGAGTGGGGTGGGGGGAGCGACCCCGCCCACCGCGCTCGCGCCAACCTATGGGAGGCTCAGGCCCTGGGCGTGGGGGCGGGGCCAGACGCTGAGGGACTCCAGCTCCCAGCAGCTTTTGCGAGGGAGGCGGGGATTTGTGACTTCACGGAGGGTGGGGGTAGAGGAGGGGATACCGCCCCCTAGCGGAGGCGGGGAGAGGAGAGAGGAAGGGGGGGTAGTGGGGGGTTTGGGCCCGGGAGGGGGGCAAGGCTGGGGAATTAGAGCAAGAACAGGATGGGGGCGGGGAGGAAGAAGGGGACAGGAGCAGGGGGACTGCGGGGATTTAGAGGGTCAGGCTCTGAGATGGGAGTGGGGTGGGGTTCTGTTCCAACCGGAAAGTAGGGTACAGCTGAGGCGTAAACAGGAAACACTGAAGCAGCTGGCATTGCTGAGAATGCAACAGTGCTGAGCAGCTTGGCAAAACACATTAGCACTGCACGTGTTCTAGGAAAGCATCACGGTGCATTTCCTAGTATAATCTGGCATTGGGGTGTGTTGGGCTTTTAGCTGGATAATATTACGTACATCACATGCTCCACAACAACAAGACTGCAAGTTTACTCCTGTTACAGCCACATAGGGTGACCAGATGTCCTGATTTTACAGGTCTTTTTCTTATATAGGCTCCTATTACCCCCCACCCCCTGTCCTGATTTTTCTCATTTGGTCTGGTCACCTTACATCCACAGCTGGGAAGCAGAGAACAAAGGAAAGGAGCCCTACACAGCCACTGAGTCTGCTTCCATCAGAATAGCCTACAAAGGAAGTGTTCCTGAAACCTCTCAACCTCCTTGCCCAGGAAGGGAACACAATGAAACTAAAATCAGCATTTGCTGCTGTAAATAGGTTGGGAATGACCACGGCTGCCCTGTGATCTGTTATACAGGAGGACAGACTAGATGATCACAATGGTCCTTTCTCTCACCTTAGAATCTATGAATTAACTGCTTAGAGCACAGAACTATGAGCCAGGATCCCAGGTTGCATTCCCTGCTCTGCCTCACTCTCTAAGGCAGGTCAAGAAAGGTGGCCTCTAATTTTGGGTGACCAAATTCTAACCTCAGGGACCTGATTGGCAGAGCTCGTTAGCGTTGTGGGTGCTTAGCATCTCTGAAAAAAAATGAAGCCCTAGCATAGGTACTGGAACCAAGGCTGCTGGGGGTACTTCCTTACCCCCTGGCTTGAAGTGGTTTCCATTATATACAGGCTTTACGGTTTGGTTCAATGGCTCTCACCCACCCCCCCACTATAAAAAGTGTTCCAGCCCCCCTGAGCCCTAGATGCTAAACACTGAGCACGTAAAATTAGAGGAGGAGACTTTGAAAAGAGGCCTCTATTTCTCCCCCTGCTGCCGCTTTCTACAAAATAGGGACATTTCTTAAAGTCACAGAGGGCTGCCAATGCTTTGAAATCCTCACAGAAAGCGGGCTATAAAATGCAGCGTTGCTGATAGTAAAGGCTACCATGCAATTAAGAAAGATGTTTACAGCCAAACTAAAAGTTTAAACAGTTTAATGTCCTCTAACAAACAAATCATTGCATTGCATGAATAATCATAGATCTAAACGCACAAATAAATAAGGTATGGTCCAACCAGCATCGCCAGTTGAAGTAAACATAGCAAGGTGTATTAGCCCAGAAGGGAATTAGAATGTTTTTGCTTCCTGTTTTTGCTTCATTATCAGGTGTTTAAATTCCAAACTTACTAGCAAATCTTTAATATACCACAGTTTTGCTTTACAGATTACCAGTCACGTATGATCTCTGCTTTTGATGAATTCTCATTTCTTGCCAGATATTCATCATCTTACCTATTTAACAAAATGACATCACTTAATTAATAACACTGAAATAGCACTTTAAATCCTCCAAGTGCTGCATTTACCTGTTATGCCTCAGCATAATCCTCTGAAGGTCTTACCTCCATTTTATAAACAGGAAAACAAACCTAAGTGACTTGCCCAAAGTTACAAAATATATCAGTGGCAGAGCAGGACCACAGCTCAGAAGTCCCTAACTCCAAGTCCTGTGCTCAGGCCACAATGGCTCATTTTTAGTTTCTAGCACTGCCCTGGAATTCCTGGGTTTCCCTGGATGTTCCCCAAGCTATAAGCAGAGGTTTACAATAGCTATTGGAAATAAAACATTTTTAAAAGGGAGGTTCTCAGTTGTGGATATATAAGCCAGCAGATGAAATGCTACAGGTGGCTGGAATTTAAGGTGTTCAGGATGGAGTTAGGAGGTGAATAGGAAATTTAAGACAAGCATTCTCTAGTCAAGTAGATCCAGAGCTCTTCAGGCAAGGACAAGAACTGGCAGGCCCACCTTGCTCCCTCTGTGGCCACCTGAAGTCCCAGGATTTGATGTTTCCCCAGAATAATCTGCTTCATTTGAAGCCCTAACACAGGAAATGTTGTCCCCACTGGAGACCATCAGTCAATGGGTTTTACTTTTGCAATGAATAGGGCTGTGGCTTTCTTTAGAAACTCTTCCCTGTTCATGGAGAAGCAAATCTTCCTCTCTAGCAATGCTTTGTCCATGGCCAAAGCCAAATAGTCTGGTCCCAGCTTGGAGCCAGCCTCTAAGTAATGGATGGGGACAGAGAAGTCGCTGGCTCCGAGAGCGTCTTCCAGAGTGTCCAGGACTGCCTGGCAAACCCTTTTATCCGCCACGCCAGAACCATCATCAAGTACATTGTACAAAGTATCAGCCTTGGCGACAAACTCAAGAAGCACGAAGCAGCTGAGCACCCCGTAACGGAAGACATCAAAAGGCACTGCCTCATGGTCCCGGCATTGGATCTTCCTCAGCAAAAAAGAAACAACCTCTTCAGGGGCTTCCCCATCTTGACAGATCTTTTTGAGCAACTCACTGTAGATTCTCCCATTGACTCCTGGCTTCTTTCTCCTGCCTCTGGCACTCAGGCACTCGTAAGCCATGCTGACGTTGTTGTTAAAGGCAGTCCTGCCATGACACACAATCAAATAATTTGTTAGCCCACAGGGCTGGGGCTGGTGAGGAGGGGGAAGTTCCAAGTTACAGATCCATAGCTAAAGGAACTGCGACCAAAACACAACTGGGTGAACCCTGCAACAGTCCAGTCCACTTACAGTTCTGGGCACATTCTCCTGCCATGCAAGATGAATTATACTGACTAACACTGAGCCCCACACCCATTATCTGCCAATGCTCCATCCTCATTAATCCAGTGTTCTGGACAGCAAAGCAGGGCACACGGATTCGCTTACTCCTCAGAGTGGATGAGATGAATAGCACTTAAGCTTATCTGGGCTCAGGGGTAGTCAGGGCCAGCTTTATGACCCGCAGGGCCTGATTCGAATACTTGGCAGCGGTCCGGGGCTTTGGCGGCATTTTAGCGGGGGGGGGGGGTCCGCTCTCGGTATTAAGCGGCACTGAAGGACCCCACCACCACCAAAATGCCACCGAAGACCCCCGGAGCGGGGCCCCCTTAGGCACAGGGCCCAATTCTAGGGAATCAGGGGAATCGGCCTAAAGCTGGCCCTGGGGGTACTTTCCCCTCACACCTGACTTGCAGAGCAACAGTCCCCTGCCCTGCACCTGCTGTGCAAGGCTGTGGCACCAAGGACAGAACAGTCAAGGATGAGCAGGCTAACGACACTGCAAACCCCCGTGGCCCTGCTCTCTCAGCAGACTGTAGGGACTACCTCCCCTGGCATGTGCAGACCCCCTTACCTAACAAGAGGGCAGGAAAAGCCCAGTATTAATACAGCCACGAAGACTACAAGTCCCATCACGTATTCCCTACCCGGCAAAGCGGCAGCCTCACAAAGACTACAACTCCCAGAATGCTCCACTCGCCGGGCCAGAGAACGTTCTATCGGGCCTGGCTTGAGGCAGGCCGGGAGTTGTAGTCTCGCATCGCACCCCCGTCACCCAGCTCACGCTCCGCACCTGTGTGAATGGTGGGCCAGGCGCACGTACCACAGGGCCCGGACGAGGCGCTGCTGCTGCCCGTGCCGGTCCCCGGCTGCACCGCCCTGGGGGCCGCTCAGCACCAGCTTTTCGAAGTAACTGGCCAGGAAGGAGACGGGCTCCTCGGGCCGCGCCTCCAGCACCTTCAGCAGCGCCTCCCGCACCATGGACGTCACCCCAGATTGGAGCAGGAACTCGGCCTCGCTCTCCGGCTCCCGGGCTCCGGCTCCCGCCCGAACCGGCTCCACGAGCCCGCTCCCAGTCGCCGGGGCCGGAGCGGAGCGCCGCTTCTCGCAGGACGCCATCTTGATTGTGGGCAGTGAGGCCACCTTGCCGCCATCTTGACTGAGGGCTTCCAATAACTTGGTAAGGAACCGCCTGTCCGCCATATTACTCGCTGTCATCCAATCACTGGGTGAAGAAGACCGTTGGTCGCCATCTTGCACCTAGGCAGCCAATCAACCGGCAAGGGAAGCTGGTGGCCGCCATCTTGCTCCAGTCTAAGCCAATCAGAGAAAGCATTGGGGGCTGCCATTTTGACTGTGGGCAAGGAAGCGTGGTCGCCTCCATCTTAGTCCTGGTATCTTCAGTCCCTATGTCCCTGGGACTGCGGTGAACCTTGGCCCCTAGTGTCTACATCCGGCCACATCCCGGAAGCACCTCGGCTACCATAGTTAATGTGGGCAAATGCCCCACGCCTAGCAACCGGTAGCTAAGGACGCTGACCTCTGACCTGGGTTTCTATATCCGGTGCCCTTTGACCTCTTCCCTCACTAAGGAAGTGGGGTGCGGGTGGGGGCGTGCCGAGGAGCGTAGCTGAGCTCTAGGTAGAGGGAGGAGCTTTTAGTGCCCTTCCTGCTCCAGGCCTGGCGGCTGCAGGTAACGCGGGTCCTGTGGGGGGAGGGGACCCCCGTGCTCTGGGCGGGGGCAGGAGGTTCTGCTCCCCCCCCCGTTTGGGGAGTGTGTGCAACAGGCCTGGTTCAACCCCCTTCGGCGGCGGCTGGGGGCGCGTGAGGGAGGGGCGGGCTACTCCCTCCTGCCCCTGCCATGTGGCCCCCCAGCAGCCCTTCCGCCAGGTGCGCCGTGTCCCGGGCCCTGCACCCCCACTTCCTGCCGGTCCCCCGAGGCCCAGCCAGCCGGTGGCACAGGAGGTTCATTAGACGCCAGGAACACGGTCAAAGCAGAGCTTGTAGGTGCAGAGAACAGGATCCTCCCGCAATACATCCCCGGGGTGGGGCGCCCAGATCCCCGTGCCCGGCCTCCCTCCGCTTCTCCAAACTGAGACTCTCCAGCCCCTCCCCGGCCTTTGTCTCTTTCCCGGGCCAGGAGGCCACCTGGTCTCTTTGTTCTCCAGAGCCTTTAATCAGCCCCTTGCAGAGGAGGGGCCAAAGCCATCGGGAGACAGGGTGTCGGCCATTCTCTGTGCAGACAGCATCACACCTGCCTAGGGCTCTGCAACCATTATCCCGCCACCTAGATACTTATGAAACGCATAGGGGAAACTGAGGCACCCACACAGTATTCAGAAAAAACATTAAGCACATTCCCATTTCATCACAGGCTGTGCCTAGTGGGTAGAGCAAGTGATGGGAGCAGGAGTCCTGGGTTGTTGTTCTAGCTCTGTCACTGTCTGACTGACATTTGTCTTCCTCTCTTGCCCCATGTGTATAATGGGGCAATCTGACCTATCTAACTGGTGTCATGAGAGGGAAGGTGTACTAGAGAAAGGGCAGTGTGTGGTTAATAATATTTCCTCCTCCTCCCTGTTTTCTGCATCCTCTTTCCCAGCTATTCCTTTTTTAATCCCACCCTCCCCTTCTTTCATGATGTCTCCTGCCTTTGGACCAACTCACTACTCCTGTGCCCTCCTTCAGAGCTGCTTCTGTCTTTAAATCTCTAGCACTGATCTCTGCAGTTTCTAACAGCCCGAAATGAGGCCCCATAGTCGCCTGTGTTAGACTGGAAGGTGCTCAAGGTGGGAACCTTGCCTTCTTTCATGCTTTGTAAAGTGCAGAGCAAGCACATACAGTGTTCTATTAAATCCTTGCTTTGCCAGGTGTGATTGCCAACCTCATGGAAGCAGGGAAAAGCCCTCGAAAGTCCCCAGTCAGGAGAAAGCGGAAGCGATCGCAGCGGCTCCTCAGCCGTGCTGCTGTTCCCCTGGAGTTCTACCGCTGTGACATCTGCAAGAAGGACATCAAGCACCTCTCCAACTTCCAGGAGCACCAACGCATCCACACAGGCGAGCGGCCCTACCACTGTGAGACCTGCCAGAAGAACTTCGTCCGCTGCGCTGACCTCATTAAGCACCGCCTGGTCCACTCGGACAGTCGGCCCCACTGCTGCGATGCCTGTGGCAAGCACTTCAAGCTGGCTGGGGACCTGGCCAAGCACAGCAAGGTCCATTCGGACGAGGCGCCCTTCAAGTGCGACGTGTGCTCCAAGCGCTTCAAGCGGACGTCCTGTCTCATCAAGCATCTCCGCATCCACACCGAGGAGAAGCCTTTCAAGTGCTCCCAGTGCAGCAAGAGGTTCAAATGGGAAGCCTCGGTCAAGGAGCATCAGCGCATCCACACAGGCGAGAAGCCTTTCAAGTGCGAGCACTGTCCCAAGAGCTTCACCCACTTCTCCACCTTCCTGCAGCACAAGAGAACTCACCAGAACAAGAAGCAGTTCAGCTGCAAATGCTGCTCCAAGTCCTTTAACCACAAATCCAACCTACTGAAGCACCAGCGCACGGTACATGGCTAGGAGCGGGCAAGTTCCCGGGTCCTGCTGCCATGCAGCTCTGATCAGTGTAACTTGCTCAGGCTGCCCCAGTCTCAGAGTCTGCCCATACTCTGCTGGAGGCTGGAAATGTGCTGAAACCCAGTGCAGAAGCTGGGCCTTAAGGAAGGGAAGCAGAACCTTGAGTATGTGTGATAAGGAGACTGGGGTTTGGAGCAGCTCAAGCACCATGCCAGTTATAATGCCTCCCGTTGAATGGGAAGCTGCAGGCAGTGGCTGTGCACAGATGATATCGGTGCAGCAGTACTGGTGCAGGAGCTGCTATCAGATGGCTGGACTCTGGTTTACAGTCTAACCAAAGGTTCCCTTGTGATCCTGCTTCTTAAACATCCTTCAGGATGGTGACACTTGCCAATTTAATCCAGGACAGAGATCTTCTGTGTTCCAAGCTCAGATCTGAGCAGAGCGCCACTAAGCGATGCTGCCATCTGTCCTACGGATGCAGCTGGTCTTTCATACACTACAGACTGCAGCGGGTGTCTTTGCTTGTGCTGCCTCCGTTGAGCCCCCCATCCCCCTCATCTTGGTTTCAATGCTGTAGGAATATGTCTAGTGCATCTGAGGTTTGCGTGAAGGGAAAAAGGGCTGGCATTCCACCTCCTGGGGGTGGCTTGTTTTTGACTGGATGCATCCGTATTATCATTGTTCCATGCGCTCTTGAGACAGATCCCAAACAGAATGGTTTCCAGGAAGCAGCTGCATAGTCTGTTTGATGGAAAGAGTGTTCCTGTGGCCACTCAGTTCCCGTAAACACTGCCTGTGGCTGCTTTAAATCATGAGCCTGTCAATGTCATGTTTTTTATCATGCATCTACCTCAATGTGGCAGTAGCGCCTTCTGGGGGGAATTCTGTACCACGTCCCTTAGAGGTTTTCACTGTAATCTGATTGCCACTGTAGTTCAGTTAAGCTTGTCCACTTTACTGTGTTCTGCAATGATGGACAGACCTTGCAAGCAAAGAAGATCCCCACCTCCAAGAATCTTTGATCTAATGCTTTATGTTCCAGGGCGCGGGTGCTGGACCTCTACTTCCTGACAGAAGAAGGGCTGGGGAGCAAACTTGAGAGGGGAGGCGTGTATGTGAACCGCTGGAGATTGTCCCTTTTTTCCCCCCAATACGCACAGCTCCCAAGGAGGGATGGGCTCCAGCCCAACGACAGGGTTTAACTTGAAAGTCTTTGAGTATTTTCCTCTGGTCACTAATAAACAAGCTCATAACGTTAGTTCTGCAGAACTGGGCCAGCATAACTCATTCTGCCCGCAGAGCGTCAGGGACATGAGGGCTGCTCAAGGGGGTTTTAAACAGAAGTATCAAAGGAAGACAGGATTGCTTGATTCCTACCCAAAGCTAGAGCAATGCTGGGGTCTGAGGTCAGCTACAATGCAGCCCCTCTGTGCTAGCTTATAAGCACAGATGTGCATTTGGACGTCAGAGTTAGGACTTTACCAGGGAGGGAAATGGTCCACTCTTCTGGAACCAAATGCACTGCTCTGAACCAAATTGCATCAGTGCAGAGACAAAGGGGCTGAGGTCAGGGAAGGACATTTCCCCCATGGGAGCGGTGTACGCCACAACTGGATTGCCCTTCCAGTGGTGTAGCCATCCTTCCATTAATCGTGGCAGAAATGTGGGGTGTTACCTCTTTAAACCCTGAAATTTGTAGCTTTGCTTTGAACAGTCTTTAGTCTGGCAATGGGTTCCTAGAAGGCAGGGGACATTTCAGTCACAGCCAGGATTGACAGAACACTGGCCTTTCTGCTCAGCTGGTCAGGGCACCAGTGCAATAGTCATAGTCCTGTTCCAAATGGATCTCTGAGACTGCCCCACAACATGCCACGGGTTGAGTGAACTGCCCTCTGCCTGGGAGAAGTGGGTCTCGAGGGTGGAGTTGGGAGGCTGGGAAGCTTTCCTGCTGCCTGTTCTCTGAATAAAGGTTTCATTGTCCAGCACTGTTCACTTGAAAGAGCAGCACAGCAAACATCTCTGATCAGTCTCCCTCCCAGCGGGCAGGGATCAAAAGGCTCCTCGTACCTAAAGAAAACTTAAATGGAGCAGCTGGCAACTGGATGATGTTGCCCTTGGATCCGCTCTGTGACAGCGGAATGGGTAAGTGGCAGTGGCCCACGAGATGTGCTTGCAGTAGGCAGGCTGTGGTTTAACAAGAAGCCAGTTACCAAACATGAGGCTACCCTTGGTTGTGGCTTTAAAACAGTGTTTTCTGCAGGTGCCGGAGGAGGGGCATTTTGAGTACGTGCAGGGCTTTGTGTTTCCTTTTTAAATAAAGTTTGGGGTTTTTTTGCTTGTGCATTCTGAACTCCAAGCAACAAACCTTGGCTGCTAATAACTGGAAACATGGCAGCAGCCTGCAGTCTTTCCACCTTAGCTAGGACTTCATCTGCTGTCATGCAACGCAGGCCTGGGCCAGGTCAGTGTTTGGAGGAGAGACCTTTAGGTAACACGCAGGCACTGGTGCTGATTTTAGGAGGCAAGACCACTGCCCCCTCACCCGTACCCTACTGCAGCATTGGAGTGCACGGCTCTGCTATGGCTCACAATCAGAGGGACTACAGATCGCTAGGGATGTTTTTTGTAACTGCACCCACTCTGGTTGTGGAGTACACAAGCTGTGAGGCCTTTGTTAACCCCAGTATTCTAGCTTTCATTTCAACAGGGATAACTATTCTGCTGCATGAATACCCCCTTCCAGCTGGATATGCAGGAGGTCTCCTTTTCTTTAAATGGAGGTGTGTGGTTCTGCAGGTGGCAGGTTCCTGAGCAGTGCTGAGTCTGGTATTTGTTCAGTGGAGTGGGGAGGTCAGAGAGTGGACATCTGACTTACGACACACACACAGAAATTGCTGCAGAGCAATGAGAGCTTTCTGAGCGCTAGGTCCAAAGAGGAGTTTCTCTGCACAAGGAACAGAGGCAGGAATTGTGTGCTTAATTCCAGACATGCAAGGCCCAAGCTATCACTTTTCCTACCCTACAGGGAACTTTCACTGAGATGGGCTGTAGCCAAGTTCTTTGCAAAGGGATCTTGTCCCTTCCTCTGGTGTCCCCAACCTGCAGCTAGCTCCTGGCGTGCATGTGCACGCGCCGGGGGGTGGGGGGGCAGCTCTCTGTTCTGGCTCCCTCTATGGCCCCTTTCTGCAGTCCTGGCCCCAGCCGCCAGATGTGTGGCAGGTAGCTGGAGAATGACAGCTGTGAGTGCTGCAGCTGCAAGGAGAAATGACCAGCTTTGCCCTGGCCAATGACCCCGCTGGGCTTTCTGTGCTCTCCCTGCTTCCCCAAGGTGACCAACTGGGCTTCATCCAACACCACAGCTTTCCCTGCAGGGACAAGGCCAGACTCACCTCCTTGTTTGGCAGCTGCTTTGGCCACAGTCTTCTCCAGCTGAGCACAAACGCTAGGCCGCCTGCGGGAGTATGAATGTGGGAGTACTGACCCTACTAGGCCCAGGGCTGTTCCACCCTGCCAGGCAGGAGGAGGAAGGTGCTTTGCTAAAGCATCTGTTGACTGATTTAGGACTCACTGGGCTGGTTTCTGATTGCTCCTTTATCTCTGCCCTTGCTGAAGGTGGCATTGCTTCCCTGCCCTGACAAGGCTTGAGCTCAGGAAGCAGGATCCCAAGTTCAGAACAGCAGCGTTTGCTCTGGGAAGTCTCCCCAGGGGCCATAAATGGCAGCCCAATGCCAGCTGTGGGGATTTCCTTGCCGATAGTTACATATGAACTAGTGTAGAGACGTACTGCTGTGTCACAAGGAACTGAGACCAATGGCTGAGGGGTTGAGGCCGGGAGTGTGTGAAGCACAGATGGTGTAGGTCTGGTTTTTGGACTCAGGGAGAGCTAGTTTTTCTCGGTAAGGTATTTCTGGGATTCCCATCTCTCTCTAGGATCAAGGGAGGCATCCCTCTGCTTCAGCTACAAGAACCAGGTATTCTGTTTTAGAGCCTTCATGTCAGCATCTAATCAGCAAGTTGCAATTCAGTGCCTCTTGCGAATTCTGATGGCACCCATTATACCTGGCTGAAGTCAAAATGCCCACTCAGTGGGGCTATTTTGCGAGAAGCTAGGTGCTCTCCCTGCCCCCATCTGCCTTCTGTGTGGAATACAAGCATACTCATGGCCCTGCTGCTGCAGGCAAACCGTAGGGCCAGGGTACAGAGAAGCGATACTTGCCAAGGAAACCACTACCAGGAATATGTCAAACCAGATCTTTATTAGAGCAGCAGTTCTCAATATACCCTGCAGGTCTACTGCGTTCTCAACATTCAATACAGGTCATTTACAAGCAGCCTGTTTTGACAGATTACAGCAGTTGGGAGGGGTTTTTTAGGATATTTTAAATACAGAGATGAACTGACTTCAGTTTCCATCCCATCCCTGAGACGGGGCTGGTGCATGTACGATCTTGGCGTGGAAGGAAACCAGGCAGCTGCCCCACAGTCCTCTCCAGAAGTGGTTGCAGCCCTGTCTCAGAGTAGTGCAGAGAAACCCAGGGCCTGGAGATGGAGCTGTATGAGCAGTACAAGCAGCAAAGAATCCTGTGGCACCTTATAGACTAACAGACATTTTGGAGCATGAGCTTTCGTGGGTGAATACCCACTTCCTCAGATGCATGTAATGTGAAAACCAAGAGAGGAGAAACTGGTTCTGTAATTGGCAAGCCATTTCACACCTCAACTGCTAGAACAGGGCCTCATCCTCCCTGATTGAACTGACCTCGTTATCTCTAGCTTGCTTGCTAGCACACATATATATACCTGCCCCTGGATATTTCCATTACATGCATCTGAGGAAGTGGGTATTCACCCACGAAAGCTCATGCTCCAAAACGTATGTTAGTCTATAAGGTGCCACAGGATTCTTTGTTGCTTTTACAGATCCAGACTAACACGGCTACCCTCTGATACATGAGCAGTACAGAGCATCTCACTGATAGTTCGTCACTGTGGTGCATTTGCTTAAAGTCTCCACTCAGTTCCAAGGGGCTATGGCTGAGCATAGTCTCACCTTGTCCCTCCCTAGCCAATCTTCAATGCACCTGGAATTCCCCACCACCACCCCATCTTCTCTTCCCCACCCCACTGGAAATACCCAACATACTTGGGAACAAAAACAGGAACAACTGACCCTAGAGAGTTTTGAAATAAGAAGCCACTGCGAAAACAAATGTGGCAAATCCAGAAAGGATCAGGGATTTCAAACCAATCCGACAGGAAATATTACTGGCGTCTCCTCAACCAGAAGCCTCAAGCAAGGAGAGAGTTTTCAATATACTGTGAAGGGAAAATCCATTGGTCTGTTTTAGAAACTGCTGTACCCTGGCACCTGTGACCTGTTCATCTCCTTGGGGAAGCTCTTGCCTGAGTCCCACAGGTGTGTCTGTAGGAGCCAAGTCTCAGCACTTGCCTGGACTTTGGAGCAAAATGCTCCCATTGCACTTGAAACCAGCGGAAACCATGATGCCAAGGAGTGAAGTGGAGGAAAGGAAAGAGACTGGTCACCCCAAAGGTCTGCTCAGCTCTGCTGGGCAGTTTCCAGCTTGACCATTTACCCAGCTCTCCCAGCAGCAGCCCAAGCATCAGGCAGCTCCTCCACTCCCGTCTCTGGCCAGGTGCAGTCCAAGGGGCCCGGCTGGCTCTAATACCAAGCTTTCCATAACAACGGGCAAGCTCATCCGTGGAAAGAGGATGAATGTTCAAAACGAGTCCCGACGGGGCCAGAAGCACTTAAACACTGTTCCCCTTAGGGCTCCTCATGCCCGGTGGGTGGAGTCGTCTCCACAGGTGATGAGACACAAACGCTGTGACGATCAGGCCCAGGAGGGAGCTTGCCGTCCCGATCGCGATGGCGGAGTCGGTGCTGAAGGTAGCTGCAAAGAAGAGACGAGAAATTGTCAGTTGCTGTGGTTGAGCCCTTAGCAGGGCTCGGGCTCAACAATCAACAAGTATAAACATCCCAGCCTGGGTCCCGGTGTGTCTTAGGCATCCTTTGACACCAGCCAGCCACCAACAGCTGCATCTTCACATCACACGGCCCCCCAGGGCCAGTGGGACTGATCAGCAGCCTCGGCAGAGAGGATTTAACGGGCTGTACAGGCTAACAGGCTCCTGCCTAGAGATTGATCCCTCCAGCCCCAGGTTAAGGCACATGGGCAGGGATGCTTGCACTGCTGCTGCCCGTGTTGTACTGGTGCCTGTGGATGGAATTTCAGGGCTGTCAGCCCAGCAACCTTCCCCAGCCGTTATTCACTGTAGCGTTCAACAACCAAGAAAAGTGTGTGGCTAAGACCTATACATGAGGCTTGGCCCTTGAACGCAAGCACTCTGCCTCTCCCCATCCCATGGTTTTGGGCAGAGGGTTATGCTGAGCGTAAGCTGTAGTTTTCTGTTCTGTTGTTACCTGTGGGAGTACAGATTGGGGAAGGAAACAAACACGATCACTGGGATGCCCTCTCCTCCCTGGGCTGGCTTGCACCTCCCCACAGCGACCAACCACTCCTGAATGCAAAGCCCTTGGCAGCCACTCACCAGCAGACACAGCGATGTGGAGGCTTGCCACCTGGAGTCTCCTACTCAGCATGACGCACTCATAGATCCCTTGGTGGTTGAGATCTACATGGTCAACCGTCAGGATGGATTTGCTCTTGGACGCCTCCTCCTGATACTGAGAGAGTTCCACAGGGGTTTTCAGCCACCTGATGGTAATATCCTCACCGCACTCTGCCTCGCATATGATCTTCAGGGCTTCCCCTGTGGTCCCTTTAGAAGGGACAGGCCTGATCTGCAGGTTGCAGACAGACACTGTTCTGGGGCTCTGGGCACTAGTAGCTTTCTTGGTGAGAGAGTTCTCTGTGCTAGCCACATCCCCTGTGGTGGGGTTCTCTGTGCTAGCCACATCCCCTGTGGTGGGGTTCTCTATAGCAGAACTCAAGCCGCTGCTGGGACTCCAGTCTGTTGTGGCTGTGCCTGCACTGGGATGCTGTGAGGCAGCCCTGGACTCGGTGGCGAGGGTCTCTGTGGTCACCAGCCAGGGAACAGAGGTGGCTTTGGCACTGGACTTGTGAGATGTGACAATGAACTCTGTGGTGGGGCTCTCTGCAGAAGTCAGCTCTGTGGTGGGGCTCTCTGTAGTAGCCCCAAGCCCAGTTGTGGGGCTGCAGTCAATAGCAGGGGGGTTCTCTGTAGTAGCCGGAGACTCAGTTCTGGGATTCTCTTGGCCAGCCACTGACTCAGTTGTGGGCTGCTCTGCTACAGCTGTAAACAGAAGATTTTGATTAGTCTCTTGACGCTTCGCTACACATACTCCGTGCCCTTGTCCTTAAGGAGCTGGGACCATGCAAGCCAGGTAGGTGGCCCTCTGACCACGGCTGTCACCGAATGATCCTCCATCCCCTGGGAGGGGATTGAAGTGGTTGCTGGCTCTCTCCACCCCTCTGAACCCAGCTCCAGAGATATGGCTGTGTCAGAAACCTCACACCCTATTCCCTGCTTTGCTCTCCCCTTCTGTCATAAACAGATAGTTAAGGGTTAATGCCTCTTTTACCTGTAAAGGGTTAAGAAGCTCAGTACACCTGGCTGAAACCTGACCAGAGGACCAATAAAGGGACGAGATACTTTCAAATCTTGGTGGGGAGAAGTCTTTTGTTTGTGCTCTGTTTTGGGGGTTGTTCGCTCTTGGGACTAAGAGGGACCAGACATACATCCAGGCTCTTTCTGAATCAGTCTCTCATGTTTCAAACTTGTAAATAATTAGCCAGGCAAGGCATGTTAGTCTTATTTTTGTTTTCTCAACTTGTAAATGTTCCTTTTTGCTGAGAGGATTTTACCTCTGTTTGCTGTAACTTTGAACCTAAGGCTAGCGGGGGTTCCTCTGGGCTATATGAATCTGATTACCCTGTAAAGTATTTTCCATCCTGATTTTACAGAGATGATTTTTACCTTTCTTTCTTTAATTAAAAGCTTTCTTTTTAAGAACCTGATTGATTTTTCCTTGTTTTAAGATCCAAGGGGATTGGATCTGGACTCACTAGGAATTGGTGGGGGAAAGGAGAGGGGATGGTTAATTTCTCCTTGTGTTAAGATCCAAGGGGTTGGATCGGTGTTCACCAGGAACTTGGTGAAAAAGCCTCTCAAGGCTGCCCAGGGAGGTGAAGGTTTTGGGGGGACAGGAAGTGTTCCAGACACTGAAATTTCTGGATGGTGGCAGTGTTACCAGATCTAAGCTAGTAATTAAGCTTAGAAGTGTCCATGCAGGTCTCCACATCTGTACCCTAAAGTTCAGAGTGGGGGAGGAACCCTGACACCTTCGTATACGCAACAGACCCTGCACAGGCACCTTTCATGCCAGCTCTTGGGATTAGGGCCCTAGACAGAGAAGAGGACAAGCACACACGGGGCCTTCCCTTGATCCGTAACTTCACAGCATGGGCTAGCAAGAGGACTCAGGAGAAGAGTATCTGGGGCTAGGAGGAAGGACGCATGGGGTGGGATAACAGCATAAATCAAGGAGACCTGGTGGGGCACAGGGGAGGTGCCAGGAACTAAGAGGAAGCTGCATCTCTCCTGGAGAGCTGGAAGGGTTTAGCAAAAGGTCCCCAGGTGGGTGGATTGAGGCCCATTCAGCTTGATGTTACCCTGGTTCCCATGCTGCATAGGGAATTACAGACCGCACAGAGCCTGGAAGCAGGAGATGTTTTCACCCCCGGCAGACAAGTATTGCAAGCGACAGGGGGAAATGGCTTTGGCAGGAGAATTTGCACACCCACCGTGCTAAGATTCCTAGCTCGGCTCTCCAAGACTTACCTTTTGTGCTCACAGCCACTGCTGTGGCCCGGTGGAAACTCCTGTCTGAGGGCAGCAGCAGCTCCACCTCACACCTGAACTCCATGCCCTCCGTCACCTTCTCCCCTGGGACCTCCAGCTCAGAGTCATAACTGAACAGCTCCTCGTCATCAGCCGCTTCTTCAGGGTCTGGGCTCTCCAGTCTCTGGTCCCCCCGATACCAGCTCAGAGTCAAGGAGCCGGGTGGGTACACCTTGCTAATAGAGCAGTGGAGATGGGCTGGCTGACCAGCCACCAGCTCCCTTGGCTGGGTTTCCAGCTGCAAGGTGTCTGGAAGAGCTGAAAAAAGAATGGCACATGAGGAACGGCAGGCTTCCTAGCTACATCACCTACCATGGGACAGGGTGCCCAGGAGATCAGGGCCAGGAGTGGCCAATGGAGACATTAGGTGGGATTTTCAAAAGCACCTATGTGAGTTAGATGCACAAAGTCCCTTTGAAAATCTGCAGGATTTGTGCTTGTAAGTCACTTGTCCCTTCTGAGGCTCGCACCCTCTGACTTCAGGTGTGAAGTGCACGTCCTGTCAGTTGTGGCATCTGCAGAGCCTCCATGCAGAGGGGAGTCAGTGGGATGCAATCAGTTCTTGCCATCTTCTCCTAAGGATTCATCACTGAGATCTCTCCTGGGAACAGTGGCCAATTTCTGATCCACTCTAGAAGCCGCAAAACTACATTCCTGGCTGGCTTACCATGGCCATTCCCATGGCCATGTCTGCCGGGGGGAGTCCAGGCATTGGAGAGAGCCTTGCAGGTCAGCCCTTAAACCCCAGGGCCCGATGTTCAGAGGGGCTGGGTACCAGCCGCTCCCATTGCTTCCAGTGGTGCTGCAGGTGCCCCTCACCTCTGAGAACCAGGCCTTCTGATCTTAACTGCTCTCTTGCCCTGGTTTGTGGCCATCCTCCACCCCAGAAGGGACTGCATTTTAGTGATCAATCCTCATGCTTCTGGACATAAACTGACCATCAGCTGAGCCAGGAAAAATCCTAAGGTACAGGATGGCATACGAAGGCTTGATACCTTCCTCTAAACATTCTGCCTTGGTCAGTGTCAGGATACCAGCTGAGATGGACCATTGGGCAGTTCCAAGGTTAGCTGGATTCTGTGAAGCGGGGAGGGTGGAAGATTGCAGCTGATATAGGATCAGGCCCCCAAATGGACACAGTCAAATACCCGTTATCTGAGGTTTGTTGCGAGTGGCTCCGGAGGCAACACTAACTGAACGGGACGAGTGGGGAAGTGATTTTCTTTCATTCTGAAGTCTTTGTGATTTGGCAGCACTTTTTGTGCAGGGTCGGCTTGGCTGGTTCCCCAGCACGGTCGGTCAGTCCCTCCTGTTTGCCTGGGTTAGAAAAACACCAGGCCAATGTGACGGTAAAACCTCTAGGTTTCAATCTGACTGTCTCCCCTTTGGGCTACAATGTGTTTGGAGTCTAGACCGTCCTGCAGCTGGGGGGTAACTGCAAAAACCCAGGGCACTTACAGTACACCTGCAGGTTGGTCGACCCCTGGTGGGACTTCCCTTGGCAGTTCCCCATGCAGAACTTCATGCCCTCCATGGCTACGGCAGCATTGGTGACGAGCAGGAGGCTATAGGTGGGGGTGGAGATGATGTTCCCTAGGTTGGTGTCCAGCCCCTTCCACTGGGGCTTCCCATCCGGACAGTCCAAGGAGCAGTTCAACTGAATGGATCCTCCAATCTGGACGAGCGGCTCCTGGGGCAGCACCGTCAGCTGGCCTGGGTGGAGTGGAGGGAAGGGGAAAAGCAGCAAGTGGAGAAAACACGGGTCATTCAGAGAAGAGCAGTGAATATCCAGCGTTAGCTCAGGCAGCTGTTCCCAGTGGAAAGGGCAGCACGGACATGGTGAGATTTTGGGTTCAGTGCTCTGGTTTCTGAGCCGCTAAGGTGCACTCAGATCACCTCCACAATCAAGAGGGCTAGCAACTGTTTTTGTTTTGTTTTTAAAGCTGAGATGCTCCCATAATCACAGGACTCCTGGAGCTGGGGCTTTAAAAAAACATCAATCACATGACTTGCAATAAAATGGGAGGGGTCAGTAACACTGCAGATGTAACATAGGTGAAATTCTGGCCCTGGTGAAGTTAAGGGTAATTTGAAGATCATGGCAAAAAGAGGCAGGATTTCTCGCTTTCACTCCACTTCCCCTCAAACTTCCCCTCTTTGCACCGTGACCTCAAAAACAAAACTGCATTCAAACATTCCCTCAGACTTTCCAGAAAAGCAAGTGTTTGTTCCGGGTTGTTGGCTCCAATTCCCCCTCCCCACAACTATCATGCAATGCAGTGGCAGGTTTCTTCCACCTCAGAGGTAGCAGCATTTCAGTGCTGATCCACAGGATCCCTCAGGGAGGAAAGATGCCGCTACAGTGGAAGGAATGTTATTTAACTGCAGATGTTTCCATGGGATGAGATTCTCCCTGTAACACAGCCTGGGTTTAACTTCATCCGAGTCTCTACTTTCCACAAAGATTTTACAAGTGGTTATTCAAAAAAATAAGCCCGAACACCCGTCATCCTCCACTGGTTAACCCCTTGCTGCTGCTGCTCTCCTGAGAGCCAGGCTGCCAATCAGACGTAAACCATACAAATCCCACACTCTGGTTACTGTGTTTAAAGACAAAGCACTAAATACTTGATTTTAATTCAATCCAGAATATTTTAGCTTTGGTTTGCCCAAGCAAGAAAATGACACATGCATTTAAACTGTTTTTTGTTACAAAACCACTGCAAATGTTAAAGGAGAGAATGCAGAGGTAAACCATGAGTGACTTGGATTGAATCTGTACATCTCACTAGAGACTTTCATGTTAAGGTGCCCTGCCAACCACACTGCTGAAATGCAGCCACCTCTGGGGTGCACAGCAAACAGGGTGGAAATTTTGACAAAGGACACACCTTGGCTGTTCTGAAAACGACCCAAAGATCTGTAGAGTCTGTGCAACGACCCAGAGGGCAGCAGCTTGCTTTTTAATGACTCACTGGAGTGGCCCAGGGAACAAAGCAAAATAGTTTCCCATTTTTCCCAGCAGGCTGTCAACTCTTGTACTGTCTGGGTCAGCCCCTCAGCTGGAGAACATTGACCCAACTCCTTGAAGCCAACGGAGTGACAGCGATTTACAGCCACTGAGCATCCGGCTTTAACTAACTCTGCAAAGGTAGTTCCCAGATTGCTTTCCGGGCAGGACTGGGTGTCTGCGGAGCACTTGCAGCTGGTTATGTGGGTCTGATTTCCAGCTGCTAGAGGGCATCACAAGTCAGCTAAAATACCCCTAAGGGTATGATGATGGAAAGTGCTGAGAGCCAGCAGCTCCCACAACTTCAGTTGCAGGGGCTGGGTACTCAGCACCCCAAGTCAGCTCCTAAATGCTTTCCCAACATTCATTTTCAATGCAGGTAATTGTGCAGTGTCCCTGTGCCAACTAGATGAAGAAGAACAGGGGGGAGGCAGGACCACAGGTGATCGTGAATGGGAGGGGCGGGGTGGGCAATGGCACATGGGAAGGAAGAGGGTCCACGAGACCAGCGGTCTATTACATGGTCCCCCTATGAAAATATGAGCAGCCCTGCGCCACAGCACTCTGGGATGCTGTTTGTATGAAGGATTGTCTCAAAAATAAAGCTGTGCAATAGAGCCATCTCATTGCGTCTTTCTAAAAGTACGCCAGCACTAGCCCCGAATGTGGCAGTGACACTGTTGTAGTCGTTGGCACCGTTACGAGAGTGTTTCTTTTCGAGAGCTCTTAGCAGCCCAGTATGCTCACATCTCATGTCACTGATGCCGCGTAGACCTTTCTATGGGCCAATATTCATCCGCGGATGTAAAAATTAGGCTCTGAGTGATTTGTATTGTTCTAAGAGCTAAAATAAATGTTCTCTGAGATTCAGATGTGTCACTGTTCTATAACCCTATTCATTTCATTCAAGACGGAGCCAAAGTCCGGGGGACAAGTGATGCGTTTTTTCCCTCTCTTTTGGAATCAGTTTTAACAATGTTTAAGTCGCTGATTTATTTTTCTCCAAGCTCAAAGTTCCATGCGCAGTGGAGGTTCGCGGAGAGGGGGCATCAGAAAGAAAGTGGGATTATTGGTTATATTACTGGAGTGCCCAGGACCCCGGTCAAAACCAGGAGCCCACGGTGTCAGGCACTGTATAACCACAGAACAAAACGCAGACCCATGTGTACCCAAGGATGGAGACAGCTCTATTAACAGTCCCCTCCTGAGCACCCCGAGGCTAGCACAGCGAATCCAAACTGGGCACAGAGCATCGCTGGGAGCCCTTGACACACAGATCACATCTGGACAGAGCCGCAGCTGCTCACGCTGACACACCAGGCAGCAGAGCTGCAGGGGATGCCATCGGCAAAGCAGTTGTGTAGTGAACCGCGAACAGGGAAAACTTCAGACCAGCACCCAGGACCAGCATGGAGAAATAGCTGAAGAGAATAGCTCAGTCCTTCACGAAGGCAGGGAACCCCCAATCCCTCCAGCCCAGAGAGAACCTCTGATCTGCTGTGGTCTCCAGGGAACTTACCGCTGCAAGTCCAGCCCAGGCTGAGGAGCAGGAGGAGAAGAGTTGGCTCCATTGCTGTGGCTACAGGGAAATGTTTTCACTCCAGCTAATCTCTTCTCTGTGACAGGGATCTGCAGGCAGCTGTTTCTTTCCCACCAGCCAGCTGGATGGACTCTGCCTGGGGCGGATCTCTTTCTGCCTAGAAGTCCCATCCTCACGCACCTCTTTAAAGTCTTAAATAGGAACCGCCCCCTGACAGTAAGCACCAGCCCAGATAATAGGCTCTTGACCCTGCTGGTCAGCTGGGAATTTCCAGCGGGGAATTTTAGCCTTGTGGTAAATGGCTTTAACCTCAGACTACCTGGCTCCACAGGCTAAGGATTCTGTTCTGCATAGACACCCCAAAAATCACAACTGCCTCCTACAGGGAAACAAATGCGAACTGCCTGGATTGGATGGGTGAATTACAGGACATGGGAACATGCCTCGTCTCTCCCAAATAAGCACCCAGACCCTATCAACATCTCTATACAAAACCTGCCGCTGAACCCCATATGTGCCACCCACCCCTCCCACTCTACAGAACAACTGTTACTCCCCTCCCCATTCGATACACCGAGTAGATGCCTAGACATGTTTCACCCCACTCCCTAACACACAGTCCTATATGCTCTCTTCCACCCCCTCCTACCACACAGCCATTTACACCCCTGCATACAGACGCATGGGCATACACTGAGGGGATGAAAATCCTGGCCATGCAGTGGATGGGGCACTGCACTGGGAGTCAGGAGACCTAGGGCCTGTGCCCTGCTTTGCCAGTGACCGAGGTGAGTCACGTCCCCTCACTGTGCCTCAGTTTCTCAATCTGTAAAATGGGGACAATGGTAAAGCCCTTTGTGATCCACAGATGAAAAGCCCTCAGAATTTTTAATAAACTCTCTGATCTGACATGCTTGTGTGTCCAAAGAGCAGTCCCCTTTCCCCCACCTACCTCAATTTCCCAAGAGCACTGGGATTCTCATGACTTCACAGACACTGAGGTGTACCTATAATCAATAAATAATAATAATCATCAGACATTTATAGAAACCCAGCCACCCAAAGAGCCATGGGCGCTCATAAACGGGTTAGACTGTACACCCACAAATTGCTTTGCCCAGCCCTGAAATGCAGTTACCTCTGGGGAAGAATACATCAGTGCTGCATAAAACAGATAGTAGAGAACACGTCCAGCTCATTACAAATCAATGGAATAAGGGGTGATCCCTTAAAATAGGGGATAGTGGGTCACCCACAAACTCCTTCTGCAGGAAGTGTTTGGGGAGGCAGGATGTAGGAATTCAACCCAAGACCCTGGGGGATGAAACCCCTTTGTCTCAATATCTGGAAGCCATGTCCACAGTTGCTCCCAGTTCTGAGCTATTGAACACGGGGCATTATCAGCTCAGGTGATGTGTCTGGGGAGAGATTCTCCAAGGACTCAGAAGCAAGCAGTCAGACATGCTGCACCCCCTTGTTCCAGGAGCGCCAGGGGACAGCAGGAAACAGACTGGCTGCTTTTCAAGTTTCCAATTAATTCTCAGCAACATAAGGAAGGAAGACCCATAATCTCCCCCAGCCAATCCTATCCCCCCAATAAAGAGATGGAAGGGAGAGCCCAGGGAGGGAATCCTGCCCCCACTGAAGTCAATAGGGGTTTTGCCATGGCCTTCACTGGGCACAGAATTTCTCACCAAGTGAGGAGGACTAGTGAAACGAGTGAAATCGGGGGGGGGGGGGGGGGCTTCAGAGAATGGATATTGGCCAGGAAGGGAAGGAAAGTCACATATGCCTGGGAAGAAGTCCAAGGCCATGCCGTAACTCTTGACAAGAAGGGAGCTTGCATTTTAAGTGGCATTCAAAAAGCATCTGCCAGTAACAAGATGAGGTTTGAGTCCTGTGGCACAGCAAGGGTTAAAGCTGGAAGGTAAAGAGCAGCTCAGTCAGAGGGAGTTTACACAGCTACCCTTCCTATGTTCTCTACAGTTAACTTGTACCAGCTTGTCCCAGACACTGGGAAGAATGTGATCTGCAAAGTCTTCCAAATAACCTCCCGGTTCCCAGCAAATGTTTCCTTGTCGGTTTCACAGAGCAGGTTCTGAGACTGCCTAAGGCCCCTCAACGCCGTGATTTTATATATAAACAAAAGTGAGGGTCAGAGATAAGGTTCCTGCTTGATGCAGCCTTAAATTATGGAACTGCTCTTGGCACCTTCAGACCGTCACACACACCCCTAATGCAAACCAGCCCCTTCTGCTCCTTGCATCCATCTAAATCCTGACCGAGAAGCTAATAGCACAGAATAGCAGTGAGTTGAATTAAATAACAGTTCTTATGGGGGCTGGTCCTGCGACGAGGGCACAAGGGTAGGAGCTAGGACACCTGAGTTCCATTCCCAGCTCTTTAACGGATGTGCTGTGTGAGCGTAGGCCAATCACATTCCCTTTTCCATGCCCTTGTTGCCCCATCCATCAAATAACTAACGGGTCTTTGTGACCTACAGAAGAACTCTAAGCACACAGGAAGGATTATTATTTGTAGGGAAGCTGTACCATCCAACAGATGCAGAAATCATGAAGCGAACCTGAAGATTCACTCTGTCAGAAAAAGACTGGGGGCACAGGGGCCTACAGGCCCAATTCAGAAATAGCTCTTCCTCTTAGGCTGGAAACAAGAGCCCAAAGGTCTGGTAGGTCCCATCAAGTCCACCTCCCTGGCCAACACATGATTGTGCCCTACTTTCTATCTTTCACTATCTTTGCTCATTCTAGTTTTAAATGGGCCCAGAACTGGAAGCAGAGGTGGGGTCACAAGATTCCGATGCACCTTAAAGGTCCCCCAGACCTTCCGAAGTGGAAGCTGTTTTCAGCCAATCTATTGGCCCAGGGTTGCCAACTCTCATGGGTTTAATCACAAGTCTTTCACTATTCGGCTTTTTACATAAAGCCCCAATTCCTGGAATCACAATAGGATCTGAACCGTCATAAAAAAAATAGTTGAGTTTCTAGATCTCAGGGTTGTGGACAAAAGCTTGAAGATGTGACCTGAGCGTGACCTAAAGGCTCAGAAACTAGAGGGCACGTGAAAATACCCTAACATTTATTTTTTAAGCTAGTCATGATTTTTTTGGTTTCAGACTCATGATTTTTTAATATTTGCAGCCAGCGATAACGTACTCCTGTCAACAAAGTCTTCATTTACAGCCAGGAAATGAGAGCAATGCTGCAGAGATCTCTTCATCCTGAGTCAGGGCTGCCTTTTAACCAAGGTCCTCATTGCTTGTGAGCATTGACACTTTACAAGTGTGGTGTGGGCACTGTTGGTGTAGGACTCCTTACCGCTTTGCCAGGAAGGACACCCCCAGCCCCGCACAATCATGAAAACTACCTCAAGCACCCAGACATTTCTGGGAGCACCCCCCTGGAAGAATTCACCTACTCTGGGCCCACGATTCTGGGGAGCCATTACAAGAGCACGGTACAGGAGGTGGCACAGCATAGACACACAACTCGTTACATTCTCCTCTCCAGGTGCAACAGCTCCTATTATTCACAAGAGGACTGCCTGAGGTGGCGTCTGTAGCACTAGTGACAGGAAGAGATCTTCTTGAGTAGATGTCCCAGCCAGTTCAGAGTGGGTGGGAAACCATTGCCTGGAACATAGAAATGCAGGGCTGGAAGGCACCTCAGGAGGTAATCTAATCCAGCACCCTGTGCTGAGGCAGGACCAGATAACCCTAGAACCATCCCCGACAGCTTTGTCCAACCTGTTCTTAATCACCTCCAATGACGGGGATTCCACAACCTCCCTTGAACACCTATTCCAGAGTTTAACTGTCCTTATAGTTAGAAATTTTTTCCTAATATCTAACCCATCTCTCACTTACTGTAGATTAAGCCCATTGCTTCTTGCCCTACTTTCAGTGGACGTGGAGAACTGAGCCCCGGCCTCCTCATAACAACCCTTAGCACATCTGAAAACTTATCTGGTTCCCACCTCAGTCTTTTTTTCTCAAGACTAAACATGCCCAGCTTTTGACCCTTTCCTCATAGGTCAGGCTTTGGAAAACTTTGATCATTTTTGTTACTCCCTGTGGACTCCCTCCAGTCTATCCTAACGTGTGGCCCTCAGAATCGGGCATAGTGCCCCAGCTGAGGTCTCATCAACGCTAAGTAAAGTGGGACTGTGAGACAGATGCCCACTGAGGATTCACTGTGCTACGTCAGCAACTTGTTAGGCCTGACATGCTCATTACATCTAACACCCTGTTGTCATAATCCATATCTAAAAGGTGTCACGTAAGGCATCAGATACAAACTGGTAAAATGCTAGCTCCAAAATCACTGTGTGGTGTATGTGTAGGGTGCGTGCTTCTGGCATGGCAGGTGTGGCTTGCCCGGCTCTGCCCACCCAGAGATGGCTTCGGTTTCCTCCCTATCCACCTCAGAGGGAGGCCACGCCCTCTCGCTATACCTCTAGGGCCTTACATACAGGGTTAACGCACCCCAGAATATTTGTCTTTTTCACAACTGCATCACATTGTAGATTATATTCAATTTGTGATTCACTATAATGCCAGATCCTTTTCGGCAGTACTTCTGACTGCTCTTATTGCCTAGCAGATTAATCTCCTTTTTGTAGTTGTGCAGCTGATTTTGCCTTCCTAGGTGAAGTACTTTCCACTTGTCTTTACTGAATTTCACTTTGTTGATTTCAGACCAATTCTCCAATTTGTCAAGATTCTTTTGAATTCTAATCCTGTCCTCCAAAGTGCTAGTGAGCCCTTCCTGCTTGGTGTCATCTCCAAATTTTATCAGCACAATCTCCACTCCATTACCCAAGTCATTTATGAAACTCTTGCCGGGATCAGCAACCTTTGGCGCACGGCCCGCCAGGGAAAGCCGCTGGTGGGCTGGTTTGTGCTGGGCTGAGGGATGTCCTGGCTGCCCCTTTCCGCAGTCCCCACTGACCTGGCACGGCAAACCGTGGCCAGTGGGAGCTGCGATTGGCCAAACCTGCCGACATGGCAGGTAAACAAACTGTCCCAGCCTGCCAGCGGCTTTCCCTGGTGGGCTGTGGGCCAAAGGTTGCCGATTCCTGAACTATTGAATAGTACCAGACCAAGGACAGATCCTTCCAAGATCCAAATAGATACATTCCCCTCAGTTTGACACTGAACCATTGAGAACTCCTCTTTGAATTCAGTCTTTCAACCAGTTTTGCACCCAGCTTATAGGAATTTCATCTAGACCACATTTCCCTAGTTCGCGTATGAGAATATCATGCGGGACTATGTCAAAAGCCTTATTAAAATAAGGTTATATCATGTCTACAGTCCCCTCCCCATCCCCCCCGCCCCATTCACTAAGCCAGTAGCCTTGTCAAAAAAGGAAGTTAGGTTGGTTTGACATGATTTGTTCTTGACAAATCTATGTTGGCTATTCCTTGTAACCCTATTGTCCTCTAGGTGCTTACAAATTAATTGTTTAATAATTTGTTCCAGTATATTTCCAAGTATTCACATTTGTTCTCCTTTTTATAGACAGTGACTATGCCTGTTTTTCCTCCAGTCCTCTGGGACCGAACCCATCCTCCAAAGATAATCGAGAATGGTTCGGACATTGCTTCACCTAATTCCTTAAGTACCACAGGGTGAATTTCATCAGGGCCGGCTAACTTTAATACTTCTAAAGTATCTAAATATTATTTAAAATGCTCTCTCTCCATTTTGGCTTGTGTTCCTTTCCCCTTATTGGTAATATTAATCATGTTAAGTATCTGGTCACCAATTTTCTTCTTAATGAAAACTGAAGCAAAATAGTCATTAAATATCTCAGCATTCTTGATGTTGTCCATTATTAGGTCTCCTTCCTTGCTAAGCAGAGGAGCTACACTTTCCTTTGTCTTTCTTGTGCACCTAATGTATTTAAAGATCCTCTTCTTGTTACCTTTTGTGTCCCTTGCTGGGTGTAACACATTTTGTACCTTAGCCTTTCTGATTTTGTTCCTACATGCTTGTGCTACTCTTCTGTATTCCTCCTTAGCAATTCATCCATATTTCCACTTTTTGTAGGATTGCTTTTTGATCTACAGGTTATTAAAGAGCTCCCAGTGGAGCCTGATTAGTCTTTTACTATTCTTATCTTTCCTTTGCATTGGGATAGGTTGCTGTTGCACTTCTAATACTGTCTCTGAGAAACTGCCAGCTCTCCTGACCTCCTTTATCCCTTAGGTAGAGTCCAGGGGAAGAAAATGTACCAGTTCTGCGTTTAATAAACTCTGCTTTTCTGAAGTCCATTGTTTTTGTTCTGCAGCTCTCACTCTTTCCTCTCCTTAGAATTGAGTAATCTATCATTTCATGGTCACATTCACCCAAATTGCTTCTGACCTTCAGATTAGAAAATTCCTCCATGAGAATCAAGTTTAAAATTGGTGTCCCCCGGTTCCTTCCTCCACCTTCTGAAACACGAAGTTATTGGATATTTTGTGTTTTGCTCTATATGGGACATTAACCACCCAGACAGCTGTTGTGGTTAACATCCCCCATGACTACCAGCCTTTGGAATATTTGTTATTTGTTCCAGAAGTGCCTCATCCACCTCTGCCCTGCTGATTTGGTGGTCTATAATAGACTCCCCATTGCAAGATCCTCTGTTTCTTTCTTCTTCGATCTTCATGCAGAGATGGGGAATCAAGGGAGAGCACCCTTTGCTCCATCACTCTTGGTACATGAGGTTTCTTCAAGGAGTTGCTCGTGGCCAGAGAAGGCTGAATGGGATCTGGGTCCACTAAACATCCAGCTCCTCAAATCTAGTTCCCTGACCGATATACCTCAGGGCTCTTCATGCGGGTTCAGCTCACCAGCAATCCCTTAGCTCTACAATTTGTGCTGTCCAAGCTCACGTTCATTGGAAGGGTGTTCAGTGGTTTGGGCCTTAGGACGGGCTTCAGGAGACCTTCTCTGCCACAGTCTTGGTGGGTGAGATAGCTCCTCTGTCTATGCCTCAATTCCCCCTCTGTAAAATCCCCAACCCCATAGGGTTGGTGGGAAGATAAATACATGACAGGTGTGACTAGGCAAATGAGGACCCTATGTAGGTGAGATAAATAGTTATCGTGTGATAAAAGTGCAATTCCCAACTATGGCCACTGGGAGCTGAGAGTGCTTTCCCCAGATCACTCCTGTAAGATCCTAACTGGCTGTCAGGGCCGCCTGGTATTCCCCACTCCTGCCTCCTTGCTGACCCCTGGACCGTGACTGAAATTCTACCCTCCTTCCATAAACCGACAGGAACTTGGCTCCGTTTACAGCACAGGAACTTCAAAAGAAGCCTGTGGAAGCATTTACCAAAGCCGCAATCATCTCTGGAGGAAAATCGTCTCCTTTAGATAATGGCCTTCAATCTCACGACAAACCTAGTTCTGTTTAGATGGCGTGAGGCGGTTTATGGACCCCACCCTGAGTGTCCTCAGCCCGGGAGAGGCAGCCCAATGGATCTGGCTTTGATCAGCGGCGGCACAATGCAGCTTTATCACAATGTGCTTCCAGAAAGGAGGAGAGGTGAGAAGCAAAGAATGTTGCAGAGCACAAGGGCAAGAGATCAGAAATGGAGCCAAAGGTGCTTCTCGGCAACAACAGTGCGCTCATGCCTATCGCCCCTTCAGAGCAACTTACAGAGATGACCTGAAGGCTTGCAGGGAGTAAGGCACACTGATCAAATCTCACTTTTATCCCACCGCATGCACACTCATGCATGGACCAGGTTACAAGATTACCTAAAGCTCACAGAACCCACCCCAAAATCCTAAATGACCACCACAGCTAGGCAGAGGAGGAAGCTAAACTGAGTGAGAGGCTCCAGGCCTCGGCACCTGTTGTGACACTGTCGGGGCACTCAACCATAAGCCATTGTGTTGCTCCTCCGCAAGAGGGTGCTTTTGGTGGAGCTTGAATGAGCCAGCTCCCTGCCACGCTAATCTGTCAGCCTGACCAGCAAATGCCTTTCGACTCTGCCACTCTAACCCTTGTCTTGCAGGTAGCATTCGGTCAGCACCGGTCCCACAAGCCCCTGGAAGAGGATTCCCCGGCAGCCCTCAGCCCCTAGCACTGGACCCATTCTGAAATTACCAACTTCGTGGTCTCCAAAGAGACAGAACCAGCCTATTGGTTCAACTGAGGATACCCACTTGCCTTTAGCAGAGCAGCACTGAGAGGAATTTATAATAAAACAAGAATAAATCCACGAATAAAAACACAGATTTAAGTGATGCTACGCAGAGGTAACAGAAAATGGTTACAAATCAAACAAGTGTAACTGCAATTTCTAGCTGTGACAATTTAGCTCTAGCAAGCTATGATCTTTGCCTACACAGCTTTCTCACTTACATCTCCAGGCCCGCAAGCAGGCAGGTTCTCCCGTTCTCAGAATCGGAGGGCGCTGACCCTTTTGTCCCCTGAGTGATGGATGCCAAAATGGCTTTTTGCTTCTCCTTGTATTTCCCCAAACTCAAGATGACCCCCTGGGGGCTCAGACTCTGACCCTGCTGTTTGTTTTCTACCATCCTGGGCTCTTCTTCCTGATCGCTGTTTACCTTATATGCAAATTTATTTTCACTGTCTTTTGTCTGTAATCAACCCAGGCTGTTTCACCCTTTGTCTGTTAGAGTGATGGAGCTGTTTACCACAGATGCCCATGTATGATCCACAGTCTCTGGTTTACAAAGCTTGACCCCTGCAGACCAGCCAATATACATTGCTTTGTCTAGAAGAAACCTGGTTATTAGCTCTACATAGATTACTTGGTCTAAACACATTTCAGGAACATTTTCAGCATGCCTACATAACTCTTTAGATGCTAACCATGCATACATCACCCAAGAATATCAGTGACAAGAGGTCACCAACTTTCATATGATACCTTACAGGACACTCTTTGGATAAACATTATAAACAGCATGTTAGGTGTAGTGAGTTTGTCCGGCCTGGTAACAATTGTAGTTACAGCCAGTAACGACAGTGGGATTCATAGGGTACACCTATGTGCCTACAACAGTCCCAGGAGGGAGATGATCACCCCCATTATCACCCCCCCAAAAAGGATCCTCTTCCTGATGCTGAAGAATTACGAAGATGATGGGGAAGTTCCTGGTACGCGTTTAGCAGAAAAGAAAAGACCAGTCCTGTAGTGAATTTCTCCAAGGAAAGGAACAGCAAAGGGAAGCCTACAGCTCATGTCAAGCAGAGGAGGGTACATTTCAGGCCAGGGTTGGACTTAATTGACATAGATCAGAATGACAAGGCAGGGGAGGTAATACCTTTTATTGGACCCACTTCTGTTGGTGAGACAAGCTTTTGAGCTCACTCCGAGCTTCTGAAAAAGAGCTCTGTGCACCCCTGAAAACTTGTCTTTTTCACCCACAGAATGTATTACCTCACCCACCTTGTCTCTCTAATATTCTGAGACCACTACGGCTCCACCACCACTGCATACAGATCAGAATGCCCAGGGAGACTGTTACCCATCAGCTATGTGTTCTTGGGGACCCAGGGCGCAGTACCCAGCCTGACTCACCCCCGTCCCCCAGCCTCTGCTTTAACCCAAACCGATCGGAAGACAATGAAAAGGCCGTGGGGGAGACACCTAAATCCCTGGGACAAGGGTGACAGGATTAAGGAAACTTCCCCTAACCTCATTTGCCTCAAAGATGGCACAGGGAGGCATCTCTATTAGCGTACAGAATGGAGAACAGAGATTGCAAGACAAGAACCGCACCGACCAAAAATGCAGGAAAGCAGAGCATGATGGGGGATCTCTGCTCCAGATGTCAATGAACCCGCCTGCCCACACCCAGCTCAGCAGTTATCAGACTGACTCTAGTAATAAAAGTTATCAGGATCCAAAATACTGAAGTTCCCTGATTGCATTGTGAGCTCCCTGGAAGGAGCACCGCCCACAGCCAGGAATGATCAGTTCCTATTGTCTAGCCTGAACAAAACAACTTTGGGATACTCTTTTGAGTCATTGGTTTACCCATAAATAGATCTAGTGTTCTACCTTGAATCATTATTGTTTCCCTACAAACCCCCACCAATGCTCTGAGTGTATCCAACATCTGCATCTGTTCCATTGGGACTTCATCTTCTCCTGATTGCGTTAGGGGCTCTGCCTGTCTCCAGCACTCTGGACCTTCAGCTACCACCACCACCTGGGACCCCCAATCAATTCACACTTCACAGACAGAACCCCGCTCTCGGTGTAGCCTTCTGACCCTGACCAGTGGGATCAGTTATGCTTTTCTAAACCTGACTTTTATAATCAAATTTAAGTTCAATTTAACATAACTGGTTGGTTTGTTTGGCTCCCTGGTATGGTTATTACCTGGCAATAAATAACTTTCATGGTTAAGCTGGTTGCTTCTCTCTCCCACCCCCCGGGTGGGTGTTTTCTTGGCTTCCCCATTCGTTCTGCAGCAACTCTCCTCGTACCCAAGTTAAAGATCCCTGCAGAGCCGTGTATGTGTGTTCAGCTGATTCTGCAGCTGGAAGAACCCAGCCCTGGGGAACGTGGATAGCTCTGTTGGGAGGGAACTATTTGGGCTGGAGCACCTGACTTATGAGGAGAAGTTGAGGGAACTGGGATTGTTTAGTCTGCAGAAGAGAAGAATGAGGGGGGATTTGATAGCTGCTTTCAACTACTTGAAGGGGGGTTCCAAATAGGATGGATCTAGACTGTTCTCAGTGGTAGCAGAGGACAGAACGAGGAGTAATGGTCTCAAGTTGCAGTGGGGGAGGTCTAGCTTGGATATTAGGAAAAACTTTTTCACTAGGAGGGTGGTGAAGCACTGGAATGGGTTCCCTAGGGAGGGTGAAATCTCCTTCCTTAGAGGTTTTTAAGGCCCAGCTTGACAAAGCCCTGGCTGGGATGATTTAGTTGGGGTTAGTCCTGCTTTGACCAGGGGGTTGGACCAGATGGCCTCCTGAGGTCCCTTCCAACCCTGAGATTCTATGAACTTGCAGCAGAGAAAATTAGATCTCCATATGAGAACACAAGTGACACCAGCAGTATATTGATAGAAGTACAGATCCTCCTCCTCCCCCACAGGAAGGGTAACCCTAATACATGAGCATACCACAAAGTAACGGACAAATCTGGTAACAAGACTCCATTCCAGCCCAGGAAGTGGTTCCATTTAAGGCAGTGGTTCTCAACCTGCCACCCACTTATGGCCCAGTCAGCACAGAGCTGTGGCCCATGTGACATATTCAGGGCCCTACAGGCAGTGCATACACATGTGGATGGGGCCCACACAACACAGAGAGACGCATATGCAGCCCACAATGGTAAACAGGTTGAGAACCACTGATCTAGGGTCTGACTTTCCTGGTGAGCTGCGAGAGGAAAGCCATATCCCCAACATAGAGACACTCTCGTGGCCCCTGCCAAAGATGACGGTTGCATCCCACCCTGGCGAGGGCATGGAGGGGGCTTTGATGGAGTAATAAAGGGTAAGCCTAGGACTGAATGAAAGTGAGAGGTACCAGCTGAAACATCTGTCAATGCATCTCACAAGCAAACCAATGAGGGTTTCTCCCCGAGTGCTCAGTTCCTGTACCTCCAAGAGTCTGGCTATAGAAAGGAGCAACAAAAGGAGCAGGAGTTAAGGAACCTGGAGGTGACTTCCCCATTGCAGAGGCTAAGTGGCAGCCATGGGCCGTACAGGAAGAACTAGTCTTGTCAGTCAAGGATGCAACTCTCCAGAAGTGCTGAGGCTGCAAAGATACATCATTAAGGCAGGAAGGGAAGGCGACCCGTAACAGGATGCCAGATCCCCTTGGGTAAGGAAACAGTGTTTATACGCAGGACAGTAGCTGCGCGTGGACAAAGGAGGGGTTAGCAGATGGCGCTTTCTGTGAAGGTCAGTAACATGCGATGGGTGTCTCTTGTAATGGTGTCGGTAACGTTCTGAAGAATTTCTCCTGACATCCTCTCTCACACACATGCCAGAGAGATGGTTCCTAGCCTCTGTGCTGGTGGTCTTGTGACTGCTTCTACCTTAACGATCTGCCTCCCCAGTGAGACACCAGGGGTGGGGGGGAGGAAAAAGATCACTGCTGCCTACATCCCACTCAGGTGGGTCTGCTTCACTTACTGTGGGACCTGGGCTACCTGGGAAGTGCAGTAGCTTCAGGAAGCAACAGGCACCAGCTGGTTTGGATCTCCATGGAGGCCTCTCCAGTTTCCCATCACAATGCTCTATAGAGGAGGAAGACTCTTGGCCCCTGGAGGTTCTTACAGAAACTGGAGAGGTCTGTATAGAGCCAGTGACTTCCCAGCAGAGCACTCGATGCAGGGGGCTGCTAGCACATGGCGTATTCTTTTCCCCGGATGACTGGGTAATTAAATGGATCTCTGACAGTTTACTTTCTCCTGATGGCAAAGGAAGTCCTACGTAAACATCCTGGAACTGGATTGTGTGAGAACAGCCAAAGTCTGAATGATTTATGGCTTTTGGGTTTTTTTGGTTCTCTTCCATCCTGTGTTAGCAAATCCCATTTCCTGACTCTCCACCGTTACTTCTGGGAGATTCCTATTTGTTTTGTTAACCACAAAGCGGCCAGGTTTGTCCACTGCCTCCCGCTAGCCTCTCTCATGCCGGAAAATACCTGGCGCTTTGGAATGCCTATCACGGCCACCCAGGGCACTTCCTCCACAGCACTGGTCATGGATGAGGATCTCTTTAAGAGGCAACTCACGCCTGTAATCTCTAGGTCATTTCCGACTGTTCTCTCTCTCTCTCTCCGAGCACATCTCAGCTTTGTCGCTGCCTTTCCTTCCGTCACGTTCCTGAGACCTGGTTTTAAATTTTCAGTCTAGATGGCCAAAACACTCACCCAAGTCCCATATTGTCTCCTGTCTGTTACCGTAAGCGCCTCTTTGTTAGCCTGACATCCACTTCACCCTTCTCCAGTCCATGCAAAACATATGCTAAGATCACCGTCCAGGAGCACTGTGGCAGTCTCTCTGGCCCCCTTTGAATACCTCCACTGGCTCCCCTTCATATCCAAGCCGCTTGCCCTCATCTTCAAGGCCCTTCATACCTCTGCTCCTCTGCTCATCCATTCATCAGGTCACCCTCTCCGCCATCCCCTGTGCTTAGGTGACACCAGCATAGTTCACTAGTTTATCAACTTTCTCCACCTCACCCAAGGGGCAGCATGGATGACAGAAACTCTTCCTGAACTGCCATCTTCAAACCACTACCAAAAAGTTTCACTTCTACTGGACACCTGTAAGAAACCAGCCAATTACGACCAGGCAGAGGGACAACTGGGGATCTCAAATTGGCGTACATAGCATGGGCACATACATTTCAATCTCTCCTTTCTACAACCCTTCCTATGTTTGGCATCTTAACTGCACGTGGTTCAGGGGATGGCCTACCTCTTCCTCTGTTTGTAACACACTGTGGCCCTGAACCTCACTGAGCACTCTTGGTGCTACTAAACTATAAGTAAGTACCTTGTCTGAACAGCTGCGAGCCTTGGTTGGAGAGCAGTTTAACAGCAAGAAGCACACTGGGCATTTTCATTCTCCTGATCTATGGCTTCAGGTTTCATGCACAGATGGAATTCACAACAGAGGATGCTCAAGCTGCAACTCACACCACGGCGTTCTTGATTACCAGCCACAAGAGCAGGAGAAACAGCACTCTGTCAGAGCACAGCTCTGTGCCCCAGCTGGCCTGTGCTCTCTATGCGGAGTCCCAAAACTCCAGAGAAACCCAGCCAACTAAACCTGAAACTCCAATTAGCTGAAACATCAGCTTGAGCGCAAATCAAAGTAAAGCAAGATGAACCCCCCCCCCACACACACACATAAATGGTATTTTTAACTTCTAATCATCACTTCAGGGAAGATTAATGACAAGCAGAAGCTCAGACGTTTAATGGTATCTTCTCTCTGATCTGGGATTTACATTGTAGTTGAAATGAAAGATAACTGACGCCAGGAAACCTGGTATGTGAAACTCCATTCTAGATTCCCTTCAAGGGCAGGGAGGGGAAGTTAGATGGAGCTGGAATTACCAGAAGGAACTAGGGAATTGCCAACTCCAGGATTATGGGCTGGAATCACTGCCTCTAGAACAAGGCAGGAGTAGCAGCAAAGAGATTAAGTGACTTGTCCAAGTTCACAGAGCAAGACAGTGGCAGAGCCATTAAGAGGCCCCCACTTGACACTGATTTGTGTGCTGGAGCCCGATCTCCCTGTCCCCTCTTCCATGCTAGCCAATGGGGGTGCGGCGAGAGGTCATTTAACCCCGCTGGTTGTATTGGTCCCTTTCTCCATTCTGGTAACTTAGCGCTCAGGGCTACCCAATGCTGTTGAACCATTGCCTCTATGCTGCTTGTCCAGATGATGAAGTCAAACTTACACCCACCCCCCACCTTGGGTTTGCTGCACACGAGGCTCAATTTTGTCACATCTCTTCCAGTGCAGGAGCCCTGGGTCACCCTTTGGATGCTCCTTCCCAAAGCTCCCCCCTGCAGAGAGATTATGCAATTATGGAGTGACTGCTGGCCCTGAGAGTCAGCTGTTGAGCTAAATGCGGAGAGTCACACAGAAGCAAGCAGAGTTGCTTGTGCTCTTGCAAACTAATTGACACTCTCCCCTGGATTAGATATCCCCATGCCACAGAGGATAGAGTGTGGGTATCGGGGGAGCAGAAGAGGGCACAGAGGAGAAAGACGGAGCTTACAAGGAGGGCAATTAGGTCAGGAAAGAGGGTCGGGCACTACCGATACAACCTCCAAGGGGCAAGAGACTCTTTGGCTTAGAACGAAGGGAGTGGCGATTAAATAAAAAAAAAAAGTTCTATTCAAAGCTTGTTTTCTTCAAAACCGATAACACTCTTCTTCCCAGCAGTCTAGAGCAGAAGGGCTCTTGCTGGAAAGAAAACTCAAGACAATCCAGACAGGAAAACAGGCAAATCCACACAGCAAAGAGGTTAGATTGCAGCCCGGGATGCTCAGAAGCTGCTGGGGTCTGGAACGCTGGCAGGACTGTTACTGCCTCAGCGGTTGTGAAGGTTTGCATGGAAAAGGGCTTAGCAGCAGATTAGAAAGGGATGTTCATGATTCCCACGCAGCCCAGAGCCAGACTGGGTACAAGTTGTAGGGAGCAGCATCTCAAGATCCTTTGACTGGAAACCAAAACGGGGCTGAGGTTGCTCGTGTGCCAGTGGATGCAGTTTTGTTTTGCTGAGGTTCTCACATCCCTTTGGATTCAGGCCACACTGCGTTTATTGCCCCCAACATGCCCACCACCATTTTGCTTTGTTTCCCCCAGCAACCTAAGACTTGGAAAGACGACAGTGGAAGTGGCCACATGGTATCTGGTTTCAGTGGAAGACACCTACTGGCCCAGCTTATCCCAACAGATCAACCTGGGCTGAGCATCCAAACCTGTGTTTCCAATTGCTCGGGGAACTATTCGCACAGCTGCAGGTGGGGAGGCGAACGGCTGTTTTCAGTTTAAATCTTTTAGACAGCCTGGGATTTCACACACACTTATTGGTAGCAGCAAAACAACTTCAATGCTGGTCTTGTGTTCTCAGTGTAGACAGAGCTGGACCTCCCTGCTTTCCTGCCAGGATTGAATGTGTCTGTTCCTGCCATAAGAGCCTGGTAGTGCTCCCTCAGCTGCACCTCACATTCTGCCAGAAAAGGGTTTTCAGAGGAATTAGTATGTTACCGAATCTACTTTCTCTTAAACAGCACAGAGCTGCCATTGAAATGGTGATCATTTAAGGGTTTGATTTCTCCTTTAATTCTACATCACTGAGGAATAGCACAGATATGAAAAGACTTGCTCTGAAACGTAAGATAGGGTCTAGGTAAATCCCTTCTGGAAGGAAGGACAAGGGCTGAACTTGCAGTAAGGGAGTTTGGAATATTAACAACCCTGATTCAGAACAATGAGGCTGCTGGATGTGAAACCACTCCCAGCTTTTCTTAGGAAGGTTTGATTTGGGGGTGGAAAGGTGTTTCCTCCTGAGGAAACAAAGTTCACCCTCCCCAACATTCACAAGTGGTTACATTCCCACTCCCTTTTAACTTCTGTAAGCATTCCCTCCCTTAAGCTCTAGAGCAGAATAACCAACCTGCCTCACCAGCATCCATCCCTGTAGCTCTTATGGCAGCCAAATAAGAGGCTAGACAACAGAAGG
The DNA here is from genome assembly GCF_007399415.2 of Gopherus evgoodei. Lineage (NCBI taxonomy): Eukaryota > Metazoa > Chordata > Testudines > Testudinidae > Gopherus > Gopherus evgoodei. The sequence goes on from NC_044343.1 coordinate 5,991,086, forward strand.
TCCTGTGTGTCTCAGCACATTGCCTCTACCAACCTATCAGCCCTTAGGCCTCATCTTCGCTACGGAGTTATAACCCCTCCAGGAAGAGTTCTATTAACTGATCTTATTGACTGGGATTTTGCAGTGAGCACCAAGTCATGTTAACACAACTCCTTACGGCAGGGCTCTAATGCAAAGCAGTCTTCTAACAGACAAGCCATTCCTGTCCAGGAATGAGCAAGGATCTACTCACAAAAGGGAGCCATCCGGCGGCATAACAGCTCACCACTGAGCCACCCATATGAAATTTTGGGTAGAGGGAAGGCAACATGCCATATTCAGTAAGAAGGGTGAAAGAGTGGCAGCCTTTCAGTTAAGGTCAGAATTTTCATAGGAAAATAAGGAAGTTAGGTGCCCAACTCCCATGAAGTTGAAGGGATTTAGGTACCCAAATACCTCATGGTCTTTTGAAAATTCCAGTCCAAACTCTCTGGATTGCCATGTGTGTGAAGGGGGGGGGTTTCCCCAGTCCAATCAGATTCACATGAAGCATCTGGTTCTCACTCTGTGGGTACTGCAAAGTAATTCCAGACGATTGGTACAAACAGCTGTGCATCCAGTAAAATGTGACCTGCCTCTCAAGCCCAGTAGAGGGCACCAGTCATAACTCACAGATTCCACATAACAGCATCTGTTTCTATTTCTCATGGACTGTATTGTTTGCTTTAGCACCAGCATCAACTATTCTGGAAAAATAATTCTTTGAAGGGAGAGGATCTAAATTACGCCTGGCTGGAAATGAACAGAATAAGGGAGTTTGAAAAGCTGGTTACGGCATGTGTGAGACCACTTGGTCACAGAAACAAGCTCGTGGGAGGTGGATCAGGTGTGTGCAAAAGCAGGAATGATAGATGCTTGTATACAGATCATATCTGACTGCCAATGAGTCCTGGTAAGCATGTGAAAATCCTTATTGAACGCAGACAAATCCAAGACAACACACAAGTCATGCTAGTCAGGGTAGGGCATTTGACCATCACAGCACTGCATGCACTGGGTCACGCTACACACAGCATCTGGGCTACTGTTGCTGTATCACACCCAGAGTGGTTTCTTGTGTGTGAATCCCAGTAATTAACAGTACTTTTGCACTAAGGCGGAATCTTCCATCCAAGGATAGCACAAGCACTTTCCAATTTTTATTTAAGCCTCACAACAGCCCTTGCGAGGTAGGAAACGGGCAGAAGAAAGGCAGGGAGCACATTTACTCAAGAGCACAGCAGCTCAGGGCTGATTTACATGCAAAAGGTATGAAGACAGTTTTAGTTATTGTGATTCAAGTCTGTCTGGACACTTATTTCAGGATCAAAGTTGACCAGCCACACATCTAAAATAAGTATCTACACAAACTTGCTGTGAAATAACTAAATCGGTTTTAGGACGCTCAGAGTTCAATGGGTGAAAGTCTGTGTGTAAATCAGCCTTCAGTAAGAGCAGAGAAAAGACATCTGGAGACCCAATCCTTAGAGCACACCTCACCCAAGGATTGAGAGCAGTTTAGGACTCCTGCAAAGAGTCACTTCAAGCATCCCAGGCACAGATTTTTAAAGGCCCTCTCGTTTCACGTTTTAGAAGAGCAAGATCGCAAAGAGGATTTTACTGCAACAGGAAAGTAGTAGTTTAATAAATAACCCATCAGTGGGAGAGATTAGCCAGTTCTAAACAATTGAAATAAATGAAATACATATCATAAGCTAAGAACACAAATCAATCACAAAGAGCAAACTCTATTAATTTAAAAAGAGGGGAAGTGCTGCCATTCTTCATTAAAACTTGCAGCCTTTCCACATGCCTGCACCGCTCAACGATCACTTGCAGCCACCCAGGTGCAGAGAAAGACTGAATGAAACAGGAATTTTTCCATGGAATTGTTTCTAATTTGCAAAACTAAAGCAGAGTGAGAAAGTACTGGTTTTAATGCATTTTTAATCCAACACGATCAGTTTTTAAACTTGAACTCCTGCATCAGTGCTGGAGCTGCAGAGGAAAGGCCATCATTACCTCAACCAGCAGGGGCCCTGAAGTGAAAGGCTTTCAGCCACAATTGAGTTTCATCGCTGTTACTCATCAGTGTTTTATGACAACAAACTTGGGAAATAATATTGATGTTGGACAGCCAGTATCTGGCATCATGCTGCAGGGGTTTTTAAAAAAGGTACTTTAAAAGATATGCAGCTTTTCATACAAAGTAACAAAAATCAACACTAGTTGAATGTTCTGTACAGATTTTTCCAGTTTCTACGGGGAGTGCTACAGAATTATCGGCCCTTCAGAATAATGACATTCTTCATTCAGGTCCTGTAATTCTAGCTCCTTTACAGCCTGGCCAAATACTTCTGAGTCAAAAGGCAGAATGGTGGATCATACCCCTTCATGTACAGGGGAAACAAGTCTGCGGGTGGGGTTAGAAGACCCTCCCCAGTTTCCTGAGAAGGTAGGTGTAATTTCAAGGATTTGCAAACAAATTCCTCTCTCTGTTTCACTACAGATAATTAGTGGAATCTCCCATGGAATGCAAACATCCCTGCCAGTAAGTTGCATTCAAGCTTCCAGAGTGAATAATTCAACAGTATTGCCACTTAGTACAATTCTCTAGTGTAGACAAGCCCCGATTTAACTACACTAAAGTTGTCCTTTCTGTACAAAAAGGGAAATTATACCGGTACAGCACTTTTATATTAGTATAGCTGCATCCACACTAGGGCTTTTAGTGGTATAACTGCATACCTAAAAAGTGTCACACCCTTCATGACAATAATTACACTGGTAAGGCTTTCAAGTGTAGATCAAGCCTTAGAAACTAGTTTCTTCAAGGATTTGCTTGTAAACAGACAAGAAATATAGTTTAGTTATTTTACTTAGAGTAACACGTCATTTGGACTCAAGGTTTAGGATTATGTGGTGTTACACAATCTATTACAAAAATTGTTGTACTGAGTTTGTCAAGAGTTTTTGGACGAATTTAAACTCAAAACATCACAACAATGTGCTACTAAGGACCAAGTGAAACTAACCAGACTAGTTTCCCTATCCCAGCAGAGTGAAGGACCAATAAAAAGCCACAGGCAGCATCAACGGTGAAAAGGAAATTAGATTCAGAACATGTCAGTTTTAATAAGCTATTAAATAAAGGGAAGGATTTTTTTTTAAAAATATATATAATTTATAATATATTATATATTAAGTTTACAGTCTATTTTGTGGTGATTTATCAATTATATTTTACCTTGCAGTTCTGATTGCCTCAGTGTGAGCAGGGTAATTGTATTTATTACTTTTATTTAATTTCAGGGGTGGAGGCGTGTGAGGGAGAGGGAGAAAAGCACATCAGCCAATTTTAATACAAAATGTAAGAGTACGAATTGGCAGTTTTACTTTGTTATACTCACAAAATGGCTTTTTAAAAACAAACCAACCAAAAACAACCCTACAGCTGTACTATTCTAGAGCAAGGATTTTTGGACAGGGGAAAAGGAATTTAAACGTGGTGATATCCTTTAGGATCTGGTTTTGCTGTGCATGGACAATCCCAGATGTTCCTGATAATGCTCAAGGACAAACCTTGAGAAAACTGGAGCTGTTGTGTTCAGTAAAGCTTTCTGCTAGCTTATTCCCTAACCTTGCAATTGGATCCATGAAGGCAAATTCTTGCACTCAAATACTGTTCCCCTGAAGCTCTCTGGCCTTTGCAGAAGCATAAGAGGATGGATCCAACGACAGGACTGGGGCCTTTGGTGATGAAGATTGTTTCTAAATTGTGAATTATATTTGTTGTAATTAATATTACCGTTTCTTATAACTGGCTGACTCAGGGGACTGGGTGAATAGATACTAGGCCACAAGCTCAACCCCTGTCTAGGGGAACAGTGAGCTGTTAATACCCAACAGCTATTCAACAGCCTACATGAAATTCATTTTGTATCTCTCAGTCCACTTCCTACTGGACGGCTGTCCCCAGCACAGAAACTGCTGACACCAATGACATTAACTGGTCCCACATGGGTAGCCTCACAAGAGGCCATAAACTGAATGAGCCCTGGAGCTGGAACTTCCCACAACCCACGAAGCAGCCTCTCAGGACAAGTTGAGGTATACTAGCAGGGCGGAATGGGGAAGCTTGCAGTGCTGGTCCCTGTACTGTACCTGTTGTGTGGTTAGGGTGCTTGAGTTGCCAGGGCTCTCCATTTGGCATCTCTGGCCAGCTCTAAAATTCATTTAGAAGTCAATGGCATTTCTGAGCCTTGCTGCAAGTGGGCATTTGTGACACCAACATTGTAGGAGCTGATCTCTGCAGCAGTGCTTAGTCAGGTTAGCTGTGATTTCCTGTTCCCAATTAATTGAGAGGTTAAGATACCTACCACAAATCTGTGCTAGCAGGAAACTGACCCAAACCACAAGACAGAAGACTTTCCCAAGAACAAGAGAGCTACTGCATCACATCTGCTCTAGTCAAAGCCTTGACTATTTCCAGTGGATGTATCCACAGCTCCCTTAACGAGTTCTACTGCTTGTGTGTCAACTGGCTTACAGTTTCTCCTAATATTTGACTTATATTTTCCCTGTAACTGCTCAAGCCCATTACTTCTGATTCTGATTTCGCAGACTGATAAGAATAATTGATTTCTTTCCTCTGAATGCCCCTTTATGTATCTGTATATAGCTAAGCATCCCTGACACACCAAACATGCACATTTCTCTTAACTTTTCCCACATTCGGTTTTGAGCCTTTGCTTGACTCTCCTGCTCTAATTCTAAGCTGAGCTCAACCCAACAGCTGAGGTCACCAAGACATTTTTCAGCAAGATGGCTGTGCCCTGCCGGAGGTTCAGAAATGCCACGTGGAATTCAAATCTATATATTCAGTTATAATGCCAATTTTGTGCTGCAGCCTTTCAGGCTTGTGGACTGAGCAGAATGGCTGCAGCACCATCTGAGCTGTAACTCCCAGAGAGCCATCATCAGGTGCTTCCTATATCAGATAGCAGCAGTTTGGGGGAAGAAATACGCTTTATAAAAGTGCATAACATGGATCAAGCCATTTCTTCGAACTCTCAGAGAAGCATGTTTTCTAATGTTCCAGTTCCATGAAAGATTGAGCCTCTCAAACTGCTTCTAGAAGAGGGAAGTGCAGACAAACACTACATTTAAGTAAGAGCGTAGTTGTTCCAAAACAAGGAATTCGTAACTCACAGCTGCCTTTTTATCACCCAGTCACTCACTCCCATGTGAGCTAAGGACAGTGACAGCTGACCCTTTACTTCCTACCTTTCGTCACCTCTTCCAGAACAATTATTGAAATATAATTGGTTCTGGTCTGAATTTATCACATGGGCTGGAATAGGCAAATTCATCAGATCCTCAAGCAGTAAGGATCTACTCAGCTGGAGACTGACTGGTTTATTCTACACATACATTGCTCTGTATTTAGTGTCTCAGACCATCTTGTACTTTCAGCATGAGTGGAGTATACAGGCTTGGACTGTGAATTCTATGCTCCCGCAGTCCTCAGCCTGAAGTAGGTTAGCCCATCAAGCAGAGATGGGCCAGAGGCTAGTACTGATTATATTGGGGGAAAGGACAAGTAACTGATGCGTTGGTTTTCTCTTGCTGTCAGATCATTTAGTTTATATTAAAGAGCAGGGATAGAATTCTGGTTTTTTCACTGGCAAGGTGAATATATGGCAGGCGACACTGAAAGTCACCATTCACATACAAAAGCAGGTTTTCCTTAAAAACGATCCCTTCACATGGTGCAGTCGAACCTCTTCCTTCAGCACCAGATGGTACAATCTCACTTTTTGCACCAGCTGGATGTATTTGGCTTTGAAGGACAGTTTTTCCCTCCCTCCTTAGCTGTTAGTGGTACAGTTCATTACCTCCCCCCACTCTCACCCCAACTCCAGTTGGTACAGTCCATCCTTGGCTTGGAGTTGAAAAGCAAGCGATTCAAGTTATCCCCTCACACACTACTGTCCTCCAGCAGGGGCTCCTTGCCATCTGATCCTCCAGCCTGCGGGCTGTGGGTGTGGGTCTGGGCTCCATTGCTGTGTTTCTTATGGCTGCCCGACCTCAATGCAAGATTGTGTTCCGGAATGAACAAGGCCACTAGAAGCGACAGCAGGACCGAGCAGGCTCCAAAGAGGAAAGGTGGCCCCGGGATAATGCTACTCTGTAAAGCAAAGTACAGGAACGATTAATGCTGTAAGTCGCAGTGAAGTGGGAAGACAGACAGACAAAGCAAGTGATGAAACTGGATAGGATACCTCATCAGTAGGGTTGACCATGACCTTGGTGGCCTTACCCAGGGGTTCCACTTCAGCCATTTCATTCAATTCCACATGGAACAGGTAAAAGACAAAGCCATAGAGAGCTGGCCCCAGCCCATTACAGAGCCCTCGAATTCCAGTGATCATCCCCTGAACCACACCTGAGAGAAAAAGTGAAGATAGGGAAGACATAAGCCTCCAGCCTTCTAAAGGGCATCTCTTTATAGGCAAGACATCTATGTTGCATAAGAACAGGATTAAGTCCGCATGCAGAACACATGTAAACCGATGACTGTCCTGAAGACAGATCTCAGCTCCTATGTAGCTGTACCTCCCTACAAACTCAACAACAGTGAGCGTGCCATTTCCCAGAGCATAGGCACAGGGAAGTCATGCTGCAACTCAGAGATGAACATAGGAGGTTGAATTAGAGGCAATCTGACCTCAGGATTCAGGGCACAAACTCAAGGTAGGTGAATGGTCAAGTAGGAACTTCCTCCCTACCTCAAACAAGTAGCTGTTCAATGTTGCATATATGGGGTGTTTTATGAGACCCTTCCTCAAGTGTCAGGTATTGTCTTGATAGGCTGATGGTGTGAACTAGTTCCTAGAAACGAGTGTATCTAATAAACTATATTCCTAATCCTATATTCTTGAGAGAGTATAGGTGCCCATTAAGAATACTCATGCTGTATACACCAGAAAATTAACATGGAGGGTGGCTGGCAGGCATACAGCTTTGAAGCCATACAGAGATGCTGCACAAGGTGTGTCCAGATGTTCACTGGATTTCAAAGGGTTAAAGAGATACCTATCCTCCCTACAGTATTGGTAGCACTCTCTCCCCACCGAGGTAAAAGAAGTAGAACACTTGTCAGGATAACTGCTGGATGAATTTTAATCCAAACATTAGAGAAACTCAACAACTGTGACGTACCCTGCTGGTCGGGATCTGCGTTCCTGGACACCATGGCACTGATGGCTGGGAAAGTGATACTGGACATGGCAGCCACAGCTCCTGCTGCCCACATCATCCTACAAGAGAAAGAGAAACCAGCCCACTGAACTAGCAGTTTTCAACCTTTTTCATTTGCAGCTTTCTAAAAAAAAAATTTCAAATGGAGGTGCAAAACCTTTTGGAAATCTTAGACTAGTCTGCAGACCCCCAGAAGTCTGTGGCCAACAGGTTGAAAACCACTGCATTAAGCAGAAAGGAGGAGGAGGAGGGCTTTCCATACAAAAAGAGTACTGCAAACTAAGGCCGGAAGAGCAGACAAATCTCTCTCCCTGCTGGCCAAATGGAGAACATCGCACAACTGCACTGGGCACAAACAGCTCCCTAAAGAGGGGAGGGATGAGAAATGTGCCAATTGTTTATTTAACAAGGCTGACCCACTCTTACCAAGGCTGTGATCCAAAGCCGTACCAGGCAAGCTGTAGAATCTGGAAGCCTAAGCCCAAGAGGATGGTATTTTTGTTTCCTATTGAACGCATGAGAATCCCCAACACTACTGTCTGGAAAGAGAAAATGAGATGATGTTGTCAAACTACAGTGGGGAGAAAGGAGGCAACTACACTGGACAAGAGAGTGATGAAGAAAGAGGAGACAGCTCTCCTCACTGCCAGATTCGTCAGGCCCCGAGGCTGTCCTGCAGCTAGTAACACATTGATAAGGCTTCATAAAAGAATTCTGGCAGTTGCCAATCCAGTCCTCAAGGTCATCAATTTTTGTGCACTCTCACAACCAATGGGTCTGAAAGTAGTACCCAGAGAATGGGTTCTCACCTGAGCCAATATGGAGAGGATTCCAACCACACCAATAAAGGCTGCCACAGTCTCTGAGGAAAATCCAATGACCTGCAAAGACATCAGAAGGGGACACTATTCAGGCAAAGGGCTTTGTGTTGTACCTGAGAAAAGCCACGCCACAAGAGCTCTCTCTAGTGCTTACTGATACTACATATCAGTAGCTTGAGCATTACACAATTTCACCCTCCCCCACCTCATGGGAAAGTGAACATTAAAGCCTCTCCAGTGACAAGATGGAAGAGGTTTCCATGGGCTAAAGAAGTAACTGAGTGAATGGATATACTGTCCCAAGTGCCTAAAGAAGGTGATACAGTGGGGTAAGCACAGAGTCCAGGGCAGGTAGCTAGTGATTAGTCTGGGGACTGCATTCACAAGGCACATAAGGGCTGTGCAGTTAACCAGCATTCATGGGGATCCTACATTTTCTAACAGAGAGGAAGCAGGTTACTGGTACTGTTTCACCCTCATTGAGAAAGCTTCTAGCCAGCAGTGGCAAATTCCCCCAGCCCATGATCACTGGGCAAAAGCTGCTGCCCCATACTGCAAAGTCAGGAAGGAAATAAAACAAATTCATGAGACTACAACACACACTACAAACCTTTGATTTCCAAACCTGAATCTTAGTCTAACTCCAATGACTGACCTGTCGTAGGTACAAAAAGAAGCTGGAGTACTGGCCGGCTTCAGGAAGGTAGGAAAGAAAGACAGTAATGCAGATGAGAAGCACAGTAGAATCCTGGCCCACTTTGCGGAGAGACTGGAGAAACAAACAGGACCATTAGGCTCCCTCTGATATGAGCCAATACAAAGAGTTACTTAGTACACTGGGCACCCTGGAAGGACTTGTTCTGCAACAGAATTTCTGCACATCAGTGGGACATCTGTATGACAGATCAGTCAGCCTGGCACCAAATTGTTTCTGCCTTGAAGAGCTTCCCAGCTGCGGGAAACTTCACCCTGCTAATGCAGAGCATCGCAGAGAATCCAGCTAGATTTCTGTAATTCTGGCTCTCCTTGGAACATTAATATGGGCAGTGACTCCTAAGTGAGAAGAAGGTGAGAAGCAAATGAGCAAGATAACCCTTTTCAGGGACCCAACCAGCACTCCCCCAGGATACAGAAGCAGCAACATGCTAGGTCTTTCACATGGCTATGCAGAGTGCAACTGCAAAGCAATAGGAGTTGCACTCACACCATCAGTTACTGCCACCAAAAGATGATGAACTTTCTTCAGGGACACTGGAAGCTGTTTTTAGACACTACGTAGCCATATACACTCGGAACCCATTACCCAGCACTGAATAAAGATACAGCCAGACATCATCATCCTTGCACCTGATACAATCATGTCTAAATTCACATCCTTTGCCCCTTGCAAAATGATTCCTTTTTTTAATCTTTACTCTCCTGTTAGAAAAACCAACATGGAATTGGGGAAATAGATCTAGAAGTTAAATTGCAGTGAAAAGTTGCCAGTAGCAACCTACTTACAGCAAATGGATCTGCCTGTTCCCAAGAGATGGGAGCTCCCCAGGACACAGGGCGCATCTCCTCCGGCAGAGATTCTGGCACAGCCAGCAGAATGAAGCCTATATCCAGCAGAGCAACCCCTGAAGCCAGCACCACCACCAGTGTATCACCATAGGCTTGGGACAGGTACGCGCCAATTGCCGGACTTGTGACCAGGCTGGCTGCAAAAGTGGCTGACACCTGCAGCATAATACAAATGTTAGTAGTAGCATCTTTTGGCCAGAGCCTACTCTTTCCCAGAGTCATCCAAGGCCATCAACTCCATCACCTACAGAGTAGCCAAACTATAGGGGCAGGTGTTCCAGAATTGTGGAATACAGAAATATGGTATTTCCCCCCTGGTAGAGTTGAGGTTATGTCATGACAGTGGGTGATAACCAGAGGCCTCTCAACCAATACTTAAGGTGTTTTCAGTAATCCTTTTATAACACTATGCGAGAATAGTTCAGCAGAAGCCACAGGTGCACAGCCACTGTTCTATTTGTGTTTGCACGGAAGCCAGCGTAGTGTAGTCCCACAGGCTGGAGAAAGGACTGTAAGTGACAATGCAGCTGGATTCCAGATTTCACAGCGCCAAGCTCTGCAGTTGGTTTCTAAACACCTTGCTCCATTTGGAGTCAGGAATGGAACCAGCAAAGGACACAGTGGATTGACAGGAATGCAGAAGACCTGTGTGCAATACTCATGGGGAGGCCACTCTTAAGATGGTCCCGCACCCCACCTTTCCAACTCTCTGAATTCTGGAGCACTGGAGTATCTCTTAGGGGGAATCAACTAATGATCCTTACCAAGCCATAAGCTGTACTGCGTTCATGTTCCTGTGTGATATCAGCAACATAGGCAAAAATCACAGAGAAGGTGACAGCAAAGACTCCAGACATGGAAATGACAGCAAAATACCACCTGAAAGAGATGTTCCCAGGGGCAGAGTTAGAGGAAACCACATTAAAAAAACAAGAGCCTAATGCTGCTGAACTACAGTCTCTTCGTCACACTCCTGCTTCAATTCATTTCACTTCTTCCTGAAGTGCTCAGAAATGCCATTGGGCTTCCATTCCGGTTAACATTTCATGGCTTAAAAACCCAGCCCAGACCCATGTCTGGTAGCATCCCACACAGGAAGGGAACATTAATGCGATGCAACACCAATGCAGTTTTTAGTAATGGAAAGCAAACAGCAGGAGAAGGCATTTCTTTTGGACTGGAGTTGGAATCCAATGGTGTGTGAAGGAATACGCTCTGGGTCAAGGAAAGGCTCCCTCTTCAGGCTCCTTCTCTTCATCATACAAGCACTTCCAACCTCCTCCAGTCACTGTACCTTCAGATCCCCCGAACTCCACCATCTCAAGTGACTACACCTCCAAATTACTCTTTGACACTCTCACTCATCTTCTGGATGGATCCCTCCCATATCATTGCACCTTCACATCATCTCCATTCCAAGCATAGACTCACCATGGGCTGATCTTCATGAGAGGTATTGGTGCACACGTGAAGAACACAGTGAGGAGAAGGAAGGATTTCCTGCCCCAGACATCAGAGAGAGCACCAATCAGTGGGGCACTTAGAAAGGACAACAGGCCCTAAGTAAAGAGAAAGGGGTTCACACCAGGTACAAATCCCACAGCCACTTTCTCTGGCTGGCAATAGGAGAGTAAGAGTTGTAATGTCACCAGTACAAACAACAGGAGCTGGAAATCCACTGTACCGGATTTCTAGGAGGTGGCAAGGTTATCAAAACATGACCATTCATTAAACAGCTGAAATCTCTATACTGGAAAAACTGCTAAATGCTCAGAAATTATTTATCTTCTCTCTGAGTACTCAGAGTCTGCAGCTGTGGTCTTCCCATGCCTATTTGTGCAGCAGGGAGTTGCCACTGCCTGAAGATGTTGGCAAAGCTCCAAAATGTCAATATTTATTGCAGTTCAGGGAAAGCTCTGGCTCTAGATTGAGACCTGTTGGATGTGAAGAGAGGCAAGTCCATTCAGCCTCTGTAAAAGTTCTCCATATCTACAAATCTTTCACACCCGTGACAAAATGGGGGAATGAGCGCTTTAAGATATACATGAGATTGTCTGAGCGGCCCCACACGAGAGAAAAATCATCCTTCAATGATAGTCATGCTCCTTTAATTGGGGTGCTCCTGTTAATACCGATGCCCATCCCCATGACCAATTCTGCCATGTTACCAAGCAAATTAGAAAATGATTTTGTTTTAGTTCTTGCCAGCCTCTGTAATTCCTCCACAGGTGTTGGACTATTCTAAAACCATTTCACCAGTTGCTATGTGGCTTTGTAATCACCAATCTACTGTGGGATGGCAGAGTTTCTAGATCATGGTTACAGTCTTTTTAATTCCATTACGTGACAGCTATAACAGTACCAACTTTTTTGTTATCTTATTATCTAGAATCTGGTCGCTAGGCTGTTCTCATGCTGTTTTGGAGTGTTCTTAGCTGTCAGCACAGCATGAGGCACAGGCGCTGGCATCCTCCGGGCCCTGGGGGTGCTCAACCCCATGCTCTGCCCGAGATCCCATCCCCTTCTCCCAAAATCCCCATCCACCTCTTTCCACCCTCACCTCGCCTCTTCCCGCCTAGTTCCAGTGTGCCCTGTCCCCGCTCCTTCCCCCCAGTGTCTCCTGCATGCCACAGAACAGCAGCAGGTGGGAGGCACTGAGAAGGAGGGGAGGAGTTTATCAGTGGGGCTGCCAGTGGATGGGAGGCACTGGCAGGGTGGGGGAGTGAGGAGGCGGTGAGCTGGCTACTGGAGGGTGCTAAGCATCCACTAGTTTTTCCACAGGTCCTCCTTGACTGGAGCACCCAGAGGTGGCTCTAACTTTTTTACCGCCCCAAGCACAGCAGGCAGGCTGCCTTCGGTGGCGTGCCTGCGGGAAGTCTGCCAGCCCCGCGGATTCGGCAGCATGCCTGCGGGAGGTCCGCTGGTCCTATGGATTCAGCGCACCCGATGCCAAATCCGCGGAACTGGCGGACCTCCTGCAAGCACGCCACTGAAGGCAACTCGCCTGCCGCCCTCACAGTGACCAGCAGGGTGCCCCCTTGCAGCTTGCCACCCCAGGCATGTGCTTGGTGCGCTAGTGCCTGGACCCGCCGCTGGGAGCACCCATGGAGTCAGCATTCAGACTTCTTGGGCTATCCAGCAGGCTGTCAGTGCTATTCTGAAAGAAAATACCAAATGGGTTAGTACACACAGAATCAACCAGGCATGAAAATGGAACTGCCCTTCTGCTGTGCTTGCCAATAAAGTGGCCACTTACCCACTATAGAGTGGACACCAAACAGCACTCTGATTATAATGACTTTCCACTGCTACTGACCCTGTTCTCAGATTGGAACAAAGCCCAGATGGTAAGGTGGTCTGGCCCATCGTGTTTCTACAGCATTGGTTTTTTAATATGGAAGGAAAGAATTCCTTACCTTGACCCCATGGATCAGGCCATTCATCAAGAACGTGTGCTGAGGAAAAGTCCGGTGTAACACCTGTGGAGACCAAGTCAACGATTTTACAGATCTTCCACTAAGTTCTGCTGTTAAAGGCCAGGAGGATCACAAACGAGAGACTAAATAAGCCTGCAGTCCATGTTTGCCCACAGCACTGACACTCCTATTCCCATGCCATAATCACCATACACACGCTCTGCTAACAAAATATATGGAGCCCTTTGGTTTCCTCATCAGTGCCATAGGCAGCCGCTTCTCCCAGGTATGTCACAGGGAGACCTGTGACTGTGTTGGAGTTGGGGAGGGGTGAGCTCATGTCCAAGTTTCTCTAACATTATGAGGCCATTTCAGACAGAAACATTTTTCCATCTCTGCCCCATCTGCCAAATCCCTATTTCTGCTTCATTTAACTCAGTGTTTCCTGATCACTCTTCTTGTTTTTGTACCCTCTATTTACTTGCCTTACATTTTATACTAGTAAATGTACTTCTAAGGGCCTTTGTGAACAAGACCTTCTTTGTATGGAAATTACCTAGATCCCAGAAATCAGCTCACAGATCCTTCATGGTACATTAAACACTAATGTGACTTGTCATACTAGCTGCTGGAAAATAAGTTCTGAAAGCTGAGAATCCCTCCTGAAGCTGCCAACTTGGAAGTTTCCAATCACTTAACTCAAGACAAATATCCGAGTTGGGAATTCTAGTTCTTTTGATAAAACTAATCTTCCGTTCTTGGTTTTATTGTGGCATTTCCTTTGTGGCCTATATTGGTCATCACAGGTCATCTAGCACAGATATGAAGAACAACTCTATGTAAGCTCAAAAGCTCGTCTCTTTCACTAACAGAAGATGGTCCAATAAAACATTTTTCATGACAGTCTGTCACTCCCAGCTGAGCTCCTGCGTCTGGTCAGTAATTGGACAGGACTTGACAGTGCAGGGAGTGATGCTGGTAATTCAAAAAGAGGCACCCCTACCTCTATATCAGTACTAAACCAACGTCCCAGCCCCTGTATGAAAAGTGCAGTCATTGGAGGAGTTATAAAACACCACGGCCTTCCTCAATCATTAAAGATCTCCCATGGCACTTTTCACCAGTACCCGAGCTTTAAATGAGAAATTCTGGCCAAATTCAAGTTTGGGTTCTTAAGTTCTGCTTCACTAAATCCCCTATTCCATTTCAAATAATGTATTCTTCATTCTCTGTCCTAAATTACTAAGCAGCGTTCTTATGTGCTTTTAAACAATTGCCATGTTCCACTCCTGAGATGGCTGCAGCAATTCCTATCTGTAAAGTACTTTTTGGAATGAGTTCTACAGCTATAAGGTACAGTATCCTAGGTTTTGCCTCTTGTGCTTCAAACTCAAACTGTACCCAGATCATCACTGAAATCCTCAACCTCAGCATTTCCACCATGCTACCCTCAGCAAGAGTCAGTTACTCACCGTTAACATGGGGGTGGTGAGTAACCCCCAGGCAAAAAATTCCAGGAAAATCACCACCACTGCATGGTATACACTGGGCTCTCCAATACCCTGTCGCTGAAAGAAAAAAACATGTTAATGCCCTGAAATCTGAAAAGTGGTTTGGGGCACAAATTCATAGCCATATAGGGGGAGAGTTTCAAAGGAATAAAGGACAGGTAGGTGATCAACTCCCACTGACTTCCAATGGGAACGGGGCAGCTAATTGCCCTTTGTGCCTTTGAAAGTCTTCCCCTTAGCTCCTGGGGGACAACCAAAGAGAGGCAATTGAATTTCCCTGCAAATGCTGAGAGAGGAGTTAGCTACAGAAAACATTTCCCCAGGTGCTAAATCTCAGTTACTGGCCCAGGTTTTCCTTTGCTGTGTAGGTGTACCTGCAAGGTCACAGGCTTACGGAGAACAGGAGTCACAAGGGAGTGCAGAAAGCAAACAGAGTTGAGCTCAGCTGCTTCAGGGAATCGCACAGATCAAACATTCAAAAGCACAGTGTGCCTTTCACAGGAGGGGATTTTAGTGCAACAGGCCTACATGACTTTAATACACCAGAAAGCACAGACAGCACCAAGACCAGTGCTGATACATTATAAAGTACATCTGTTGTTCAATCAAGCTGTTTAAAATTTTCAAAGCCAATTAAGGAATTAAGACAACTCCCAGGAATTTCAATGGAAATTGAATGTCAGAATTTTCTGTCAGCTGTGGAAAACCTCAGCCCTCTTGTATTTTTTTTCCTAGAGTAGATGAATGGGCTTCCCATTTTGTTTATTTGTGGCACAGTGTGAAAGGTATGCTGGAATTTATAGCCCGCTGTTACCTCAAATATTAACAGAATTATTCTAGGGGAGCTACAGATTAGAGTAACTGTTAACAGAGCAAGAGAAGACAAGCAGATTCCGAGACCTGGTAATATTAACAGTTTCTATTAAAGATGCTTCCTTTAAACAGGTTGTAAATCTGATTCAAAGACAAAAACACCTTCAAAACAGGGAACATCCAAGGGAAATATGGTCATTAAATGAAGTTATTTTTATTCTACACAAACAACTGGACAAACCCTTTCTCTGTTGCTACAAAATGTGATGGTGGCATTACGCCAGCAATGCTGGAGAAAAGTGCAAGTTGCATGGATATTTAATTCCCCCATCCCATTACAGTGTCTTGGTAGGAAGAGAGATAACTTCTTTCTGTGAGGGGAAGTATCACATCCTTCCGTTACACCCTTTCAACCAAAACTCTGCAGTTAGATCTTTTTGTCACTTGGACAAAACAAAAATACATGTATTCTCCCAACTCATGCTAGAAAGACTATACGCTGCCTCAACAGAGCAGCAGAGGTTATGAACTCTGGGCAACAGGTAAGCCCGTTCAGAGAATACAGAACTATTTAAGCAGCCTGGATCACAGTAGAACTAGCAACAAGAACTTTTGTAGGGCCCAGTTTATAATACAGCATGAACATAAGAATGGCTGTAGTGGGTCAGACCAAAGTTCCATCCAGCCCAGTATCCTGGATACCGACAGTGGCCAATGCCAGGTGCCCCAGAGGGCGTGAACCTAACAGGTAATGATCAAGTGATCTCTCTGCTGCTGTCCATCACCACCCCCTGACAAACAGACACTAGGGACATCCTTACCCATCCTGGCTAATAGCCATTAATGGACTTAACCTCCATGAACTTATCCAGTTCTCTTTTAAATCTTGTTATAGTCCTGGCCTTCACAACCTCCTCAGGCAAGGAGTTCCACAAGTTGACTCTGCACTGTATGAAGAACTTCCTTTTATTTGTTTTAAACCTGCTGCCCTTTAATTTCATTCAGTGGCACTTAGTTCTTATATTATGGGAATAAGTAAATAACTTTTCCTTATTCACTTTCTCCACATCACTCATGATTTTATATACCTCTATCATACTCCCCCTTAGTCTCCTCTTTTCTAAGCTCAAAAGTCCTCGCCTCTTTAATCTCTCCTCAGATGGGACCCGTTCCAAACCCCTAATCATTAGTTGCCCTTCTCTGAACCTTTTCTAATGCCAGTATATTTTTTTTATATGAGACCACATCTGTATGCAGTATTCCAGATGTGGGCGTTCCATGGATTTATATAAGGGCAATAAGATATTCTCCATCCCTTTTTTAATGATTCCTAACATCCTGTTTGCTTTTTTGACTGCTGCTGCGCACTGCATAGACGTCTTCAGAGAACTAGCCACAATGATTCCAAGATCTTTTCCTGATTACTTGTAGCTAAATTAGCCCCCCGATCATATTGTATGTATAGCTGGGATTATTTTTTCCAATGTGCATTACTTTACATTTATCCACAATAAATTTCATTTGTCATTTTGTTGCCCAATCACTTGGTTTTGTGAGATCTTTTTGAAGTTCTTCACAGTCTGCTTTGGTTTTAACTATCTTGAGCAGTTTAATATCATCTGCAAACTTTGCCACCTCACTTTTTACCCCTTTCTCCAGATCATTTATGAATAAGTTGAATAAGATTGGTCCTAGGACTGATCTTTGGGGAACACTACTAGTTACCCCTCTCCATTCCGAAAATTTATCATTTATTCCTACCCTTTGTTCCCTGTCTTTCTAACCAGTTCTCAATCCATGAAAGGATCTTCCCTCTTATCCTATGACAACTTAATTTACGTAAGAGCTTTGGTGAGGGACTTTGTCAAAGGTTTTCTGGAAATCTAAGTACACTACGTCCACTGGATCCCCCTCATCCACATGTTTGTTGACCCCTTCAAAGAACTCTAATTGATTAGTAAGACATGATTTCCCTTTACAGAAACCATGTTGACTTTTGCCCAACAATTTATGTTCTTCTATGTGACTGAATTTTATTCTTTACTAGTGTTTCAACTAATTTGCCCAGTACTGACATTAAACTTATCGATCTATAATTGTCATGATCACCTCTAGAGCCCTTTTAAAACACTGGCATTACATTAGCTATCTTCCAGTCATTGGGTACAGAAGCTGATTTTCAGGACAGGTTACAAATCATAGTTAGTAGTTCCGCAATTTCACATTTGAGTTCTTTCAGAACTCTTGGGTGAATGCCATCTGGTCCCGGTGATTTGTTACCGTTAAGTTTATCAATTAATTCCCAAACCTCCTCTAGTGACACCTCAATCTGTGACTATTCCTCAGATTTGTCACCTACAACAGCCGGCTCAGGTTTGGGAATCTCCCTAACATCCTCAGTCGTGAAGACTGAAGCAAAGAATTCATTTAGTTTCTCCGCAATGATTTTATCATCTTTAAGCACTCCTTTTGTATCTCAGTTGTCCAGGGGCCCCACTGGTTGTTTAGGAGGCTTCCTGCTTCTGATGTACTTAAACATTTTGTTATTACCTTTTGAGTTTTTGGCTAGCTGGTCTTCAAACTCCTTTTTGGCTTTTCTTATTACATTTTTACACTTAAATAGGCAGTGTTTATGCTCCTTTCTATTTACCTCACTAGGATTTGATTTCCCCTTTTTAAAAGATGCTTTTTTAATCTCTCACAGCTTCTTTTACATAGTTGTTGAGCCATAGTGGCTCTTTTTTAGTTCTTTTACTGTGTTTTTTAATTTGGGGTATACATTTCAAAGACACAATAATAGAGGCCCAACATAAATGTGTCCATGCAGCCTGCAGGGATTTCACTCTAGTCACTGTACCTTTCAATTTCTGTTTAACTAACCCCCTCAATTTTGCATAGTTCCCCTTTCTGAAAATTAAATGCCACAGTGTTGGGCTGTTGAAGTGTTCTTCCCACCACAGGAATATTAAATGTTACATTATGATCACTATTTCCAAGCAGTCCTGTTATAGTTACCTCCTGGACCAGATCCTGCGCTCCACTTGGGACTAAACTGAGAATTGCCTCTCCCCTTGTGAGTTCCCGTACCAGTTGCTCCAAGAAGCAGTCATTTAAAGTATCGAGAAATTTTGTCTCTGCACTTCGTCCTGAGGTAACATGTTCCCAATCAATATGGGGATAATTGAAATCCCCCACAATTATGGAGTTCTTAATTTTGATAGCCTCTCTAATCTCCCTTTGCATTTCATTGTCACTATCACTGTCCTGGTCAGGTGGTAGATAATAAATCCCTAATGTTATATTCTTATTAGAGCATGAAATTATCTTCCATGGAGATTCTATGGAACATGTGGATTCACTTAAGATTTTTACTTCACTTGATTCTACGTTTTCTTTCACATATAGTTCCCACATATACTCTCCCAGCATGACCTGTTCTGTCCTTCCAATATATTTTGTACCCCAGAATGGTTGCGTCCCATTGATTGTCCTCACACCACCAGGTTTCTGTGATGCCTATTATATCAATATCCTCCTTTAACATGAGGCACTCTAGTGCACCCATCTTATTCGTTAGACTTCTAGCATTTGTGTACAAGCACTTTAAAAACTTGTCACTGTTTATTTGTCTGGACTGTGCAATTACCATGCTGGAGAAATGAGCATTAACCATAATTAGCTACTGGTTGTTGCAAGCCCCCTTTTCCGGTCTAGCATTAATAGAGATTTTATTTTAGAGCCATACTAATGGAATGAATTGTGGCCAGATCTGTTGCTAGTGGGCACTGAACCCAGGACATTCAGCACCAAAAGCACAAACCCCAACATCTGGGCCAAAGCCATAAGTTCTCCAGCTGTAAGTAGCAGGCTGTTATAGTCAGTGGAGCTAGTCAATAGAAGACATGATCATATGTAGTAAATCAGTGATTACATTAGGCCAGACAATGGCATAAATATAACCTTTTAAACCAATTTAATGTGGTTAATTAACATGGGTTGCAGTTATGCTATGTGTGGATGAAACAATGTCAGGAAGAAAAATATTTGGAAAATGATTTCATCCACCATGCCTGCTAACAGTTAGTCACAGTATTTGACCTGTGTCTGGAATCTGAACAATTCCACAACAACTTGTTAGCATTTGGAGTACAGTTACACAAATAGAAAACCTTCATTACAGTTTTACAGCTTTTCACATCTTCCACCTATTTATACGATTCCATCTTTCAATGCCTAAACCAGCTTCCCAAACTCGCAATAAAGGACTAAAGGTTACACTGTAGAGCGACATTGGTCACTAAGCACCAGGTGAAATTTACTTTGAAGACTGACCTCACACACATATTTTACTGTTCTGAATGACCCACTCTGGTTGTGCTTGTAGCCAGCCCTGGAAATAGTACAATAATTAACACTTCACGGGCTTTTAACCTTGCCTAGTGCCACCCTACCCACCCCATCCGTCATCTTGTCCCTCATGTTGTTTACCGCAAGTGTTCAGTTCCCACTGTTTGTAGTTTGCCTAGAGAACACTCCACTAATCAAACAGATGTTCAGACATTTTATATTTGTTTTGTTAATGGGAGGGATTTAACAAAACCAATCTATTAGTAACCTTATGAGTCCCATGGCTCCAAGTGTTTTTCAGTGTTAAGTGTCACAAGTTAAACTAGTTTAGAGTAGAGTAATCTCTTCTTTACAAGAAAGAACACAGGTAAAGTTCAGGTTTGAGTTGTTTCCAAACTAAATAAGTATTTTCCATTTAGACTAGTCCAAACCAGTTTAGAAAATCTGAGGAAACAGGCAGATAGTCAATCTGCTTCAAAATATATTGAGAGATCACTGTACCCAAGTAGATTGTCCCCCAGTACAGTGCTATATTAGCCTCAGAAACAGGCATTTACTTTACAGATATGACTGACTGGGTCCCATGAGGACAAGCATGGTGGGAGGCGGCCATAACTTAATATCTTGGCTTCCATGAGGGCCAATATGATGGGAAAGAGCTCACCACTCAGCATCTTATACTCTGGTGTATTTAGTACACTAATAGTCTAAAATACAAAGCACGGTGCTAAATTTTAACTACAGCAGAGCATAATACTCTGCATTATAGGCATATACTGGTAGCGGCTGGTGATGTTGCAGTACTGGTCTCTCCCTACTTCAAAACCACTTCTCGATGGAAGGCCCAAAATGTCAGACCACCTGCACACCCAAACCTAAGTAAAAGCAGCAAAGATGTCATGCATCTGAGGAAGCGGGTATTCACCCACGAAAGCTCATGCTCCAAAACGTCTGTTAGTCTATAAGGTGCCACAGGACTCTTTGCTGCTTTTACAGATCCAGACTAACACGGCGACCCCTCTGATATCAAACCTAAGTGTCAGCCAAGCCAAGTGCAAGCCCCAAATACACACACAATCCACTCGACAGGTCGGTTCAGCTGGTTTCATTCCACTGGAACCACTACACTGCTGGGAGCCAAGCTTCAGATCTCCATAGGATGGCTCCCAGTCAGATCACAGCGGTGTCTGCCCACGCTGATGGCCCCCAGCGTGGTGCAAACGGCCCCAGGGATTCCCAGCCCGGGCTGGTGCTGCCCACCCAGCTCCCAGGGAGCCAGCAGGGACACTCCGGGCGGGGGAGACCCTGCACCAGCCAGCCCAGCGTGTGTGTGACGGGCCCGGAGAAGCGGCTGGAGCAAAGCACCCCCCGAGCCCCGCACCCCCAGGCGGACTCACGCTGGCTCCGTCCCGGATGATGATTTTCTTGGCCAGCAGGACGCTGCGGTTGAGCCGCTTCTTTTTCTTCTTCTCGCCGGTCATGGTGAGGCCGGGGCCCTGCTGCTGCTGCTGCTGCTGCTGCCCGGGTTCCGCCGCGGCCCCATCCTCCCCCCGAGGGCCGGGCCAGACTGAGCCCGGGGGGGAGGGAGGAAGGACTCAGGGCCACCGGGAGCGCCTCACGCCGGCGGCGCAGACACCATCCCCGCGGCGGCCCGCTCCGTCCGGCTGCGTCCCCCCAGCTCCTCAGGGCAACCGCACCCTCCCCGCGCGCCGGCCAGCGCCTCCTCAGCCGCTTCCGCCCGCTGCGCGCGCAGCCAGCACAGGCTCTTCCCGCCCCTTCCCTCACCTCATCGCGACCACGCCCCCAGCTCCCTTCCGGATCCGTCTATGCCACCGTGTGCCTCGCCCGCCAGGCCACAGGCCCCGCCCTCTCTAGCCTCAAAGCCTCGCCCACGGTCACGCGCCACCACAAATAAAACATGCTATTGGCTGTCTTGACCGTCAATCATTTCTGACTCCCTATCGCGGAGCTTCGCGCTATCTTTCGTTCTGCCCTGTTCGGGGAAAAGAGCCTGCGGCGGGCGCACCAGCCCAGCCTCGTTTTCTCTGCCTCGCTTTGGGATTGGCTCATCCACACCTACGTATCAAGGAATCTAGCCCTCCGATTGGATAAGATGGTAGATAGGCGGGGGAAAGGTGGAACGATTGGATAACGGTCATAAACGGTTGCTCAGATTGAACAGTTTTATCGGGCTGTTCCACTAATTTGGGGGGGGGGGTGGAGATGCAAAGGATTGTACCACTGACCTATACCTCTGTCAATAATGGGAAGACCGTACCACCAACGGGGGGTGTTACAGGCTATACCACTGATCAATTGTGCCACTGACCTAAATGAGGGAATTGTGCTGTGCCAGTGACCTGGATGGTGGGGGGCCATGATGGTGCCACTGAACCGATGGGGGAGGGAGAGGTAAATGGAGGTGTGTATGCAAGGACCTGATCATGGGCTGCACAAGTGGACTGGACTGAGTGAGAGGTGCATGCTGGGATCCCTAATCTCCATGTGCCATGAGTCTGTTGGAGCAGTGCATGCTGGGAGCTGTACATGGAGCTCACGATGGAGCAGTGCATGCTGGGAGCCCTAATCCCCATGTGCCATGCATGGAGAGTCTGATGGAGCAGTGCATGCTGGGAGCTGTACATGGAGCTATGATGGAGCAGTGCATGCTGGGAGCCCTAATCCCCATGTGCCATGCATGGAGAGTCTGATGGAGCAGTGCATGCTGGGAGCTGTACATGGAGCTCACGATGGAGCAGTGCATGCTGGGAGCCCTAATCCCCATGTGTCATACATGGAGAGTCTGATGGAGCAGTGCATGCTGGGAGCTGTACATGGAGCTCACGATGGAGCAGTGCATGCTGGGAGCCCTAATCCCCATGTGTCATACATGGAGAGTCTGATGGAGCAGTGCATGCTGGGAGCTATACATGGAGCTTATGATGGAGCAGTGCATGCTGGGAGCCCTAATCCCCATGTGCCATGCATGGAGAGTCTGATGGAGCAGTGCATGCTGGGAGCTGTACATGGAGCTCACGATGGAGCAGTGCATGCTGGGAGCCCTAATCCCCATGTGTCATACATGGAGAGTCTGATGGAGCAGTGCATGCTGGGAGCTATACATGGAGCTACGATGGAGCAGTGCATGCTGGGAGCCCTAATCCCCATGTGTCATACATAAGGAACAAGATGGAGCAGTGCACGCTGGGGAGGCTATCATCCTCATAGGCAGCACCTCCTGCCCACTTGAGTCAAGCTGAAGCTTTGCATACCAGGAGGAGTCCTCTCCGCTGTAGTCTGCTCCACTGAATACAGTTTAGTTGTAGCATCTGGATTTTGGTGGGTACTACTGTGAATCCCTCATCTGAGCAGGAGTTAGGGAGCTGCTGAGCTGTGGCTTTTCTCCTCCAGAGCTCCGTCAGAGTAGCTGAGATGGCTTCTTCCAGACAGCTGCCTCCTCTTTCTGCCACCAAAGCTCCACCGGATCCCTCCTGGCTTTGGCTAGTTCAGTTCTCCTCTCTTCCCTTTGCACTACAGTGTCACTGCGTGAAGCCCCCTTCCATGTGATTTTGTTCTATCAAGAAATGGCTTGGATTCATCTGCAAGGTGATGTGTGTGGACTGTACAGAATCCCTTGTCTGGTTTGAGGCCAGTTATGTACATGGCAAAGTCTCCCAATTGTTGCCCACCAAGCCCTGTCTCTCTCGACAAGCTCCCCCAAGTCCTTCCTCAGTTCTTACTGGTTCTCCAGGCCTTCTTCTACCTGAACCTGTTGCCCTCAGCCTGGGAGTATAGTGACCTGTTTGAGCTGACCGCAGGGTGTTTCACTTGTGATTTTCAGCACTAAAAGGCATAAACTGGAGCTAAAGGAGTAACTGTAATAGCTGGCAACTGTAATGGGCTTTTAACTTCTACACCAGCTGGTGGAGAGGGACAAAGACCCCCACTGTCCTAGAGTGGGTTACATAAGCTCCTTAGGACAGGGAAATGTGCAGCACTCTGCCTTTTGTAAAGTACAAGCCCTGTGCTATAAATGATCACAAGTAATAATCAACAGCACGTCCTCCCTGCCCTTCAGCCCAAACAAACAAATCATCAACAAGCCTCCTGATACTAAGAGAATGGGCCAACGGGACAAAAGGGAGATATGCATGTCACAAAAGAAGGGAATGTAGTGCAGAAAAGCTGGAGCGGGTGGAGGATTAAGGTCCTCGAGGGAGAGCAGTTAAATCTGCATGCCAAGCCCTGGTTTACTTAGCATGAAGCACCACAAGAGAACCTTCTGAACCTCCATGTAACTTCAGCAGGACTCGTGTGAGAAAGCGGTCATCAGAGTCAGAGATTCCAAGGCCAGAAGGTACCATTGTGATCATCTAGTCTGACCTCCTATATAACACAGGCATTGAACTTTCTCAAAATAACTCCTAGAGCATATAGTAAAAAACAAACAAACACAACATCTATACTTGTTAAGAATTCACCATAACTTTGATAAATTCCAATGGTTAATTTCCCTCCTGGTTAAAAATTTACACTTTGTCTCCACTGAGAATTTGTCTGGCCTCAACTTATAGCCATTGGATCTTTGTCTGCTAGACCGAGGAGCCCATTATGAAATAGTTGTTCCCTGTGTAGGTGACTTGTGACCGTTATCAGTTGAAGGTGTCACAATCTAACCCTTTACAACTATCATTATACTCACATTGCTAATGCCCCCATCACCACGGTACCGGGCAGAATTTAAAATAGGGTGACTAACTTTCCAAGCAAAAGAAGATAAATAATCGTTAATAATTTAATATTATTAACAATGTTTGAATTGTTACTTGGAAAGAAACTGTCCTCAGATTCTTTAATCCTTTCGCCTTTTAGGCCGATAAGCGTCAGAGACACCACCACGTTCATAGGAGCGTAAGGTGACGCAGGCACAGGGTGCAGACATCGATTGTTAACGGATTATCCTCACTGTTTGAATGTGGACACTGGGTCACCACTTACCTGAAAAGCCAGGGCCTTCAGCTCTGTGTAGTCCAGAGTGTAGCTGTACTTTCTGTGAAAATCACCTAGCTTCTGACTGAAATGGAGGGGTGATTTGCTCCAATCTGGCTGTGATGAAAGCTGCTGTGCCAAGGTGAGATAGATACAGTATCAGAAACCAATCTTAAGGGCCAGATGCTCAGCTCATGTAAATCTGATTTGGCCTTAGATCGCTTTCTCAGGTTTAGGCTTGGAGGGATGAGATTCTTGTCAGTCAGTGTCGGTAAATGTCCATTTCACCATACACATGCAAACAACAAAAAATATTTCCATTGATAATAATGAAAATGTGCAGAGTGGCAGGGGTAAGAAAACTACTGCCTGAGAACTTAATAGAGTTTGATTTAAGGACATTTGTTTTGTACGTTTTGACTTGTGATGTTGAGATTTTGGGTTTTAATGGTTCTAAGGCATTAACTTTGAATCTCAGCATCTGCTGTCATTGAATTGTCTGACCCCTCCTCCCATAGTTTCATGCAACTATGAACATTGAAATTGATAAAAATAAAATGTTTAAAAATAAACATTGATATTGTCCATCAATAATATAAGAAATAACAATGGACTCCTGCCAAGGCTACTCATACTGTGAAGGCTGAAAAGGAAACCCAGCAAGCAGGGCAGCTTTTCAGCTTTAGCGCTTTGTTCTCTGTTGCGCTGAAATAAGCAATAAAGTGCCGAGTTGGAAAGCTTCTCTCTTCCTGTGAAAGGTCTCACCCATTGAGAAAGGTTCACAGAGGTTAAAGGTCAATTTAGACTCAAAATGCAGGGTTTTGGAAACTGAGCATCAGGATCTAGGACCCTAGACAGAGATGCAGAGAAATTCTGCTGACTCACCTTGGCAGGCAGAAGAGGTGGGTCCTATTAGCTCCAGCACAGGAGTATAAAGAGGCTGGCATGCCTCTGAGGCAGTGAAGGCTAGTGGCTAGGGCATTAAAGTGGACTGCAAGGACCTGGGTTCAGTTCCTTTCTTGGCTACTGAATTGCTTAGGGTCAGCTCTTCAGGGTATGCATG
This sequence comes from Gopherus evgoodei, assembly GCF_007399415.2. NCBI lineage: Eukaryota > Metazoa > Chordata > Testudines > Testudinidae > Gopherus > Gopherus evgoodei. The sequence goes on from NC_044343.1 coordinate 6,016,893, forward strand.
GTCTCATACTATGTGTATGTAGAGTGCTTAGCATAATGGGCATTTGGTCTCAGTTGAGTGCCATGGGTGCTACCCATACAAATAATTGATAATCAGAGACAAAGGGAACTAGTGTCAGGGATAGAAAGTTCCAGGAGGAAACAGCCAACTTTAGGCTGAGCTTTGTGTATCCTGGGATTCCTTCATCACTGCCTTGCAATGATTCTTGCTCAGTGTATTGCAAGGAACAAGATGGTGTTTCTCACTGTCAGCCCTGCAAACTCAACCTGGGATCCGTGACTCCAGCTGGGGTCTTTCCTCCTCTTGCATCATCACCTGGTTCTGCAGGCCAAATCAGACCCTCAGTGACTGTATGCAACCCCGCAGTCATCAGTACCTTTGCTCAGATAGAACTGCCGAGAACTAAGTAAACCCTTCTGATGAAAATGCACAACCCCTTTCACTCGAGTTGGTTCTGCAGGGCAGGGAGGAGCAAAAATCAGTATTTGGTAATGAGGGTTTATGGCGTGACGAGCTCTTCAAGTGTTGCCAAAGTGTAAATGCCACAGGCCCTTCGGGTCTCTGTTAGAGGTGAGTAAGCGCCACCCAGAGACAGAGCTATACAGTGGGTAGGGTTTGATCCCCTGTGTCCATATGTCATTCTTGGTCTAGTGTGATGCTACATCTGCATTCAGTAAAAAGGCATTTTTGTCACTGCTCAGCTGAGAGGACTATGAATAGACACACGCAGCAGGCAGGTCTGTTGCAGAAGAATGCACCAGGATCACTTTTCACGGTAGCACTGCACTTTGAGCAGGAAAAATTGCCTTTTGGAGTCCAGCTGCAAGTCTCCCAAATATCAGCACTTGGCATCTGCTTGCAAACTGGTGGGAACTAGAGACCTAACTGGGATCAGGGCCTCATTGGGGGGGGCCGCAGCACAGACACATAGGACTAGTCTACACTGGTACCACTAAAGTGCTGTTGTGGCAGCGCTTTAACATGGCCCGAGTGGTCGTGGCACAGCACGGGGAGAGAGCTCTCCCAGCGCTCTAAAAAACCCACCTCCACAAGGGGCATAGCTCCCAACGCTGGGAGTGCAGCTCCCAGGGCTGGGGCACTGTCCACACTCGTGCTTTACAGCGCTGACACTTGCTGCGCTCAGGGGTGTGTTTTTTCACACCCCTGAGCAAGAAAGTTACTGTCTGTAAATTTCCAGCGTAGACAAGCCCGTAGTGAGAGACAGGCCCTGCCCAGAAGAGATTACCATCTAAATAGACAAGACAGACAAAGGGTAGGAAGAGAAAGTATCTGATGACTTAAAAACAGAAGCTGCTTGGCATTCCGAGGAGAAAATGTTGTGTTTAAGAAACGCTCATTTATTTGTTAGCTCCTTCTCACGCTCACACCCGGCAGCTTGCTGTTTTTCAGATGTGAAAGCTGGTGACAGATCACCACCTTCACAAAGCAGCTCTGCCTTCTACCTCTAGGGGGAGTCCTTTGGTCTGGATTTGTAGAGAAAACAGAAGTGCTCAGACAGCACCCGCACCCAAGGCCGCATTTTCAGCTGGGCTCAGCTTCCATCTCAGTGCCGTAAGGAGTGGGCCACATGTTCAAAAGCCAGCTGGAGGCTGAGCCGTTTTGAAAACCCAGCTCTTATTTCGGTGCCTCATCGGGAGCTGAGCTCGTCTGCAGTTCTGGCTGTGGGCGCTGGGCACTTGAAAATCAGGCCTGGAGCATTTGTTCTATTGGTAGCGAGGTCGCACGGCCTACTGGGTAGGGCAGTGCCCTGGGAATGAGGAACCTAGGTTCTTTCCCCAGCTCTGCAAACAAGTCACTCCAGCTCTTTGCAACTGTTTTCCCTTAGTCTGTTAAAACTGCAGACTCTTCCAAGCAGGAACTCTCTCTCGTTCTGTGTCTATGCAGCACCTGGCACAACGGGGCTCTGAGCTCAGTGAGGGTCTTTTGGTGCTACGGTCAGAGACATCATCATTTTGACCATCTGGCCCTTGGCCGTTTTAACTGCATGCGCTCAGCTTGGTTTCTTGTGCAGAAACAAGGTCTGCTCAGCTCTTTCATTACATGGGGCCGTCTTCCTCCTGGACTTCAGAGGGGTTACATTAGAGTAAGAGGAGGCAGAAGGTGTCCCTCTGTATCTGAGTTCTGGACCCTTTTCTCCATGTAAGGTAGCCCCCGACTCCAATACAGGGAACATTAATAGTCCTGTCCATTTATCATGCGGAAGGATGCCAGCCATTAGCACAAGCTACCAGGGGAGCTGTTCCGTGCCAGCAGTTCAGACCCACAGAAGCAGTTTTAGATAGGGGAAATAAAGAATACCTTGTATGTCAAAACCACAGGGGACACGTGTGACGAAGTGGGAATGTTCTTGATGTGCTATTTGAATGCTGAGTGGGGAGTATTAACCTGGGAAGGTTGCGGGGGAGTTTGGGACGGCCTGCATTGGGGAAGGGAGCACACCTGAGCATGGAACATGAGAACCCAGAAGCGGGGGTTGGAGACCACGGGTAACACCTCTGCCTGGGAACCTGGACAAAGGACACAAAGGCTGGGGGAGGAGCTGGGGGGACGCTGAGTGAGAGGTGGAAGGGAGTTTCAGTTTGGAGCTGGTAGGGAAAAAGAAGGGGGACCCGACCAACAGGGCTGTGGTCTCCCTGGGGCCCCCAGATGGACCTAACAAAAGGAGGTCCTGTTGTTTGTATTGGCAAGACCTGTTTTGGACTGTGTTCCTGTCGTCTAAATAAACCTTCTGTTTTACTGGCAGGCTAAGAGTCACAGTGAATCACAGAAAGCCGGGGGTGCAGGGCTCTAACTCCCCTACACTCCGTGACAACATGTAAGGAGGCAGGATGAAATTACTAATGCTGGAATTTGGCCTGGACACCAGCATTAAGCCTCCAAATCCTTACCTAAAAAGGTGCCATCAGATGAAAGGAGGGCAGGTGCCCCATAGTGTTGTAACAATTAAGTCTATAACTTTTGCCTGCTTAGGAAAAGTAGGTCAAGTTATTTTCAATAATGAACGTTACAAACGGTGCAAGGAAACCAGACAGAGACTAAATTAATCCAAACAAAACTGCCTACTCCTATGATTCAAGGACTGCATTGAGCTTGGACTTAAGAAAATGTGGAAATGAAGTCCAATAGGAAGTTAAATGTGTCTTATAGAAATAGTTTAATTGTTGTGCAAGGATCAGCTGTGGATTGGGCCCAGCCTTTACTTCAATAGGCGGGGAAAGGGCAGATTTCCTGCAGGGTAGCAACGCTCTTCCGAGCTGCAGCTGCCTTTCTGCACAGAAACTCCAGGGGAGTAGGGTTGTTTTGTTGGCTGTTGGTGGGGAAGGCTATATTTGTGGGGATGGGTCACAGGGTCAAAGCAGCATCTGAGCTACATTCCCACCGGCTGTCTGCCTGGAGTGACTAAATGTGCTGAATTAAAATTAGCAGCTGACAATTAAGCCTGCCGCTGGGAACCTGCTCCAAGTGGTGAGTCATGCATAGTGATGGATGTACCGTACCTGCTGCTTTGCCTCTTGTCTCCCCACCAGAGTCCAAGCCCTGGCAATGCGGGGTGCTAATGGTGCAGGCAGGCAAGTGCTCCAGCTGCAGCTCCTTTGCTCCCCTCCCACCCTCGTGGGAGGGAAAACCCATTCACTGGGGAAACCCATGGTGCTCACCCCCTTGTTGCTATGGTTATTCAGTATTTTTGTGGTCAGGGTAAACTGAGAGCTGCTTTTAAACTCCTGCTCTTCCACCGCAGATCTCAAAGCTTTCCACTGTGAGCGCAGACCCACTGCAAGACGGAAGCATTTGCAACTATTCCACAGCTGTCTAGGGCTTCACCATTGTCACTGCGCTGCCTTCAGAAGCCAGTGAGAACATCTCAGCAATAGCACCTATCTATCTATGGTACTTACTTATTGGCACAGCCCAGGGCAGCTGCTCCTGTATTCCTCATTGGTCCAGCAAGGACTCTCCCTCTCTGGCTTTGGGCTGTCATGGCCGTGGAGACACGTATCTTCTCTCCCTTCTGACCAGGATATCTCCAGCCTGAACAGTTCCCTGCCTTCTCCGTGTTCTTCTCAGCAAAAGACAAGCTACTGAAGCAAGCTTTTCTTGCGTTCTCTTCAGAGACTAAACAACCCAGCAATTGCCAACAGTAACTAAGTCATCACACAGTTCTTAATAAGCAGCCATATTTTATTTTCAAGGGAATACAGAGAAGACTTATTAAAAACAATAGAAGAACCTATCTGCGTAATGTTACCCAAAATTGGACCAGCTAGTGAGCTTAGGGAGAACAATGACCCACCAGAGTTTGGCAGAAAGCAGCACATTTATTATACAGATAGCTAAGCTCAAAATAATGGGGTGGAGGGGGGGGGGTCACACACTCGCATACTCACGCTCCCCGGACAGGCATGGCACTGGAGATGTCAGGATCCTTCAGGGTAAGTGTCCTACAGTGCAGCGATGGACGGTGTGATGAAGGTAAGTCTTCCCGAGGCACGATGGATTGCAACGCGGCGAGCCACTGGCCAGGCGGTCCGAGCGAAGGGTCTTCAAGGGAGGTACAATCTTGGGAGTGCACTGCCAAGCACATGGCCCCTTCCCCTTTTAAGGACCTGCTCCTGATGGCCTGTGACTAGAGTAATAGACTTTAAGGTCAGAAGGGACCATTATGATTGTCTGGTCTGACCTCCTGCACAACGCTGGCCACAGAATCTCACCCACTCACTCCTGCAACAAGCCCCTAACCTATGTCTGAGCCGCTGAAGTCCTCAAATCAGAGTTTAAAGACTTCAAGGTGCTGAGAATCCTCCAGCAAGTGACTCGTGCCCCACGCTGCAGAGGAAGATGAAAACCCCCCAGGGCCTCTGCCAATTTGCTCTGGAGGAAAATTCCTTCCTGACCCCAAATATGGCGATCAGCTAAACCCTGAGCATGTGGGCAAGACTCACCAGCCAGACACCTAGGAAAGAATTCTCTGTAATAACTCTGATCCCACCCCATCTAACAGCCCATCACAGGCCACTGGGCATATTTACCGCAAATAGTCAAACTAGAGATGACTTGGCTATGTCTGGTTGGTCACACTCCACCCTGGACAGTGTCCATGCACTGTGTGTGTGAGTGCTGCCTAATTAGAGTCCCAAACACCATAGGCGCCAACTTTTCCCAATGCCAGTGGGTGCTTGTGTGCCCCCCCCGGCCCTACCCTGACTCCACCCCTGCCCTGCCCCCATTCCAACCCCTTCCCCAAAGTTCCTGCCCCAACTCCTCCTCCTCCCTGCCCCTATTGGACTCCTCTCCAAATCCCTGCCCCGGACCCGCCTCTTCCCCCGAGCGCGTCACATTCCCCCTCCTCTTCCTCCCACCCACCGTTTTCCACTGCGAAACAGCTGTTTTACGGCACAAGTGCTGGGAGCCGGGGGAAAAGCAGGCATGCGGTGTGCTCAGGGAAGAGGCGGAGGGGGAGGTGAGCTGGGGTGGGAGGGTGGGGCGGGGAGCTGCCATTGGGTGCAGAGTACCCACCAATTTTTCCCTGTGCGTGCTCCAGCCCCAGAGCACCCACGGAGTCAGCGCCTATGCCAGACACCTTGTCCACCTGGGAGCTCTTCTGATCTTCCAGCTGTTCAGGCAGCCCATTCATCCCACAAGCATTCAGGGAGGGGAGGGGGAAAGCCACTTCACAGGTATTACAAAGAGGGAGAGGAGGTGTAACAAATTTTTTGAACATACAGGTTATACAGAGCATACAGATCACTGCTGCTCCTACAACACATGCTGGTCTGAGATCCCACCCCTCCAACAGGGGCACTGGCAGGAGCGGTGCTTGCAAACCCCACCCAGGGATTTCACCTCATTGCACATTCATCCCACCCTCAGCTGAGAACCAGCACAGCCAGGAAAAGTTTCCTCCAGCCTTCATACCCTTTGGAGGTCTTTGAACTGCCCACGAAGAGGCAACAATGAATCTCTGCTTCAAAAGGCTAGATTTGAGGTGGGTCATTTGCACTTCCTTCACCCCCCCCCCCAAGTATTTCCTAGGAAATACACTTTGCTCATATTGCCCCCCCCCGCCCAAGTCCTCTGAAGTCCCTAATATCTTCCAGAGATTTCATTAACATGTCCTCTCGCCTAAAGAGGTTCCATACCATCCCACGCTCGCCCATGAACATTTGCGTTTTCACGACAACGGACTCCCAGAATCCTTAACCTTCATTCCATAAGGTTCAACATGATTCCATAAGGTTCGGCCAGGATACTCCTGTATCTGTCCCAATTACTTATGACCTGTAGGATCTGAGTACCTCACAATCCATGTGACACTCAACGTGGAGATGTTTCCGAGTTTCTCAAATAATGAACCACCCTGGCATGTCGAACAGCTGGCTCAGGCTAGCAGGGCTCAGGCTGGACCCTAGGTTCTGGGACCATCCTGCCTTGTGAGGTCTCAGAGCTCAGGCTCCAGCCCAAGCCTGACCGTCTACATGGTAATTCTATAGGCTCGCAGTCCAAGCTCCATGAGCCTGAGTCAGCTGATCCAGGCCAGCTGCGGCCTCGCTGCAGGTCTTTCATCGCAGTGTAGACGTACCCTTTGTCCTGCTCTGCAATCTGCCAGCCCCCCTCTCTCCCTCCGGGGCTCAATGCCAATTCTCTTTGCTGTCGTTTACGCCACTGTGTCATTGGCGCAAACCAAATCAGCGTTTGACAGCCATTTTACCCTGGTGTAAACGACCACGCACAGGAGAGGGCAGTGGGGAATTTGGCCCCAGGTCTTTTCCTTTGCAGGGTGTTTCATTGCCATAGTTTCAGCTGCCAACGTCACCAAAAAATCACAAGCACCCAGGAGGGCAGAATGGAGCTATTATTGCACCGCATTAACTCTCTCGTCTCCTTTGCTGGTTCTGCGCTCTGCTTCTCTGAGCCGTCATGACACAGGTCAGGAGCTGGGGCTCTGCATTTGCCATGTCCAGCGGAATCCCTGGCTGCTGATCCTCCGCAATCCTGTGCAGGCCAGTGATCCAGCACCCACCCCGCACCTTACAGAGGATATGGGCCAACCTCTGCCCCAAACACCAGTCTCTCAGGCACCTGACAAGTCCCAGAAGCATCATGCGGATGGGCAGCAACCTAACCCCCTCCAAGCACAGTTTGGATTTCTCGGGGCACCAGGCAATGCTTCCCCTTGCTGGCTGCGCTCATCAAAATCTAATTCGCCCTCCTGAGCCCCTTGGAGACAGCTGGGGAACAGAAGGTGTCATGCTCCAGCGAGCAGGGCAAAGCAGCTGTCTCGCCATCGGCCTGCAGGGTTGCTAAGTGGGCATCAATCTTGCATCACTTTGCTGGGGCCACGGTCGAGTGTGTGTGTGGGATAAGTTTACAATGTCACCTCCAGTCCCTCCTCCATGGGTGTCTGCTTTCAGCGAGCGCGACCAGTGGCTGTCACCGGTGCTGATGGACTAACACTTCAGCGCCGCAGGGATCCAGCAAGTGTCTCATGCTGGGCTCCTCTGGGAACACCCCGCTGCCAGGGCCTTTTCTCTCCTGCAACCCTGCAGGGTGGTTTTATCAGAGCAGACAGAAATCCCCACCTGTTAGCATTTGCTCTCAGGATCAGCAGTAGTTTTGGAGCAGGGGGAGAGCAAGAGCCGCGGAAGACAGCCCGGCCCAATAAAGGATTGGTTCCGTTTGTGCATCCACGCCGTGTCCGGGATGGCAGAGGTGGGGCAGAGAAAGACACCTGCCATCACTGCTCATGAGACCGGTATGCTTGCTGTGAAGCCTTGTTTCCCTCTGCTGTGGGGTGAGAGTGTAAGCAATTGGGAGCAGGTCTGTCTTTTTATGATGTGTCTGTACAGTGTCTCAATCTTTACATGCTACTGTAAATAAATTAATAAATAACTTCAGAGGGACTGTCATTTCCTGTACATTTGTACGGCCCTTAGCAAAATAGGAAGCTGATCTAACTGACAAGAGGTGCAACTGTGCCTCAGTTTCCCCATCTGTAAAACAGGGATAATGATTTTGACTTCCTTTGCCAAGCATTTTGAGATCTGCTGATGAAAAGGGCTGTATAAAAGTGAGGGATTATTATTGTTATGACTGCAATATACATAATTAAAATAATGGACAATAGCAATGACTCTCCTGACTTTGGGCAGGCAGCCCAGCAAAGGAACTTTATGAAACCTACCTGAAAATTGCTCCTTTAGAGAATCAGATTTGAGAGTGTGGTTTTTTTGTTTCTCTTTTAAAAGATACTGAAAGGTCTGGATGTGTTTATTTCTAAGATGGGCCCAAAATAAAACCCTGCCCATCCTAACCCCACCACAGCGCAGCTGGCCTGGGACAAATTCCTGAGCTGCTTGTTGCCTGAGTTTCCCCATCTGTGAAAAGAGGGATTGTAAAATTTACCTACCTCACAGCAGGGACAGAGGGGATGCGGTGAAGCTGAAATGTCTGTTCAGAGCTGCTGTCAAGATGTCAAGTGTCCCATAAGTGCTAAGTCGTTAGAAATCACTGCTGGAAACAGGAGCTGGTGGGAGGCAGCTGGTCTTGCTTCTGTAACATTTCTGTTCATTACAGTGCTCTGGATTCAGGCAGCACTTTCCTTAGTGCTGTCACTTCACTCCTCTTGAAGTAGCAGCTGCAGGCGTTTCGATGAATGGCTTATGAAAGATGCTTTAGTTCCACCATTGCTTCTGTAAGCGCATGTGTATCCGCTGCTGGAATTCAAACTGTTACCGTCTCACATTGGTACCCCAACATTGCATCCTTGGACAGCAGAGAAACTCAGTTTCTTAGGGCATGGCCATACTGCAATCCCAGGGCACGGTTGCCTCTCCTGTCGATGAACCTGAGCTAGCTCTAATGTAGCTGACAGCAGAGAGCTTCAGCACATGTATCACTGGGCATGCCTGCTATGTAGCACCCCCTTCTGGCAAAGCATGGTGCTGCAGGCCCTGCCCTCAGTTTACCCTCTTCAGGAGCTCCGTAAGTCACCTCCACCAGTCCAGAGTCGTTAAAACATTCCCCTTCTGCGTCTAATTTGCAATTCACAACAACACACAGTCCTGTAGGGCGTTCCCCCCTCCACCCAGAAGAGAACCCTCCCCTTCCCTGGGCCATTCCCCCGCTGGAGTCTTTCCACTCCCACCCCACCCCACCCCATCTCCACTCCACCCTCCCTCTTTTCCCAGGAGAGGCTCCAAGCCTTTCAGCTCCACCCTAGTTCTTTCTTTCTTTCTTTCTTTGGCAAAGCAGAGTTGGCTGAAGACTCTATACCTAAATCTAACTACTTAGTGATTTATATTCTCTCATTCTGCCCTGGGTCTTCCAGCAGGCAATGGTACAACACCTGTCTAATACTACCCCATTTCCCTGATATTTTCACCCCCGTTTCCTCTTCCTGTTTCCCCCTTTATAAGGCGCCGTCCATCAGACCAATTTGGCCAGCAGGTAATGAGTCACATGTGCCCACCACCTCTTAGAGGGCAAGTTCCCCTGGGTTAGCTTGCTAACCCTGCAAGTATTTACCCAGGGTTCCAGGTGGGCTTGTAGGAGTCCATGCTAATATGGCCCCACTGTTCCTTACCTGAGCTAGCATGATCAAAGCGAGCTTGGGTACGTCTGTGTGAGCTGCAGTCACACTCTGTGACTGGAGACTAGACGTGCCCTTTGTGGCGGTACGTCCCCTGCTCAAATGCTGCACCCAACTGGAACTCCAGCTGTGTGCCCTGTACGTAAAAGAAAGACTCCCAAAACCTGACGCTGAAACAACTTCAAATGGAAGGCGATTGCTCTAACAACATATGCAGATTAATAGATTAGTATGAATTATTTGTATTACTGTAGCACATAGGCGTGCCCGTCATGGACCAGGACCCGATGGTGCTAGGCGCTGTCCAGATACAGAAGAAGGCAGTCTCTGTCTCAGAGAATCGCGTCGTCAATCTCTCTTCTGATGGGACAGCACCAGGGAGTCTGTGCGGGCAGCAATTGGCAGCTGCCTGTATGAAAACTCCACTGGGCTGAAGCAATATAATCATCTTTCTCTGGTGTCTTTGAATCTGAGCATCTCAGAGTGCTTCGCAAATACAAAATAATTTCATTGTCAAGTCCCCCTTGGAGGATAGAGAACTCTCACTGTGTCTGGGTTAGAGGTGGGGAAACTGAGGCACAGAATAGTTGAGCAACTTGCCCAAGGTCATCCTTGGAGTCAGTGGCCGAGTCTGGGATAGTATGCAGGAATTCCTAGCTTTTTTCTTCTAATCACCAGCTCGGACTCCTTCCGAGAGTTGGGCACAGAGCCCAGGCACCCTAGTGCTCAGTCCTGGGTTCAGATCACTAGCTAACACTCCTTTCCAGAGCGAGGGACAGAACACCGCAGTCCTAGCTGCTTCTGCTCTAACCACTAGGATACATTGCTGATGGCAGTCTGGTTTTCTGACATATTATTAACTCATGTGCATTTTGTTGGTTTGTGCCAGGCCCCAGGCCGGGACAGTACCGACTGCCTCCTACTGTCGGATTTGTCAACCACGACTACACCAAGTTAACCAGCCCAGATTATTCCTTTCACAGGAGACTCAACAACGGCAGTAAGTCTTTGTGAACCACTCTCTCTAAAACAGCCTTGGTCTGACCAACGTCAGTCTCAGATTCTTCCCGGTGCCCCCCTCACACACAATTCCCTCAGCTCCGTATCCAGTGTCACTTCACCCACCTTCCAGCCCTTCCTCCGAGCAGCTGCTCAGGCACTGAGTCCGAGATCAATACGTGTGTGTATACCTCCCCTCCATGTGTGTATACCTCCCCTCTGCTCCATGTGTGTATACCTCCCCTCCATGTGCATATACCTCCCCTCCCCTCCATGTGTGTATACCTCCCCTCCATGTGTGTATACCTCCCCTCCCCTCCATGTGTGTATACCTCCCCTCCATGTGTGTATACCTCCCCTCCCCTCCCCTCCATGTGCGTATACCTCCCCTCCCCTCCATGTGTGTATACCTCCCCTCCATGTGCATATACCTCCCCTCCCCTCCATGTGCGTATACCTCCGCTCCCCTCCATGTGCGTATACCTCCCCTCCCCTCCATGTGTGTATACCTCCCCTCCATGTTCGTATACCTCCATGTGTGTATACCTCCCCTCCCCTCCATGTGTGTATACCTCCCCTCCATGTGTGTATACCTCCCCTCCCCTCCCCTCCATGTGCGTATACCTCCCCTCCCCTCCATGTGTGTATACCTCCCCTCCATGTGCATATACCTCCCCTCCCCTCCATGTGCGTATACCTCCGCTCCCCTCCATGTGCGTATACCTCCCCTCCATGTGCGTATACCTCCCCTCCCCTCCATGTGCGTATACCTCCGCTCCCCTCCATGTGTGTATACCTCCCCTCCATGTGCGTATACCTCCCCTCCCCGTGTGTATACCTCCCCTCCATGTGTGTATATGGCCCTTACGTGTTTGGGTCCCATCTCTCTGTGTGTAACCCAATGTGTGTGTGTGTGTGTACCCTCCAAATGTGGGTTTGGGTCCTGTCTCTATTTGTGTGTGTTTATATCACCCATGTGTGGGTTTGTGTCCTATCTGTGTGTGCTTATCACCCATCTGTGTATATGTGTTTTCTGTGTGTGTGTGTGTATCACCCATGTGTGAGTGTGTTCTGTGAGTGTGTCACTCGTGTGTGTATCACCCGTGAGTGTTCTGTGTATCACTCGTGTGTGTGTATCACCTGTGTGTGGTTCTGTGTGTGTATGCCCACGTGTGTGTGTATATCACTCGTGTGTGTGTTCTGTGTGTATATCACTCACATGTGTGTATATCACCCATGTGTGTGTTGTGTGTGTGTGCACGTGCATGTGTATCACCTGTGTGTGGGTTTGTGTTCTGTGTGTATGTGTGTGTTTTCTGTGTGTGTGTGTGTGTGTGTGTGTGTGTATCACCCATGTGTGTGTGTTGCCTATCTCACCCATGGGTGGGTGTGTTCTCTGTGTGTGTGTTGCCCATAAATGGGTTTGTGTTCTGTGTGTGTGTCTAGGAGAACTTCTTGCACACGGATCTTTTGTGCTTTGCCATTGTGTACAGTTTTGCTGTTACCACGAGCGTGCTGGAACAGGGCAACTTTGAAGCTGCATTATCTCAGCTGACCAGGCTGAGAGCACAGACACCGCGGGACACCTGACGGCTCTTTATTTCCAAAACAAGAATGCACAGGGTGAAGCAGGGAGCCAGAGCTGGGAGGCCAAAAGCACATTGTTCTCAAGCTCAATAGGATTTGTAATTAAAACCAATACACCTTTCCTCCCTGCACCATACCCCTCCTGGCCAAACTGCATCCTCCCCGTTCGGTCACAGCATGCTCCTTCCGCTTCTGAGGTGTCATTGAAATGCAGGCCCACCACCATCAGCGGCTTCTGTCACTCATCTCTGAATGCAGCTGTCACACTGTCCTGACCTTAGCCTCAAAGCAGCGAGCCCCACTGGCCTCTTCCAGTGGCCTGTCGCTACTAAAAATGACAGAAGCATGCCCGATTAGTGGAGGTTTTGACTGCATGTACCCAGGAGAGTAACAGAGGGGTAGCCGTGTTAGTCTGGATCTGTAAAAGCAGCAAAGAATCCTGTGGCACCTTATAGACTAACAGACGTTTTGGAGCATGAGCTTTCGTGGGTGAATACCCGCTTCGTTGGATGCATGCGTCTGAGGAAGCGGGTATTCACCCACGAAAGCTCATGCTCCAAAACATCTGTTAGTCTATAAGGTGCCACAGGACTTGTACCCAGGAGAGTTGTGACTGCTAGTTGTAACAGGCACTCTTCAGCTGTCAATCTCAACGAACAGGGGAGTAACTTTATTCCCATTGCACATCTGAGGAAACTGATTTCCTAAGATCAGGAGCAGCAGGACCAGGGCTAGAGACCTGCCCTCCCCTGCAGCCCTGTCAAGCTCTTGATGTTGCTTACAAATGATCAAAGGCCTGGCTTTGAGCTCATAGCTGGGGCTTTTATATGGCTGCAATTCCATTGACTTGAGTAGAGGTCTTGATTTACGCCTGTGTACGTGAGTGGGAATCAAAGCCCTTTATTTACTCCAGCGTCATTCCCCAGGAGGGGTCGGAGTCTGATCTCAGGTCAGTGTAAATCCAGAATGACTCCATGGAAATCAGTGGGATTATAACAGTGTAACAGATCCGAATATGGCCCGGTGTGGATGCGCAATCCAATTAAGATGTGACCGACAGGCCCGTGACCAAATTCATCCCTGGTACGATCCCAGTGAAGTTACATCAGGCATGAATTTGGCCCACTCCATAGGAGAAAGCACTGTCCTATCTTCCCAGCCCCCCCATTGCTCTATGCTTTTCCCTTTTGTGGTCAGTGTATTTCAAAGATTCAAGCCCAGGTCCCTGCTATTACGTGGACCCGCAACTCACTCGCTTTGGCAGGAGCGGAGGCCCATCCTATTCCATGCTGGCGAGATCAAAGACCCTGGGTGAGTGGAAGAGCATCAAAAGCCTCCATTGGGCTAGGAGTTGGTGGGGGGCACACGAGTGGCTGGTTTGGTCATGTCAGTAGCTCTTTGGGTTGCTTTTAAATTGAATGCAGTGCTGGTCTGGCAGCCCCTGGGCCACTTTTTATCCTCAGGGCAAGCCACTCCTCTGTCATTGTTCCTTGCTTCGGCCTGGCGGGAGCCCCTAAGGGTGAGAATGGCCCATTCAGCCCTGGGCTGAGGCTGCTTTCAGGGGTGAATCTGCCAACTCTGGGGTCGGCTTTGGTGCAGCAGACACCATGGGTGAGGTTTTTGGTGCAGCAGAGGATGGCCTGTGACAGCCAGTTCATTCAGTTGCCTGCCCTGGTAGGAGTGGGCATTCCTGCCCCACCAGGGCAGGATCGGACGTGGCTCTGCAGAGCTGCAAGGCCCCTCCTGGTGCAACAGGAACTGGCCACCAGTGGAGGCAGGAGACCAGATGACTAGCGCGTTCTGGCCTGGGAAATCCTAGACTCCACACCGGCAGCAAGCCACATCCAGCGTTATCGGGGTGACATGACGCAGAGTTGGGCACGAGCTCCCGTTCCTGACTGCGTCCAGCTTTAGCGTTTAATGCTGTGTCTCCTTCAGCGCAGCCACGGACCCCTGGGCCGGGCAGGTACAGTCCAGAGAAGGCCCCACCTGTCACTCAGCGCAGGCCACCGTCTTTCACCATGGGATCTCGTACCAAGTATCGGTGGGTGGATCCCGTCCCTGCCGCGAACAGCTACACTCTCCCCTCACTGCTGGGCTCCCGGGTGTCCCGGAGTCACCGGGCGATGCTCTGGAACTCCTCCCCACCAAGCCAGTCAGGACTTTGGGGAGCCTCCTCTCCCTTGGAGCAGACTTGTTCAGGGCAAGAAGCTCACACAGCTTCACCTTCTGGGTCTCTCCTCGGAGCATTCAGCATCCTCTGCCCCTCCATGCGCTTCCCACAGCGAGTCCACCCCAGCGGGGTCCTGGGGAAGCCACAGGGTTCTGCACCCCCACTTTGCAGTCAGACGTGACTCTCAGCCAGCCAGTAAAACAGAGGTTTATTCGATGACAGGAACAGGGTCTAAAACAGAGCTTGTAGGTACAGAGAACCAGACCCCTCAGCCGGGTCCATTCTGGGGGGCAGTGAGCCAGACCCCCAGGTCTGCCCTCCACCCTTGACCCCAGCCAGCTCCAGACTAACAACCCCTCCCAGCCCCTCCTCTCTGCTCAGCTCCTTTCCAGGGCCAGGAGGTCACCTGATCCCTTTGTCTCCAACACCTTCAGCTGGCACCTTTGCAGGGGAGGGCCCAGGCCATCAGTTGCTAGGAGACAGAGTGTCAGGCATTTAGGTGCACTGGCCCTTGGCTCTGCCAGATACTTAAGAACTGCCATGGGGACACTGAGGCACCAATACAGTACTCAGAGAAAACATTAAGAACTTTCCCAGTTCATCACACCAGGTCCCCAGCAAACCGTCCAGCCCTAGTGTCACCATCTCAGGACGGAACAAACACGTTGGCTTTTCTGAGGACTTGTCTCAAAAGCCCGGCCCCGGCCATTACAACGGGACAGATCCCAACACCTACTTGCACCAAGCACCTGCCTTCTCCATTCGGGGGCGACGCAGTGCGCCCAGGGCTGCCTTCCGGACACCGGGGCCTGGAACGCACAGCCCTGAAAAGGTGACCGCTCACAAGACAAGAGCTCCAGCCTACTCCCTGGGTGTCCGGCACTCCGAATTTGTCACTCCTCTCATCGTGGATGTTTCCCAGTGACAGAGCAGTGGGGCGGCAATTCCCTGGCATCAGGTCACTGGCCTTGACTTACCTTCCCTGCCTTGATCTACTGGATCGCCAGTGACTCAGACTGGAAGCTCTTTGCTTTGCCCCCAGCCCATTCATGCCACGCAGTCCTGGGAGAGCTTCCAAGCAGCAGATGTGCCAGCACTTGAGACATTTAAAACAGGGCCAGTCCAAACCTCTGCAGCAGGCGGAGTCTTCCTAGGGTTGCCAACCTTCCAGGATTGGCCTGGAATCACCAGGGATTAAAGATTAATCTTGAATTAATGATTATTTCCTCATGTGATGAAATCTCCAGGAATACATCCAATCAGGCTTGGCAACCCTAAGTTTTCCACCTCTGGCCTCTGTGACGCTTTGATTCCCTAACAGCTTCCACAAACTGGATTCTGATCTTCCCACTTGGAGACCCAAAGTTTCTCTAATAAATAGCAGCTAAGAGTCCGGTGGCACCTTATAGACTAATGGATGTTTTGGAACATGAGCTTTCGTGGGTGAATACCCACTTCGTCAGATGCATCCACAGGACTCTTTGTTGCTTTTACAGATCCAGACTAACACGGCTACCCCTCTGATATCTAATAAACAGGTCAACAAAGAAGAACGTCAAAGACCGTGTTTGTATGCAGTGTGGACCTGACACAGAGCTCTGGGTGGCTCGCAAGCGTGTCTCTCTCACTAACAGAAGTTGGTCCAATAAACGATAGCACCTCCCACACCTTGTTTCTCTAAAGATATTTTCAGGGGAGAGGGAGAAGGGGAAAGGAAAGAGGTGCCGCTTTCTAGCCCCCTCCCTGGCATTCCTCCAGCTTCGATTGTCAGAGTTACTTTCCCACTGTTTATTACTGCTGCTTCTTTTGGCTCTTCTCCCACCTAAGGCAGTGAAACTAGGCTGGTTAGTTTCACTTGCCGTATCTAGTCAGTTCCCTTTCAGGTTCTAAGGCAACACTAGGCCTTTGCGTTCGGGTTTGCAGCCCTGCAGAGGGGACCTTTGCAATCCACCCCCTTGGCCCCGATGAATGGAATTATTTCTGTTGCAATAGGTTTTTAATGCCACCTTTCCCCTGTGTATTTTTAACAGCATTTGGGCCTGAACTATTCACTCGCATCATTTATAACGTACAAAAAGGTTTCCAAAGGTGACAGAGGTTCTTCAGGTTCAGAATAAATTTACTAACCGACCAAAGACAAGATGTTGAAATTTTCTGCCTCCCGTGCTGCATCGCAGCTCTCCACCCCCACGCCCTAGGTTTCTTGACCTTTCTGCACTAAACCACACCACCCTGCTAGCCCTCACACAGAGCTGTCAAGTGTCAACACCACCGGCGTAGGCGCCTCCTTCCCTGTTCCTTCCTCCTCAGCCATGGACACCCCATGAAGAACTGCACCACAGACCCTTCACTGGTGTCAAGGGATATAGGCTGAGTTATATGGATGTAAATCAGTAGAGGATCCACCTCGCTGGATGGGAAGGGGAGGAGGGGAAGACAACAGGACTAGCCATCTTGACAGTGTCCTGGAGAACTTGGTCACTGGCCCCACACACCAGTTCTGTCCTGTGCTAGGACTCGGGGATGTATGAATTTGGGAGGCAGGTGTGATGGGGGTTATAACGTACCAACAGATCCCATGTAGCAAACGGTTCCACTTCTTTCTGTGCAAGAGGGAATGGTTGGGCTTCCGCTGCATGTGTGAAAGATCTTCCACCTACCGCTGATGCTCCTCGCCATTTTAACCCCCATGCGACATAGCAGAGACATCTCCTTATGCCCTGTCGGTTGCTGCAGGGGATACACCCTCTATCCTCCCACCCATGTCTGCCTTTGTGCTGCGAGACCAAGGGTGAGCATCTCCTGGACATGAGTACCCAGAGCCTCTTCATTTCCCACTGCTCACAAAGGGGGAGACCGAAGACGGGAAAGCTTCAGTTATTGTGAGCTGCTGGGGATAGAGCTCGAACCCTTCTTCTCCCTGGAATGGCCCAGTGCACCTATGGCACCCCACACCATTAATAAATAATAGGAGGTGGCAGGCCAGATCCCCAGCTGGGATCAATCGACATCGTTCCTAGGGCACTGCCAAGGCTGGTGCACCTGCTGGTGCCAACAGGAGCTAGTCCTACATGGGGGGTCTTCTGTATGGGAAAGTCCTAGAAACCTGCTCTGGGAGGGATAATCTTCCTGTAAAATAGCTGTAAAAGTGTTCGGTCCCCAAGTGCAGCACACTAAGTGGCTATTTATTTGTATGTGCGAGGCTTAGCACATCAGGACCATGAGGTGTTACTGGCAGATTAATAGCAATAATCAGGCCACATTCGAGAGATGTCAGTCTCTGCGTGAAGAGTGAAACCCAAAGCCTGGGTCTGATTCTCCCCTGCTTTGGACCACGTGTCACCTGTGGAAAACCAGGTATGGACTAGCCCCAGGTCTACCAACCTCAGTGAACCTGGCCCAGGTTTCAGATCTATGAATGTAAGAACCAGGCAGGCTTTGCCTGAAAATACCATATCCCAAAGGTGGCGTTGATCCTGCTGGGAAAGGGTGAAGTGGCCTGTGCTGATTGGCTGAGGCAGGCAGTTTGTTACCCCACCTGGAAATGGGGAGTGGGGATGGTGCTCTGGGGAGAGAGGATCTAGGGTGTGGGCTGAGCAGTGCAGAGGGAGGAGCAGCCAGGTCTGGGGAGAAGATCTGAGCCGAACTTTATGCCAGGTTATTGTTGGTAGCTGTATTAATAAAGCCCAACCTTAGGAAGGGAAGAGGTTGTACTCCACATGCTGCAAGTGCAGGGTGTGAGAACAAGCTGGGAATGGCACTTCTGCACAGTAATGACAGCTGAAACCAGATTTCTGAGAAGCCAGCATCCTGAGGATGGGGATGGAGTGGCTCCTTTTTCCTTCAGCTCCAAATCCTCTCCAGAGAGAGTGGCTGTACTGAGGCCTTAGGCCTTCCCCCACTGTATCGCCCACTCTTTCCCTAGGGTGGCTGAGGATGATGGGAGCCTGATGCAGTCATGCTGTTACGTGGCCTGGATTTTACGACCCGCCCTGGCCAATTAATCATTTGCTGATTTCTTTCTAATAAGTTACATCTGCTGAGTTTCCACTGGGCCTCTGCCTGGTGAGGGGGGCCCCAGTTTCACCTCGGGTGACTTGAAATAAATAAATAGACACCACCTCTCTCCACCCTCTCGCATGTTTATTTTCCCCTTGATCAATAAACATTAACCTCCTGCCTGCATTTGCTGGCCCACAGAGGGAAACAACAAGCAGGCAGCAGGTAGGGGAGCCACTCTCTGCAGAGAGCCCAGAGGAAGTGGTGAGAGCAGCGGACAAACTGCAGCAGAACTCAAGTCAGAGGGCTGACGAACTTGCCAGCACGGGCTTTCAGCAGCCCTGCCTCCGAGAGTGAAGTGGGTGCCATCAGAGGGAGATCGGTTGCTGGCAACAAGTAAGTCCTATATGAGTTTTGTGTGTGTGTGTATGTGTGTGTAGTTATCGGGGTTGGAGGCTCTCCACTTCAAGTTGTCCTGTTCCCAAATGAAGCAGAGTCAGGCCCAGTCACTCCTCAAATGGGAGACCTCTACTACAAAGTGGGTTGTGTTGATTTCATAAGGGAGAGTGGGGTTCGCCATGGTGCTAGGTAGTGACCCCCAGCTCCCGCAAGGCCGTAGAGAGAGCTGTGCTTAGCCTCAGTGTCCTGGCCTAGTTCCAGTTAGGGTAGAATTGCACCGTGCTCGTCTGACACCCCTCCCACCCACTGAGGCATCTGGGACTCTTCACCTCCAGGTCTAAATTCTAAAAGGCAGGGAGACAGAACAAACAACAAACCTGTCTAGAAATATTCAGCCACTAGGACTAGGAGATCAGAAGTCACTTCTGCTATTCTTCTATTGTATTTTAACACCTGATCCTGCTGTGGCTGGTTCTCTGGAAAGACCAAAGATTAGATAGACTGTTCTGGAGCAATGCGCGCTGTTGAGCGGTGGCTGTGTTCCGCCCCAGAGCTGGCTGCATTTTGGTAGTGCGTGAAGTGGCTCAAAGGGCCCACGGAGATGCAAGAACATATTCATACATCAGAATGTGCATCTCCCTGGCCCCTTATCCATTCACACAGCTCCTCGAACTGACACTGCACAACATCCATACACACACACCCCCTCATGGAAATACATCCTCACACTGACACAATAACTGACATACCCACCATACACTCCCGCTGACACGGCCATACCCACAGGCCCTGTACTCCTCCCCCACCCGCACAGAGACCAAAATGAGGGAAATGTTTAAGCCCCTTTGAGAACAGAGGCGACGCCTGTGACCTTTCCCCATCAGCTGTCGCCCCCCACCCCGACAGCACACCAGGCTCCCCCCTTCCTTCCTTCGGCTTTATCTGCACTGCAGAAAGAGGTAGGTGTTTACACTGAGGCAGCTTTCTATGCAGGTAGTTTTCGCCTCGCTGTAGCTAATCCAGGTCAATCCCCCCCACACCTGGGGTTGACCTCAACCAGCCTCGGCCCCGTGAAAACGACAGTGTTGTGTCTCCGCAGGTGTAAAACCAACTCCCCTGGCCACATCCTCCGCTCGGCCTCTTGCCCCACCTCCCCCCGTTTCCTGGAAAGAGAGCAGGGTCCAGGGCCTCCGGCCGGTGGAGCAGTGACTGCACGAAGGATGGGCGATGGCGGGACAGAGAGGCCCTTTCATTGGAAGAGCTGAGCCACACAGCCCCAAAGAGACAGTGGTTCCAGGGGCCAAATAGGCTTGGCAACTTTCTAATCACACCCAACTGAACATCTCTGCCCCGCCCCTTCTTGAGGCTCTGCCCCGCCCTTTGCTGATGCCACGCCCCTTGCTCACTTCCCCCCCCCCCGCTCACTCTTCCCCACTCTCTCTCACTTTCACCCAGCTGGGGCAGGGGGTTAGGGCACAGGAGGGGGTGGGGGCTCCAGCTGGGGCTGCGGGCTCTGGGCTGGGGGTGCAGGCCCTGGGATAGGGCCGGGGATGAGGGGTTTGGGAGGGCACTACGAGCTGGCCAGGGGATTGGGGTGCAGGGAGATGAGGGCTCCTGCTGGGGTGGGGCCAGGGATGAGAAGTTAGTGGTGCCTAGGGGCCGCAGGGACCTGGCGGCCGCTTCTGGGAGCAGTGCAGAGCCAGGGCAGGTGGGGAGCCTGCCTTAGCCCCAGGCCCTGCTGCGCCACCAACTGAACTTTTAATGGCCCAGGCGGCAGTGCTGACCGGAGCCACCAGGGTCCCTTTTCGACTGGGCATTCCACTAAAAATCCGGACACCTGGCAACCCTACCAACGGGGTCTGATGTGAGGTGAATTGAAGCAGGGCCTGGCAGCACCGACAACCATGAAGCCGTCACAAGGGATGGTCAGATCATGCTCTTCCATCTCCTGGGGTTCCTACAGGGACCATGCACCTCAGCCAGCTGGGCCAACTTCAGACTGGGCCTGCAGAGATGGTCAAGGAGAAGCATTAAGAGGTGATCAGGGAGGGGCATTTCTGGGAGCGTACAGGGGGGTCAGAGATGGGCACTTCTGGGGGTGCACAGGGGGGTCAGGAAAGGACACTTCTGGTGTGGGGTTTGTAAGCCTTATCAGAACTAGTGCGTGTGTTGTGCATGTGTGTAAGGTATGTGTGTAAAATACCTTTTTGGGGGTGTGAAGGACAGTGTGCCATTGCATGTCAAACCATGTGTGGCAAATGTGTTTGTGCATGTCATGCATGGGCTTGTGCATGTGTAACACATGTACGTGTGTGCATCTGGGTCTAGTGCGTGGGGGAGTGTAGGTGGCTGTTGGTGCTGCCAGGCCCTGCTTCACTTTGCCTCATGTCACACCCCATTGGGCCCCGGCCGGACCGGTTGTGTGCAATGCACGTACAGGTGAGAGTACATGTGGATACGGCTCAGTGTGTTCACACTGCCCCATGACAGGCACAGCAATCAGCTGTGCAAGGCCAAAGCCGCTGCTGGTGGAGGAAGAATCAAAGACAAAGCCCCCACGTGGGAGCAGCTGATTCAGGGCTTGGTGCGCAGATGAAGCCGAGCAACGGGGCAGGACAAAGGACCCCTGTCAAGATCAGACTCCTGGGGTGAGTCCTGCTCTCAGCCACACTCAGGCGATGCTACGAGGTTGCCCAGTTCCCCACTGTGGCCCAGGGCTGTCCCTTGGAGCAGAACGCGTCCATCACACAGCATCCGTAACTTAGTACAATCTGGGTGAATGCCTCACTCTTGTGCTTCCATGCCAGGAAGGAGCCAGGGGTAAGAAGCTAAGAGAAGAGACTGGCACGACCCTTGCGGATTTCTCGGCACCCATCAGCCCTGGGAGATAACACGTTCTGACAGCAACCCTGAAGCACAGCTCAGCCTAGAGCCAGTCAGCCTAGCGTTTCCCCGGCTGTACCATGGCGATAACAATTCCCTGCCTCACGGAGCACTGCAAGGACAAAGCTCGCAGGCAGCTCAAACATTCCGGTGACCAGGGCCCCAGAAGTGCCCTGACGGATAGAGACGGACGGAGGCAGAGAGTAGATTAAGGCCTCTTCTGCACACAAAAGTTTTCCTGCTTTAACGCTGCTGGGGTAATCACAGAGATGCTAACCCTGCTAGTATAGATGCACGGATACCAGGCTAACGGTGTTTCACACCAGTGTAGCTATTCCTCGGTGGGAAGGGGAGTAAGCCCTAGTGGTGTAAGACACTTTTTCACTGTGGGGCTGTAGCGATAGAAGACCATCGGTGAAATGTCACATCCTGAACTCACACATTAATTCTGGTACAAGAGCGGCGTGCAGTTCAGGCTTAAGTGAGTCACCCAAGGCGAGAATCGAGTCATTCATAAGCCAGGAATTAAACCCAGCTCTCCACTAGACAGTCTTCCTCCTCAGTCTGGCTGGGTGAAAATTGGCATCTGCTGGATCCCCGGGGCTGCTGAATGGGCACATTGCCCTGGGGGCAGAGCCATGTTGCTATAATTGCTGATCTCCATCATCCGTCCCATGGAGGTGACTGTTCCAAAGGCGCTGGTCCCCAGGGCTTCTCTGTCCAACAATTTCTGTCAAACCCAGGGCTGGGCATGAAGCTGTTCAGCTGCCATTTTTCTTCTCTCCTCCTTGCATCTGAGCGTGTAAGAAAATGTAAATTGCATTTCCCTTGGACTGGCTGGTGCTGCTTCCCCAGGTCCCCTTTGAAACGTCGTCGCCTGCAAATCACTTCCTTCTGCCCAGCGTGCGGGTGGTTTAGCTTTCATTCCGGGAGCCCCCTGCAGACACAACCCAGCTGCCACAACGTGCAGCCAGATCAGAGGGACCCAGTGTTCCTCTTTGGATGGCTCTTTGATGGATAAATTGTTTGCCGCCGGCGGTGAGGCAGCTAGACTTTTGTTTTCATGTTCGGCTTCTAACAATAGCCTCCTGTGAAGGTCCCCTCCCCATGTTATCTTACCTTTCCCCTGGGTCTTTGGATTGTCTCCACAATAGCCAGGGATGCAGAGCAGAGTTCTGCACTGAGGACCCGGGAACGAGCCTTCAAGCCAAAGGCTGGAGTTGTCCCTCAAGGATTGGAGCTCCCTTCCAAAGCAGAGCTGGACTGAGGTCCGAGCTCCACCCCAGGGGCAGGGGACTGGCACAGTGACCTGGGGGCCTGGGCTAGAGTTCCGGCCCACGGGCAGGAGGTTTGGAGCTCAGCACCAAGGAGTCGAGTGCTTGCAACAGTGCACCGGCCTTGAGCAGGCAGAGGGGTTATGGTGCCATGCGGGTAAGACCTCAGATCCCAACTGAGGACAGAGCAGCGGTGCAAGGATAGAGGCTAAGCGGGGAGGAGCAGCGTGGAAAGGAGGAATGAATCCCTATGCCGCGGGTGCAAAAGGACCACATCCCCCACGGTGAATTCCCAGCAGTGCAGAACAGCCCCTTGCCCACGGGAATTCTGGCTCAGGCGGCGCTCTTGGGTGGCAGCAAGACACAAAGGCAGTGTCAGTCTGCAACTACTGCAAGCTCACTACAGAATGGCACTGGCACCAGAAGGCACAAGTTAGAGCATCTCCAGAGCTGCTGTAGCTGGCGCCCAGCAGTGGCCGAATAGGGGAGGGAGAAGCAGCTTCCGTCTGTCCCAGTGCTGGTGCAGGGATGGATCAGGGGGATCAGAGCCGTGGGTACTGCCTGGACTCTGCTGGTGTGAATGGTGTAGTGCTGCTGGGTTGCTTTGCTCTAGGAGACCGCAGGAGGCCGAGATCAGACCTAAAGAAGCTGGGGCTGCAGCAGAAGCTGGGAAAGCCCTAGCTGCTCGATAAGTCTCCAGGGCCCAAGGCTGATTGCAGAGGAGATGGAAATAATCCCTCAGCCACCAGGGAGTTCTGCCGAGGAGAGCAGCCTGCATCTCCGGGGATTACTCCAGGAAAAGGAGCTTCTATTCTAGTCCCTTCCTGGCCCAGGAGGTGCCAGCGTGGTGAAGGCAGAGAGCACTGGCTCAGGGAGAGCCATGGATTGTCCTGCAGGGTTGATGGAGCTCTGCTGGAGGAGTGGTCAGATAATTCATCCAGCTGAGGGATGGTAAAGAAACCACAAGAAACCAGATTTCATGTGCCTGGACCGCCGCATACCGGCACCTCTGGAAACCGTTGGCAGTTGCCCCATTGCCTTGACCCTCACGTTGTCATTTACACCTGTGCATAGAGTTGCCAATTTTGGTTGGACGTATTCCTGGAGGTTTCCTCACATGACATCATCTTTCATTCAAGATTCATCTGTAATTCCTGGAGACTCCTGGACAATCCCGCGCAAAGCCGACCTCACGTGCTACCATTCTGATCGGGACCATTTCGTTCCCACCATGAACAGGGACCGAGGGCCGTAGGAAAGTGGAGGATCAGGCCCCTATTTGGCAAAGGCCCCTGCGTGCTCTGTCCTTGCTGATCACAGATCTCTAGGCCTCTCCAGACACACGCCTCTCAGCACCACTGCCTCTGCCCAAAGCCTGCAACAAAACTGTCTGAGACTTGCTTCCTGCAGCCCTGAAATGCAGCTGCCTCTGGGGTGGAATGCAGCAGCTCCTAAATGGCACCATGGCAGCACTGCCCAACAGTTAAAGAGAGGAAGTTAAATAGAAGAACCAGCTCCAAATGAGGCAGTGCCTCCCCAGTAACCCTGGGCTTTAAATGGACGTCTTCAATCCAAGTCCTGCCCAGACTTAATCTTGTTTAGCTAACAGAGGATGAGGAAAGCCTAGTCAGATGCCTACAGACAGCATGATAGCAAATGTCTGAACAGATCTGAAATTGCATCTAGCAGGGAGCACATAACCTCCCCTCCAACCAAGGTCTATCCTTCGCAGCACCTTGGAACCCAGGGTCTGAACATCTTCTGGAGCAGCTTTAAAGAACACCAGAGCCCCTTCTCCCTTCCAGGTTCTTAAGGCTGTTTAAGAAAAGAAAACAACTGGACCAAAAGAGAGAGACGCACTTCTTAATATGGCCACAGCGCATGTAATTCTATTACCTTGCTTTATTGATCGTACTCAGAGCAATTACTGGCTTTCACCCCATCACCTGCCAGTAAAAGAGAGAGAGAGAAAGAGACAGTAAGGAGAAAACAAAGAGACGGTCACACATGCATTCTGGAGTCTGAAAACAAGAGCCCCATGGGGAAGGCTTTGATTTTTAATTCATGTGTCATTAGTGGCTGTCATCTGTACGAGGCCCCCACTCCTTATGCGGGTTTTTTCTTGTGGGGGGGTTAGCTAAGATATCAGGTTACCTGCCTTCCTTTCATCATCATCTGCAGAGGAAGATCCTATGTGGATCAGGAATGTAATTAAATTTCAGTTTGTTCAAGGGGCGGGCACCATATGGTCAAACTGGAACCAAAACATCGGTTCTGTGATGCCTACCACTTCACAAAGCCCCAGAGCCATGGGAATGTGTGCGTGACTTTAACGAGATGAGATCCAGCTGGAAACAGCTTTGATAAAGAGGTAAACATCCCCCTGCAAGGCAAACAGGGCAGTTCCAGGCATCAGTGCACCGTCGCTGGAGGGTGACAGCCACTAGGAATGAAACTGACTAGCCTGTTTTCACTCCCCAAGCCCTGCAAAGTGCAAAGACTGACAAGAACATTTAGCAGGATGGACTTGTGATTAAGACACTCGGGAACTCTAGGTTCAATTCCCGGCTCTGCCACAGAAGCCCTGCATGACCTTGGGCAAGTCACTTAATCTCTCTGTATCTTGGCTCCCCATCTATAAAATGGGGATATCACTTCCCCACACCACAGGGGTGGTGTGAAGCTAAATTCAATCAGTGTATTTAAGAGGTGCAAAGACTCCAGTGCCAGGAAGCAGCTTAAATCATAGACAGAACCCCTTAGGGTGTGATCAATGGAGCTGTTTTCACACACACAAGCTTAGGAGAAGGCCCTTAGTGTTTTAAATCTCAGCTGCTACTAAGAACACAGGTAGGATATTTTGGGCTGGTTTTTAGAAGGGCTGAGAACGTTCAATGTCCCCCTGGACATTGAATGGAGTTGCGGGTTCTCTGAACCTTTGAGCATCAGGCGCAAATTTGTTTTTGGGGGGGCGGGGGAGGTTAAATATATTATTTTGAGTGGCGAGATTCCCTGTAAGAGTTTCCCCTTCGCTGTAGATTTTGGCAAAGAGGAGAGAGAGTTACTCCGCCCCTTACTGCACAAAGCCTCGAAACAAATCAACATGCAGGCGATGGGCTCGTCTCCAGGTGTAGGATAAACCAGAGCAAACAAGAGCCCTGGTTTCTGAAGCAAAGAAGTAAGGCTCTCGCTGCAATCCCCGGAACAAACGCCGACTTCGACGTGAACGCAGAGAGAGAACAAATTCCAAGGCGCTTAGCGAGCCAAGCAGCCGGGCTCCAGAAGCGGCCCTGTCTCCATTCAAGCTAATTATGCGGCCTAAGCTGCAGACTAGCGCAAGTGAAGACTCCTGCCTCACTTTTAATAGCTCCCAGTAGGAAGGCGGTAGCCTTCCCCTGGCTCCACCTTAGCCGGTGCGCCTGCCACTGACAGCCCATTAACTCTGCAATGGCTGGACTGGAGCACGTCTGCACGATGCCACACAGATGAGGTGGCCGTTTTCACTTTAGTGTGAATTATCCCAGACGGTTTAAGGCCCCTGTGGGGAAGTGTCATTTTAAAGGGAGATGTGTGGGGCTGAATTTTCTAGGGATGCCTCATTGACAATGCTGCGCGGTGCACATAGGCCCTGGCAGGAGGGACCTGTATCACACTCTCCAGCTACAGATCATCCGTGAGGCCAGAGTCTAGGCCTCTGCCACTGGAACCAAAGGATTAATCCATTAGCTGGCAGCAGTAGAGGACTCTTATCCTCTATGTGGACTAGAATCTACAAGGTGATGTGACTCATACAGCCACTGTGTTTCGGTTGCACAGGATGTAACCGAGGGCAGAATCTGGCCCATCCATTATCTAGTCAATCGCTACAAAAGGACATCAGTGGAAAGGAGGCATCAGGAATGTGACAGGGCGATTCAGGAGGATGCAATCGCTCTTCACTTCTCTCCTTGGCTGGTGAACCAGTCCCCATTCAGGTCCGGACTGGTTGGTGGTCCCTATCCGAGTCTCTGATTGGTTTTCCAGTCCCTATCCAAGTCCCTGATTGGTTGGCGATCCATTCCCTAACCAAGCCCAGGATGGTTGGTGAGCCAGCCCCTATCCAAGTCCCCACTGGTTGATGATGTGCTCTCTAGCTCACCCACAAGTTGTTGGGCTTGACGCACAAATCCCCAGGTGAACTTCTCTGCCCAGTGATCTGCAGGAGGTCAGATTAGAGTCGACGATCATAATAGTCCCATAATACATTTTATAATCCACGGATCTATAATCCCCGTGTAGGGTCCCATGTTCCTTCCCCCCCATCTCGAGGTGTCTGGAGCATGGCACCATTGCTTGGCAGAGACAAGGAGCAGGAGAGCAGCAGCGGGTGCATGTGAAAGCGATCAGGCTATTTTCCTAGTGCCCACGGCTCTTTAGGCCCACTCCCAGCTAGCTTTGGGGAGAGGGAAAGTGGGAAGGTAGAAAATCAGCCATCTCCCCACTCTGGCCTTTAACCCCGGGGCTTGCTGTGCTAGGCAAACCCACTCCAAGAGGTGCCGTGTGGACCAGGGCCTCCCTTCTTTGCCCTTTGCATGGGGTGAGTGAGCCCCTGGCTGGCCCCGGCCAGGCTCCTCTCTCTGCCTCTGTCCACTGCTGGCAGATGGCTGTTTACGTGGTGGTGGAGCAGCGCAGGCCAGGTCTGCAGCAGCCAGGCTGCTGGCGGATGAGCAATAACACCATGACATCATTGTGTGAGTGGAGCCTCCCTAGAGAGGAGTGAGGGGTGGGGGCCGGAGGGGGGCAGGCGAGCTAGCGAGCAGGAGAGAGGAGCACAGAGTGAACCCGGCGAGCACTCTAAAAGCACTTAGCCAGACACGCAGCGGCAGGGCATGCTAACGGAGCCCAAGTATGGTCGCTTTCGCAATGGCTCAGTGACGCCCTCGGAGGACCCAGCCATGAGCAGCAAGGTCGCGGCAGCCACCCCGGCCCCCTCGCCGCCCGCCTCCCTGGCCCACCCATGCCCCACGCTGGGCGAAGCCCGCTTGCCGGAGGAGCAGGAGGCTGTGACCACCTTCTGCATGCTGATCCCCAAGATTCCCCAGTGGAAGTTCTCCAGCGCCTCCGGCTTCCTGAGCCGCAGCCCTTCCAGCGCCAGCAAGGACCTGTCATCCCCGGCTAAACCCGGGGGCCCCGGAGATGCAGAAGGTTCCTCCTCCGGCCTGGCTGCTGTCCTGAGCGCCTGTGAGCCTGTCTGCCACTCTCCTTGTTCTCTGCAGGTGATGAACCGGTTCCGAGGAGGGGGAGGGAGAAAGGCCGCTCGGGTCGAGGGGGTCAAACTGGCCGGAGAGGAATGGAATCGGAAAGGTAGCTTCATCAATAAACCGGCGCAGGGCTGGCTCCATCCGGACGAACGGGTCCTGGGACCAGGTGTCTCCTACATCGTCAGGGTAAGCCCGTTTCTCTGGCCCCACCTCCCCTCGGTGCCCACCACTGTCCAGGGCTGAACGAACTCCCATGCTGACTGCATCTCTGCAGCTGGGATTAAATCAGGAGTCCGCTGCCTCAGCACTCAGATCCCTGGGCTCCTCTGTCATTAGAGGCTGGGAAGGGGAAAGGTGCCCCCAGCCATGGGTAGAGGGAAGTTTGGGATGATTCTCCCCCCCAGTTCCCCAGAGTTTTCAAGGCTTCCTCATTCCAGTTCCCTCTGTTCAAGGCCTCAAAGCCGAGCCGTCACCCTGCCCTGGGAGGGGTTGGTGTGGCATCATCAAAGGCCGTCACCATGACACCACGGTAGCTGGGACGTAATTACGACTTGGGCCCTGTGAGGCAGCCTCACCCGGGCAAGGCGATTACACATGGTTTAAAATGAGTGCACTGCTGCTTAGCCAGCATGAAACCCATACTCAGCTGCCAACAGCACTGAGAGCTTGTCCTTCACTGGGCAAGGATCTCCGGCCACTTTTCGATGAACTGACCCCTGGAGTGGCAGGGGGTATTGTTACTCCTCCCCCATGCCAGAAATGGGGAAACTGAGGCACAAAGCAGGGCTGGTCACACAGTGACTCTGTGGTGAAGGAAGGAGCAGAATCCAGCTCTCATGACTCCCAGCCCAGTGTGTCAACCCTAAGACCATCACCAAAGACCCACGGCCTCCTACTGCTCTCCTTCACCCCGTTTGACGCCACTATCATAGACTTCAGTGGAGTTACTCCTGACTTGTGCCAGTGTCAGTGAGGGCAGACTCAGCCCTGCTTAAGCCACCCTTTAAGCATCCCCTAAGTATCAGCTGGGACCACAGCATTCCCCTAAGCATCCCCTCGGCCAAGCTGTGTGTACAGCTGGGCTGAGGAAGGAGAGCCCTGTGGTTAGGGTGCTAGGCTAGGACTTGGGAAGATTGGGTTAAATTACCTGCTCTGCTATAGACTCCTTGGGTGAGTCACTTAGTTGAGCCTTGCCTCAGTTTCTCTGTCTATACATTGGGGATAATAGCCCTGCCCCGCCTCACAGGGGGTTGTGGGGATAAATGCATCAAAGATAGGGAGGGGGTCAGTTACTATGATGGGCTGGTTTCCAAAGGGCTCGGTTGGGCCTGGCGCACCCTGCACTCTAACATACTTACAACCCCATCTCCCCGCAGGAAGCCACTGTGGGGCAGACACACGAGCAAGACACACACACACCCCTCCCATTCTTAAAACTGGGAACTACGCCTGACCGTGGAAATGGTTTTGCTGGGGGGGCTGGGGTGGGGGTGTCCTAGTCTTCATCTCCCATGCAGACGCCGCTGGGCCTGCTGCTGTGGTCTGGACCCAACACAAGTCCACTGATTTCATTGCTCCTAGGCTCTGAGAGCCACCAGAGGAAACCTACCAGCCTGCAGGCCAAAGGAGGCCCCCTTGGGCCCATGAGTGCTGGCTGAGGTGGTGGCCAGGTCTCCCCGCTGCTTTGCACAGGTCTAACTGCTGACACCAGGTCAGGCAGAATCAGGCCCTAGGGGTTAGCTGAGAAAGGAGAGAGATTTGCCTCCCCACTCCCTGAAAAGCATGAGCCAGTCTCCCCAGCAGGGTTTGAGGTGTCCGTGGCACATTCTGGTGGGCCCCCATTCCCTCTCCGTCTAGCCTTGCTTGCCAGGAGCCCTTCACTCAGAGCGTCTATTCCCCAAAGGCCTCCCGGGGCCACAGCTGGCTCCCACAGCAAGATGCAGCTTCGAAGCAGGCTCATGCTCCTCGACCCAGGGGTTTACAAACCCTGGCCCAGACTCTCAAAGGTATTTAGGCAGCTCGGGCTCTTCAGCTTCCCCCCACACTGAGCTCCTGTGGCCAGCCCCAGTCTCCTCCCGAGCCACAACTTCCACCCTGCTATTTTGAGCACGCTTTCTCAAGCAGAACTCGTGGGCATCTGTCCACCCGCGCTGGGAGGCTTGCACCCAGCTGCAGTGCAGACAACCCCCATGGGAGTTAGGTGTGGAAATACCTCTGAAAACCTGGGCCCAAGGTCCTGATCTCTGGTCCGTCCACACAGCTAAGTGTGCAGGATTGGGGCTGGAATAGCCAGACCGTGTAGACGCATTGATACACCAGAAAGCCAGGGGCTGGAAAGGCAGGTCTCCAGCTGGGGAAAGTCTGCTGCCATGGCACTGGAGGGGTCTTCCTGGAAAGGCCGTGTGGCAGATGAGTGTCCTAAACAGGAGTGGGAAGGTTCAGAAGACCTTCCTGTTTCCCAGTGCCTCCGGCCCTACAGCTGGCCTGGCCCCACCAGTGCAGTCTCTACCCTTACCCCAGAGGTAGCTGGATAGCAAGAG
Organism: Gopherus evgoodei; assembly: GCF_007399415.2. NCBI lineage: Eukaryota > Metazoa > Chordata > Testudines > Testudinidae > Gopherus > Gopherus evgoodei. The sequence continues at coordinate 6,047,594 of NC_044343.1, forward strand.
ACAATGGAGGGGGCAGTTTAACAAACTTCTTCACAATGGGGGCCTCTGCTCCAGCACTGAGACTGGGATCTGAGTTCAAATCCCCCAGGCTTCACAGGGGATGAATCTGGGCCCACCATAGAAATAGGGCCAGCTGTGAAGTTCGGATCTTGGGCTTTGGTTTAGGCTTATCTCCAGGGTTAGCCCCTCCCCCCCCGCCACACACCCCTAGCCCAGGGAGTGATTTTGTGGAGTGGGTTTAATGTGGCCCACCTCTCCAGATGATCCAGGGGTTAGAGCATGAAGATGGGAGGCAGGACTCCTGGATTCTAGCCTGTTTTGGGAGGGGAGTGGGGTCTAGTAGCTGCAGCACCAGACTTGGAGCCAGGACTCTGGGGTTCCATTCAGATCTCTGCCACTGATTTGCTGCCTGATGTTGGAAAAAAAAAAATCACATCCCCTGTGCCTCAGTTTCCCCATCTGCAAAATGGGGATAGTAATCACAAATAACTCCTTTGGGAAGTAGGTGTGAGGGTTCATTTGTGGATGCCCCCTGAGATTCTGGGGGTGCCAGGTGCTACAGAGGTCAGTCTCAACTACAGCGCTCTGAGCCCCCAGGTTGGTATTTTTGGGACTGGAAGGGGGAGACACTTGTAATTGAATTTGCTGATGGCATTTGTCTCCTTGTCTTATTCTCAATTAACTTGTGGTAATTTATAACTGCAGGCGAGATGGAGGAGCAGGGCAGCATGTCTCCGGTTAGCCTCTGTCTCTCTCCTCGCTCTGCCCCATCATAGATCATCAGATGTTTGATGTGTGGGACAATGGTTGAGAGCCAACTGATTTAAAGAGAAATGCGCAGAGGTTAACGCCTTCAGTGCGGGCAGTTTCTACAGGAGGAGGTTGGCAGAAGGCAGAGAGAGGGGCATGGGACAGAGAGAGAAAAGAGATGCATTGATAACGGTGCCTTTCCTTACCAAAGGATCCCAAAGCACTTGCTGTACAGCTCTCTTTGCCCACCACTGAAATGCAGCCATCGCTGGGGTGGAATTTAGCCACTAGACTGCAGCGTAGAACAGGGAGCAAAGAAGTCAAAAGGGGATATCACGAGTCTCTGCAACAGCTGGAATGCCAGTGGGGGAGAGCACAGGGCAGGAGTCAAAGCTCAGGGGTGGGAAAAAGAGGGCATGGTCCAGTGGGTAAAGCACCAGCCTTGGAGTCAGGAGAGTCACAGAATTTAATGCCAGAAGGGATTATTATGATAATCGCGCCTGACTCCTGAACAATAGGCTGGAACACCTCCCCCCAGCCCATAATTCAGCTGGCAGACCTAGCTCTGCCACTGCCTTGCCTGGCAACCGAGGGCAAGTCACTTATGACACTGTCTCATTGCCTCGGCTTCCTCCTTCTACAAAATGCGAATAAAGACACTTGTTTGCAGGGACCTTGGGAGACTGAGACTTATTTGAAAAGGCTTTGGGGGGCGGGGCGGTATCCTGTGCTGGAGGGAGCCATCCAAGGGCAAAGTCCCATTATCGCCAGCACAAAAACATTGGTGTATCCTCCTGCATCAGTCCCACTCCTGCAGAGTAGTGGCACAGCAGAAGGTAGAACCATCAGTAGGGCACTGTCCTGTCTCCCCGCTTCTCCGTCCTCCCCATAAGGCAGGACATTGATGGGGAGCAAGCTGCTGCTTGGCTTTGAAATGAAAGTAACTAGAGCTGGTAAAGACCTCTCCCCCTTGGCCCCCCGCTGCTCTAAGGGGCAAATCAGTACAGGTCAAGGCAGCTCTCCTAGTTTACGCCAGCTGAGGCTCTGGCCCCAGGTGTCCACCCATCAGAGAGAGGCCAGAATAAAGGTCCTGATCCTGAGACCCAGGAGTGCTGGGGTTGCTCAGAACCCCTTAGACTCAGTTCCTCCGTCGCCCACATGGCAGAGGATGTACATTTTAATCACCGCTAGCAAGGGACAAGCAGGCAAGTGCTGCAGGAGGTGAGCACCTGGAGGGATGATCTGAGTGAATTTCTTTCTGGCCCTAAGCTTGCCATGGCCCTAATCAGCGGCCATACATTTTGCCTCCAGCGTTTTCTCCTGGAGTCCTGCCAAGCCCATTAAACAGACCTCAGCGGCAGTGCCTGCTGGAAAGGCAGCTAATGCGCCACTGCTGAGTGGTGGGAGCTGGGAGGGGGCAGAGTGACGTTCCCAGCTAGGGGGTTGGCCCCCATGCAGACAGGCAGAGCTGGAAATCATGGCTACATGGTGGCTGTTTAGCAGCTGGTGAGAGAGAGATTTTGTGGGTATCAGTCCGGTGCCCAGAGGACAGGTGTCTATGCTGCACAAAGCCCCATGGCAACTGGCACTAATTGGCTCCCTTGCTAGTCACTTCAGTGGGAAGCCAAGGCCTGACAGCAACAGAGACGGAGCTTGCTCTTAGAGACAGGCTCCCTTCCAGCTCGGGGCTGAGGCCTGCCAAGTGGGTGGTGCGTGGGCAGTTTGCCTGGATGCTGTCTGCTCCGTCCCTGCTCGGTGCAGACAGAAGGCTGCAGAGCTGTCAGCCTGGCCCCCTTCTCCCTGGCACCGACATCCTCAAACCAGTCGAGGGGCCCGGTTGATCAGGAGAGTGAGTTATGAGCTCGGCCTGCTGAGGCGGGGCAGGATTAGCAGCGCACCAGACCAGCCTCACAGCGTAGCGTTGCCCTTCATACGCTCTGGCTCAGCTTACCTGCTGCCCCCCCCCTACACTCTTCACCCTACTCCAGCTGCTGGTATGACGACCTGCCCCTCCCAGCCATGTCACTAGACAGGTCAGCCCTGCCCAGGGTAACAGAGTCCTATAGACAACATTCAGGAAAGCACAAAACAGAGAGACCTTGGCAGCAGCCAGGCTCAGCATCCCACCTCCTTCCTTCCAGGCTGGCCCCAGCTGCAACCCGCTGGCAGGTACCGGGCTATGGTCAGCCCAGGGGCTGCTTTTCTAGCCTCCCCAGAGAGTTCTGATGTGCTCCCCAGCTGAGTAAAGGGTGGGAGTCCGTACATGAAATGTGCCCAGAGACAAAGCCTCGGAGATGCCCTCTCTCTGCATCCCTCGCTGGATTCCAGAGCCCAGGCTCCAGCCCAAGCCCGACCCAAGGGTACATCTACACTGCCCAACTTGGTGCCGTGGGTCCTTTGCTGCAGTGTAGACATACCCTTAGCCTTATGGGGCACTCCTGGGCCACTGGCTCCATTCTTCACCCCTGGGAGCGTCACTGCGCTGCCCCCTGCTGATTCGGTGCTGTTAGGTGAAGGGATGCAGAGAGCCTGAACTCGCTACACCAACAACCCTCTCACCTCCCTTCCCGCTAGTGACCCGTGCTGAGCCACAGGCCCCCAGGGCTCCGAGAAGAGAGAGGGGTTTGTGAATTCCGTAAGCTGCTCGGGGTGAGCTAGTTCCCATTCCCCCGTAACCTGGGGATCTGAGCAGGGCACTGCAGCCTGGCTGATTTCAACCCCTTTCTCTTCCAGTACATGGGCTGCATTGAAGTGCTGCGCTCCATGAGATCTCTTGACTTTAACACCCGGACGCAGGTTACCAGGTAAGCACCTCCGGGCTCCCTGCCCTGGACTTTCTGGGGTTCTCCTTGATTTCCAGATGAATGCAGCAGCTTTCCAGAGATTCAAGGCTGAGAAAGCCTGTGGGATGGGTTCGTCTACACCTGCCACCTCAGGGCAAGCACAGAGCTTGCAGTCCAGCCAACGGCCTATCTGACCGCTGGCACCCACACCACCCCATAGCACACAGCGTGGGCCCTAAGGAACCCCGTCTAACCCCTCGTGCCCGCACCATGCCATGGCACACAACATGGGCCCTAAGGAACCCCGTCTAACCCCTCATGCCCGCACCATGCCATGGCACACAACATGGGCCCTAAGGAACCCCGTCTAACCCCTCGTGCCCGCACCATGCCATGGCACACAACATGGGCCCTAAGGAACCCCGTCTAACCCCTCGTGCCCGCACCATGCCATGGCACACAACATGGGCCCTAAGGAACCCCATCTAACCCCTTGTGCCCGCACCATGCCATGGCACACAACATGGGCCAAGGAACCCCATCTAACCCCTCGTGCCCACACCATGCCATGGCACACAACATGGGCCCTAAGGTACAGCCGGTCTGACCCCTGGTGCCCACACCGTGCCATAGCACACAGCAGGGGCCTTAAGGGCCCCCCCGTCTGACCTGGCTGTCTCTGCCCTCCAGCTGGTCCATGTTTAAAAGCAGGCGATGTACAGCCACTCTCAAACCAGGCAGCTCACACTGTGGGGTCCCCTGATGGGGAGTCTCAGCACAGAGGTCAAGGACTGAATGGCTCAGGGTGAACACAGGGCAGGGGTGGGCTATGGGTGCCAGACGGCATGGAGGGGAGGGCATATAAGCTGACACCATTGTCCTGGTCTGGGGGAGATGGCAGGTCTCCAGTCTTCAGGGCTGGCTCCCCTTCCCCGCCCCTCAGCTCCCCCAGACACCCCAGCTGAGAAATCCCCATGTACCTTCCAAATAAAGGCACCAGCCCGGAGCACTCAGGGAAGGTATGTGGGAGGCAGGTTCTGCTGCAGCAGCTGTCCGCAAACCAGACAGGTAGCAAGACAAGCTGGGGCTGGGGGTAGAACTGCAGAGTCTCCTGCCTGCTGATGCATTGTAGGGCGGCCACAGGCGGATCGATAGGAGGCAGGGGAGGGGGAAGGAGCCTCCAGAGCAGATTGCCAGCCATGGCTTATTGATGGTCCTGTCCCCGCAGCGATGTGGGAGCAGAAGTAGCATGCGCCGGGGAGCAGGGAGAAGCAAGCAGGAGGAGGGCAAAGGTGCAGGGGGACACGCATGGAGTCTGAGTTGTGCAACCCCCGTCCAAGTTCTGGGGATGGGGACCAGGTCCTTGGGAGACGTCTGTCTCAGGCACGTGGATTCTATGGGCTTGGGGAGCAGGCCGAGCTTCTCGCTGGGACTCAGGGCCCCGCCGGCTCCGTGTAGCTTCTGCATGTCGGCCGAGCGCCATATTTACCCTACCGCAGGGCCGGGGGACCAGCAAGCAGGACAAACGCTGCAGGCACCCAAACAATGAGGCTGAGCTGGGCTCTGGTTTGGGAGGCTCTCACTCAGCTCGCTGACAAAGGATGCCTTGGGAAGTCCCCCCAGCTCTGGGCCGTGGCCGGTGGGCTGCTCAATGCCAAGCAATGCACCGCTGAGCCCAAGGCTTCTCCCCTTGGCAACCAGGCCGTCTAGTGCAGCAGCTGCAGGTGGGTGCACAGGGCAGGGGCGTGGACGGATGGTTGTCACATGGCTTTATGCCCATGCCTTGCCGGGCTGGACAGTGCCCCATTGGGACGGTGGCCTCAGTGGCACAAATACACCACCTTGATCCCACGCTACCTCTTCCTCCTCGAGCCGGTCACTGGCCCTGGGACAATGGGGAGGGGAGCACTGGCCGATGGACACTCAGAGGGAGGAGCCTGAGCACCAAGTACCTGGTGTTTAATTATTAAAGCCGTAGCATGGAGAGAGCCAGAGAGAAAGGGCTGCTGGATGTCAGTGCAGGGTCCCCACAACAATCCTGCCCTCCCCTACTCTTTCCTAGCCAGAGGTGATGTGGACTAGCTGCCCCTGCCGTCATTGCAAGGGTCCCTGGTGCAGCCCCCAGGAGGCAGCATTTTAGCAGCGGGGGTGGGGGATGAGGTTAGATCCCACTGACCTAGTCTTGCCATGGGGGCTGGAGGATTAACCCCAGCCTGCTTGATTCTTTGCTTGCAGGGAAGCCATCAACAGACTGTACGAGGCGGTGCCTGGGGTCAAAGGGGCCTGGAAGAAGAAGGTGGGTAATTGTGCCTCAGTTTCCCCATCTGTAAAACAGGGCTGATGATGCTGACTTAGCTTTGCAGACCCTGAGCAGACGTGGCTAAGCGTTATTAAGGCAGGTTCAGGTTCTGGGATCTCTCCCCCAGGATCTTCGGCGCACTCTCCGCTGGGAGCCCCTTCCCAGCACTGTTGACCTGTGCAGAGTGGTTGTCTGCAGACAGGAAGCTGGACACTTCACTGACTGGGCCTGGGCTGGTTCAGCTCAGCAGAGTTGCAGAAGCTTCCTGCACTGTCCCCCCCTCGCCCTGTCTAGTTAGCTGAGCACAGCACCCAGCGGTACCCCAGATGAGGTGATGACCTGCCAACCCTTTTCTCCTTCCCCAGGCACCCAACAAAGCCCTCTTCTCCATCCTGGGCAAGAACAACCTGCACTTTGCTGGCATGAGCATCACTGTCAACATCTCCATCGACGGGCTCAACCTCATGATCCCCACCACCCGGCAGGTTAGTGCCCACCCAAGTGCTCTGCTCGCTTCCTTGGGGCATGGAGATCTAGGACCAGGGACAGAGGAGAGGTCGCTTGCACCTCTCCTATCCAGTGGTTGTGGGGACTCATGCAGCCCCTAGCACAGGTTAGAGCAGCCTTGTGACTGCTCTAAGTTGTGCCACGGCTTCTGGAGCCCGGGACTAAATTCTGCTCTCAGCTTCACTGCTGTAAATCCAGCATCATTCCCCCAAATGCAAAGGATCCATTCCTGGGTGACAGAGAGGCACCCCAACACCTGTCCCTTTACAGGGGTGAGCCCAGCCCCTGGATCGGGGCCCCACCCAATTTGGGGATCAGCATATCTAGCTCTAGAGGGCAGGTGAGCAGCACCCTTGCTTATCTTCTGAGCACAAGGATCAAACAACTCAGGGTTACACAGGATGGGGAACTAGGGTCATGGCAGGGATTAGAACTCAGGTGGGCCCAGCTACCAGTCTGCTGCTCCAACCACTAGGCCATCCTTTGCTCTTGCAATCCCCCCCATGTCGTTTTGTCCCCTTTAAACAGTCAAGCAAGCCGGTCAGGCTACACAGGGTGGCAACAATCTGGGAGCAGGGGAATTCCTGGGTGCAATCTGAGCAGGGAGGGGAAGCTGGCATTTCTGAACCAACCATGCTTGCCAGCAGGAGGCAGGTGTGTCCATTCGACAAGCCGCAGCCCACACACCCTAGGCCAGGTGGGGTGGATACAGCCGGGCTAGCTCCCACCCCAGCAGCAGAGGAAGGCCAGGACTGTTCCCAGAGCATTGACTTTCGGCGGGTCGATCCCCACCCTCCCCCCGCTCTATGGAGCCACTGCGCTGAGTGATTCGTGAAGATCTTTAATGCCTGCCTCTGTCCCCTGCAGATCATTGCCAACCACCACATGCAGTCCATCTCCTTCGCCTCGGGGGGCGACACGGTAAGGGCCGCCCTCGGCATGCAGAGATAGAGGAGCCACTAGCTCCCCGCAGCCCCTCTCCCTTCTGCATCTCCTCCTCTCCCTCCATATCACCCCCTTTTCATCCCTCTCTTTTCTCCCCTCTGCCTCAGTTTCTTTGGCCTCTGGCCATGATCAACAGGCAGTAACAATCACACTGCCAGTGGACCAGTTTCTGCCTGCTGCAGCCTCAGTCCTGGGCACTGACAGCGGGGTAGGGGAAGGTTCCCACCTGGCTGGTACTTGAACAGCCTGGCAGGGTTTTTTTTTTATGGCTTTGCCAGAGAAGTAATTTAAACTGCCAGGTTGTGTGTGTGTGTGTGTGTGTGTGGGTGGGTTTTTGTGGGTCTGAAGCTTTGCGGTGTTCTCACACAATGCTGGGACAGCTCATGTTAAAAGTCCAGCAAAAGATGCTGCCGTGTTCCCACTTCCATGGTTTAAGCAACAGAGCAAAATTGTTGCAAATACAGGAGCCGTCCGCTCACCAACACACACACGCCACGCACAGGTGTGCGAGGGAGGGTTTGAGGCACGATGAGGAGACCTGCCATGTTTATCAATCTTGTCTATAGCGGGTGTCTTCTCTCTAGATACTAGAAGTGGCTGTTGAAGGGGGTGGGCGTGCGTGCACACGCTGCAGAATCGCTTTGTGGTTGGGGTTGTGGCAGGCCTGCTTTGTGAGTGGGAGGTTGCCACTTTTTTGCATTTCAAAGGTGGTAACCCTAGTCTGGGGGGGAAGAAGGCAACTCCCCTCCCCCTCAACTTGTTTCCATCCCAAGAGCTCAGAGGTCCTGCCTGGCCTCTCTCCCTCTCCACCTGGGTCTTGCAACAGCTCCTAAGCTCTGAGGAGAGAGCAAAGCAGCAGGGAAAGGCAGGAGATAGCCAGAGAAACGCCTCTCTGACCGGTTGGTTCATCCAAGGCTCTCCCACAGAGGAGCATCTACCCCTGTCCATGAAGCAGTGACCTGCCATACCTGGACTGACCGGGGGGGGCGCTGCAGAGGGACACAAGCCGCTTCTTGGCCCCCATGTCCCAAGTGCACTTGTCTGCCAGAACAAACCCCCTTCACAGAGCCTGACCCTGTAATAAGAGTCCATCCCAGCAGGCAGCAGGCAATTTGCATTCCGCCCCCCCCCCCCATACACACACACACACACACTCTCAAGGATTGGGGCCTGGACCCCTGCTTCTTTCACCCCCAAAGCCCAGCCACCCCCTACATAAGCTCCTGCCGCTGCCAGGGGTAGTATGTCCTTTATCTCCTCTTTGGGTTGCAGCCACTAGAGGGCAATCCTCCCTCAGTCAGCCCCAGGGAGCTGGTTCGTTACAGCACAGGCTGCCCGCTGGGCATGACAGAGGGCAGATTGCCCTGGGGCAATGTGGGGAGGGGGGAGTCCCAGCACCGGGTAACCCTCGCTGTCTCTGCGGCACTCCCAAGCCCTCACCAGCCAAGGAGGGAGTGTATCAGACCAGGGACCTACACCCACGTTACCCGGGGAAGGGGGATCTGCCAGCCCGGGGACTGTGGCTCATGCCCTTTATACCCAGGTTCATAGCCCTGCCTCAAGCCCCTCTACCCTTAGCCCACAGGCCAGATCCCAGACCCCAGGAACAATAGCCACAAACCCCTTCCTTCCCTGACTCTCGCTTTCTCTCCAGGACATGACAGACTACGTGGCCTACGTGGCAAAGGATCCCATTAACCAAAGAGGTGAGCGGGGCAGAGGTGAGAGGACACAGGGGGGTAACAAAAAGAGGGGGTAAGCAAGGCAGGATCAAGGCTAAACAGAAGACCCATACTGGCCAGAAGTATGGAGAAGGGTTCTCCCCCTGCCACCCACCTCTTGTGCATTTATTGTAACAGGGGAACTCACCGCCGGACCGCCTCCCCATGCCAGCATGTGGCCTTGCAGGGATTTTTCCACTCTGGAGGCTCTTTTCCCCTGGATCTGCCACAGCTTCTCCCAGGGACAGCCCTGCTTCCGAGAATCCCTCCATGAGGTTCTCCTGCTGGCTGCAGCCTGGGCCACAGCTTCTTTCCCCACCCCTTTCTCTCTCAAGCCTTTTGATGAGGCCCAGGTGTTCACCATGCAAACACCTGACCCTATTAGTCCCACCTCCTTAGGCTAGGGGGCTTATGGCTCAGGCAAGACTGGCCCCATTTCACCTTAAAAGGGCCTGTTACCCCCATGGCAGGAAGGGAAGGGGCAGAGCAGCTTACAGATGTTCTAGGAGAGATCCATGGTTGTGGGAGCTAATAAAATGTAAGATGGGGTCAGATTGTCCGATTCGCTCCGTTCTGCCACTGAAGAGGTGAGGAGGGTGGTGGCGGCGCCTGGTGGGTGAAAAGCTGAACTGGGTCCAAGCTGGATTTGCTAGACCAGATTCCACCATGTTCAGAAAAAATGAACCTCAGCTCTGGACCCACCCCGGTTCTGTGACCCTGAACCCCAGCCTGAAAGGCCTTCCATCTCCCGCTGCCCCCGGCTGGCTCCTGGCTGGGACATGGCCCTGGGGAGGCCAGGCTCCCATTCTGCAAGCACTGCCATATGTCACCCGGGGCCCTTATACACAGTCCGGATGCCCTGCCTGATGTGTCTGTGTCTCTCCCCCTGCCGGGCAGCCTGCCACATCCTGGAGTGCTGTGACGGGCTGGCTCAGAGCATCATCAACACGGTGGGACAGGCCTTCGAGCTGCGCTTCAAGCAGTATCTGCACAGCCCCCCCAAGGTGGTGGTGCCACCGGACAGGTAGGGGCGGGGAGAGACACGGGGCCTCTTGTTGCTGCTGGGGTCGCCCTGGCCCTGCACCTTCTTGCCGTATCCTGGACAGCAATTCCCAGGCATATTCCCAAAGCTTGTCCAGGTGAATGAGGCCTTGCAGCCTTCTACCCCCATGCTCATCTGTCCCTTACGCTGGCATCCCAGCCACTTCCTACTGCCCCCACCAGGTGCTCTCCAGACTCGGGGACAAGGTGACGTTCACACTGCCAAGCCTTCACGGAACTGCTTGGCAGTCAGCACCTGAGCAGGACCTGAGATGCTTCAAGCCCGCAGCAGGGCTGTTGGTGGAAGAACGGGACCGTCCTCTGCTTGGTGCATTGAGGTGTTAGGAGTCTCTGCATCACAAGATACAGGGCCCTGCAGCATTCTCCATACAACTGTGGCTCCGGGGGCTGAGGTGCCCTGGCTGTGGATTCTGTTGCAGCTATGGGTGCTATGTCCAGGATGCTCTCAGTGCTAGGTGCTACCACGCCCTGTGTGCTCGATCATGAGATGGCCCAGCTCTTGATGCCCTGGGTGCTAGGTCTGGGGATGCTCTGGGTCTGGGTGCTCCAATGGCCTGGGGTGCTAGGTCCCGGGACGCCAGAGCTCTGAGTAGAGTCACCGTGGTTCTGGATTCTCTAACTCCTGTATCCTCTGTTGCACAGGGTAATGGGGACTGAGGAATCCGCGTGGGGCAACGAAGAGGAGACGGCTGAACACGATTATTACAACAGCATCCCGGGGAAGGAGCCTCCTCTAGGGGGACTCATCGACTCTCGGCTCAGGCACACAACGTTGCTGGGCCACGTGCCCTCCCAGCCCTCCTGCGCCGGTCACTTCAGCCAGGTGAATCCTGCAGTCAGCACGCTTGGCTGTACATCTGCCCCAATTCCCCCCAGCCCTACAACCTCCCCACCCCACGGCTGCACCTATAGCCTCCTGTGTTGAATCGAGCCTTTTCCCCTGATGCTGACAGCTGGAAACCAAACCTGGTTCTTGTCCCCATAGAGGACTCATGCAGAGAGTGCCTGGTGCGGGGCCAGGCCTGGAGCTTCTCTGGAATAGCCTCTGGGGTCAGGGATGGAGGTTGGTCCATCAGGGAGAGCCCCATACAGGGAGAGCCTCTGGGGCTTGGGGGTTCCATTGTCCAGCAGTAAAGTCTGTCACAGACTCTGGGGCGCGTGGGATTTTACCAAACGCTCCAGCCATTGAGTCATCGGTTCATTGCGTTTAAGGCCAGAAGAGACCATTCAATCCTCTGCATATCACAGGCCGCAAACCCCCAGATGAACGTGCTGCAGCCGTCAGGAGACTAAATAATGGTGTGCAACAGGCAAAGAACAGGAGGGACGGAGGCACATCAATCCCACGGCCCCTGCATGGGCAGTCACTAAACCCCTCGGCTGTGTCACCCCGTCACACAGAGGAGGGAGCTGAAGCGTGCGGGGGTGAAATGACTCGCGGCAAGCCGTGGAAGTGTGGCTAGAGCTGGCTTTAGCATGAAGGGATTTGTGGCTCTCCAACCCATGTGCTTGGATACTGCACTGCCGCCGCAGGGGCTCCGTGGAGGGACCTGCTGCACACTTCCATGAGCTGTGACCTCCAGGCTGTGTTTCTGGGCCTAGCAATGTTCTCCATTTGCCAGCAAGGGATGGAGACCCCGAGGAGGCAGCGAGCAAAGCTAGGATATCAGCTGTCCTCACACCCCCACCTAATGCAGCTCCCTCTCCACTGCCTGGGTCTCCAGATCACATGCCCACGTGTGGAGGGGAAACAAACCTCCTGCATCATGTGTGGTGCATGGACCGAGGGCTGATTCTTCTGCTTCACAGGTTGGATTTCCTGCCAGAAGAGACCAGAACAGCCACCCGGGCTCCCACTGGGACGGCGACGCTCCCGGTACGTGCTGCAGCTCGAAGGCGTCATTTAACCCAGGGACTCGTGTCCCTGCGGGTACTGGAATGCATGGCCCAAGGACTCGCAAATGCCTGTGGTGGGACCCTCGGAGATGGGCATCACTGTCCCTCGCTGGCCAGTTACGAGAAAACTAGCTGAGAACGATGCATGGAGCAGCTGCTTGGTGCGACACCCCTTTTGCAAACCTGATTCTTTGGCATGAGTCACACGGCCTGGCACGTCAGCTGATCCTTCCGCACCATCACCACATGGACTCCAGGGAGAACTGTCAGGGAGTGGGGGTGTTACTGGTCACCAATGAGCTTGTCCCCGAGTCTCCCCTGGATGGTACAGCAGCTGCTCCCATCAGAGACGATGTAGGAAGCTTGGTCGCCTGCTCCTCCCCTAGCGAGTCAGGGTGAAAGGGCCAAAAACGGGGAGGTGAAAGGACCCAGGGGAAGGTGAGATCGGTGTAGGAGTGCGTGGCCAAGGAGAGGACAATCCTAAAGGGAGGAGCAGAGGGATGTTCAGGCTGCATAGAGCAAGGAGAGCTTCTGAGCAGGGAGAGTGTGTGAGGTGGAAATCACCTCCCCAGGGAAGCAAAGGGGGCCCCCATTGGTACAACTGGACAAGACACCAGAGGATAGAGCATAGGGAGTGATCCTAGCATGGGCGGTGGGTACTGTAGCTGAAGGAGGCTGTGTCTCCCCAAACAGCCAGGCCCAGCTTTCCTCTCCTACTTTCCGCTCTGCGTGTGGATCCAGTACCCCAGTGCTGTGCTGCCCACCTTCCCGGCGCTCCGGGGGGCTAGCCGGGGTGGAGTTTGGTGGCTGCAGTGAGGGGGGGGCTTTGGGCTTCAGCAGGCAGTCAAGGAAGAGGAGGTGGGGCCTCGGGCAGAAGGGGCAGGGCTGGGGGCTAGCCTCCCTCAGCCGGCGGTTCATGGCTCCTGGGTGGCAGGCCCGGCTCCTGGGTTCCTTAGCACAGAGCCTGCCGGCACTCACTGCAGGGCACGGTTGTGTCTTCCAGGCCAGTCCTGCGACGGCTACCTCCAGGCAGACAGCCAGCCCCTCGGATGCCGTGACTACGAGGAGCACATGTACGTCAACACGCAGTGCCTGGACGGCTGGGAGCACGAGGCAAGCCCCCCCAAGGATCTCTTTGACATGAGTAAGACAGCAGCCTTGCTCGGCATGAAGGGTGTGGGGAAGGTGCAGGAAGCTGTCAGGATTGCTGAAAGCCATGATCTCAGGCCCTGCTTTCCTCCCACTCTGGTGCAGGAGAGGAATCAGGTTCTCAGGAGGTGGCCAGACGTGAGCTTGCTTAGCTTGCTCACAGCTCTAGGTTCACCCTGCAGCCAGACCTGTCTGCTAGGAGCATACGCCAGCAGTCTCTGTGTCTCATCTACATTTGAGAGGGGAAGGGCTTTACCGGGAGGGGCGTTTTGTCTCCTGGTGTCAGGTGATCCATGCAGCAGCCATGCGCTTGGCCCGTACAGGCACCAGGCTGAAGCCCACGTCACAGATTCCCTGCTGGGGGGCAGAGAGATTCCACTCACAGCTCTGCGATGAACTTTCCCTTCTCTGCGTGAGGGGAGCTGCAGCACCAGCCTGGCTGCCTTGTGAAAAGGTAGCATGCGAAGACCTCCGGGGCCATCCAGCCTGGGAGAGATGAATGCTTCTCGGGGTCATCCAGCCCCACAAACTGGTGTGGGGTCAGAGAGTTAGGCTGGCCAGCTCCTGGCAATGTCAAAGTGACGCCTGGGGCCTTCACCAAATGGCTCTGCTGTCAACAGTGCTGTCGCCATCTGGCCTGTGTTCAATGCTGCCCTCTCCTGGCTGTAGTCTGTGTCGCTCAGCTAGGAGTCCTAGACTCTGTACTGCTCATGGGACTCCAGTGGTAGGTGCCCATGCTTTTGAATCAGAAGCCCCGTTCTACTCCTGTTTTAGCCTTGCGGCCTCAATATGCAGCAGAGCGACAGCCTAGGGAGCCAGGGATTCATTACTGTACCCTGCTCTCTCCTGAGCTCAGATCCCTCAACAGACCGTAATGAATTTACCCTCCACAGCCCTGTAAGGAGCAGGGATGCCTGCGTGACCCCTTTTCACAGGTGAGGAGGCTGATTGAGCAAATAGACCCCAGGACTCCTGCCCCTTCCCTGCAAGGCCCCCGGCCCCTATGCTGAAGGGAGAGGCAGCAGCCTGCGGACTTGAGGTCCAAGTGGGAGCCAGTCCTGAGTGCATCTAGCTGAGAATTCACATCGTCCCAAGGAGCTACAGACCCTGCACTGCCCCTGAGGCTTGGCCAGCACTCGTCGCTCCAACCCTGTCAGTGAGCAGCTCCCGTTTCCAGCCAGGAGCCGAAAGACACGAACCAACCCACCCACCCCAAGCGACGGCTAAGGAAGGACAAAGGGCTCTGCATCTTTTCTGAGGGTGACACCGCTGAGCAGCTGTGGACTGAATGGACTGGGCTGCGGCAGCGCTGAGTGCGAGATGCAAAAAGCAACTTGCCCTCCGCCACGTCCTGGTGCCCTGCTGGATGCGGGCAAGCGGCTGTGGATTTGTTTAGCCAGCGCCCCCTTGGCTGGCATTCCCAGAAAACACAGGAACAGACACTCAGCCATTTGCCTTTCACAGGGGCTTGGCAGTATCGCTAGGATCCATCTTCAGTAATGCACCAATGGATGACTGGCTGTCTATTTCACACCTGCCTGGAGCCCTCATCTCTGGAGGGTCTGAGCATCTCATCAGCTTTAGCCTCCTAACCCCCATCAGAGGCAGGGCAGGGCTATTAACCCCCATTACAAATGAGATCTGAAGTCAAGAGATGGAGAACCCCGGAGGGAAAGCAGGGTTTCAAACCTAGAGCTCCAGAGTGCTAGGTTCACACAGAACCACTAGGCCGTCCTTCCACTGTGGGGCCCACCCCCCACGCCGGGTTTCAGCTGCAGCCCAAATGTCTGCGTGGCTATTTTGAGCCCTGTGAGCCTCAGTCTATTGTGAATCATGGCTGCGGGTTGGGTTAGTATTTTTTTGCAGTGTAGACGTACCCACAGTCAGGCCTGGGCTTCACACCCCTGCTGAACTGGGGCCCGTTGCGCTGGGCTGTTCGTCCCTTTGCAGCATTTCACCTCGTTGCTTTGGTTGGGCCGAGGTGGTGATTTCCAGGGGTTTAGCCGTGCTACAGAGCCCAGTTCTTCAGATACAAGGAGGGGAGACGACTCCTCTGTCCCAGGAAAGCCCAGCAAACCACTCCATTGCGCATGCATCTCCTTGGAGAAAGGAGGAGAGACCACAGCATGTGTGGCAGACGTTACCCGTGTCACCCAGTGCCCCACCGGAAGGTGCTCAGAGACTGCGGTGACGGGCACGGTATAAGAACCTCACTAGAACAGAAGAGTGGGAGTTGCCTTTGGGCTTTGGCTCAAGGCCTTTAAAAGAGCCGGCCCCAGGTCCAGCAATGGGAGAATTCTTCCCAGACCCAGCTGGCAGTAGGTCTGGGGACTGGGTGCCCTGTGATGTGATCCTGGCTAGGGTAGCTGCTACGGCCTGTCCCCTCCTTGCTTTATATTCCTGGCTTCTTGCAGGGCCCTTCGAAGACGCCCTAAAGCTGCACGAGTCCACGGTGGCTGGTGGGGCCAGCCCTCCCCTTGAGGACCAGTGGCCCAGCCCGCCTACCCGGAAGGCTCCCATCGCCCCCACGGAAGAGCAGCTGAAGCGGGAGCCTTGGTACCACGGGAAGATGAGCCGGCGAGACGCCGAGAAGCTACTGCAGATGGACGGGGACTTCCTGGTGAGGGACAGCATCACCAACCCTGGGCAGTATGTCCTGACGGGCATGAACAGCGGGCAGCCCAAGCACCTACTGCTGGTGGATCCCGAGGGCGTGGTAAGGACCGGGCTGGGCTCCCCAAGCTCAGCCCGAATGTCCTTGATGGGCACCTCACCCCGCTTAGCCCCACCAGCCTCCTCTCTGGGTGGGCGCTACCGGCCCCCGCCTAACACCCACCCCCTTCCCCGTTATGTTGCTCCAGGTGAGGACCAAGGACGTCCTGTTCGAGAGCATCAGCCACCTGATCAACTACCACCTGCAGAACGAGCAGCCCATTGTGGCAGCGGAGAGTGAGCTGCACCTGAGGCAGGTGGTGAAGAGGAAGCAGTGATGGCTGGGTGCGTCCCCCCGGCAGGGGCCTACAGGGGGCAGGCAGGAAACCAGGGGGCCTGATTTTCTCTTGCCCTCGCCCCAGTCAGAGCAGTGGGGAATCAGCCACCCCCTCTCTCCTCTGTGGGGGTGACCCAGTGGGGACAGGCCCGGTATCCACTGCCTCTTGGGCTGGGCTAACGAGGGACGCTGGGAGCGAGACACCCTCTGAGCATGCTGGGCCTCTGACGCTGTGATCCCTGAAAGAATCTCCTTTTTCTCTGGCCCAGAGCTCCCCAAGGACCTGGCTTTGTACCCCGAACGCCTGCCCAAGGAGGAAAGGGGGGCCAGGTGAAAAAGCAAGTGGATGCCACAGACAGAAAGCCCCCCCCACCTTCCCTAAGCAGCACCCACAGTCCCCTCTGCTCCTCCTTTTCCTTCACCTACTGACACAGTCACCCTCTCTCTTTCCCCAGGGGACCGTTTTCCCTTCCCTCCCGAACAGCTTCTTCTTTCCCTCTCTCCTCCACTTGTGGCCATGCTCCCTCCTTCTCTCCCCCTCCTCTGGACTCACGCCATCTTCCCTCTTGCCCATGGATGGCTGTCACCCGCCTACAGGTTACTGCTGCTGTTCCCCCGCCTACAGGCAGCCACCTGGGCCCGTGTCTCTTCGGTGGACCCCTGTCCATTCGTGTTCTCTCTCCCACCTCCACCAGTGGAGTGCTGTCACATCCCCCCTCTCTCTCCTCCAGCTCTGTGCCATCTTCCCTCTCTCTCTCTCTCTCTCTCTCTCTCTTACAGACTGTTGCTACATCTCCTCTTTCCCTCTTAGCTGCAGGCTGCTGCCGCAACCCACGCCGACTTTTTCACTCTTCCTCCTAGCCTGAGATGGAGGTGATGTATTTATTCTACACGTGCCGATGAAACTCCGACTGGGACGTTAGCACGGCTCTCCCCACCATCCCTACCAAGGAGCCCGGATGACACCAATGGAGCTCAGCTCTTTGCCGTGTACATCCCACCAGGAGCACACATACAACAGATCAAACCTACCCCCAACTTCTTAGACTAGTAGTTAATTAAACCAAATGAATTGTGAGCAGGGAGCTGTGCTCGGGAGCTGCTTGCAACCCCGCCTGGGCGCGGACTGTGGTCTACTGCCTAAGTGCGGCGCTGGGTGCCAGGACTCCTGAGCTCTTTGCCTCCACCTCTGCTGCTGACTGGCTGGGTGACCTTGGGCAAGTTGCTTCGCCGCTCTGTGCCTCAGTTTCCCCATCTGTAAAATGGGGAGGATGATACTGACCTACCTACCTCGCAGGGGGTGCTGCGGGGAGGAGTTAGCTAAAGCTGGTGTGGCCTTCTGAGTGCTAAATAGCATCCAGCTCAGCGGTTAGGTTTAGTCGCTGCTAGAGACCATCAGAGGGGTAGGGAACCCCCTTTGGAGGTATAATTGGGTGTGTCGGGAGGTGTCAGAAGCACAAGGCCCCATTCCCATCTGCAAGGAGAATAGGAGCCTCTTCCCCATCTCACAAAACCTCCCAAGCCAACCCATTACGGTAACAGCTGCTTAGACTCCAGTTTACAGCCATGAGGGGACAATCTTGTAATTACATTATCTGACTGAGATGGCCCATCATTAGGGAAACAATGTCAGACCTTATCAGCACTCTGCTTATTGAATCAGGACCAGAAGACAGAGGTTTGGACCTTGGAAGAGAGGACAAAAGCGACACAAATGAGGGTTTGGCCGTCCCATTGCTGGGACGAATCTCTCCTCCTGCACAGATACCCAGGGGGTGACTTGGTGTCCACTTGGCTTCTGCCATGCTTCAGAGCCTCAGCCAGGCTCCTAGTACCTTGCCCGGGTCATGGCACTGCCCCTCCACTCTGGCTGGGGTAGCCAGGGGCCTGCTTCCTTTGGATGGTGGAAGATGGGATCTTCCCCAGAGCCTAAGCTTTGGAGACTCACCAAGCACCAGCTCCTCCTAGGCCACCTGCTCCCAAGTGGCATCGCCTCAGGAGATGCCAGAGTCCTCTTCCAGCAGGGGTCCCTGCTCTTTGGAAGCTCCTATCTCCTCCAGTCCCACCCCAGAATGGAAAGGTACCTTCTCCAGCAAGGTGGGTCTTGCTCTTCTCAGGCACACAGGTCTGATTTTACAGGTTACCCGGCACTGAGCATCCATCAGCTGGGACCCACGGTGAGAAGTCCACTGAACAGCTGCAGCCTTTTAAAGGCTACACAGCAATTGTCTCTCCAGCATGCTGGCTTTGGGGGAGCATCTGACACGCAGCGAGGGGTTCGCTGGTTTGAATATGTTTCTAATTAAATGTGGAAATGATCAAATGGCCTGAGCGTGATCTTGCCTCTGCTTGACAGGCCCCGGCGCAGCATGTGCCCTGGGGGAAGAGATGAACAGAGCCATCTGCCTCCGTTCTGGTGTGCGACAGCTGGTGCTCTGTGCAAACAGCTGCTCAGGTGAAAGCAGGCCATGACTGGTCACCCCTGGCTCCTGTGGGGTGACTTTCAAGTACTGTCCCATGAGCCTCCACCTGGTCCAGACACTGAAGTTACCTAATGGCAGCATAAGCTCCCGAGTGGTTGGTCCCTATGGCCCGTTCTGTCCTTGGCCTCATTGCCAATGGGGTTGGGAGGCGCATCCCTCAAGGCAGCCCTACCAGGGATTGAACTGGGGTCCTCCAGAACTAAAGGCATAAGCAGCTACAGCGTGAACTAAGCCAAGCTGCCCCAGCAGGGGCTGTAGGAGACTCATATGCTCTGCAGATCAGGCACCGCGGGGTACACGCAATACACGGGTTTTACGTGCTGGGTCCTCCAGACAACCTAGCCAAGCAGACACTTCGTTTGTAACGCCCCCTGGAATTCCGCTCCCCTCCCGCCTCCCCTACACGCTCCCGAGCACCTGATTTCTGAAATGGCTTCTGGCAGATTGAGCCCAGCACCTAGTCCTCGCCTCCCTGATCCTGTGATCCACGCTGGGCATCACTGAAATTAAGAGGGAGCCCCCCTGATTTGGAATCCAGGTTTGGATTCTGGATTCTCACTGGATCTGGGGGTGCCTAGACCTATGGAGGGGGCTCGGACCCATTAGAGAGAGCTCAGCTGTGACATCTGCAGCTGGATCCAGGGTTCGAGCTCAGCCCAGGACAGAGAGTGGGGAAGCACTCTGGATTTCAGACCCCTACCTGGGATCAGATTCTCAGACGTGCAGCCCCATTGACAACGTCAGAGTGTTTGGATCTAAGGTTAAAGGAGTTAGCTCCAGGCCATCGGCAGGGACATGGGAGCTTGGTCATGTCCTGTGCATTTGTTAATGTTTATATTGTGGCAGCCCCGGGCCTGGAGTGGGATCCCATTGTGCTAGAACAATTCCTGCACCACAGAGCTTGCAGGCAGGATTGGTCCCTGCTGTATATTATCCAGCCTCTAGATCTGGTTTAGATTTAAATGACTCAGGGTATGTCTACATCTAAAATTTTGCAGCGCTGGTTGTTACAGCTGTATTAGTACAGCTGTATAGGGCCAGCGCTGCAGAGTGGCCACACTTACAGCAACCAGCGCTGCAAGTGGTGTTAGATGTGGCCACACTGCAGCGCTGTTGGGCGGCTTCAAGGGGGGTTCGGGGAACGCGAGAGCAAACCGGGGAAGGAGACCAGCTTCGCCGCGGTTTGCTCTCGCGTTCCCCGAACCCCCCTGCAAACCGCAGGGAAGGAGACCTGCTTGCACGGAGGTTCGGAGAACGCGAGAGCAAACCGGGGAAGGAGACCAGCTTCGCCGCAGTTTGCTCTCGCGTTCCCCGAACCCCCTTGCAAACCGCAGGGAAGGAGACCTGCTTGCTCGGGGTTCGGGGAACGCGAGAGCAAACCGGGGAAGGAGACCAGCTTGATTACCAGAGGCTTCCTCAGGTATGCTGGGATACCTGCTTATTCCACGGAGGTCAAGAAAAGCGCTGGTAAGTGTCTACACTTGATTACCAGCGCTGGATCACCAGCGCTGGATCCTCTACACCCGAGACAAAACGGGAGTACGGCCAGCGCTGCAAACAGGGAGTTGCAGCGCTGGTGATGCCCTGCAGATGTGTACACCTCCTAAGTTGCAGCGCTGTAACCCCCTCACCAGCGCTGCAACTTTGTGATGTAGACAAGCCCTCAGTTCAGGTGGCTTCTACTCCTCCCCTTGCGAGATGCTTCTGCTGCTGAACACGCAGCACCATTATTACAGCTGCGTCTACCTGCCCATGCCCCACATTGCTACTGGCACTCCATGGCAGCCTTGGTCTGGCACCCAGAGCTTGGTTGAGCCAGAGACAGCAATCCACCCTCTTGCCCTAGGAGTGGGGGGGATCCATGGGCGGAAGGGGAAGATTGCACTGCTGCTGCCTGTACTGTGCCCATCCTGTGATCTCAGAGGGCACTTGGATCAAGGTGGAGCCTCTCCAGGGGGTGCCCACACCTCCCCCAGGGTGGCACTTCCCTGTCCCTGTCCCTGGCTGGTGGGGGAGTCAGGATGTTCCCCCACTAAGCCCTGTTGTCCAATTACTTTCTTCCTCCTCCAGCGTGTTATAGCTCCGTTATTTTTACTCCTGCTGCCTTCTTGGGGGGGAACGAGAAGGGAGAACTACTGAGATCTGGGTTCAAGATCTGCCACCCAGGTGCTTCCCAGTCCGGATCTCTCTCCCTCTCATTGTGTCGCGCCTGGCACCTGAGCTGCCACCTGCTGTTTTTGCAGACTCGGAGCTGCCATTCATCACAAGTTAATGAACACTCCCATTCAAATGGGAATGAAAACCCAGCAGGGGTGCCCACCTTGAGGCTCTTTTCTAAGCAGAATGACCCCACAAAAGAAGCGAAGCTCAAATGAACAGAGGCAGAAAAGGCCGGGTGGATCTTGCGCTGCCCAGCGCTCCTACAAGCGGGTAGTGCCAGGTGGCTGTTGATCAGGAAAATTGGGGGTATGCTTCCAAAGCAATGTGAGTACGTCTGAATCCCTCTCCCTCCACTTCCCTCATCTTTCGCTGCATCCAGATGAACTTTTAGGCCCTGATTTTCAAAGCTTTCGACCTGGCTCCCAGTCTCCTGGGTCTAGTTCATTGCAAACTGCAGCCAGCATTTGGAGAACCAGGCCGATCAGCTGATGAGAGGAAGGATGGATGTAGTGAAGGACTGCTGAGTGCTGTGCCCAGCTCTGCTACTGACCCCCTTTAAGGCCTTGGCCCTGTCACTTATCTCTCTGTGCCTCTTCCTCATTGACCAAAGGTGGCTAATAATACTCCCTTTAATACAAATATAATAACAACAAGAGCTACCTGAATGCAGAATCGCAAGCTGCTGCTGAAGAAACCCCTCACTTTGTTTTACCATGTGTGGGGAAAGGACTCCCTCAGGCCGGGGACACTGAGTCAATAAAACACCCTTTGGGCAGGTGTCCGGTCAATGAATAACTAACTAACTAAAACCCCGTAACGAACAGGTAATTGCCCACCGATCGCTGAAAACAAGTGGGGACGAGCCGTTTCCATTGCAGGTTCTATTTTTTGCAGTATCGTAATGCGTCTGCAGAGATAATTGCATCGTCCCTCTATAGCAGAGGCATGAAAAGGCTGCTAGAGATGCACTTTCTTCTGTTGCCGCTGGAAAGAAAGCCTCTGCCTTATACCAATTACCGCTGGGTCTGCACAGCACAGACCTTTCGACTTCTAGGGATGCTGTGATTCGATGCTTCAGAGAGGTTTTTTTTTAAAAAGGGATTAATTGCTTAACAATAAGCCTGCCTCTGCCAGGGTTATTCTGCCTCCATCTGTGTAACCCATGTCAGCGTGGGAAGGAGTAACGAAGAGGGTTGGTGGGATATGTTGGAGATGAAGAAGCACCATCAAGTGTGGTTGCTTAGACGCATCTCTCAGCTCTGCTAAGCCAGGCTTTAAACCTCAGGAGACAGAACCTCTTACTTGTAGCATTTCAATAATCCAGTGTCCAATCCTAGTCTGGTCTGTTTGATGTGTTTGTTTTTTTTTGCAGAGGCCATCACTGAAGCTGCATGGCCTGTGTGTTTGAAGCCTGGGACCATGACACCGTGACACACACCTGCCAGGGTTTTGCTGCTCTGTTGTGAAACTGACAGAGAAGCAGAGAACTAAGGATCTGCTTGATATAAAGCAGATTTCTTTATTTGTCCCGAAAAGGGATTTGAGGGATTTATGACTCAGCTTTTTATTTTACAGAAATGGACGAACTGGCTCTGTTTTTCTAGCCCCTGTAGTTCCCATGTGAGGGCACCTATGTCATCAATGAGGATCCAGCACTGTACCTTAAGCACTAAAGGTCCGATCCCCAGGGAGGCTCTGGATCAGGCCCTACAAGCTGATGAAATAATTTAAGAAAACTCTGATGGCACCATAGGGAAACTAGCTACCTTTGTGTTGCGCAGCAGGTCAGACTAGATGATCATAGTGGTTGTCACCATCTATGAATCACTTAGCCCTATTTTTCAGGGAAAGATGTACCTAAATTCTTCAGCAGCTTCCCTGGATTCGGCAGCACCCCTGATGAGACAGACAGGAAATCCTGTGGCAGCCTTAATTCAATGAAAAAAATGGGGGCTTTTATGGAGTTAAACATGGACCTGAATAATGCAATCGAGGCAGCAGCCTCGGGAGTACTTTGCTATTCAATTCAATTTATTTTATGCTCTCTGCACATCTTCATTTTTGATCTGCCAGAGGTTTTTGTACTGACAGGCCATAGATGCATGGTGGAAGTACTTGTGGAGGGAGGGGGAAGGAGTGAAGCTAGAGACCATAGATGCTGGATACGGGGGATGTTGGGGTCTTTGACAGCTGGGGAAGCATGAGAGTCCATCTGGGATGATGGGCAAAGCACATTAGCTGTATAATTTTGCTAAAATTATCAGCCGTTAAGTGGTTAATAACATTAATAGTAAAACAGAATCATTTCAGAGTTAACACCCCACTGAGATGACTGGGGCAGTTCACACCTCTCAGAGCTATTATCTCAAGCTGACTGCAGACTTGGGCTGACAACATTGCATCTGTGACACTTAGCAGAGAGTTGGTAGAGGCTGATTAGCACTTAGCTGGGCCAGAGTGCTGTTTCCCAACCCTTCCCCCGCAGCTTCCTCTTCAGTTTTGTTATCCATCTATTTACCCCCCAACACAACCATCTATCTATGGTGCATATCTTGGTGCCCATCACCGTAGTATCTGAGCATCTAACAATCTTTGAATCTTTGAATCCCAAATTCCATCTGAATTAACCCATTGTTCTTCCTCTCTCTCTGAAGTGTTACCTGGTATCCCTCCTAGGACAAGAGGCTGAACTGGGGGGACGGCAGTAAGGCATGTTCTCAAGTTTTGTCTTTCTCAAGAACATAGAAAGTCAAAGCAACTCTCTTTTCTGAGGGATACCACAAGGGCAAAGCTACTGCTAAAGTCACTCTGGCTAGCTGAGTCTTTGACTGCATTAGCAGAGCTGATGAGCAGGCCAGTTGCCTTCTTCTGATCTTGTTGCTTGCTACAGAAGTCACCTCTTCATGCCCAAGGTATGTAAGGTGGTAGTGACATGGTCTTCACCCCCCTCCTACTATCATCAACCCCAAACGTTCAGAAATCATGAGCTCTCCCCCCCATCATGAGATTGACTGAAAAATTATGAGATTTCAATATGGCAACTTTGGGGTCCTTTGAATTTGTCTGCCAGTGTTGTAGTTTATGCAGCATCCAAGAAAAGCTTGAAAACAAGGCCTATTGTCTTCTTTAAAAAAGAAAATGCCTGAGAGTCTCACCTCATCCCAGGACTCCAGGAGCTGAGGCTTTAAGAAAAGCACCAAATATTGCATGATTCGTAATTAAACCATGGACAGGCAACACTACAAGTCATATGACATTGCCTGCTAGGGCCTTTCTGCGTCTCAGGTTGCCCCTTTGGCTGTAGGACCTGCTAGTGGCTAGCAACATAGCACTGCCCATCAGCAGATACTGCTAGCTACATCCACAGTCTATCCAAGAAGCTGATGTTGTGGGATGGGAAAAGAGGGACAAGGGAATGTTAATTACTGATAAATCTGTTGGTCCTAGTCTCCCATTCTTCATCCTGCTCTCCTCCCCTCTGTGTCATGAGCTGCTTAATAACATTTCTCTTGCTCACCTTCTTCTGGAGGTCTGAAGTTGTTCTAACTGAGGGAGGGTGATCTGGCGGAGGCTTATGGGATCACTGCTGCCTGGCTACCAGCAGGTGGTATCAGAATGCTGCCTGTTCACGACTCCCGTACTGTTGGGGAAGGCTAGGAACTGGCAAATGGAATTACCAGTAAGCCAGGCCCTTCATTGTCAGTTGTTATTTTGTTGAACATTTCCCAGGAAACTATTGGGCTTATTATAAATATTAAAAAATGGGTGAGAATCAGTGCAAAAAAAATAATGGCTATGTTTTCTGGGGTTAATACGGAAGGATGGGAGAACAGAAAAAACAGCAAATAGAGAAAAGTCAGAGTACTGAAAATCCAAGCAGTTTATGGCTTTGGTTTATTTCATGAATTGCACATGATGGTACGTACACATATGCATACGCTTGCATGTGTGTATCTGCTACTACACTGCCTTACTTTAATAGAGTAACGTTCACACTTACATGTATTTAAGTTACTAATCAATTAGTCTGGCTCAGGGATTTTCAAACTTCATCGCTCCACAACCCCTGTCTGACAACAAAAATCACTACATGACCCCAGCGGTCCAAAGTGGGGACCGAAGCCTGAGCCCACCTGAGCCCCGCAGCCTAGGATGGAAGGCCAAACCCCAAACCCACTGCCCTGTGTGAGGAGGGGTGGAAAAAATGGAAGCCCACCTTCAGACCCAGGCAGGGGGCCTGTAACCTAAGCCCCACCACCCAGAGCAGAAGCCCTCAGGCTTTGGCCCCAAGTGGTGGGGCTCAGGTTTCAGCGTCGGCCCTGGGCCTTAGCAAGTCTAAGCTAGCCCTGGCAATCCTACTAAAATGGGGTTGTGACCCGCTTTGGGGTCCCGACCCATAGTTTGAGAACCGCTGGTCTACCCAATGTAACGGATTGGATTAATTTCAACATCCTGAGTGTTTTCCATGTCCTTGTGTGGTCCAAAGTTGAGGTGGAAAAAAAAATCAGTAAAAAACAAATAATTGTCTTCGTAAAACCTGGGAATTTTTCAGTTAAATAAAAGAACCTGTAAAAATCAAATTACCAGCAACTCACTCTCCTATTCTGTTTTCTGCACTCCAGCTGCTTGGTTGGATAATTAACAGGCACCCTTTGATTTGTAAGTACCCCCAGACATGACAATAGGGCTGTATTCAGGGTTCTGATACTAACTGAGGGTATTGCGGGTTTCCCATTTCTAATCCATGGAGTTAGCGGTTGTAAGACAGACTCTCAGTCTTGCGGGTTTTCCAGGGCTGTTCCTAACGCTAGTCAGGCTCCAGCCAGCCAACAGCATCACCCTCTTTGAGAATCACTCCACAACCACACGCCACTGCTGGAGCTAGGGTGACCAGATGTCCCAATTTTATAGGGACAGTCCCGATTTTTGGGTCTTTTTCTTATAGAGGCTCCTATTACCCCCCACCCCCTGTCCCGATTTTTCACACTTGCTGTCTGGTCACCATAGCTGGATCATCCACCTTGCGTCTGCGAGACATTGTGACATCTGCGTTTCCATGCAACTTCCCAGGACCAGGAGTCGTTTGGGGGACAAGTTGTCTTATATGCCCCAGCTGTTAGTCTGACAGAACACACTAGGATTGAACCTGGGATCTCTGAAGCTTAGTGTATGAGCCACTGCTGCATGAGCTAAAGGTCACATGGCTCTTAACTCAGGCTGTAGCAGACTCATGAATCTCTACGGGGTCTCGGTGCCACCAGACAGGACAGAGCACCGCACTCAGGCGGTGTGTGGGTTAAACTCCAGCACTCTGTACGGGTCCAAAGACCTCCCCTTATCCATGAATGCAAAGAATGGGCAATCATAGCAGTGCCATGTAGGTGTACCAGACATGTGGTCCCCTAGAGAGCAGCATGACCCAGATCCCTTAGCGGCTCGGAGCACTACATCAGCCGGACTGTGTGACACCAAATTCAGATCCTGGAGTGTTATTGGAGAGGAGTTACTTGCTGTTGCGCCTCCTCATGGCTGGCAGTGGAGTAGCAGGCTCTCCCCGCTGGTGGTCCCACCAACAGCCTCTCCAGCCCAGCATCTTCTCAGGATGACCTTGCTTTCCAGCCAATTCACATTCTCTCCTGCCCCTTCCTGGGCAAACAGAGAGTCCAGTAAACTAAACTCAAATCAACATAATTCTGTACCCGCTACCCAGGCTCCCTAACCCCTTCTCAGGCTCTGCAGGATGTCCCCCCGCTCTTGTGCGAGGTCTCACTCCTAGGGTTTTCTCTATGGAGGCCCAGCTCCAAACTCAGCAGGGAAACCCAGATCCTTCCCCTCATCTGGGTTCCAGCCCAGGGACCCTGCCGTGAGCAGCTAAGCTTTGCTCCCTTGACTCCTCACTGCTCCCTGGATTTCGTCCTACCTTGGTCTTCCATCAGGGCCTTTCCCAGACTTGCTGCACCTCTGCCTCTCTCCAGGCCTTTCCTCCCGTCCTTAGCAAGCAGAGAAGGACCTAGCGTTCTTCCCCTCTCTCCCTGCAGCCTCCTCATCTGGGCTCCCTTTCCTTAGGCTCGCCACCTAGCTGGGCTTCATCTTCAGAGGGGTCTGCCCCACCTGCCAGTGCAGCCAGGGGCCCTGATTGCTCTGTCTCTAGTTAACTCTTTCATTACCTGTGAGGGGTATGCAGCCCAGCCCAGTTATCAAGGCAGTTTCTGGTCACTGCAATCCACAGGGTGCATCTTGACTGGCTAATAGCCGCTGCCCTTGCATGCTGCCAGCCGAAGAGGGTGCTCAGATCTTGGTGGCCC
Source organism: Gopherus evgoodei (assembly GCF_007399415.2). NCBI lineage: Eukaryota > Metazoa > Chordata > Testudines > Testudinidae > Gopherus > Gopherus evgoodei. Next base: position 6,074,643 of record NC_044343.1, read on the forward strand.
TGCTCCTCCCCCATGCATCTGTGGCCTTAGTGAGTGATCTGCCCCTTAGATATCTGCATCCCAGGTGCTGCCCTCCAAGAGATGGGCACGTGAACGGGGGTGCCGGGCCCATGTCTCCAAACCACTGATAGGCCTCCCAGGGGTCAGCCGTCCTCAATAAACGTTCTGTGGCTCTGTCCAGAGAGCTTAGCAAGCTAGTGGAAAGCTGAGCGGAGCTTGGACTTGCTAACCCCCTCCCCCCCTATGTCAGAGCTCCCCAGCTCCCACACCTGTGCCGAGCAGGGGATGGCAAGGCTCTGCGTCTCCCTATTTCTATTTACCCTGCTACTTTGTTCTCGCACACCTTCCCTTTGTTATTGTGCTGAGAACAATGGCAAGTTAAATAGAATTTGCCATTTCCTAGGCACAGAAATAGCTTCCCCACTACTAATACCGGTGCCTAAGCAGGTGGCACACGGATCAGTGCAAAGAAAAGGCACCAGAAGCGAGTGAAAGAAAGAGACCCTCGGGTAATTGTTCTTTTTAATTCCACTCAGGAGAGATTCTCTAGAGGTCTGAGAGACGTTAAGAGGCAGGAGAGAAAGGATCCCTCTTCAAACCTTTGTTTCCTGGCAGTGCCTCCGGCGCAGGTTGGTTAGGAGAGAAAGAGATGGAATCTGGTGTGCAGCTGGTTCTGAGTCCCTCCCCCCTGGCTGAGAATGGACACACTCGGTGCATGGACCCTCCTGCTCCCTTTTCTGTTGTGAGCCTCTGTCTACAAACACATCTCCCCAACTCTCCCAGAGTTGACTGTGGACACCTGCCTGCAGCTTCCCTTGCTGAGAACTGGCACGCTCAGATCCTGGTGTTCAACATTCCCCCCCCCACTGGCTTGGCTATACCTTTAACATAATCTGTAGCCAGCCTCCTGCCTCCCAGCCACCCGCTTTCACTCGATCCCCCCTTTCCTTAGTGGGGAGCTGAGGCCTGGCACACTCATCACCCAGAGAGCTGGAGGTCAGTTTCTTTGGGAGCTATGCCTGCTCCGTGCCCCATTGACTGCTGGCTCTGCACTGGCTGTGGAGATAGGCAGGGCTGGACCACGTCCAATGCTCTTTGTTTATCCTAGAGGAACTCAACCATTTCTGAGCTTTATTTACCCTCTTCCCTGCACAGGCTGAGAAAAGGCAAACCGCAGCCTTTTGTTAATTGCCCCTCTTTCCCTTGGCCTCCCCTCCCCTCCTGATCTGCCCCTTTCTCTCCTCCCCTCCAGCCACTCACTACCGTACTGCCTGCAGTAGCTTTTAGGGGGCTTTCTGTCCCCCAGCCTTCATGCGGCATTTCCATGATATCCCCAGCTTGCCTGCCTGAGGCCCATCCCTCTGGCCACAGCCACCCCTCCCCTCATATCCTTCCCCACCATGCTGGACTCGGCAGTGTGTGGTCACCCCCCCAATCACACACACCTGCAAAGCAGTGCTGAACAAACAGGGGTAGACCCTCAGCCTTAGGTCATTTGTAACTCTGAACAAAACTTTGTGGTTGTTCTTTTAAAAGTTTACAGCTGAACGTTGACTGAATACAGCGTTGAAACTTTACTATGCAGAGGAAAAATGCTGCTTTGGCTTTAATAGTTTATGTTTAACACGGTAGTTGCATTTTTTGCGTGTGTCTCCGCTGCTGCGTGCTTGTGTACTTCCGGTTCCAAATGAGGTGTGTGGTTGACGGGTCAATTCATCACTCCAGTGTTTGTAACTCGGAGGTTTTGTGGTCATTGGGAAACCAGACTGTGTGGCTACATTGAGCCGCAGAAAGGGGGGCGGGGGGTCAGGAATGATCCACTGACTGTCTGTATGGCCGGGGCAAAAGGCCCAAAATAAAACTGTTCAATTTGCTTTGGGTCTTTTGAGGTGTTTTCACCCTTTCTTGCGACCAAAAATTAGCGATGACCCTAAACAAACGGACATTTTGCAAGGGCTGAAATGTAGCGTTTCCACTTTTTCAGAAAACCATTTCCATTTCTTTTTAGCCGACACCGGTCGCTGACTTCGCAGATCAGTTTAAATGCCCCCAAAATGCATTTTCCAGGAAATTTACTATTTGCCAAAATAATGGCACCTGTCTCTCAGCTGAACCCCTTCGCCCAGAGACGTCTCCTGGCTGCTGGCTGCCAATTAGGCAGAGCCGGTGGCGAAGGATCTTCACATGACACCGGAGAAAGAGCACGAAGCCCGTCCTGTTGTTTGTGTTAAAGGTCTGTGGCTCGTTAAGTCTTGTTCCGCCGTCATGCGGCACAATGTGCTAAGACACCTCATAAATCATCACACGAGTTTGTTCTTCTGTAGAGCGAGCAGCTCGCTTTCAGGAGGTGTTGTGGGCAGGCGGGTGTGGGAGCTGTTTACCGATCAAAAGAACTGTGCAGGGAATAAAGGGGGAGGGGAAACTTGTTTCCTAAGGGGTGGGGTGTTATCTAAGGCCCCTGAGTCCCTCAGGGATGTGAACAGCCTTGGTTCACCCTGACCCACTGACACATATGGGCTGATTTGGAGCCCAGATCTGCAAGGTGCTGGATGCCTTCCATTTTTGGAGGCTTCAAGGGGAACTCTGAACATTGCAGGGGGTGCCCAGCACCTCACAGGCCTGGGTCCCTGGTCCCTTCTATCTTGCACATTGCAGCCTGCTGGCAGGCTAGAAAGGAGAATGGAAGGCTGGCCTGGTAGCTCCAAGAGATTTATGTGGAGGATTCTGTTGACTCATTCAGCCCATGTTTAGCCTGAATCTTCCTCTACCCAGGGCGTGGATGATAAAATGCACCCTTCAGCCATGCTGCTGCAAGGAGAGGAGTAATTACGGTATCCCTGACCTAATCCAATATATTGAATAGACTGGAGGAAGCAGAGAACAACTCATGGCTGATTCAGCACAAGAACACAGGACTTTTCCTTCTGTATTAGACATAAGAACAGAAGAATGGCCATACTGAGTCAGGTCAATGGCCTATCTAGCCTAGTGTCCTATCAGTGCTTCAGAGGGAATGAACAGAACAGGGTCATTCCCGTCATCCAGTCCCAGCTTCTGGCAGTGAGGCTTAGCAACACCCAGAACACAGGCCTGTGTCCCTGACCATCTAGGCTCATAGCCATTGATGGACCTATCCTCCAGGAACTTACCTAGTTCTTTTTTGAACCCTGTTATAGTCTTGGCTTTCTCAACATCCTCTGGCAAGGAGTTCCACAGGTTGACTGTGCACTGTGTGAAGAAATACTTCCTGATGTTTGTTTTAAACTTGCTGCCTATTCATTTCATTGCATGACCCCTGGTTCTTGTGTTGTGTTGTATTGACTTTCTCCAGCCATTCATGATTTTACACATTTAGCATATCTCCCTCTAGTTAACTCTTTTCTAAGATGAACAATCCCAATCTTTTTAATCTCTCCCCATACGGAAGCTGTTCCATTTCCCTATTCATTTTTGTTGCCCTTCTCTGTACCTTTCCCTTTTGAAGATGGGGTGATCAGATCTGCACATTGTATTCAAGGTGTGGGCGTGCCATGGATTTATATAGCGGCATTAGGATATTTTCTGTCTGATTATCAATCTCTTTCCTAATGGGTCCTAACATTCTGTTCGGTTTTTCGACTGCCACTGAGCAGATGTTTTCAGAAAATGATCCATGATGACTCCAAGATCTCTTTCCTGAGTGATAACAGCTAATTTAGACCCCATTATTTTTACGTATAGTTGGGATTATTTTTTCCGATATACGTATAGTTGGGATTATTTTTTCCAATGTGTGTTACTTTGCATTTATCAGTAATGAATTTCCTCTGCCATTTTGTTGCCCACTCACCCAGTTTTGTGAGGTCCCTTTGGAACCCTTCGCAGTCAGCTTTGGACGTAACTGTTTTTGAGTAATTTAGTATCATCTGCAAACTTTGCCACCTCACCGTTCACCTGTTTTTCCAGACCATTTATGAATACGTTGAACAGCGCAGATCCTTGGGAGACCCCCCTCTTTACCACCATCCATTGTGAAAACTGACCCCTGATTCCTCCCCTTTGTTTCCTGTCTTTTAAGCAGTTACTGATCCTTGAGAGGACCTTCCCTCTTATCCCATGACTGCTCACTTTGCTTAAGCTCTTGCCTTTGGTGTGGGGCCTTGCCAAAGGCTTTCTGAAAGTCCAAGTACCCTACATCCACTGGATCACCCTTGCTTACATACTTGTTGACACCCTCAAAGAATTTCCTATATTGGTGAGGCAAAATTTCCCTTTACAAAAGCCCCGTTGACTCTTCATCTTGAGGTCTGATCTTTACTATCAGTTTGCTTGGTACTAAGTTAGGCTCATTGGCCTGTAATTGGGTCAGGGACCATAGGGCTCAATGCTGGTCCACAGGGCTCTTTGGAACTAGGAGGTTTCATCCTGCCGCCCAGAGACTTGCTAACAGTTGTCTGAATAGCCCAGTCCTGGGAACCCAGTCCTGGGAGCTAATTGGCCGAACACTGGGGGCCCTGATTGGCTCGCAGCCCCTCTTTAAACCCAGCACATGAAGAGGAAGTTGTACACGCAACTGGGATCCACCTTGCTCAGGGCCGTGTGCCTTGTGCTTCCCGCTCCTGTGGTGTGATTTCCTGGTATCCTGAGCAGGCCTGGTTCTGCTCTTAAGTTGTCAGAGCAGAGATGCTTAATGACTTCTTTGTTTCAGTCTTCACTGAGAAGTCTGAAGGAATGTCTAGTATAGTGAATGCTTACGGGAAGAGGGTAGGTTTAGAAGAGAAAATAACGAAAGAGCAAGTAAAAAATCACTTAGAAAAGTTAGATGCCTGCAAGTCACCAGGGCCTGATGAAATGCATCCTAGAATACTCAAGGAGTTAATAGAAGAGGTATCTGAGCATCTAGCTATTATCTTTGGGAAATCATGGGAGACGAGGGAGATTCCAGAAGACTGGAAGGGGGCAAATATAGTGCCCATCTATAAAAAGGGAAATAAAAACAACCCAGGAAACTACAGACCAGTTAGTTTAACTTCTGTGCCAGGGAAGATAATGGAGCAGGTAATCAAAGAAATCATCTGCAAACACTTGGAAGGTGGTAAGGTAATAGGGAATAGCCAGCATGGATTTGTAAAGAACAAATCGTGTCAAACTAATCTGATAGCGTTCTTTGATAGGATAACGAGCCTTGTGGATAAGGGAGAAGCGGTGGATGTGATATACCTAGACTTTAGTAAGGCATTTGATACGGTCTCGCATGATATTCTTATAGATAAGCTGGGAAAGTACAATTTAGATGGGGCTACTATAAGGTGGGTGCATAACTGGCTGGATAACCGTACTCAGAGAGTAGCTGTTAATGGCTCCCAATCCTGCTGGAAAGGTATAACAAGTGGGGTTCCGCAGGGGTCTGTTTTGGGACCGGTTCTGTTCAATATCTTCATCAACGATTTAGATGTTGGCATAGAAAGTACGCTTATTAAGTTTGCGGATGATACCAAACTGGGAGGGATTGCAACTGCTTTGGAGGACAGGGTCAAAATTCAAAATGATCTGGACAAGTTGGAGAAATGGTCTGAGGTAAACAGGATGAAGTTCAATAAAGATAAATGCAAAGTGCTCCACTTAGGAAGGAACAATCAGTTTCACACATACAGAATGGGAAGAGACTGTCTAGGAAGGAGTATGGCAGAAAGAGATCTAGGGGTCATAGTGGACCACAAGCTTAATATGAGTCAACAGTGTGATACCGTTGCAAAAAAAGCAAACGTGATTCTGGGATGCATTAACAGGTGTGTTGTAAACAAGACACGAGAAGTCATTCTTCCGCTTTACTCTGCGCTGGTTAGGCCTCAACTGGAGTATTGTGTCCAGTTCTGGGCACCGCATTTCAAGAAAGAAGTGGAGAAATTGGAGAGGGTCCAGAGAAGAGCAACAAGAATGATTAAAGGTCTTGAGAACATGACCTATGAAGGAAGGCTGAAGGAATTGGGTTTGTTTAGTTTGGAAAAGAGAAGACTGAGAGGGGACATGATAGCAGTTTTCAGGTATCTAAAAGGGTGTCATCAGGAGGAGGGAGAAAACTTGTTCACCTTAGCCTCCAATGATAGAACAAGAAACAATGGGCTTAAACTGCAGCAAGGGAGATTTAGGTTGGACATTAGGAAAAAGTTCCTAACTGTCAGGGTAGTTAAACACTGGAATAGATTGCCTAGGGAAGTTGTGGAATCTCCATCGCTGGAGATATTTAAGAGTAAGTTAGATAAATGTCTATCAGGGATGGTCTAGACAGTATTTGGTCCTGCCATGAGGGCAGGGGACTGGACTCGATGACCTCTCGAGGTCCCTTCCAGTCCTAGAGTCTATGAGTCTATGAGTCTCCTGCTTCTGTTCTCCTGGTAACCCGACCTAGCCTAACTCCTGACACTCCACTTGCATTTTGCCCTCTGGCCTACCTTGGACGCTGACCTCCTGGTAGCTGACTCCTGCTCTGACCACTAGGTCAGACTGCCCACTCCCAGTCATGACAAATTGCTAGGATCACTTTTGGAGCCTGTTTTGAAAATTGGTGTTACCCCTGGGCCGTCTCATTCAGCAGCTGGTCTGCCAGAAGAAGACGTAATCTTCCATAATGCAGCCCAGGCCCTGTCTGCACTATCCGTGTTAACCCAGTTTGCAAGCAGTGAGTGATGTGAGCCGGCCTACGTGAAATGAGTTTGCTGGGCCTCGATCCATTTGCCGGTGGACATCACCCAACCCTGCCTGCGATTGGCAGCCTCTATGGCGAGGCCAAGGTGTGAGTGGCATGTTCCTTGCAGCCCTCGAGAGGCTCTCCACTTTTCAGCATGGGCAGGCATCTTGCTCTGACACTGCCCCAGCTGTTCCAAGACCTTCCTTCTCCAGGATGGTAGATTTGGTCCATTTTTATCAGTGTTACATCGATTATCTTGATTGAAAAAGACACGCAAAGCCCTGCTCTTTGTCCTCTCATTCCATGCTGAAACACAAAGGATCTGTGTGGTATTTACCCCAGCGAAGCCATCGAGATCCCTCGCCCTCCCAATACCAGCTGACACCTGTCCCCTCACAGGGTGATTCTTGCTGGACATTAGTGAAATGTATCACATGCTTCACAGTCTTTTTTCCCGCCCAGTTCTGCTATCTACAGTATGAAACCACTTATACTCTGCGAGTACTTGAGCTTTGATGCCTGGTCCTTGGAGGACTATTGACGTTTGTGAAGCACTCTGATAAGCTAAAGTGCTTGGAGGGGGATATTACGCTTCCGTCCCATGGAGCACCCTTCGGTACGGTGCCAGAGCCGCTCTGGATGTGTCTCGGTTTTGGTGCATGGCAAGCAGGGGGAGGGGGGGTTTTCAGGTGCTGCTTTAACAGATCCCTTACATTCATTAGTACTTACTGAGCTAGGGGGCCCACTGAATACATTGGCACCATTTGGCTAAGTGGTGTTTAGATACAGATTGCAGACTCCAGGGCCCTGGGCCTGGCATGCCTGTCTCCAGATCTGCTCCTGCGACTCCTTATTGAACCCCCGGAAGGCGAATCCTGTCTCGTCTGTCTATTCTGCATGTCTAAAGGACGTGGGTGTCCCAGCACGACTAGGAATTCGGGAAGGAAGGGGGAGGAACTCTGCAAAAGCCTCCAATACCTGCGACAAGGAAGATAGGATTTATTAGCCCCATTTTGCAGATGGGGAAAATGAAGCACAGGGAAGGTAAGTGACTTAACTAACATCACACAGGGAGCCAGCAGCAGAGTGGGAATGGAACCCAGGAGTCCCTGACGCCTAAACCTGTGCTGTGCTGTCATCCTTCTGCTCGCTTCTTCAGAGCCTGCCAGGGCTGACGAGAGGGGGGGAAGCCGGTACAAATTGCTGGTGCCCAGCAGTTTGGAAGGGGGCCTGGGACCCGGCTTCATCGGCCCTGTTTAGCTAGTCTGCCCTTGCTGGGGGGCCCCCAAATTTTTTTCACCAGGGCCCAAACCTGCTTTTGGCAGCCCTGAGCGCTGCTAGATTGCTGGGGCCTGACTCCGGTCTGGTCTGCACCGCTGCAAATCCATCCCTGCCCCTGGCGTCCTACCCACCTGACAGAGAATGGGGCATGGGGACGGAGATGAGCTAGGCTTGGACGGGATCCCTGGATGGGCAAGTTCTGTACCTGACCTCAGATGGTGGCCCACACCTGGTGCATCAGGGGAAGGTGACACTCCCTTAAGGCACCTGGCACACATAGAGGAGAAGGGTCCCACCAAATTCTTTCCTAAGCCAGCAGCAAGAGATCTGCTTAGCCCCAATACCTCGCCTGGCCCTTAAGGAACCGACGCTCCCCATCTCCCAGACTCTGGGGAAAGCTGCTGTTGCCTGGGAGGAGAAGGAAAACCAGGCGAGGCAGCAGCGGCCACTGGCCCCCGTTGTGTTTAAGGCGGTGTCTCTCCTCCAGCCCCCCCAGCAGGTCCATTGTGTGCAGCCAGCGGGAGCGAGGAGATCGGTGCCAGCCGAATGCCAGCTGCGCTCTGTAGCGCGTGGCGAGGCGCAGGAGCAGCCTAAAAAGCCGGGGGCAGCTGTGTTAGGAGGAATACGGCTCGGCTGCTGAGGCGGTTTCTGGCACCCGTAATGAATGAATTGTGGCAGGAGAGCGGGTATAAAAGGAACCGGCGGGGCTTGGGCACCTCATTCCCAGCCCCGAGCCAGCCGCGGACCTGCTGCCTTTCCCCCCCTCCGGCTCTGCTTGCGCATTCCCCGCCGGCAGGTAGGCAGCTGGGGTGCCTGCGTGCCGGGCTGGGGGCGCCCCGTCCCCCCCATCTGGGGTTCACCGCTTGCAGGTCTGGGGCGCGCCTGGGGCCCCTCAATGCGGAGCAGCCCAGCAAAGCCCAGACGGCGTGATTGCGCGGGGATCTTTCCTGCGTAGCATGCGGGACTGGAGGGTTAGCAGGGGAACCGTCCTGCCTCCCTCCCGCAGCCCCAAGAAGTTAGTTGGAGGCTGGGCTGGGGCTGGCAAGGAGCGGCCTGCAGCCCCCTGCGCCCGCGGGACGCCAGCCACAGGTGCCCGTCTGAAAACTTCCCGCCCCTTGTGGAGCCGGGGGTGGGGGACACGGCTGCGGGGGTGGGGAGCGGGGACTCCTGGCCCAGGCTGGCCCCTCCGCGACCGGCCGGCGTGCGCTGAAATGCCTCGTCTCCCCCGGGAGGTCACCGGCCACTTGGCGAGGACGCAGCCGGTGCGCCCTAGCTGGCCCGAAAGCCGGGCCGTGGGAGCGGGGGCGAGCCCAGGCGCTTCGTGCCCCGGGCGCCCCTGGAGGGGGGCAGCGGCTGGCAAGTGGCCCCCGGTGGGCTCCGGGACCCGCTCCGCCCGCCCCCGTGGCCGCTGGGCGCCGCGGCTGCTGTCTGTTTCCCTCCGCCGGTGGGTGCCGGTTTTCGGAGGCTGGCTTGGCCCGGCCCGGGGCGTGGGGGCGCCGGACATTCCCGGGAGCCGGGGCTCGGCAGCGGAAAGGAGTTAACCGAGGCGAGCGGCGGCGGGGGCTGGTGGCCCCTGGTGTCAGGCGGCGCCGGGAGCGCTATTGGGGTGGGGGTTGATTTCAAATCCAGGTCAGATTGGGGGGGACCCTGTGGTCTGGGGGGGCGGGCACCCCCCGGAGCAGACTCTGTAGCCCGCGAAGTGTTTGCAGAGCTCAGGGGGGTGTTGGCTGCTGGACCCTGCAGGGCTGGGCGAGTGACTCAGGCCGGCCGGGAGCCACTGGCTCCAGACAGCTCCGCTCGGCGGGCCGGGCCCAGAAGTTGCCCGGGGAAATGCCACAGCTCGGGCGAGTGTGGCAGGTTCGCTGGGCTCGGAGCCCGGGGGTGGTGAAGCAGCAGGTTGGAGCGGGGCGGTTGGGAGGGTGAATAGGGGCACGAAGAAGCCCCCAAACTCTCTCCAGCACCCTGCAGCGAGGGAGGGCGGGCAGATACACCGACCTCCCCACACCTCCCGGGGAGTGGGCAATGCCCTCCCTCCCTCACAGATCCGGGCCCCCAATCCCTCCGAACCCCGTAGTAAGGCTCCAATCCCCCCCCGGCCCTGTGGAAGGGTGGGGGGCAATCCCTACTGAGCCCCATTGTGAGAACCCCAATTTTCCCGAGCCCCATTGTGAGAACCCCAATTCCCCCCAAGCCCCACAGAAGAGTGGGAGCCCCAGTTTCCCCCCCCAGCCCTATAGTAAGGGCCCAATTCCCCTCCCTGAGCCCCATAGAAGGGTGGGAGCCCCAGTTCCCCCCAACCCTATAGTAAGGGCCCAATTGCCCCCCAAGACCCATAGTAAGGCTCCAACCCCCCCTGACCATGTGGAAGGAGGGGCAATCCCCACTGAGCCCCATTGTGAGGACCCCAATTCCCCCCAAGCACCACAGAAGGGTGGGGGCCTAATCCCCCCCAAGCCCCATAGTAAGCCTCCAATCCCTCCTGAGCCCCACCAAAGGGTGGGGGTCCCAATTTATTTGCCGTTCCAGACCCCTACCCCCTCGACTCTGTTTCTGACCTAGGCATGATGAGCCCCTGGGGCTTTGCTTGTTTATCTTCCAGAGGGTGAGTGACGGGGGTCTAACTGCCACTCCACCCTCCTTGGCTTCCTCCCTCCCCTCCACCCCAGAAGCAGCAGCATGTGGCTCTTGGAGAGGATCCGGGGCTCGGTGGAGAATGGCGCCGGCCGAGCCAGCGACTCGGGGGATAAGCAGGCCAAGGGCCCCCTGTACAGCAACGTGCTGACCCCCGATAAGATCCCAGATTTCTTCATCCCGCCCAAGCTCACAATGGTGCCGCCCGAGGCCGAGGGGGCAGAGGGGAAAGCCAAGCCCAACCTCGGCACTTCGGCCTCGGAGCAGAACCTGTCGGCCCGCAAGTCCCCGCGCAGCCCCCGCCTGCCGGTCAAGGCTGCCTCGGAGAGCAAGAACCTGCTGAAGGCTGCCAGCCGGCACATCATCCAGATCGAGAGCGCCGACGAGTGGGCCTCGGAGGAGGACTTCAGCACCAACGCCGACCCCCAGGCCCAGACGGCCATGTCCCTCCCCTACGTGCCCAAGGCCCAGACCTCCTATGGCTTCGCCACCCTCATGGAGAGCCCCCACACCCGGCGTAAGGAGTCCCTCTTCCACAGCGAGCATGGCAGCCTGTGCCAGTCGCAGGCGTCCTCGCCCAGCTCCCAGCGCAAGGCAGCAGCCGGCGGGGGCAAGGTGAATGGGGAGAGCGCCCGCCTGACCCCCTCCGACATCGGCATGTCCCTCATGAACCCCTACCGCTACTTCAGCGGGGGGGAGAGCGACACCTGCTCCTCGGCCGAGTCCTCACCCTTCAGCTCGCCGCTGCTCTCCCGCTCCGTCTCCCTGCTGAAAATCTTCAGCCAGGACAGCCAGGCGAAGGTCATCAAGCTCAAGCACTCGGTGGCCCGGAACAGCTCCCTCTCCACCGACGACAGCTCGGCCGACACCAGCCCCAGCTCGCAGCGGCGCATGCGGTGCGCCACGCCCCCGGCGGGGGCGGCGGGTGGCGCCCTGCCCCAGTCCCTCCTGCCTCCGGACTCGCCGGACCGCCTGCACAAGGAGCACACCATCCGGCTGAGCAAAGGCGGCAGCATGCGGCTCACGGCCGAGTACGACGCCGCCAACGCCCGGCTGCGGGTGCGGGTCATTGCGGCCGAGGAGCTGTTTGACAAGCTGTGCGACACGCGCTCCATCAACTGCTGCGTCTCCCTCTGCCTCAACCCGGGCAAGGTGCAGAAGCAGCGCAGCACCATCATCAAGAACAGCCGCAACCCGGTCTTCAACGAGGACTTCTTCTTCGACTGCTTGGGCGCCGGCAACGTCAAGAAGATGGCCCTCAAGGTCAAGGTGGTCAACAAAGGCAGCAGTCTGAAGCGGGACACGCTGCTGGGCGAGAGGGAGCTCCCGCTCACCTCCCTGCTGCCCTTCTTATAAACCCGTCTTCCACCTCCCCGCTGCCCTGCTTCAGGGGATGGGCAGGGAGGCGTTGGGGAGGAGGGATCAGGCCACCGTGAGGGGCGTGGGATGCTCCCCTGGGGTAACGGCATGTCCATCCCAGGCTGTGTGTGCGCGCGCGTGTGTGTGTAGGCGGGGACAAGACCCATCCCGCTCCCCCAGGATGGGTCTCCTTTGCTGATCGTTCCCTGCATGGGCGTGCCTGGAGGCGGTGGCTGCCATGTGTCCCCTCAGGAGGCGGTGAGCGGCTAGCAAGTTGTACGTTCTTCTCTGGAGAAGCTGTGGGGATGAGGCATGCTGGTGGCCTGCGTTCTCCGGGGCCCTGCTGGAAGGTGTTGATGGGAGGTGGGTTATCCCTGTGCGGGTTGAGGACGGCCTCGCACAAATGAGGCAGTAGTAGAGATTTCAGCCTCACAGCTCAGCAACCCCTTCTCCCCCCTCCCCTCCCCTCCACCCCCGATTTCTCATCTCCATGCCGGGTCCCAAGACCTGGCTGCCTTTGAGCGAGGTGTGGAAGGCCCTCGCAGGCCATCGCTGTTGGGCTCAGGCTTGATGTGAGGCGTGCGGGTGGAAGTGGCAGGGACAGCTGATGGAGTGTAGAGCTGGGAGAAAGATGCTGCGAAGCTGAATTCCAGCCATGGCGGGACCTCTTTTTGAGGAGTGAACAGGGCACAGCCTAGTCAGTAATGGGGAGAAGGGATGCTCTAGGGAACAACCCAGTGCTATCTGGCAGGGAGGGAAAAGATGACTCCACCGGCCTCTTCCATTTCCAATTTCTCTCCTCCTCAGTTGACTGACAGGCAGAGAAAGGGCAGGGGTTGTTGGACAAGGCTCTGCCAAGTCTCTCAACATTGATGTCTCTTAAAGCTCCAGCTCCTGGAGTCAGGGGATTGCATCAGAATTTCAGCTTGCTGGCTTGCTTTTAAAGACATTTCTAGCCCTCATGGCTGTAGAGTAAAGCTTGAAGCCATGACTCTAGTGGTGCAGAAGACAGACAAAATGAGTCTCAAATTTATCACTTAAATTCTGTTTGCCAAAGGCTGGGAATGAGCGATGGGATGGATCACTAGATGATCACCTGTTCTGTTCATTCTCTCTGGGGCACCTGGCATTAACTACTGTTGGAAGACAGGATACTGGACTAGATGGACCTTGAGCTGACCCAGTTTAGCCAGGCGTGAAAATATCACTCAGTCTCTCTGAGGTTGCCGGGGAAGCTTTTAATGCCCCATCAATGTGAAAAGCTCCCTCTGCGACCGCTCCGAAGTCCTTGCTGATCTTCTCAATGGCCTTCGGATCAGGCTCTTGTGCTAGTCTGCTTTACCTCCCCCAGCCCCAGAGTGCAGTTTAGACCGCTATGGCTGTGGGGGCTCTCCTTCCTCTGGGGAAGTGGCTTCTACAGGCTAGCATGGAGAAGTGATTCCTTCCACTGCAGACAGGAGACTCTTCCCTCTGATCCAGAAGATTTTTGCCTCTGGCTACTGCCATAGCTACTTCTAGGAAAGCTCATGCCATCCAGAAGATGCACTGTCCAAGCCCCTCTATCCCTGCACTTCCTTCATCCCTGCGCTTTGCAGAAGGGGGAGGGTGGACAGTCTGATCTATTCTGTTTAAAAGCAGCAACAGTGTTTAACCCCCACGAGGCTGCCTGTGGCTAACCTCCCCTCCCTCAGCAGGAATGCACCCGCACACACGAGGACATGGTGGTGCATTAATAACCGTTTGGGATTATCCAGAGCAGCACGCAGCAGGGCCAGTAACAACCACAGTGTCTCACACAGGGAGGTGGGACCCTGGCTCTGAGCTTTGCACAAACTGGTCTGACCACTGTCAGGGATAAAATCAAGTGTGCGAACTCAAAAGCGAGATCTGGGTCCCGGCCTGACCTTGCCTCTGAGCGCTCTATGCAACAGGGGCGGAGGTGCAGAAGGGGAGAACAAGCCACAATGTTTGTGTGGCTCATCTTTTTCCTCTTGGCTTATAACCTGCTTTGGGAGGGCAGAAACCTTCGCCCGGGAGCTGCGATTATTAAGATGTCGCATGAATGGCCTCTGGGTTCGTTAGCGCAGGCGGATTCCTAGTGCATAGGAGACGGGTTTGCTCGAACAGAGAGAACAAGGGTTACACCATTAACAGCCCCAAAAGAGAAGCTTGGGGGGAGAAACCCACGGGTGGGGAAGGCTCACTTGGCCGCGGTTTATACTGGGACTGATCCCTGCAGAAGCCCTCCCAGCTTTTTACACAATATGCGCCGAGAATCTGCCCTGACAAAGAACCAGTGCTGTGGGAATTTCCCCCCCAATCCCATTACGATTCTGTTTCTCTGTCGCTGCAGGCTGATTAGAATAATCAAATCAGACAATGGTTGGGTGAGGGGGGGGGAGTGCATCTCTCCAGCCTTGTCCAGGGAAATCTGACTCTGGAAGCTACTGCAGTGTCGTGAGAAACCCCTTTTCCTGTGGGCTGGCTCAAGAGAAGGGTGCTAGTCTGGGCCCCTGGTTCTTTTTTTCCTCTTGATCTTTTTTATTGTTTTTAATTGGGAGTCAACTGTTTTCTTCCGCCACCTCCTGTTGCTTCCCTCCCTTCCCCTGTGATTCTGAAACTAGAATTCAGCAAAACTAGGAAGGCGGGGGGGCGGGGGGGAGAGGAGAAGAGGAGGAGGGGGGGTTGTTGGGGGTAGGAAAAAACAGAGACCTTTATTTGTCCTTTTCTGTGATATGAATGTTGCATCAGGTTCTCTGCATGTTTTTGGTTTTGATTTTTTTTTTGGGGGGTGGGGATTGTATGAGCCAATATCCCCACCACCCTCCTTGCACACGCGTGCACACGCTGATCATTGTTCTTTTTTTTTTTTTTTGCATTAACCTTTCTTGGCTGCGTTCGATGTTACTTTCTGATACTACGCAGCAGATGGCAGCTGCAGAAATTTCAGTGTAAGCTATTTATATTCCAAGCCGATCGTTCCCACTGTATTTTATTTCTGTATGTAAATATGGGTTTAGATCTACCCAAGGCATGGTTTTGAATTGCTCAATATTTGCATGTCTTCGCTCCCTCCGTTATATTGATATGATTATAACTGATTTTTCAAGCTTGTTTAAAAAAAAGAAATCACAACAGAGGAATGAAACAAAGACGCCCTCGCCAAAAAACTAAAACCCAACCGCAGCCCTGAGACCTTTAGGGGGTAAATTTGCCCAGCTGCTGCCTCTTCTGATCCATTTCAGAAAGAGCTATGCACAGTATGGGCTTGATGCTCACAGAAATCAATGAGAACATTCCCATTGACTTCAGTGGCGCAGGATCACCCCATGCTGGCCTCCTCTCCTCTTGGATGATTTGTGGCAAGCCTCCCTCTTCTTGTAGATGTCCCCGTCTGTCTGCGTGGCACGGGTGGTGCCTGGGGCATGCAAAGCAGGACGCTGAGCTGGGGCTGTGAACTGCCTCAAAGCCTGTGGAGGGAATAGAGGAAAGCTGGATTCTGATGGTTCCTTAGGTAAAGCTTCTACTGGGGCTGTTTGCTGGAGCCCTTACTCAGGGCTACCCAGAGTGGATAGGGGGGCCCACGAGAATATAGTATTCTATAGTATTGCAACTTTTTCTTATGGAAGGGGCCCCCTAAATTGCTTTGCCCCAAGCCCCCTAAATCCTCTGGGCAGCCCTGCCCTTACTTGGTTCTTACTCAAAGATTTCATTAAAGCCAGTGGGAGCTTTGCCTATGTGCAAACTTCAGGGTTTGGGCCAGTGGGACAGCTACCTGAGAGAACCCAGGTCTAGTACTCTGTTCCCAACTCTGCTGCTGGTCTGCTGAGTGACCGTGGGCCAGTTACTTCCTTGCTTTGTGCCTTGGTTTCCCCATCTGTACAATGTAAAGCGCTTGGAGCGGTATGGACAAAAGCACCATGTAAGAGGCTTTATTATTAATTAACTCACGGGAGTAAATGAACTTCAGGATCAGGCCCTTTGTAAGGACTGGCCCATCTAATTCAGTGAATGAAGGACAGTGCCCTTATCTGGGGGAGACTATCCTCACCCCTCTCTGAGAACTGCTGTGAGGGGCCGAATCCAAACCCCACTGACGTGAATGGAAAGATTCCCATTCACTGCATTGGGGCTCAGGGTGCGAGGATAGGGTGAACTGGGATGTGCCTAGAGCAGGGAGGCTGGGATTGGGGGTCTGCTGTGGGCCATCTCATGAGAAGGTTCTTGGATTGCAGCAAGCGTCTTAAAGGCACAAAAGTAAGTGTGTGTATAGTGGAAGTACCTCTCCGTCAAATTAAATCCACCACATTATTGAGAGCAGTGCATGACTCCGGCCTGGAGATTTGTGGTTTTAACAGCAGATCAGACTCCCTGGGATCAGTGTGACCAGACCCAATGGATCAACGCTTGCCATGGCCAGTAACTCACTGCAGTATGCTGCGTTTCAGCCACCCTAGCCTTTAAGTGAGAGTAATGCCTAGTAATCAAATGCTAATGAATTCATTTACAGACTAATGCATTAACTTTGATGTGCGTTCTCTTTAATTTTTAATGAGGGTGGCTAGGAGACTTCCTGGCATATTTATTCATTTTTTCAAATCATTTGCAACAAACACAAATCATTAAAAAGTCATTGTTTTTGTTTTGCAATAGGATTCAGAACCCCCCCTTTCCCCCGTGCCCATGAGCACAGCCATGTGCATTCCCCTTTGGAGCAGTCTGCAAAACTCTTGGGAATATTCATAGGAATTAGAAGGGAGGTTGCATACCATGAGCTTTTGAGTCAGATAGGGAGTTGGTGAATTGCCAAATATTCAGGTTGTTTGTTTAATCCTGCAGGCTACCGGAAAGCTGCCTTCTGTTAGCCCCACTGGACCACTGACTTTCAAACTGATGTGCTGACTCGGTTAGGAGTCAGGCCGCTAGACTAGGTTTGTGTTGAAATGCAGAAGAATGGACCCATGAGTGGAGCTTGGCATCCAGCTGCTGCAGCTGCAGAGAAGCAATATGCTGCTCCGAAGGAATGAGGCCGGTGGGCTTTGGGTAGCGCTGGGTCTGGGTCTCCCTTCCTTAGCAGGGCTGAAGGAAGGGAGTGCTAGGAGATCGGGTTGCTCATAATTTGTCTGTCTGGAGGTTGTGCGCACCTATGTGTTGGCTTTCCGTTTCAGTTCCGCTCTCTTAGGAGTGTGGCCTCTTCTGAGGAGAGCTGGTATTTCATGAGTTAGGAATATCCTTTGTTCATAGACCACTATCTAACACATCACTGTGCAGGACTCAATGGGGGTGGGATGGAATGGGATCATCTAGACCATGTGTCGTGTGAGAACCGTGCTGGAACTGATCTGCGAGGCTGGGGATGCTAATATCACTCCTAGAGTGAAGGGAGCCAGTGGGAAATCTGCGGGGTTGGGTCTGCGCTCTCTATATGATACCCATGAAGGAAGCATAGGCAGCTCCCTGACGGAAATGAAGATTCGTGTCCACTCTTCGTTCCTGAAGGAATTCTCCCCAAGGGGCTGTCTGTAAATTACATAGCGCAGTCGGTGATTTTTTTTTTTTCAAGATGTAGCCCTTGTAACTCTGAAACAAACATGCAAAATGAAGAACCCACTCACCCCACCATGTGTTACATAGTTTATGGACAGCTTCTCCCCACCCTCCCCCAGTGAAAATAGGTCATGGCTGCAGGACAACTTCTCATGGGGATCCATTGCAGGTGGATGGGGAGAGGTTTTTGTCAAATTCTATCAGACCCCTCTGCAAATCATTCTCCTCCCCCTGGCAGAAGGATGAGTAGGATCACCATTACTGATATGAAGCTTGCCTCAATTTGTTTTTTGAGGAGTGGACGGGGGTGAATTTCCAAGTTGGTAGTGGGGGACAGGTGAGTCTCCTTCCCGCTCAGGATCCTGGTTCATGGGAACGTAGGACCTGGTCCAGGTGAGATTACACCATGAAAACCCCCCATCGCTGACATTAACGGAGACTTATTATCCTGGATGAAACCTGCTGGCATCTCTGAGGCGGCTCCATCCGTGAGGGGCTCTGATTGGCTCTAGGCTACACAGTGGGATGACACTCGGATCTGGAAAGGTCAGCAAGATGCTTTTATTTCAATGGACTCGCTCTGCCTAGGACTTGTGGACACTGAGCAGGAACCAGGCCCCAAGAGACTGGAGGGGAAATCGCGCTGGGAATCTTTTTCTGTTCTGTTCCTTCTGCTGGAAGGCCAGCGGCGTAGGTAGGCCTTCTGCTGGAAGACCAGGCCTACCTACTGGTGCCACTGGCCTTGGAAGAGATAGTGAGTGGATTGTATTACCTCTGACCCCAGCATGTGGCTAATGGCCACTTGCATCAAAGGGCCAACTTGTGCTCCCAGTTATGCTAGCTGCATGGACTTGATCTAATTCCTACGGAAGCCACCACAAGTTAGCTCCGGTCCTGACTCCGCTGGCTTCAGTGGAGTTTATCCTGGTGGAACTGGGATATGAATCTATCCCTTAGGGCTGTATTTGGCTCTTGGTCCTACCCGTGCCACCTCGCTGACATCCGTGGGGGGCGCTGGAGAGCAGAGTCTGGTCTCCGGCATCTAAGGCCGTCTCCAAATACAATCCTCATGAGCCCAAGCCAAGTGGCCGTTTGATGTCAATGGAAAGATGTCCCCTGACCTGAGGAGAGAGGGTGTGACGAAGTTTTAGGGGTAACCTAAATCCCTCACCGAAGAGGGCAGGATTTCGTCCCTCTCCCCACTACGCTAATTAGGAAGCAAGCAGGGTTGGTAGAACACCCCCATTGTGCGAGGGCATTAATTAGCACTCACACCTTTTGTCTGCGGTGCTTTTAGCAAGCAGGCAATTAGTGGCAGACTGGTGGGTGCAGGCTGTGCAGACATGGCTTTTTATAAAGGCCTCTGACTGGTCGTTCTGACCCGGTCGCTGCCCCATTTAGATTTGAACACCATGCTCCGGGGCTTTGCACAGTGTTGGTTTTACTCCAGCAGCTGGAGATGTATTAAACCTAAACCTAGGAAGGCAAATATCCCCTTCTGCCCACAGTCACATAGTACAATGACGAGTGCCCTCCTCTGACAGACCCCTCTCCTTCCCATCAGGTGTCTGCTCTCTGAAATGTCTGTCAAGGGGGAAAATGTTTGGGTGGGAGTGTGGAGAGGAGAGTTTCTGCTTGTTTGTCAGCAGCTGCCGGGTTGGGGTGAACTGCCTGGGTTTGGCTGTAGTTTGGTTTGGACTGTAACTTCCTGCTCCAGGACGGTGTGTGTGTGTGTGTGTGTGTGATTCCAGCTCGTGTGGACACCCCCAAGTTACCTTCACTCTACCTAGCTTGGGTATAGGAGCAGGGAAGCAGCAGCAGCACAGGCTGTACCCTGCAGGGACCCCCAGCTAACTACTTGCAGAGCCAACCCGTGGCTTCGCTGCTGCGATATTCCAGCGAGGGAGACTAGTGCTGAGACACGTCTACTAAGCAGCAGCCCCATCCTGGGACCTCTCCTTAGTGAGGGGCGCAGACGGGAGGGGTCAGGCGAGGTTGCTTCTCCAAATGCACCTTCTTCCTTGGATGGGATGGTGGGGCCTGAACTGAAGCCCCTTGAAATCAGTGAAAGATGCCTAGTGACTCAATAGACTATGGACCGGGTCCGTGGGAGAACACGTTCTTGTGCCGTTTCCAGCACTTTCTGGCTCCATGCATGATGAGACATCAGAGCCGTGGGGGGCACAGAAATTGTCATTGGTGGTGTGGTGTGCGTGTGTGTGTGCGCGCGCCCCTCTTCCCAGCAGAATTCAGCCAAATGGCAATTTGCAGCCAACGGCTGCACAGAGGTGTCTGGGTGCACAGGGAAAAATCTGAAACAGAGGTGCCCACCCCCACTCCCTTCCAAAAAAATTACTTGTGTGTGGAAGCAGGGGAGGGAGTTGGGAGAACAAGCCTACCCTGCAGAAGCAGCTCCTGGCCCCCCAGGACTGGGTCTGCCTCCTTGCTTTGGGCACTGTGACTGGGGGTCCCAGTCCACTCAGGTTTGGTCCAGCCACCCATTATGCTGGCTGGGCCCAAATCTGAGTGGTGCCACAACCCCATGCACCCAGTCACAATGCTGCTCAATTTGGGCACTCTCTCAAAGGGGGAAAGTTGAGCAAACTGCCCTTTTGCCCCTCTTGCTGGCTGGCCCTGCTGTCTATATGCTGGCGATGCTTCCTCACCTTTGCTGCCTTGTTTACTGTCGGCAGCTCTAGGGTAGATGAGTCACTGGCTTCTACCATTGTATTTAGCATCACGTTGATCAGACCTGCTTAGTGGTTAGGGCACTAGCTTAAGGCAAAGTGAATTTAAGTCCCTCCTCTGACACAGATTCTCTGTGTGACCTTGGGCAAGTCACTTAACCTCTTTGTGCCTTGGTTACAGGGGCATAATAGTAGGGGTGCTGAGGATAAATACATGAAAAGTTGAGATGCTCAAGTACTGTACAATGGGGGCTAGGAAAGATGAGAGGATTATGTTAGTGAGCATGGTGCTGAAAATGGAGTGTCCTGTGTTCTGGAGCTCCCCATTAGAGCTGGCCAGAACATTTTCTATTAAAGCATTTTTCATCAAAATTTTGCTGTTTCAAAGTCAAGGTGTTTTGCAGAGACGTAGCAATTTTGACATGGCTTTTGGAGCTCCAGGGTGGACTATCTGGTGAGTTTCAGAAAAGAGGGAGACCCAAATAAAAAACCTGACCTTCTCAGTTTCAAAGTGGGCATTTTGACAACTTCGTTTGGCAGGAACATTCAAAGGGGTTTGGGTTTTGTTCCAAAGCTGATGTCAAAACCTCATGTAACGGAGTTGTCATTCTCTGGCTAGCTGTCCTCCCAGTGCTGCTGCCACCCAGATCGCTGAGCTGATCTTAGCAAATGGAAATGTTTTTAAAAAAAAAACAACAAACATTCCTGGTATTAACAAGGTCCAAAATGTGAATGCTTCAGCCACAGCAAACAAGGACAACCTTTTCGTGGCATTTTCAGGAGCTGCAGACGCAGCAGTGCCCAAAGCATGCAAGTTAGCTAGCTCTTTGGAACTACCAAACAATTTCATTTGAGTGTTTTGGAGCAAAGATTCAGGTCAGTTCTGCTTTTGATCACAGCTGGGTTGCCTGTTTTCCATGTGTGTGTGAAACTGTACAAAGTGCCGCTCTGTATCCCCATTCACAACCTCATTCAGGAGGATTTTATAGCTCGCTCTGGTACATTTACTCCTGATGAAACTTACCAGAGTAGGGGCTTGATCTCGCCCAGAGTAGGGAGTGGGGCTGGCTGGGAATTTTTGATTTGTCAAAACTGTTCACAGGAAAGATACAGTTTCAACAATTCTCCCAATGATTATCTCGGGGGAAACAGGTCAGTTCAACATTTTCTAAATGAAAATTTCCACTCTTTTGGTTCAAAGTAATTTTTTTGTTTCAAAATTTAAGCTAAAGTAAAAATTAAAAAAAGAATCAAAACAATGTTATAAAAATGTGTGACCAGATCTATTTTTTCCCCCAGATTGTTTGCAAAACATTCAGATTGACTTTTGGTCCTGATTTGGGATAGGAATTGTTTTTTTAAATCAGATTTTCTCAGGACAAGAAAACTGTCTCCCACCCAGCTCTAGGGCAGAGGGGCTTCAGCTTCTGCTAAAGTCAATACGAGCAGTGGGTGGCCCAAAAGTCATTTGCCCTCTGCACCTTGCAGAACTGAACTGTACATGAGAGTCCTTCTGGAAGTAACAATAAAATATCTGTAGAGTAAGTGATTCAAAGGTGCACCTTTCAGCTGCCTCCTTTAACTGTGCCTACTGAAACTAACCCCCTACTTGAGCTAGGTCACTAAAATTTGCAAACTTGGCCTGAGGACCTGGGTTTTTAGCTAAGCCAGTTGAGGGTTTAGTCTGAAAGCTATGCAGAAATGTCCTGCTTTGCTATGGTGTGTCACTCCAAACCAGGCAAAATCTGGTGGCTTTGGTTGTGCAGCTTTGAGGGATGGGGGGGAACATAAATACCAGCCCCAAAGAACTGAAACTCCCAGGTATCGTGTGGGGCTGGGAAGGGGAACAGACGTGCAAAAGTCTTGCTTAGCATTTTTTTTGCTGAAAAACCTGCCTGCACTATGGACCATGTGAATACTTGGCCCCAGTGTTACAAGTGGGCAGAGGAAAAAGCGAAGGCTTTATGTCCAAATGATTCACCTTTTAACCCCCCCCCCCCCCCGGTTGTTTTCCTGTCCCTCTGAGGGCTGTTAATTCCCACTGCGGGGCTGTGTCCTCGGATCCCTCATCTTTAGATCAACACAAGGGCTGAGCTGTTCCATTTCGGGGAAGCAGCACCCCTGCGAGAGCGGCGTCTGCTGACAAAACAGACAGGCACAGCTTGGCAGGAGCCTGGCAGCGGGGCTGATCTCCGAGCAACGGCTCGCCATGGGACGTTCTTTTTAATTGCTCCCTTTGTTCTGTGTTGTGACACTTGACTCACGCGCTGATTCACTTGTGCAGCATCCCAGGCAAGAGCTGCAGCAAGGCCCGAAGGCAGCCTTTGCCGTGCAGTGGAACTGGGAGGATTTCAGGCTTTGGTCCCAGCGTGTTGGGAGCTTCTGGCACCGGTGCTTCTGCTACACTCCAGCCTCTGTGGCTGTGCCAGTGGCTTCTCAGGCTTCCTCTTGCTGCTGCTGTCTTGGTCATGAAATGCTTCCAACTTGGGGCCCTTCCTGCTGCAGCGACGTATCAGAGGCCTTTGCACCCCTGCTGTGTCAAGGAAACTGTCCATCCCTGCGCTGCCAGGCACCTCCTGCTCTCAGCCATGGTGTTTTAGATGCTCGCTCTGTAGATCTTCCCAGTTGGGCCCTTTTGATTCTATCTGGTTGGGACCTTTTTGTCAGTGGCTTTTTGTTGAAAGACGTTTAACACTTTGTGGGAAAGGGGAGGGTTTAGACAAATTTCCTCAACTTGGGACAACGTTTAGAAGTTGTTAAAATGTCCTGTTTCTACATTTGTGGAAGTGAAAAAAAGTGTTTCTGGTTTGAAACCAGTGTTTTGTTTTGAAACTTAATCTAGTAAGTAAACAAAAAAACAATAGACATTATTAAAATGTTTCAATTAACCTAAACTGATTCTTCTCCCCCACCCTGATTTTCAGTTCCTGACGTTAGAGATTTTGACTTTGTTGCAATTTGGAATAGGATTTTTTTTTTAATTTGGAAATTGTGAACATTTTCATGTGATGGGAAAACAGTTTTCAGCCAGTTCTGCTTTTGACTTTCTGGTCTCAATAGATCCAACGCTTACCCTGGGTCCCTGGCAGCCCCTCAAAGCATTTTAAATCACCCAGAGGTTTGAATGCACGGATAATGTTTCCCCTTTACCACCATCAAAAACCATCTCCAGGCATCAGCTCTCCCTTGGGGTGCTCTGTTATAAGGAGCTGAGCTCGACGGGCCTGGCAGAGGGCATATGGTACCAGACATGCTGGGCAGCCTTAGAGGCACTCCCTGCCCCTCCACGCGTGGTGCATTTGGTGCACCATGCAGCATGATCCCTCTGCTGCTCTGAGCCTCCTTCACTATGGCTGTGGATGGCTGCTCAGGCACCTCTCTAGCATTAAACCTGCATGTCCCTACTCTTGATACATTTCATCTAGATCACTTTATATTGGATGAAATTCACCCCTGAGCAGGACCTAAGAAAGATCCTTTTCAGCCCTATCCCTATGTATCTGAGCTGAATGCCCCGGGAGGTAGGGCACAGCTACTCTTCCCATTGTACAGATGGGAAACCGAGGCACAAGTGAAGTGACTTGCCCAAGGTCATACAGGAATTCTGTAGCACAGCGAGGATTAGAAACTGGCTTCCCTTCTCCAAAGGGATCCATGCACCACTTAGGCCCGTTTTAAAGACCTAAAATGGTACCTAGGGGTTGTGCTAGACCCCTCTGCACAGGGCTGAATTTGATCACCAGAGAGAAATGCCACTTCAGTCTGCCTCCTGGGTTGAGTCGCTAATTCTACTCCCTCTTGTAGGTATCTCTGAAGCTTTCACCCTCCAAAAGAACTGGGTCTGGGGTTATTTTTTCTACAGGCTTTGGGGAGCAACATACATTCCACCTCCTCAGCCCAGTCCAATTAATCTGTGAGGCCTGAGGAATGCAGTCGAAATACGTCGTTCTTAAGGGTCTGCTCTGATGTCTAGTGAAGTCTCTGGGAGTTATTTCTAGAAGGGGGAGGGTTAGATTTTCACCTAAACATTTTTTTTCTCAAAGGGAAAACACCTTTTTGATCCAAACGAACAGTGTCAACAGCAGCCATGGAAGCTGATTGGCTTTTCCATTTTGGGTTAAAAGAAACATATCAAAACTTTGTGCTTGAGTTCTAAAATCGATAAATTAAACCTTTAACAAAATAAGGGTTTCCAAAACCCTAACACTGTCAGTATTCTTTCCCCACAAAATCAAACATTTTTGCAGGAAACTAAAAAAAAAATCAGTTTTTTTCTCTTGAAAAGTGCTTTTTTGGGGGGGATGACACCACTCTAGTAATTTCATTATCTTTAGGGGACACTGGATCAAGGCCCTAAGTCTGCAGAGTACCAGTGTAATGCCAGGCTCTTGGGTGGGTAGGTAGTAACAGGGATTGAACCTGGCCTACGTGGATCTTAACACTGGCCCCTCTCCAGTCTGGCAGGCTCCACCACTGCATGGGGGTCAGACATCACTTGAGGAGACCTGAGCACGGCATGGAGTGGGTATGGCTTACCCCAGCTTTTACTGCCGCCTTTTCGGTAGGGTGACATTAGCTATGTCTTACCTTGAGCTGGCCAATCACAAGATAGGGCTTGTCTATACCCTCCGCTGTACCACTTCAGTGTAGACGCTACCTCCGCTGACGGGAGGGGTTCTCCCGGCTCTGTAGTTAATCCACCTCCCCGAGAGGCAGGCGCTAGGTTGAAGAAAGCCGTCTTCCATCTGCCTAGAGCTGCCTACACAGGGACATAAATCATCTTCATGACATCACCCCAGAAAAATCCACACCCCTGAGCCACACAGCTGGGTCGATCTAATTTTCTAGTGCAGACTTGCCCTTAGGCATCGCCCTTCCACCTCCCTTGACCGAACGCAGCCATGCTGCAGAACGGTGGCTGAGTTTTGCACACCTGTGGGCAGCTGTGCCCCTTGGCCAGTGTTTAGCCTGTGGGGTAAGAGAATCCCAAGCTGTCACAGACGCAGCAAACTTTTGTTTTTTAAATCCAGCAGGGGCACGTTAAGAACTCTGACCCCCTGCTCCCCTTTTTTCAGCCCACTTTCAGCCCTGCCGCATCCAGTTGTGAGAGATTCAGGGATACCTAAGCCCGTATCCCCCAGATTATAGCGTAGCAAGTCACTGCAGGCTACCACAGGGCATTGTGGGACCATCCTGCTGGGGATCAGTGCGATAAAGCCCAGATGTTCCTCTTTGCCAGTAACTCACCGTCACCTGCTCGTGCAAGCCCTGTCGCCTCGCAGATTTCCACCCCCCCTGCACAAACTGTTCCATCGTGATTGGTGTGGGTTTCGAGCCGTGTCGCAAGCGGGGAGGCGGGCGTGCTTGTTTCTTGTAACTGCCCACTCCCACTCTTTTCTACTGTGCCTGCTTTGATCTATTGCTGTGTTTTGGATTGACGATGCATTTTTTGGAGTGGAAAAAAAAATTAATGGAATGTTTACAAACAACTTTACATTTTTAGTGCAATAAAAGTTTATTTCTAAAGCAGACACGCCCCTTGGTTTCCTCATTGCATCTTATTTTAAGGGGATTCTCAGCATTTGCATCTCCAAAGCCTTACAGGTTTTGCAGCAGCACCTAGGGGGATGTTGCAGCTGGGGGCCTGCCTCACAGCCCAGGTTCAAAGACCCGGGTTAGCTCCGCTCACGCTAGCTTGCCAGAAATAAAAGCATGGGTGCTGCGGCCCAGCTAGGGTGACCAGATGTCCCGATTTTATAGGGACAGTCCCGATTTTTGGGTCTTTTTTTATATAGGCTCCTATTACCCCCCACCCCTTGTCCTGATTTTTCACACTTGCTGCCTGGTCACCCTAGGCCCTAGCTGCTGGCAGGCGCTAGCTGCCTGAGTACGGGCCCGCCGGCTCCATGCATGGGGGGGCGAGCGCATGCCACAACATTCAGTGCTAGTCTTAGCTTTCTCGCTTGAGCGGAGGTAGCACCTGTCTGTCTACAGGGACGCATGCTCCTAGCCGTAGTGTAGACACACTCTGAGAAGCCTCAGCCAGCTGGGGGCTGCATGGTGCTGGACGCTGTGAACACAGCCAGTGGGCCTGCAGGTCCTGCAATGATTTACTCCCAGACCAGAGGACTAAATTCAAGCTTCCCCCTTGGAGGGGCTTGCTTATGATCTCTCTGAAGCCCCTCCTAGGAGATGGGCTTTCACCTTAAGACAGAGCAGCCCGAGCCCTTAAAGGTGCCAGCCCCATGGTGACACTACCTCATTCTCAACACCCCGGGGAGGTCAGTACATTGTCATTATTCCCGTTTTACAGATTAGGAAGCTGAGGCACACAGAAGGTGAGTGACTGACCCAGATTAAGTCAGCGGGAGTCAGTGGAAGAGCTGAGAGTTGAGCCTGGGAGTTTCTGGCTATCAACCCCATGCAAATGGCTAGACAGGGCTGTACGCCTGGCCCAGATCCTCAAAGGTATTTAGGTTCCTAACTCCCATTTAAGTCAACGTTTATCCTTTCATTGAGAAGGATTGCAAAGCACTCCAGAACCTACTTCATAAATCTATACAGGCATCCTTTCACCCACTACTTACATGCAGCCACCTCTGGGGTGGAATGGGGCAGCTATTCTGACTCTCCATCACGAGCGGTAAATAAGGCTTTCCTGTCTCTTCCTTGCATCCGGTAAGGTCTGCTTTCCCTATAGGCCACGTTGGATCCTGTACTCTTGAACATCTTACTGGAAAGCAGAACCTGATGTGTGATTGGCCTGCGGAACTCATTGCCAGCAGATATCAAGAATATCCAGAGTTATAATAGTAACCACCAAAGACTAAACAAGGGCTTTGGAAGGGAGATAAACCCTCCAGCTGCAGGGCTTATGCCAGCCTCTAACTAATGGGGGCAGGAGGGACTTTTCCCTAAGGGCAGGTTTTCCCACGGCTGCCTACCGCAGGTTTCTGGCATCTTCCTTTGGAGCAGCAAGAACTGGCCAGCAGTGGAGATAGGATCCTGGGGTAGATGGACCACGTGTGAAACTTGTGGTCCTATGTCCCAGTGTGGATGACACAAATGGGCCTGATGCAATGTGAAATCTCACAGATCCCAAATATATACCGTTACAATCAACTGTAACATAAAAGCCTAAACAAAATTGAAAAAAAAGTCAGAATGAAACACAACGATCAAGTCAGAACAAAACACCCCCTTCCCTTCACAAATCGTTTCAGAACTCGTCCACCCAAAATGTTGTCCAAACTGACGCACTCCTGCAAGATGCTGACAAAACAGCGCTTCCTGATGGCAAATTATTCCGTTCAAGCAGGTCTACCCCCATCACTGGAAGCCCATGGGAGCCGCAGGTGTCAATATCAAGCTCCAGGTTATTTAATGGAGAATAGAGAGCCCAGCACCCTTGTCAATCCAATGCGTTTTCCTCCTTTATCAGTGTACATGTAGGCACCGGAGCTCTGCTGATTCACACCAGCTGAGAATCTAGCCCATAATTTTTGTTTTGGTTCATCAGATTTCTTTTTTCCCTTCTAACTCAGGTTTTGAGTTCTACCCAGAAGCTGCTAAAGAAAATAAGGAGTTTTGTCTGTTATCTAAATGCCAGTTTCTAATTCCCACCAACCTAGGAATTTGTCGTCCCTGGGAGAAGGAAAGCATGAGATTATTAAACAAACCCTCCCCCCTCCCACTCAGCCTCCGGAGAGGACAGGGCTGCAGCAGAAGGATTTGTGCCCAGGTATTAAGGCACCTATAAGGCACCTAGAGGAAGATACCTAGATAAGGGAGTTTAGCACCTAACTCCCCTTGGCCTCAGTAGGAGTTAGGCACCTAACCTGCTTAGGTGCTTTTGACAATGTAAATCTGTCTCTCTCTGCTTCACAATACCATCCCCTTCCTCCTGCCTGTCACAGTGCCAGCTACCCAGTCTGGCTTTCCACTAGCTGCCTGCTGCCTTAGTTTCCCCTCAGTCCGATTTTAGCCCCTCAACCTCACATCTCCCGATTGCAATGTAGATCTACCACCCTCCCCACCCCCGCTCCCCCAAAAAGAGTCCATTCCTGCCAGGCTCTTCAAATCCAAACCAAACCCCGATGGCTGTTCCACCCTGGTCCCAAGCTGGGCCCAGCCCCTGTTTCCTGAGGCTCCGTCTGTCTTTGAGTTTCAAGCATTCTTCAGCCCATCTTGGGCGCAGCTTTCAGCCCTGCTTAGTCTCACCCCCCCCCGGCTACTTTGGGTCACTCCCTGCTCTCTACCAGGTAGCAAGTCCTAGAGATCCGCTGTTCCCTTGGCTCTCCACAATCCTCTCTTCTCTATAGCTTTTTCTGGTGACATCCAGCAAACCAAGGCCTTTTCCGCTATGGGCAGATGTTTACAAGCGCACGGCGCTCTTCTTAGGAGGAAGGATTTGGCTTGCGTCCTTGGCCGGGAGTTTCCCTTCTCCGTTGTGCTAGGCACTGGCTGCTTTCTTTACCCCAGAGCTGGCTGCCTGGCAGGATTGCCATGTCATATAATTTGTTAAACACTTTGGCTCCTTCAAGGGGGAAGACACAATGCACAGCAATGGTTTGGCTGCTCGTGTGCAGAGACCACTGCCTATCAATCACACTGTTTCCATCTGGCTGCATCCACTGGTTGTCTCTTGTCTTTAAATACTTAGAGTGTAAGCAAGCCCCTTAAGGCAGGGCCTGATTGCATTTGTACAGCCCCTGGCACAATGAAGGTCTGGCCTGTGACTAGGGCCCCAGAGCAGTATGGTTAAAAAAACAGGAAATAAGTATGTGTGAAATACAATGATCTTTGTTTTACAGGTGGGGAAACTGAGGCACAGAGCAGAGAAGTGACTTACCCAAGGCCACCCACTGCTGCATTGCCTGACAGCCTGGCCGACCGCTGGCTTGGCCCCGTGGGGCTCTGGGCCCCCACCTGCCCTCCGTCCTGGCCTGCTCAGGCTCTGGGCCCCCACTTGCCCCTAGTCTTTGGTCCCCACCTGCTTCGGCCTCACCGCATGAGGGTGGCCAGGCTCCACAGAGTCACCTGCTGGAAGATCTCAGCATGGGGGCTGGAACAATTTTTATAATGGGGGGCAGGGGGCTGAGAGCCATTGAACCGAACTGTAAACCCTGCATATAATGGAAACCACTTCAAGCCACGGGGGTGCAGCATCAGCTCCCGTACTCCAAGTTCCAGCACCTGTGTCTCTTAGCCAACAGCTCATGGAAACAATCTGTCCCTTGTGAACCACTTAGTCACAGCCTACCCTGCTCCTTGGTGCAACCCCAGGCCCTGGGTTCCGGTCTTCTCCCTTTTGCCCTCCCCTGGACGCACCTCCCTGCTCCTCTGCCCCACCCACTCCTCTGAGGTGATTTCTTCTCTCCTCCTTTGATCCCTGGACAGCCTTTTTGTTCTCTTCTTCCCAGGACTTTCCTCTCCCACCAGTGACCGGAGTGTCGCCAATCCCAAACATTCAATGACCACGAGTCGGGCCCTGCAAAAAATCACAAGATTGGCTTGAAAATCAAGAAATTTTATTGTTGTAAATGATCAGCGTGAGGTTCTTTGTCTTCTGGTTTCTCAACCTTTAATAGGCATGTGGGGCACATTTTCAGGCTTGTCTCCTCAACCAGACAGCAAGGAACCTAGCTGACCTATGTAGAATGAAACCTGAGATGTTTTGTGAAATAACATGACTCCAGGAGCTGGGGCTTTACAAAAAGCACCAAAAGACTTGAAATCAAACAGCTAGGGCTGGCAGTGCTGAAGGTGGCAGCTCTGGCTCCTGAAGGCAGCTAAGTGGCTCCCAGTCTGGGTAACCAGGCTAGCCTCGCCTGAATAGCCAGCTGCTTTCACAGGCCTCCAGGACAGAAGCAAAGGAGGAGAGAGATTCCCGGACCAGAAGTGGGTGCTCTGTGAGATGGAGTCTGGGAAACGGTGCCTTAGCATCACCCGTCCTCCACCATCGATTGTCAGCCAAGCTTAATCTCCCCCCCCCCACCCCAAAAAAAGGATGCTTATTGCTTGGGTCAAGCGAAGCTTCAGCTTGTTGCCTAGCAACCCACCCTGGGCCAGGGATACTGAAAACCTGGTTCACTGGTTCTGTTGGCTCGTTGGTGGTGGGTTTTTTAGGGACAGGTGCCGGGGGGGAGGGACTGTCGGGAGGAACGTGATGCTCACGGGAAGATAAAAAGTAACGGACCTGCCTCTGCCCTGCTCTGTGCCTTCCAAACCCCACCCTGTCACCGGCCCCAAGAAACCAACTCCCTTCTCTCAGCTCCAGTGAACACCCCAAACTCACCACCCTGCCTCCAAAACCCACCAGGCCGGAGCTTGTGCTTTGCTGCTCCCCTCCCACACAGTCCTGCTGCCACTGGCGCAAGAGCCTTCTCCTCTACAGCTCCTGCCACAGGGGATCAAGCAGCTCCCTAATCTCCGGCCCAAATGCTTCTCCTTCCATCTTGGGCAGAAATGCCTCCTCTTCGGCTAGCCCACCCCCTGAGGGCCTCTGGCTCTATGCTGCAAAGCACTTGGAGATTCAGCACTAAATTGAAATAGTCCAGAGATTGGTAATGAAAGAACAGAACTTTTGGGGGCATGGATGCAGGAGACCTGAGAGCTGCCAAAGAATCCCATCCTGTAGTACCCTCCTCTGAAGGAGCTCAGATTACTTTACAATCAGGCAGCAATTAAGACTCCCAGCCCCCAGGTGAGGCAAGGGGAGGCAGGGCTAGATAAAAAGGAGTGCTTGGAAATGCTCTAACGCAGTGGAGCCCCACCAGGGGTTTGGGCACCCCTCGGGGAATGCAGAAGTCTTCTAGGGGGTACATGAACTCGTTTAGATATTTGCCTAGTTTTACAACAAGCTACATAAAAAACACCAGGGAAGTCAGCACAAACTAAAATTTCACACAGACCATGACTTGTTTATGCTGCTCTAGGTGCACTACTCTGAAATGTAAGTACAATATTTATATTCTACTGGATTTATTTGCTAATTATATGGTTAAAAATGAGAACGTTGGCTGTGATTCAGCACTAGTGGGCTGGGACATTTGAATGTCTGATTTGGTAAACAACTAGATCTTAAGTGAGGTAAATCGTGCGGGTATGCAAGACAAATCAGACTCCTGAAAGGGAGATAGTCATCTGGAAAGGTTGAGACCCCTTGCTCTAGTGATGTGAGTGCAGGACAGGGAGCAATGCCTCCTGGGTTCTCACCCTAACTCTGAGAGGGATTCCCTCTGTGGCTTTTGGGAAGACATTCAAACCCTGATTTTTTTCAAAATTGACTGCTCATTTTGATTATCCCATATTTTTTTTGGGGGGGTGCCCAGTAGGAGACCTAATTTTTAGCATTCATAAGCACCTGCAGATCCCATTAAGGTCAGTTGGAGGCGGGTACTTGGTGTCTCTGAAAACCAGGCTAACAGCATCTCAGGTTGGAAATTCAAACACTCAGCCAGTGATCGGAGGTGCCTGGTTTTGACATTAACCTCTCGGGCTCTGGCGATGATGCTGTTGACTTTCCTATCCCCCTGAAGTGGGTTCTAGTCCACGAAAACTTATGCCCAAATAAATGTGCTAGTCTCTAAGGTGCCACAAGGACTCCTTGTTTTGTTACTAATACAGACTAACACGGCTACCACTGAAACCTATCCCACTGTGGTGCCTGTGAGAATTAAAACTAGTACAATGGTATCTATATGCACAGCACGGCTGCTTCACAAAGACTGGGTTGGAATCCAGCAGCTGTTTGACAGCCCAGAGCAGCAACATGGAAGAGTTTATAGCCGGGAGACCAGAAGAATCCCTTCTCCATCTGAAACTGGCAGGGAAATATAGGGAGACTGGGCACAAACCCCCAGAGCCGAGAGAAACACGGCCTAAAATAAGCTGTTCAGCTTCAGAAGCAAATCTGGCTTCAGTTGTGCTGGCTGTTACGAGAGTGATCTTAAAGAGAGAAGTGTGTACACATAAATAGTGACTAATGGAGGTGCTAGTAAGTCATACTTAAAAATATGCAACGTAGGACCAGTGATGCTTCTTGTCATGGCTTCAGGTGGCCTCTCTTCCTAGAATTCTTAACCCTCATAACTCTAGACTGTTGGCTTCCCACAAACGCTTGGGTGCTCTACCCTGACCAGAGCAAATTCTGGTCAGAGGCACCTCTGTCGCATGGAGATTCGTGGAGAGCCAATTCCAAAACATATGCTGCATTCATTGTGAGAGATGCCGTTTGTCTGGCTTGCTAACGGCCTTGCAACACTTTGAATGACAAACCGCAGAGGGCGAGCTGGAAATGTTAGGATCCAGTCAGGCATGCACGTTGGTGCTTGGACAGTGCTCAAAGCTGTGGTGAGGGTCTGAAAAGCTAGATCGCTAGCTGGGTGTATAGGGAGACGATAGATAGATGTATATGGGGAGAGAGAGATGGGATTCAGTAACTTTGCAGACACTGGCTTCCCTGTTAATTTTAACCAAGTTATTCATAAGGGTAAAGTTATTAATCTGCATGTTTGATGAGGGCCTTGATTGGCTAAATTAGTTACCCTGGGAGATGTCTGCTGTTGTGTAGCTTTGCAGGTCCCAGGATATGAGAGTATGTTTGTAATGTGAGAGAGACAAGGTAGGTGAGGTAATATTGCATTGGACCGACTTCTGTTGATGAGAAAGATAAGCTTTTGAGCTCCTCAGAGCTCTTCTTCTTCAGGTCTTGAAGGTCTGGGGCTTTCACTGACAGAATTTGGTCCAATACAAAATATTTTCTCCCCCACTTTGTCTCCCTCTTACACTGCAAATGTTATATTTGATGGTAGGAGGTCAACTGTAGAACAAGAATGATTTGCTCACAAACACTTTCAAACAAACAAATGAAAAAACCTATTCAGGAATTTCATTAAGTGGTTGCAGCCTGCTTCAGAGCAGGGCAGGAAAAACAGTGAAACAGGTTACAAATTATTTCCTCAGTGTTACCGAAGACAAACCCGGGAGCGTAACCAGCATGCTGGGGTTCACTCCTCCTCTAAGGGAAAACATCCCCAGATCTTTATTCAGTCAGGACCTCAGGTTTGCATCTCATCAGAGATTTGTGTTGTCCTGCAGACAACATTCACAACGCTGTCTCCTTGGCTTTAGCCGTAAGGGACTGGGGTATGGGCAGTCTGGTCTAGAAGTCACAGCTGGAGTGGTGTCCACAAGTCAAAAACGGCCACAGGGCGATAGTCAGTGAGCATGGATCAGAGTAATCCTTATACCTGGGATTGACAAGCAAGGGTCAGGCTGCGGTTGGAGCCTGGAGTCACAGTAGTCTGTGATTACCCAGACAACTTCCTGGGGCTCCCCCGCCCCAGGGTAAAATAGTGAGCATGGGCCAATCGGATGGCCACCGGGTGCTGTCGCTCTGGCTCCTTTGGGCGGTACGTCCCACAGCATCGAATCTCTACAGTGCTCCTTGGATAAGGTTTTGTGTGGCCTCCTGGTAACACTGTGGTAGCGTCATTTGTCCCTGGCTCTACGGACCTAGGTTCTAGTCCCCCAATCCTTATGCTAGTGACACCTACTGAATCACTGCTATAGGTGTCCTGGGTTGTCTCCTGTCCGAGCACACACCCATCAACAGCAATTCCAGGCCCCAGGGCAGAACAGTCAGTGGGACCCCTAGAAAGGGATGGCTGAGGTTTGATTGATGCAGGGAGGGCTGGAGCCAGGCCCCACACTGCTGCTGGCCTGGCATGGAGTCACCACATGGGCACAGAGCTGGACCATGTGTGGCAGCTGATGCACACGCTGTGCCCATGCGGGCATGGTCCACCTGACATTTGAGCAGTGCTGGTGCCCAGCGAGCTGCCGGCTGTGCTGCTGGACATGCTCTTCTGGCACGGCCAGGGCTTCCACATACTCTCCTGTCTGCCTTTGCCTCTGTCGGTACCACCCCGTACACAGTCTTAGGAGCCCTGTGGCCCACCTGGGTGATTTTAAATCACCCAGGGCCCTGGGCAATTGTCCCCTTTGCCATCTTAGAAGGCCTCCTGTAGCAGATCTCCTGTTGCCCCAGTCGGCTAGACCTGTTATTCCTCCATCACCCTTTGACCAAGTTCCTGTGGCTGAGTCCTCCAAATTCTCAGCTCCATCCTTCCTGCTGCATCAGTGTGTTCCTGTCACTTTGCTACCCCCACAGCCCCTGTTTCTGGATTCTGGCTCTCGCTCCCCGTCCTGGCTTTTGTCAGCACATTGTAAAAGGCTGGCCAGGTAGGAGAAGGGAGGCGGCTGGGACATGCTGAGCTAAAATTAATGAGGCAGCAGTGAGTGTAGAACATAGGAGTCAAGGGGCACAAGCTACGTGAAAAGCAAAGTTTGGGTTTTGTTTTTTAAAATAAACTGATGCCTGTTTCCATGGAGACCAGATTCATCTTTCACCCCAGGGGAGGGGGTTCCTTTAGGCAGGGACTGTGCAATAAACTGGCCTGGAAAACCTGGGATTGCAGGAATAGACAGGCTGTATTTCCCTCGGACTCTGGGAAAGATGCACATTTGTAGTTTCTCTGTGTGTGTGTTCGTGTTCGTGTGTGTTCACATGTGAGCATGCACCTGTGCGCTAAAGGCACAGGAATTTGTCTCTCTCTGGATTTACCTGCACATTGAGCTGGGAGCGTGAGTCCCAACTCCAGAAGACATACCTGTTCTAGCGCTGGTCAAACTGTGGGCGCAGCTCCATGAACAGCAGGAGGGCCTAGCCGCTCTGAGTACATGGCTAGCATTTCAAAGTGGGTAGCTAGCCCTTCCCACTGCTCACTAGGCTGTGGGTACAGGTCTATTTTTAGCACACTAGCTCCATCAGAGCTAGCCTGGGTATGTCTGCTCGAGCTCTGAATTGCACACCCAGCTCCCTCTTTATCTGGGTCTTTGTGTTATATGCAGTGAGTAGAAGTGGTCAGGAAGATTTGGGTGAATAGTTTTCCCACCAGTTCTTTTAAATCAAAACTGTTGGTGGGAAAGGGTTAGTTTCAACGACTTCCTTAACTCGGACATATTTTTTTGGGGAAAAAAGTTTCAAAATTGTAGAAATGGCCCATTTTGACATTTTTTAAACAAAAAAAGTTCCGGTTTCTCAGTTTGAATTAGAGCTAACTGTAGTAAATAAATAAATAAAATAACTTGTTTAAATTAAAAAAAGATTGACATTGAAACAAAACATTTTGAAAATGCTCGAAATGAAATATTTCAAACTACCCAAGCTGAAATTTTTTCTATGTATTGATTTGCAAAAATGTTGGGGGTTTTGACTTTTCGCCCCGATTCGGAGTGGGAAAAGTTTTCAGAATCACTAATATTCTACTAAGATGGGAAAACTGTTTCCTGCCCAGCACGAGCACTGAGCATGGAGTATATTGTGTGTAAGGATATTGGGGAAGTGTGTGGGTTTTCTTCTGTTCACTCTGCGTGTGTGTGTGTGTGTGTGTGTGCGCGTGTGCGCATGTGTGCACGTACGTGCATGCATGAATGCATGTTGTGTGAAGATGCTGGCAAGGTGTCTTTTGCATGTTGTGTTTCACTTCATCTGTTTTTGTGTTGGGGGCAGGTGGGTAGTTTGTCTCCCTTTGGTTTTGCACTGTTTGTGTGGGGTGTGTGAGGGTGCCTGTATTTGATGTGTTTATCACCTGTTTCCTAATTTATTAACACCAGCCCTGCATTTCTTGAGGGAGCTATACATGATTCACCAGGACAGGAAAAAGACAATCAGATGAAATGCTCAGACGTCATCTAAAATCCTTGCAGTAGTGAGGGTCTGGGCAGCTTTCCAGGCCCCGGTAAACTGTTAGTAATGATTCTTTGCCCTACAGATTTTCAGAAAGGTGGTGACTGCATTTGTGGGTGTGTTTGCATCTGCATGTAAGGTGATGTGTATTTTTGTGCAACATATGGTGTGTGTCAGGTTGTATCTCTGTGTCTGAAAGTGTGTGTGCAGGTAAGGGGGTGGGTATTTTGTGTACAAAGGTGTATGTGCGTATGGAGTTGTGTGTGTAGAACCATACATAGAGTCCAAATTCACTCCCATCTGTGGGACTGGCTTTATTTACAAACAAAACAACACTAAGATATTTTTCCCGGGCTGGAGTGCTCACAGGGACTCAGGGGTCGCCCCTCTGTCCATTTCCACGTTCACAGCGAGAAGACAAACAGCCATAGCTGCTGGAACTGAGAGGTGCTGTCGACCCCCTGGTTTGAAGTGATTTCCATCATATGCAGGGTTTACAGTTTGGTTCAATAGCTCTCAGCCCCGCCACTATACAAATTGTTCCAGCCCTCCTGCTAGCAGCCCATTATTAATGAATTAACAACTCCTCTGGGAGTGCGTTAATTGAATCAAAAACCCCACTTGCCCTGGCCCGACCAGATGTGGGATGGCCAAGGGGTGATATTAGCAAAGTAGAAAGGGATTTGCATACAAGAACCCAGAGCAAAGCCTTGGGTTTTCTAAATAGCAGCCGGCATGGTGTGATCACAGGCAGGCAGCAGGAGGTGTGAAGGCTCCCGCATTGTGATGGAGATGTGCTACAAGCCACGCTCGCCCACCCAGGAGCTTGTTGTTTCAGGGCTTGTGGCAGATGTGAACATTTCGGTTGCTGTATTTTCCCCATAGTTCTGGGCCAGAGGCACAGAACCCAGGAGAGGGTGGGGCAAAGGTGCCTTTCTGCCTCCTGCAGGATACTGGATTAGATGATCTGATCCGGTGGTTGTCCTAGGTTCCCATGGACTGGTCCCCATGGACAGTCCGAGACCCATTCTAGACTGTCCTGTTAGCCTAGCTCCCTATCTGCAGGATATGGATCTCACAGGACCTGGTTAAAAGGACCACAAGCTGAGGGGAGAGCCTAGGGAAGACTGGCAGGTCTCCTTCCCGTCAGCCTGTGCAGTATCTTTCCTGAGCAACGTGCCAGAGGAGAGATGCTCCCACTGAGTGTGAAAGCCACTGGGAATAATGCCCCACCAAGATAGCTGGGCTCCAGCTAGATATTGCCCTGGCTAAGCTCAGGAGGGAGGAGTTCCAGGTGGACGTAGCAGCCCTGGGAAGCAGGAGCACACGCGCACGCGCACACATGCACACGCGCACACACACATACACACGTCTCTTTCCAGCCTGGCGTCCAAAAAGCAGCAGGTGCTAGATTTCCCCGGGATCGGCTCTTGCGGATGGTCGTTCAGGCGTCCCCACGGAAACCAACCGGCCCCCATGTTGTGTCTCGGGAGCAGCAGCATGGGGTCTGGCTCCTCTGCCATGGGGGCAAAGGCCCGCCCGGGATGCCAGGTAGCTGGGATCCCAGATCAAACCCCAAGGGCCCTGCTCTCAGCGGGTGCAATTCCCACCGGTGCAGAAGGGTCAGCACGAGGCCCTTACTCAGTCCCTGGGTATCCCCTAGCACAGCCCCTTCCCCTCCCGCCCCAGCTCAAAGTTTGCCTGCAACCCAGCCCCTCCTCCGCTCTGGTCCAAGCGATCCCACCAGGCCTGCTCATTCCTTCCTCTGCTAGCCAGCCAGTCGCTCCCCCCCGTCCCCCCCAAGGAAAGGCCCCATGTTGCTATGGGAACCTATTAGCCTGTCAGGGCCTGGCGTTTCTCACGGGTGCCTTGATTAGATCCTCCACTTTCCCTCACTCCTACTCCAATTTTCTTTCATCTCTAAACTATCTGCTGCAAATGCCAGCTGCTGGCGGCCTTGGCAAGCGCTAATCAAGTGGAACGGTAGCTCAGGGCGCCTGTCAGAGCCAGGGGCTGGAGGGGAGAGAGGTGAATTCCTCCCCGCCCCTTTCCTGGAGAACTGGCCACATCTGGGGGCTTTCTGACCATCAGTGAGCTCTAAATGGGCAGGCTAGGAGCGAAGGGGGAGCACTGGCCCGGCGAGTGGCCAAGGCGCCTGCAATACGCTCCGCAGGCCTGACTGTCCTCCTCCAACAGCGGGAACCGGGTATTTTCTTTGGGTATAAGGTAGATGCTGGCTGGTGAGCGGGCACAGTGCCAGGGGGCTGCCCTCTCCCCTGTGTAACTGGGAGGCCTTTGCCTGGCAAGGCTACTGGGGGTCGGGGCCATTGGCACACCCAGCTAGTCCGTGCTTAGTCCGATGCGGGACCCTTGGGCATCATTTGGGCTGCAGTCTGGATCCGTTGTCCAGCCAGGATCCAAGGCTGACCCCAGTAACGGGTCAGCGTCCAACCTGGGTCCCGGCATTGATCTGCTCAACATCCCCTTTCTGATATCATAACATCTCCTCCTCTGGGTCACTCCTTTCCCTGGTTGACTCAGAGACGCCGTGTCTGACAGGCGGGGAGCAGTGGGGACTCCCTGGAGCTGTTCTTTTGCAAGCTGTCACTTGGAGGGGAGGATAACGGCTCACTCTGCGGCTGAGAGGACAGATCTGCTCCGGGGGTGTCTCTCTCCGCAGCACGCGCTGTCACGGCTGCCCCAGCGAACATGGGCTCAAGCTGGGCTTATTTGAATCATCTCTTGTTTTCTTTTCCGCTTGCCAGAAGTGAATCCGGCAAAGGCATTCAAAGGCATCAGAGGCCGAATCCTGCCTGCGCAGAAAGCCAGTGTAACTAAGGGGACGTCTACACAGCGACAAAACCCCACTGCCTGGGCGAGTCTCGGAGCCCAGGTCAACTGATTCAGGCTCAAGCTCCAGGGCTAAAAACTGTAGTGTAGATGTTTGGACTCAGGCTTGGAGACCATCCCCCCTTGACTGGGTTTCAGAACCCAGGCTCCAGCCTGAGTGGATACAAGAGTGAGCCTGATCTGTCGACGGGGCTCTGAGACTCGCTGCCGTGAGTCAGTTTTGCTGTCCAGACGTACCCCAAGAGGAGAGTTTGGTCCATCGGGAGGGAAGCAGATTACAGGGCAAGCAGAGGTGCAAGCCTCTGGAGTCAGCCTGCATGCTCCCAACCCTGCCTGCTGCTCAGAGTCTGCAGTTAGCGTGAGATAACACATGTGCAGGAAGCCAAAACGCAGCCTCGCCGAAATCAGGGCTTAAGAGGGACTGAAGTGGTGCATAGGACTTAGGCTCCCTATGACTTCCATCCTAAATGTCTAGGATAGACAGATAGAGGGGTATGTCTGGAGATAAACAGATCAATAGATATAGGGCGGGGTGGCCTCCGAGCCGCATATGATGATTTAGTTGGGGATTGGTCCTGCTTTGAGCAGGGGGTGGGACTAGATGACGTCCTGAGGTCCCTTCCAACCCTGAGATTCCATGAAGTTTGAGAGCCAGGGCCCATCTGTTGGGGTATGGGGCTTCAGCCCTGCAAGGTGGCGGGTGTTGGGGCTTTAGCACAATGGCAGGCGCCTGATGGGGCTCAGGGCTTCAGCTTTGCTCCTGCTGAAGCCCTGACACACACACACACACACACACACATCCACTAGGCAGAACCCCTGAGCTCCCTTCCTGCCCATTTGGTAGGTGCAGAATGGGAAGGGGGCTCTGTAAGCTAGCCGGCTGCCTGTGCTTCAAATGCTGCCTTTAAAATGTCTGCATAGCACCCAAAACAGGCTCGTGTGTGTGTGTGTGTGTGTGTGTGTGTGTGTGTGTGTGTGTGTGTGTGTGTGTGTGTGTGCCCGCGCGCGCTGGGGGAGGGATGAAAGAACCAGAGAGCAGCATTTGTTAAACACCAGAAGCTGCTGGCCAAGGCTTTAGTATCGGCGCAGACAGGTTCTAGTTAATGAGAGTTTGTGGCCACAGCGGATCTCCTCTGAAACCTGTCTTTGACCGAGTGCCGAGAAGAATTTGTTCTAAAATCCATGTCAGCCTTTTGCTGATTAAACACTGGATGGGAACTTTAAAGGAAGCACAGTGGGAGCAGTTTCCCCCCCCATCCCGCACTGTGAAGGGGACAGATTCCTGGACGGAGCAGACATTAGACACAAAGAGGAAGCTTGTGCTGGCACTTCCTTATCACAGTGGCCTGGGATTTTTCCCAGCTCCTTCACAAGCCTTGGGCAAGTCACTTCATTTCTCTGGGCTTCGGTTCCCCATCTGCAAATGAGGAAAATCCTGCAGCTCCTGTAAACTCCGAGGCAGCTCTGCCACTTCCCTTTCGGAGAGCATCCAGCACAATGGGGCCCGTTTCCCAGCTGTGGTCTCTAAGCGCTACCATAATGCACATAGAAATAACACGTCCGGAGCACTGGAGATGCTGGCGTTTTCCTATCACCCAGCCCAGTTCAGACAGCGTAACATGTAGCCTCAAGGCCAGGCTTTGCTCTTAGCCGGGGACATCCCGCTCTGTGCAGAGAAGCTATGATCTTATTAGCATTAGTATTTATTTGTATCGCGGTAGCACCTAGGAGCCCCAGGCATGGACTTCGGCCCCACTGTGCTAGGGGCTGTACACACACGGAACAAAGATGGTCCTTACAGCTGAAGGAAATCGATGACCTGTGCACAGGGCTGGTCCTAAGTGTTCTGTCGCCAGGGGGCTGGAACAGGAGGGCCAGCCCCCCCAGCCCTTTTACTGGCTGTAAGAGTGAGTGATGGGGGCGGGACAGAGAGGAATGAGCAGGTGCAGGGTCGGGGTGGGGGATAGGTGGCATGGGAGCAGGGCCTTGGGGGTAATGGGTGGCCTGAGGGTGCAAGAAGGGCCACACCTTCCTACTTTTAGGGTGCTTCTGCTGCTCCTGGCACCTCTCCAAAGGGTGAGCAACTCCCCCTCCCCCAATGTGGTGCCCCACAGAAGTTGATTTGGTGCCCACGGTGACTGCCCTGGACGCCTGCCCCTACGGCCGACCCGGGAAGTGATGCGCGTGCTTTGTGTCGCGCCTCTGCCCAGAGGAGCCCCCCCACCCCACCCCAGCCTAGCTCAGCTGAAGTCTGCAGAGTTGGTCACACCAGCAGGAAATCTGGTGCTGCCATCATAAAAATCACCCAGTTGCCTCCTCCCCCACTCGCCACCGGCTTATAATTAATTTCTATTTGCAGCTCAGACCAATTTCCCTCACACAGCTTCCAACTGAAACCAATTGCGGTATGAGATTTCTGTAATCTCACCTCTTATCAAGCACATCAGTGTGAAGCGAGAATGCTGCAATTAGCAGTAACAGGAACACAGACCTGTGTATTAGCAGGCAAGGAGCCGCTTGGCAAATATTTATTCCACCCGTGCAGGGGGGTGGGGAGTGGTTTTGGTGCACTCTGTGCAGCTCTCGCTGGGCCCCACAGACAGGCAAAGACCATCATATGCAGGGTTTACAGTTTGGTTCAATGGCTCTCTGACCCCAACCATGCAAATAGTTCCCGCGCCCCTGGAAGAACGTAGGTGGGGCAGCGTGTAGGGAAGGGCTGCCCGGGAAGGCTGTATATTTAAGAGCAGCACAGGTTGGTTGAGACGGGCGGCTGAGGGCTGTTCTGGGGTTGGCATGACGTGAGTTTGGCAGGTCTCAATCCGGTGCCTCAGCTCACTTACACAACAACAGGCACAATTATGCCTGGTGCTAAGTGGCTTCTTTGTACCTGCTATGGCCCCAAGCACTGGAATATTTGGCCTTTTCAGGCATTCATTTATTTCTTAATACCCCTATCATCCCCAGGGCAGAATTTTAAAGATACTTAGGTGCCTAAAACTGCAGATAAGTGCCTCATGAGATTTTTCTAAAGCCCCTTTATTTCAAGGGGAGGGAGGCAGTGTTCCCTCTAATGTTTCCCATCCTTGTGTGGAATGAATTTTGTTATGGGCACCACTATGGAGGTGATGTGTGGTGGGGGTGGGGACGAGGGGTTTGGAATGTGGGAGCGGGTTCAGGGCTGGGGAAGAGGGTTGGGATTTGGGGGGGGGGGGCGAGGGCTCCGGCTAGGCTTGTGGGATCTGGAGTGGGGCCAGGGATGAGGGGTTCAGAGTGTGGAGGGGGCTCAGGGCTGGGGCAGAGGGTTGGGATGTGGGGGGGGAGTGAGGGCTCCGGCTGGGGTGTGGGCTCTGGGGTGGGGCTGGGGATGAGGGGTTCAGGATGTGGGAGGGGGCTCAGGTAGGGTGACCAGACAGAAAATGTGAAAAATTGGGACGGGGACAGGCGGTAATATGAGCCTATCTAAGAAAAAGACCCAAAAATCGGGACTGTCCCTATAAAATTGGGACATCTGGTCACCCTAGGCTCAGGACTGGGGCAGAGGGTTGGGATGTGGGGGATTGGGGATGCGGGCTCTGGGCTGGGGGCAGAGGGTTGGGATGTGCAGGGGCGATGACTCTGGCTGGGGGTGTGGGCTCTGAGGTGGGGCTGGGGATGAGGGGTTCAGGGTGCAGGAGGGGGCTCAGGGCTGGGGCAGAGGGTTGGGATTTGGGGGAGCTGGGGTGTGGCTCTGGAGTGGGGCTGGGGATGAGGGGTTCAGGATGTGGGAGGGGGCTCAGGGCTGGGGCAGAGGGTTGGGATGTGGAGAGGGGCGAGGACTGCAGCTGGGGGTGCGGGCTCTGGGGTGGGGCTGGGGATGAGGGGTTCAGGGTGCAGGAAGGGGCTCAGGGCTGGGGCAGAGGGTTAGGGTGCACTAGACACCTGCTGGCAGTGGCCCAGTGATAATAAACAACATGGCCAGAAAGTCAATTCCCAGATGCAGGACTGAAACTCAGGTCTCTGCCAACACTTCCCCACATTAGCAAACAAAAAGCCATGAAGTGACTGATCCGCGGCCCACCCCTCTGCCTCCCCATCTCCGCAGGAGGCTTTTCCAGGGGAGAGTTGAGGTGCACAAGCTGGGGGAAGTTTTGCCCTGCCGCTGCCCCGATCTGTGGATGAACAGAGCACAGAGGCTGGCAAGCTGGCATGTCTTGCCAGGATCCCTTCTCTGTAGAGAGAAACAAAGCAAGCAGGGAAACGAAGAGCAGAACAAACCCAACGATTACACAGGCGCTGAGACTGGAGACGCAGCCAGTGGAAAGCCAAGAAATCTGAAGTTGATACTGGCGAGGCGTCCTTAAACCGAGTTGTTTGCGCCTGGGTTTGTCACAACAGTAGGAGTTAAAGATGACGTGTCAGCCTTAATTGTGGATTTCCTGGCTCCCTTCATGCTAGATCCTGAGTAATTCTCCTCCGGCTCCATTTCCCCGTCTCACCCTGTCTCTCGCTTGCTGTTGCAGCAGAGCAATTTGTTCAATTTTGTTCAATTTTGGGTCACTCTGGACCACATTTCCAAAATTAGATGTAATAGATTTTCAGACAGGAGGAACCATTGCATCACCTACAGTCTAACCTCCCGAATAACGCAGGCCAGAGAGGATTTCACCCTGTTACTCCTGTACTGAGCCAAATTCCTATTGTTATTTATCTGTATTCACTGTAGCGCCTCGGAGCGCCAGTCCTGGACCAGCAACCTTCTGCGCTAGGCGCTGCACAAACATGGAACAAAAGGATGGGCCCTGCCCCAAGGAGCTGACAATCTAGGAATCTAAACTGCACATGCAAAATGCCAGCCGGTGGTTTGCTCTGTGTGTGCGAGATACACAGCTGCCTCTTGGAACCCGGTGCTTGTGCCTGCACCTATTTGCACGGGCAGCTTTCCGTGCGAACTCCTGGGTTTTGCACATGGAATCGACCTTTCTGGACAATTTGATCCTTGTGGCCTTTCCCCCATATTTGGCTGGGCATCTATGTTAATTTCACGGAGCGGTATTTGGCAATAGAAGGGGGTTCTGTCGTCAGGGCTGCACCATTTTAAGATTATCCTGCAGGCTCCACACTCCCCGGATCCATCCTTGTTGACGTTAGGGGCCCCTGCAGCTCTTTTTCCGATGGCCAGTTCCCTGGGGCAGAAACTCTGTTTTGGGCGGTCTCCGGCCGGCTCATAGTTCTCCTTAGTCAGCAGCCGCTCAGGCCTGTACGCCACCTTTAACTCTGGAGCTGGTTCTGGAGCTTCTGGAATAGCCCCTGCTGGCTGATGTAGTGCCCTGGGCCAGGATTCTGTCCCCAAAGCACCAGGAATAGCCCCTGGGGCAGAAGGCACCTTTGGGGAGAGTTCAGGTCCCCTGGCATCCCCCTCTCTCGCAGGCAATGC
Organism: Gopherus evgoodei; assembly: GCF_007399415.2. Lineage (NCBI taxonomy): Eukaryota > Metazoa > Chordata > Testudines > Testudinidae > Gopherus > Gopherus evgoodei. The sequence continues at coordinate 6,118,835 of NC_044343.1, forward strand.
ATTCCCCCTTATCACCTCACCCCCAGTGCCCCATTCCCAGGGGCACCCTACACAGTCAGTACCACACACATCACTGGGTAACCCACACCCCAGCACCCAGCCACCCTGAACATGCCATCGTATAATAACCTACCCGTCCCCAGGCACCGTGACCCTAACTGGCTCCCCAGTCCCACTCCATGAGGGCAGGGGACTGGACTCGATGACCTCTCGAGGTCCCTTCCAGTCCTAGAGTCTATGAGTCTATGAGTCATCTCTGGCTTTTCCTCTGCCAAGCAATGAAGAAGAAGAAGCTATTCCTGGCAAGAGCATGGGGTCTGCTGGAAGGAGCAGAAGAAGCCAGCAAATCCTGAATTTCATTGCTGACAGTGCCACCACTGCCCTGTGTGAATTGGGCAAGTCATGTTATTGCTTCGTGCCTCAGTTTCCCCATTTGTACAACAGGGACCATGCTATTTCCCTACTGCACCCAGTGGCTTACAGGAGTGTCTGCAAGAGTGCTTGGAGATCCACAGATGGAAAGGGGTAAAGAAGAAACAGGGCTAGTATTTCACACGGGCGATTCAGATGTTAACTTGCCACCCAAGAAACAAACCAAACAAATCCCTTCTTTCTCTCTTAAAAACCAACACAGCTTGGTTACAAAACAGCCTCTCTCCCATCCCAGCCCCAGGGCCATCATCCCATTCAGGATTCCAAAGCCTCTGGGGCTTTAGTTCTGTATTCGATGCAGTTGCCACATCTAACGGTGTGCAGAGGGACGCTATAATCTTCGATATGTAACACACACACCTCCAAAAATCCTCGCTTATCCACCCCCAGCCGTCTGTCACCGATCACACTCACTGACAGGAATAAACTCCAACACCTACCATATATTTTGGCACTTCTGCCGCATGAATTCACTTGTTACTATATATTTCAAAAGACTCCGTTACATCTGCTAAGGGCGGCTGCTGAGTTCCTTCTTGATTGATTGACAGGTGGGCAGGGCAAAGCGCGCTGGTTAAATAATACACGAGGCATGTCAGCCTCCGAGGCACATTTCATGAATAAAGCCTTAGCTCCGTCTCCCTCTGTACAGGAGGGAAATATCATGATCTCTGGTTTTCAGAGGGGGAAACTGAGGCACTGTGAGGGGATGTGACTTGATCAGTGTCCCAGGGCATCACTGGCGCAGCCAGGGACAAACCCTAGGGATCTTTACTCCCAGGTCTATGCCATACCCACAAGGCCAGTGAGGGGCACACAATAAATCCCTAGGGCGATTAGGACTGGCAGATGTTCCTGTCGGGGAAGCAAACTTTCCCAGATCCCGGTTCAGGTTTCAGATTTGGCTCATGTTCTGGGATAGATTTGCTGGGGATGAGGTTCTTTGTAGAGGAAGGTCAGGGCGCTTTGGCAATTCCATTCACACCCTGACGCTTCTTCAAAAGCCTCTCTAACAAGGTCCCATCTCTTGGCCAAGACTCAGGATTCTGGGATAGCCCCTGCCACGGAATCCAGTCGTTATGCCAATAGCTCAGGCCCTGGCACATCTGGAACGGCCCTGCTGCGGAATCATCGCTATGCCAAGAGCTCAGACCCTGGCACATCTGGAACAGCCCCTGCCACAGAATCATTGTATGCCTACAGCTCAGAACCTGGCGCTTCTGGAACAGCCCTGCCACGGAATCATCGCTATGCCAACAACTCAGACCCTGGCACATCTGGAATGGCCCTGCCATGGAATCATTGCTATGCCAAGAGCTCAGACCCTGGCACATCTGGAATGGCTCTGCCATGGAATCATCACTATGCCAACAGCTCAGACCCTGGCACATCTGGAACGGCCTTGCCACGGAATCATCACTATGCCAACAGCTCAGACCCTGGCACATCTGGAATGGCTCTGCCATGGAATCATCACTATGCCAACAGCTTAGACTCTGGCACATCTGGAATGGCCCTTGGCATGGAATCGTCACTATGCCAACAGCTCAGACCCTGGCACATCTGGAACAGCCCCTGCCACGGAATCATTGCTCTGTTAATAGCTCAGACCCTGACACATCTGGAACAGCCCCTGCCATGGAATCTAGTCACTATGCCAACAGCTCAGACCCTGGCACATCTGGAATGGCCCTGCCACGGAATCATTGCTCTGCCAACAGCTTAGACCCTGGCACAACTCCTGCCAGGGAATCCAGAAACATTTAACTCTAGAGCTTCTGGGAAGTTTTCCAGCACAGGTTCCAGTCTCTGTGCCATTGCCTGGCGCACTCAGCGTCACTCACAGCTCCCGCCTGCCGCTTCACCCCCCCGGCCATGCTGACGCTGGCTCTTCGTCTTCCCGACCGAGACATTCCGTAAAGCGTCGCAGGGCCGTGCTCGAGCGAGCTCACGTCAGTGGCTCTCCTGAAGGCCACGTTTCCGGCTGTGTGATGCGGATGGCGAGGGCATGCTCGGGAGACTCAGCCGGGACTTTTGTTTTCTTGCCTGCACTGAGGCTGGCCCGGAAGGGAGCAGCTCCTGTCAGTCACACACACCCTCGATTGTGCGCGGCACCTCTGAGGTGTGTGGCCTTCACAGAAACAATGGGTTTTGCCAGCTGGGATATAGCTAGCTCTGCCCTCCATTCATAGCGACCGGCTTTAACTCGCGGGAGGGGCCAGCTCAGACTTCCCACTTCATGCCAGAGACCTGAGAGCACTGTCAAATTGGCAGCACTCTCTGATACTGTGAGGGCGAGGCTAGTACACAACTTAGAGCACTAGCCCAAGAGGTGCTGTAAGGAGAGAGACTGAAGAGCTCTGAAATTCAAGTTCTATATGAGAGCTGCTTGTTATTATTAAGGTTGCCTGACACTTCCCATTATAAGACCCTGTGCCTTAGCCACCAGGCCATCCTTCCGCTCCAGAGTATACAATCGCTGACTCCTCACAACAAGCCTTACCCTCAGTGATTCTCCTATAGCCCAAGCAGCAGGGGCCTGTGCTTCTGGAACAGCAAGTGCTGACTTCTGCCGGGCTTTGACTATGAATCACGATGTATGTTGCAGGATATGCTGCCCCCTTGTGGCCTGAGATGGTATTGCAGCTGCCCTGCCTCAGTTTCCCTGAACCAGGGTTTTCCATCTCTCCTAGGAATTCCTGTGGCACAGCCCCTACACTCTGGCTCACTCTCGGAGTTCAATCTCCTATTGGGGTAACAAACATCCAACAAACACTCCCCCCTGCAAAGTTCTTCTGCCCTGCATGGACTATTCTTCAACTCACTCCCACGCCTTCCTGCCTGGCATCTTCCTGCTTTGTCAGGCCCCTCCCTGGCTGGAGTCTTTTCCATCTTTGATGGCTCGGGGACCAGGGTCTCCTGCTCATTGCCACTGTTCTGAAGCCTGCAGCTCTGTGTCGCTTCATCCCCGGACTCTCAAGTGTGGAGAGACCCTCCTCTCCCTCTCCGGCTCAGGGATTTAGCAGGGCTAGTTGACTCAAGACCTCTGACCCTTAAAGGGACAGGCTGCCCTGTTACAATGTGCACCAGCATAGTGACATCTGTGAAGCCCTAAGTGGCCAGACTAGCTGCAGCGTCCACCTTCCCAACCTTACTAGGGGGGGAAGCAGAGGAGTTGATCCAGAGCAGGCCATGTTGACAATGCCGCCAATCTGCCCCCTTCACCAAGTGCTGGAACCAGCGTCAACATAGACCCCTCACACTAGCCAAGGAGATCTTCTGCGCAGTGATTATGCTCAGGGGGCTGTTTTCCACCAGTGTAAGCCCCTTCATAGTGGCATAAAGGAGCCTTAGCCAATCACGCCTCCATGCAAAATCCAGGGCCACCTAACGTTTGATCCAGGTGCGAGAGTACGGGGCGGAAAAGGCTGCCTGAATTTGCCTGGCATTGTGTTTGGTGTGTGTGGCTTTCATTGCTTCATGCGGCTTTGATTCCCAGTTTTAATTGCAGCCTAACAAGGCTGGTGCATTAGGCGATGAAGCGTCAAGTTTAAAAGAAGGAAATTAGGATGAAAACACATTCGTTAGTGACTAATGGGTGTCTGGACCGGTGTGAGTGTGTGTGTGCGCGTGCATGCATGCTTGCCCTAGGGCATAGCATCATAGGCACAAACAAGAGAGGGTCCCTGAGCTCCCTTTGCTGCAGAGCATGGCGGAACGTGATGCAAAGCAGAAAGGTATCCGTCATGGATCCTAGTCTATTTCCTGGGTTATGTTTAATCCCTGGCATTGAATCGTGTAGCATAAAAGCCTCCCGCCAACTCACCAGTGAGGCTTTAAATTGTTTCCCCCCTGGCAATGGGGTTAAATAACAAAATCAGGGCAATTTACGCACCACGTTGGCCTCATCAGAGGAAATCACGGTTAATTCAAGGCAGAAGAAAGAAGGAGAATTTCTCAAGGCGGCTGATGCTGTGAAACCCACAGACACCCAGAGAGCAAATTGTGACCTTTACCAATTACAGCTAAAATTGGAAAAAATTAAGTGTGTGAACACACAGTCAAAGGGGGGAGCGGAATTTGCATATGGCACCAAGGGCTGATCAGCGAGTGCTTTTGTGGCTACATTCCCAGTGGCCCAGATTGTTGAACAATAGCCCAGATTTCTTGGGTGCTTCTGGCTAGAGCAATCTGCTGCAGCCGGGAGCCGGTTCAGCTCTGCTCGGATAGGGTGCCTAGCGATGGTAGGGAGAGAGTGAGGGAGGAAAGATGGAGAAACTCCTCGTCCTGATGGCTGGAGCCTCTGATCTCTGTGTCAAATAGGCAGGAGGCCAGAGCCTTCGGCCAGGCTTTTTGGAAGTAACCTCAGTTTCAGATTGTCCAACTTCAGCGGCTCTTCGCAGACCACCTGCCTGCGGTCAATAGGAGATGCAACATTCTTGTGTCTGAAATTGAGTGCCCAGGCTCGGCGGGCAGGTGTGGAACAGGGAAAGCTTCATCTGGGACACTGACGTCCCCCAAGACGCCGGGAAGGGGAGGCAGAAAGGCACCATCCGGCTGGAGCTTGTGATCAACGTGCCTTGGAAATAGAAATGCAGCTGTTAGCCAGAGGCTGGGCTTTCGCCAATGCACTGCTGGGCTAGGCAGGTTCCGACACACACGAGGGAATTGTTCCATGTTGAAAACCTGTCGGGATAGAACCAAGCTGCAAAGTACTGATTAGGATCCAAACTTCCCCTAAATGCTGGGGCTTGACTCTGTCCATTGCAGAACTGGGGCAGGATGGGATTCCAGCAAATAAACTCATGCTGGGGCCTGGGAATCTGCTAGGGACAGGACTCCTCTTGCAGTATGCACGGGCAAGGCTGCTGGAACACCGATGGCGCGTGACTAGGTCTGTGGGCAGAACATAGATATACAGGGACAGGAATCTCTCTGCGTAGCAGGGATGATGCGTCTGCTTCACCTGTCACTTACATGGGGTTGCTCAGCTGACTTCACTAGGGTTACTCCTGGGTTGAGTGGGAGGTGAATTGGGCCCAGAGGGTTGGAGAGATTTACACAGACACTCAGGCAGAGTGAGGGAAAGTGACACCCTAAAATTCCTCTGAGATCCTGAATCCGTCCTGGATTCTGACCCGGTCTGTGTAGCTATGGCCTCGTTGGCTAATTGAATATCAACTGTCCTGTCATGAGGAGGGGAACAGCCCCTTCTAGCTCCTGATGGGGGCTTTGGCTCTAACAAAGACCAAAGCGGTGCCCAGAGACGCCATTCCAGGTTCTACACTGGACCCAGCCCCTGCTGCGATGGGAATTGGGCTAGGGGCTGCTTGGGATATGATCTGTAATGCTGAGTTTCTGTCCCTTCCTACGGAGTGTCCCAGGTTTGATTTAAGGAGCTTTCGGTAACTGAGGACACCTCATGAAACTGAGCTGCCCTGGGCTGCTGGCAGTAAAAGACAGTGGGAACCGAACGGGCATCTGCCTAAGTTGGATTCGGGCTGGACGAGGAAAGCCGGCGGTTGGGCTCTGGGTATCCCATGGCTCAGGAAGGGCAGCCACTGGCGGTAGGCAGCTGGAGGATGGAAACCAGCCAGGTCCCACTAGTGTAGAGGGGCAGGACTTAAGAGGAGATGGAGTATCTGTCCGGCAGCCTGTGATCTGAGGGCTGGGTAATTAACCACCAGCCTTAGCAGGCAACCGAGGACTGGGAATCTGCTTCCACCTTTGTGAGTTACGATGCAGAATGGCAGCAAGCTTAGAAGAGGATGGAAAGAAGCCAGGCTCCCATGGCAGCTCCCCTCAGACAGGGACAGTGCCAAGAGGAGGGTTGCCAACTCTCCAGAATCATCCTGGAGTCTCCAGGAATTAAAGATTAATTTTTCCTTTAAGATTATGTCATGTGATGAAACCTCCAAGAATGCATCCAGCCAAAACTGGCAACTCTAGAGCAGCTGCCACACCTCCGGAACCACAGCCAGGAACTTAGGAGTGAGCGGCACACGTTTGGAACTGGGTCAGAGATGAAATCTAGAACCACCTTCCCTAGGGCAGCAGTGTCTGTGTGCGCTGGGCTGTACAGCCATGTAATCCCGATGGTTTTTAACTGTCTCCTGCACCTTTAAACAGTGACAAGAGCCCCCCAATTGCTCCAGTGCATTGGAACTAGGGTGACCAGATGGCCCGATTTTATAGGGACAATCCTGATTTTTCGGTCTTTTTCTGATATAAGGTCCTATTTCCCTCCACCCCTTGTCCTGGTTTTTCACATTTGCTGTCTGGTCACCCTAATTGGAACAAGCTGGCAGTGTTTGCCAGAGAACAACCCAGCCTTTTAGCTCGGATGGGTCCAGTTGAGAAAGGGGTAAATGGGTCCCGGTGACTCTCTGAGGCAGGTGGCTCATTACTACCCCCAGATATGAGGGAGGTGAAAGCAGTTCTTTGGGGGAGGAGGGAGCGAGAGTGTGGGCTGAGTAGTGCAAACCCGAGGAGCAAGGGGAGATGGCTGGAGCAGGACTTTCTCTTATCTGAACCCCAGAAAGAGGGTGAATTTGGATTCTTTGCAGATGGGCTGGGCTTTGTTTTAGGGCAGGATGGAAATGACTCCTGTGCACAAGGATAAACGTGGTGTATTCTCCTGCTGACTTGACTTCTGTTCTTTCTTGCTGCTGTTTGCTTTTTCTCAGCCTTCCTTGAACCTCATTTGATCCTGAATGTTCCCTGTGTCTAGACATCAGATCAGGATCCTGGGGGCCCCTGCTAAGACTTTATCCGCAGTGAACTTTTGAAGGAAATCTCCCGCAACAGCAGCTTCAGCAAGTGTGGAAAGCAAGTGTAAGAAAAGCACCAGCTTTTCGACCACTGCTCAGACCAGCCCTGAGCCACTGTGGTGCCAGTGCCCTGATGAGAAATTCCCTCCTGTAGGTTCCTAGTGTTTAGTGTAGCCACGCAGGCCCTGAGCCTCCTGCATGTCAATATAGCCAATGAGAACCCACGCGTGGGGGGGCAACCAATGAAAATCCATCCTGAGCCCCATGTCTGCCAACGAAAATTACACTGAACCCAGGCATGCCAGGACAGCCAATGAAAATCAGTGCTGAGTCTCATGCTTGCTGGGGTATCTGTCGGTCTAAGGTATTTATCTGGCCACATCTCACAACCTTTATGTATTTATCCTCACAACCCCCCTTGTGAAGCAAGACAGGGCTGTTATCCACATTGTACAGAGGGGAAACTGAGGCACAGAGCAACCGAGTGACTTGCCCAAGGTCACCCAGGAAGTCTGCGGCAGAGCAAGGTAGCCACTTAAAATCCATCCTGAGCCCAGTGCATGGTGGGGGCATCTGCTGAGAATGATCCTGTAGCAGAGTGGTTACCCCACTTCTGCCCTGAAGGGCTTAAAACAGCCCTGGGGGAAGGTTGTGGCTGGGAGCTGCTATGCTGGGCTGATTGGGAGGTGGCTGCAGCTGGGCCACGCCTCAATCAGGCCACAGCTGGCCTGTATAAAGAGGCTGGGAGCAAAGCACTCAATAATCTCTCTGTGCCTGTAGAGGGAGAAAGACCTGGCTGCAGGGATCTGGAGATGGGGGGTATCTGAGTGGAGCAGTACTGGGGAAAGACAGAGGAGCTGGGGAGCTCCAGTCTGGAAACCCCCAGGCTGTGGCCTAGCATAAGGCCAATAGGTACTAGGGGTTGAAGAGGGCAGCCCAGGGGTAGGCAAATGCAGCAGGTCCAAACCCAACCTTGCCAGTGATGAGTAGGCTAATACTGCAGTCTGCCCCTGGGTGTGGGGGAGACATTGACTGGCAGTAGCTGTATGCTGAGGTGAGGTGGGGGTTCCCTGGGGAGGGGAGACCCTAAGAGTGGTGGGGGGTTACTGCCAGGGGGCAGCACCCCAGACAACAGGGCACTGGGTCTGGGAGGGCACAGGACAGGCAGATCACTGCCCTGCAGAGGGTGCTCTGGAGCTGGAATGAGCTAATTCCTGGAAGTCACCAGCTGGAGGCACAGGGGTGAGTCTGCTCCTCTACAGACCCTGAATTCTGTGCAGGGTGGGACAGGACTTTGAGTGTTTCCTTGGGGCTGTGGTGCCCGGGCAGTACTGATGTGGCTAATGAAACTCCTGGGGCTGTGCCCTCTGGCAGCACTGGGCTCAGTGAGCTCCTGGTAGCAGGGGATGCAGTGACAATTGTCCCCGAAACTTTGGATCCCGGCTTTTGGCTCTGTCTACAACAACCAGTTCCTTCCATTACATCTACAACATTCGGCTCGGGAGCTGGCGTTTTAATTCAGACCTAGCCTGGCTCTGCCAAAACCTCCCCGTGTGACCAATTCACACCAACTTTGTGCCTCAGTTTCCCCCAAGCTGCAAAGTGGGCAGCATAATGCTTCCTGTTGTCTATTTAGCTTCTCAGCTCTTCAGGGCAGGGACTGTCTCTCACTAGATATTTATCCAACACCCTGCCTGCTGATTGTCCGATCCCCGCTGCTGGCCCCTTCTTGCTGCTGGAATGCCCGAAATACTGGTAGGTTAGCAGCTTCTGCTACCGATCCCTTGGGTTTTGAGCGTCTTGGAAACCACATTTGCTACTAAGGCAAAAAGGATGACAGCAAACCAACCCAGCCATGGGAAGGGCGCCCCATCTTGTCTTTCATTTTCTATTTTCCCCCTCCCTTCCCTTGCGAATGGTTTGAAGGCATATAATACAATTATAAATTTTTTTAGCCCCCATCTCTCCATGGCAGCCATGGTAACCGGATGAAGGAGACACCTGTACATTAGCATTGCCAGCTTCTGCTATCTGAATATACAGAGGATCCATAATTAAACAAAAAACCTGGTAAACAGAGGCCCTGGAGCCGATCCCTGGGCGACTGGGGAGGGGGTGTGGTTTGGTGGCATGCCAGGGAGAGAGGAGTGGGTCCCTGACGTTTCCGGAGTGCGCCAGTGATGTCAAATGAGCCTCAAATACCATCTCGTCTGTAGCACTCCCCCCTCAGTGATAAATGCGGAGCCTGCAGCCGTCCGCTGCAGAGCTAATGACCACAGCGCAGGTCTGGGTGTCTGATACAGGGCCCACCACAGCCACTTGCCGCCCTGCGGTACAGGGAGCTGACAGAGGCTTGAAGCAAAGCAGATGCCTTGGTCAGTGCTTGGGAGGCAAACACAGGGCACAGTGTTGATGGGCTGGGTGTGATGTGTGTCCTCAGCACAGCCCCGGTCCGCTCGCCCCCACGGGTGCGTACTGTACATGCACACACACCCCCCACGGGCGCTTCTTAGCTCAGTGTGGTGGTGGCTGATGGGAGCAACAGGCATTTGTCCTGTCAGCCCTACGGAGAGCCTGGTCCAGTCCCACCTTCCCCTCCCCTTGCACTGTTGCTGGGTGGGGGAGTCGAGCTGGGGCACTGTTTCTAACAGATGGCTGGCAGCCTCCCTCCATCTCAGCCCCCCATCTGGGCCAGACTCTGCCCAGTGTAAATCTGGAGCTGCTTTGCCGAACCAGCCCCCCCGCCAGCGCAGAGAGGGTATCGTGCTGAAATCTTGAGGCTGCTCAGTATTCAGAACCAGGCAGGCTCTGATCATCTCTGCCCATCCTTTCCCTTTCTCCTGGCAGGGGCAGCCGTCTCCTCCTACAGCTCCCCCACCCTCCACTCCTTAAAAATCCCAACCCTCAGATCCCCAAATCAACCTGCTCTTTCTGCACAGGGCTGAGTCATTTCTCTCCGCACCCCCCCACCAGCAGGAGAATGAGACATTTTCACACCCAGCTAGATTTTTTTTTTTCACCTCAGTCTTTTCTGCAGGAGGGTGGGGGTGGGGAGGGCAAAGGGGCCTGGGGTGGAGAGGCATTGGGGGGAGGTGGAGAAGTGCTAAATCTCGCACCTCAAGCTAGGGAAGGGCAACAGATCCTCCTCGGGGAGCACTGGCAGGCTGTGCAAAGCAGCTGCCGCTTGCATGCACCCCCTGTCTGTGCAAACCCAGGTGGGAAGGGGCTGGGATGGGTGGCTGCAGGGGGGACCTGCCATCACGCTGCCCATGTTTAAAATGAAAAAAACCAATAACTTTTTTTGTTCTGAATTCAGGGCACCAAACATCGCCCCCTGCTGGGAACTGCGAACACCCGGGAGCCATTCACTGCCTTCTTCGCACCCTGACCATTTTGGCCCGGCCTTTGCATGGATGCACAAGAGTGTGTGTGTGTGTGGCGGGCGGAGGGCTGGGGTGGACACAAGGAACTTTTGCCCTCTTGTCCCCTCATGCAACTATGTGGAACGGGTCATTATTATTTGTATTACGATAGCAGCTGGGAGCCCCGGTCCTGGCCCGGGACCGCACTGTGCTAGGTGCTGTCCAGCCACTGACCAAAAAGCTGGTTCCAGTCTAGCCGGAGACAGCAGGGGGATGCAGACAGACAGGGGGGCACAAGGAGACGATGACACAATCCCCTTCAGCGTATCTCAGCCTACCAGCTCCCTAGCCATTGTCAAGTGCCCCCTGGGCATGGGGCAGGGAAAAACTTGTAGGAGGTGGAGTCTCTTCAGGGGTGGGGCAGCTGGTGTCCTCTTCGCCTCCGATGGGCGGGGCAGCTGGTGTCCCCTCTCTATCCCCCTGGAAGCCACCAAAGGGATCGTGTCAGTTCTGTAGCCCCTCTCTGAGCCATCCAACAGCCTAGGACTCCAGCCTTTGGGGCTTGCCATGCCCCCTTCCTGCTCCCTTGTCCCCTGTGAATGGGGAAGGATCCTGCTCCCCAAACCCTTCTAGCCCCGCTCGCCGTGAGCACTTCACACTCGCCGTGCTCCCCACCCCCCCACGGGGAGTCGCCAACAACCCAAGGAGCTTGGCCAGCGGGATCCCTGGCCCCATCCATCTTGGAACACGCATGGGGTCACGCTGCTTTGTACCAAGGGATGCTGAAAACCACACGCAGGGTGGGGCGAGGCCGAGGCTTTTTTCAGGAAATCTTCCCAGCACCCCCCCAGCCCGCAGTCCCACCAGCGGGGGTCATTAGTGTAAATGGGGCACTATGACCTGTCACCTCATCCTGGCTAGGGAAGGTCTAGCTGCCCGGTGGGTGAGAAATGCCCCGTTTTACTAGTCCCCACCCCCCGCTGCAGGCATGGCCTGAAACGTGCCTGAACAGGGGAGGACACGGTGGGGTCAGTTAAACTGGGCCTGTCAGCTTATTAGGGCAGGAGATGTCTCTTTCTTCAGTGTCTTTTCTGCCCCAAGCTTCTCCCCAGGGTGCAGCTTCAGTACAAATAATCCTAAAGGGAGAGCCCAGCATGTGGGCTGGACACATGAGCAACCCCTCTCCACCCTCTCGCTTTCCCTCCTGCTTCTGCCTTGTGCCCCTGTTTCATTCTCGCTCTGTCAGCGTCTCCCCTCCCGCGCGCCCTTTTGCTCTGCGCACGTCTTGCGCTGGAAGGGTCTGTTTCCCCAGGCCCTTTCCCCAACCCCCTCCGTTGGTGTGTGCAGGAAGCCAGCCCAGAGCTGGGGACTGGGAGCAGCAGGTTTGCAAACCGCCCCCTTCCCTGGGGGGGTGTACCCAGCACCTGCATTTCCATGGTTATGGCATTTCAGGAAAGCAGCAGATCTGGTGCTGTGTTTACCTGGGTTTATGAAGAGAGGAGCATAGCCCGTGCACTGGGTTTGGCTAGGGGATGCGCTGGGACTGGTGCCAGTAGGCAGAGAGCTGGGGAGGGGATGGCAGGCTGTTGGCCCGGTCCCCTCCCACAACTGCCCTATCCCCCTGCTACCACAGCTTTACATAGGACCCCTGACAAAAGCAACATGGCGGAGGCCTGGCTTTGCTGGTGATGTGAGTCTCCAGCATCCCCTGGCTGGACCATGCCAGCGGGCAGCTCCCCTGAGTTTCAGAGCTGGGCTTGGTTAGCAATTAACAACCCAAAGAAACGGGGCTATGCAAATCTGCAGCCTGTCCAGGGCCTGCATTCTTCCCAGCCTGGAGAAGCTGAGGCTGGTGGAGTAGCAGCTGTCACTCATAGCGGGGCGGGTTGCCTGTGGGGAACTGGGCTCCTCCTGTTTAAAATTCATCCGAATCAAACTCTCTCTGTCTTTTCCCTCAGCTGGGGATGGAGCTAAAGGAGGGAGCGGTCAGTACTGCTCAGTCAGACAGACTGCGAGGGTGGATTGACAGCCCTGGTTTCCCCCCACCTCTTTAATTTGGGGTCCTTAGTGAGCCCCTGAAGGCAGGCCTGGGAGCCCTAATTCAAGGTGAAATACCCCCCAACCTGAAGCAAATACTCACCAGCAACCACACACCACTGAACAAAAACACTGACCCAGGAACCTATCCTTGCAACAAAGCCCGATGCCAGCTCTGTCCACATATCTATTCAAGTGACACCATCACTGGACCTAATCACATCAGCCACGCCATCAGGGGCTCGTTCACATGCACATCTACCAATGTGATATATGCCATCATGTGCCAGCAATGCCCCTCAGCCATGTACATTGGCCAAACCAGACAGTCTCAACGCAAAAGAAAATGGACACAAATCTGACATCAGGAATCATAACATTCAAAAACCAGTGGGAGAACACTTCAACCTCTCTGATCACTCAGGCCATGTCTACATCTAAAATTTTGCAGCGCTGGTTGTTACAGCTGTATTAGTACAGCTGTATAGGGCCAGCGCTGCAGAGTGGCCACACTTACAGCAACCAGCGCTGCAAGTGGTGTTAGATGTGGCCACACTGCAGCGCTGTTGGGCGGCTTCAAGGGGGGTTCCGGGACGAGAGAGCAAACCGGGAAAGGAAACCAGCTTCGCCGCGGTTTGCTCTCTCGGTCCCGGAGCCAGCCAGCAAACCGCAGGGAAGGAGACCTGCTTGCTCGGGGTTCCGGGACCGAGAGAGCAAACCGGGAACGCCGCGGTTTGCTCTCTCGGTCCCGGAGCCACCCAGCAAACCGCAGGGAAGGAGACCTGCTTGCTCGGGGTTCCGGGACCGAGAGAGCAAACCGGGAACGCCGCGGTTTGCTCTCTCGGTCCCGGAGCCACCCAGCAAACCGCAGGGAAGGAGACCTGCTTGCTCGGGGTTCCGGGACCGAGAGAGCAAACCGGGAACGCCGCGGTTTGCTCTCTCGGTCCCGGAGCCACCCAGCAAACCGCAGGGAAGGAGACCTGCTTGCTCGGGGTTCCGGGACCGAGAGAGCAAACCGGGAACGCCGCGGTTTGCTCTCGCGTTTCCGGAGCCACCCAGCAAACCGCAGGGAAGGAGACCTGCTTGCTCGGGGTTCCGGGACCGAGAGAGCAAACCGCGGCGAAGCTGGTTTCCTTTCCCGGTTTGCTCTCTCGGTCCCGGAACCCCGAGCAAGCAGGTCTCCTTCCCTGCGGTTTGCTGGGTGGCTCCGGGACCGAGAGAGCAAACCGCGGCGTTCCCGGTTTGCTCTCTCGGTCCCAGAACCCCGAGCAAGCAGGTCTCCTTCCCTGCGGTTTGCTGGGTGGCTCCGGGAACGCGAGAGCAAACCGCGGCGAAGCTGGTCTCCTTTCCCGGTTTGCTCTCTCGGTCCCGGAACCCCGAGCAAGCAGGTCTCCTTCCCTGCGGTTTGCTGGGTGGCTCCGGGACCGAGAGAGCAAACCGGGAAAGGAAACCAGCTTGATTACCAGAGGCTTCCTCCTTCCACGGAGGTCAAGAAAAGCGCTGGTAACTGTCTACATTGGATTACCAGCGCTGGATCACCAGCGCTGGATCCTCTACACCCGAGACAAAACGGGAGTACGGCCAGCGCTGCAAACAGGGAGTTGCAGCGCTGGTGGTGCCCTGCAGATGTGTACACCTTCAAAGTTGCAGCGCTCTAACTCCCTCACCAGCGCTGCAACTTTCTGATGTAGACAAGCCCTCAGTAACAGACCTGAGGCTTTCCAACAGAAAAGCTTCAAAATCAGACTCCAGCGAGAAACTGCTGAACTCGAACTGATATGCAAACTAGATACAATCAATTTAGGCTTGAATAGAGACTGAGAATGGCTGAGCCATTACAAACATTGAATCAATCTTCCCATGTAAGTATTCTTACACTTCTTATCAAACTGTCTGTACTGGGCTATCTTGATTATCACTTCAAAAGTTTTTTTTCTCTTACTTAATTGGCCTCTCAGAGTTGGTAAGACAACTCCCACCTTTTCATGCTCTCTGTATGTGTATATCTATCTCCTCAATATATGTTCCATTCTATGCATCCGAAGAAGTGGGCTGTAGCCCACGAAAGCTTATGCTCAAATAAATTTGTTAGTCTCTAAGGTGCCACAAGTACTCCTGCTCTTTATACCCCCCTCTATAGTCAGTGGGGGATTTCTCCTTTGGGGACAGGACCAGGCTGACATGGAACAATGGGAGACTCTGTACAGCTATAGCCACAGACCTGCCATCTTGGAGTTCCCATGATCCATTGCAGTTGTTTTTTTTTCTCTCTCTCTCTCTGTTCCCCCTGCCCACTCCTATGCAGCAGATCCCATGTTGGGAGTGGTGCCTGGAAGCTCTTATCCCTTCTAGGTCAATGTGGATGTCCCTTAGACACAGGATGGGCACAGCAGCTACTCACCTAGTGGTGGTCACGGACCCCCCTGAGTCGGAATCCCCCTCCATTTCCCAAGAGTCCTCGAGTAATGATTTCTACTATCTCTGGTTGGCTAGAAGACTCCATCCCATCCTGGTGGGAGAAGACCTGGCCTCAGTTACTCATGCCTTCTTCCCCTCTTGGCTGGATGACAGCAATGTGCGATACCTGGCCATGAAGCCTTCAGCACTTCGGAAACTCCACCCTGTACAAAACACAGCAGCTTGTCTCTTCAGCGACACAGGCTGCTGTGAGCACGTCACACCCATCCTCCCCTCTCCACACTGGTGTCCCATAGCATATCAAACCAAGTTCAAAGCGCTGGCCCTTATCTTCAAAATAGTCCATGGCTTGGGCCCAGGACACCTAAAAGACCTTCTAGAGCTCCAGGATGAAGCTCTCAACGATAAGAATAAAGCTTGGCGGGTGGCCCCAGACTGGGGGGAACTTCCCCAGGAATTAAGGACCACAACAAACCTCCCCACTTTCTGCTTCAAGGCACAGTTCTTTGACTTTGCCGTCCCTGACATAAAGACGTAGCAACAGGTCATCTTTATTTAACAAACACAACACTCCCAAAAGAAGACACTCTATGCTCCTCGTTAGGCGTGATTAACAGCAGGAGAGAACACAACGTGTGATGGATGTGTCGGCCTGTGGCTTAATGCAGGACTGGAAGGTGCTCAGGTACTCCAGTGATGGGCGTGGTATAGGAACCTTGCAGCGACGCCTCCAGAAAACACAACAAGGACTCCCCCTGCCCCAGAGTCTGCCATGCTGTTTCCTCCTGAGCCTAACCTCACACGAGCAGGGAGTAAAGAGTGTGTTTGGGTTATAACCCAGCTCTCTGGGCAGGAACTCTGGGGGCTCCTGATTCCGCAGAGAGAACTCTTGGGGCTGTGAAACAGGAGGTTGGCGGGACTAGCCAGGAGGAGCTGGCAGGAGGTACCACATGGCTGTGGGAAGGAAGGCTGTGGGCTCCTTTGATTAGGGGAAGGGGTGAGGGCTCAGAGGTCCAGTGTCTATGATCTAATTAAACTGGATTCCCCACCGTGCAGAAGGGGAGTGTTTTAGAACAATATGGGCTGGGTGGAGTTTTTCAGGAGCCCTGTGAGAGAAGGGAAACTGCGGCAGGCATGTTGCAGTGCCACCCAGACCATGAAGGGGTGCTTGGGAGGCACTGGCCTGGGAGCAGCCTCTTAGTCCTGCAACATCTGATTGCCTCACAGACACTGGTGAATGGAGCTGTCTGCAACAGAGACAGTGTATCCTAGTAGACAGCACCCTGGACTGGGACTCAGGAGACCCAAATTCTACTTGTGGCTCTGCCACTGCCTGGCAGTGTAACCCTGGGCAAATCACTTCACCCCCTCTGCCCTCTCCCCTGTCTTGTCTATTTACACTGTAAGCTATTCAGGGCTGTCTTTCACTTTATATACATACAGTGCCTGGCACAAAGGGGGCCTCCTCTTACTTGGGGGCCACTCTAACCATTACCATAATCTACCTAATAACACCAGCCTGAAGAGGTAGGTTATTATTCCCTTTTAAAGGTAGGGAAACTGAGGCCAGGGACAATAAAGCAACTTGCTCCAGGTCACCCAGTAAGCAGCTGGCAGAGCCAGGAATTGAACCCAGCTTGCCTGCCTCCTAGTATAGGGCCTTAACCGCCAGACCCTTCTAGCCCAGTGTTGGCTATAAGTACTTGCTCACTGACTCAATGGCTCCCCCAGCTGGTGTATGGAAGAAACACCAAGAAACTTGAGTTTTCACTTCTTCCTTCAGCCCTGAGTGACTCAGACAGAAGCACTTTATAACGCCACCTAATTATTCTGAAATCCGCTGGGATTTCACAGTCACCACAGGCTTTAATCCAGGTGAAGGAGGTTGGCATTCTCCCAGCTGCCAGCAGCATTCGCCCGTGGATTTCCACTGGAATCCACCACTTGTTATGAGGTGACAGGGCAGAAGGGCCGTTTCGTAGGCGAAGTCGGCAGGGAACCATCTCTGAGAGCAAGGAGCTCTCCCTGGGAGCCGGCTGAGGATCCCTGCATGCCAGGCCAAGAGAAAGGACCCCGGGATGTGCAGTCTCTGATGTGACGGGGGGGTGGCCTTGGAGCAGAAGGGAGCAGCCTCAGAGAGCGAGAAGACCCCTGTGAATGACGAGGTGATGGAGTGAGACGGTCTGGGCAGGAGGCAATTTCTGAAGCTGGTGGGGGTGGGAGGCTGAACAGGAAGCGATCAGACTGCGGCAGTGGAGTTTGGGGCGGGCAGGAGAGAGAGAACAAGGGGAAAGAGGGAGGAAGGAAGAGGAGGAGACAAGAGGCAGCGCCCGTGGCCAGGTTCTGGGTCTGACCTCGCATGGAGTCGGCGGCCAGGCAGAGTGGGCATGTGGTAGCTTTGAGGCCTTTTTGGGGGCCTCCCTGGCTCTGAGCTGCATGGAGAGCAGAGTCAGCCCACGGCGTAACTTAGAGCAGATGCACGGGCTGCTCACGGCAGCTGCCTAGAAGTCACTCTGCAGCTGAGCAGAGCCAGAGCCCAGTGCCATGGCTGTGCCCCCTGGCGTTCCCCAGCCCTGCCCCTACATCAGGGAGGGGCAGCAGTGGGCCCCCTTCAGGTGGGATTTGCCTTTAATGATCCCTGTGTTGCCAGAGCAGCATGAAGGGGCTTCAGTGGGGGGTAGAATTGGCCCCAGTGTCTGGCTGCAGGATTCCTCTGCTATTCCCAGAGCGAGGGCCTCAAGAAATAGCTCCTTGTTGCGGGGAAGTGGGAGCCAGCCCCTGCCAAGCCCTCTTACCTCAAATGCTACTCTAGAGGAATTTGCCGGGTAGTGGGGAAGCTAGAGGCACCTGCTAGCAGCGAGGTCCCCGGGCAGCTGCTGAAGACAGGGCAACATGCAGAGTCTAAAGATTATGGAAAGAAAAGGGTGGATTTGAATCCTGTGAAGTGTGGGCCTTTGGGCTGATCATAGGGGGTTGTCAAAGTCGCTCATTTCTGAGCCACAGCCAGGCCCCCCGCCCCGCTCGGTGCTGGAGACATGGGCTGAGATTTCTTCATCTCGCTTTGATGCTGGGGCTTTTCTGCCTTGCAGATGGCACCTTCCCAGAGGGATTGACCAGAGAACGTGTGAAGTGCCAACAGCAGCAGAGTGCACGGTGACGGCAGCCTGGCTCGCTCGCTCGCTGTCCTTTGCCTTTTGTGTATTGCTGAGACGGGGGACGATCGCTTTCACATGATGGAAAACCACAAAGGAAACAAAACGAAAACAAAAATCCAACCTCCGCAGTTGGGAGGGAGAGCGCAGGGTATGTGACTCGCTCCCCGACCTTCTGCCACTCAGCTGAAGCAAAGCACAACCTGGTCACGGCCGAGCAAACGCCTCTGCCTTTCAAGTGACGGAGCTCGATTCTCCTTTGGGTGCCTCAGCTCCAAAGAGCAACCGGGCTGAGTTGAGCTCAGATGTCTCAAGGGCCTTGTCTATGTAACTCACGGGTTACAGGTCCCCCTCTGTGCTCAGGGCACTGGTTACAGCCCTACCTCGGGAGCTGCAGCATATGTTTCTAGCTTTGTAAGTCCCCACTGCAATCCCTGGGGTGTTGGCCACTACAGCTACACCGGCTGTAAGTCACGGCTGGTGGTAGCCACGGGGAGAGGGCTCAGATGTCTGTGCCCTGTGTTGCCTGACTGCTCTGAACGGGGCACCGGTAGGGCACTGGAGAACCTGACATTGCAGGCCTGTCTCTCCCTAGCACTGTTCCCTGTCTGAACTGGGGTGGCGATAGGATATTGACGAAAAGCTGCAGGTGACCAGAGCTCACGAGAAGGAAGTATCCATCCAGAGCTCCCTCAGGGTCATCTCCAGCCAAGGCCTGCTTAAAGCACAACGTGTCTCAACCCTGGATCTTAAAACCCACGTCAGCTCCCTCCAAGTGCTGACTCTTCCCAGCTTTGTTGTGGTCCCCCCCCCCCTTTACTTGTCTCCTCTTATTGAGACAATCTTTCCCCGTCTCCCCTTTCTCTCTCCCTCTCCTAAAAGGGACAAGAACACACACAAGATCTTCTCTCACTTGCTGTCCTATGCCCATAGGCACCCTCACCTGCAAACCCATGCACCCAGCTTAGGACCCCAACCCCACTCCTGCAGGCAGGCTGGTCAGGGGTTAACCCTGTCACGACCGCTCAGAGAACAGGACTGCACCATGCAGAACAAAATTCAGACCAGCTGGGGTGATCCCAGTGAAATTCCTGGTCCTGAAGGAGAGAAGTGGAGGATTCTGCCCTGAGAAAGGTGACAGCTACAGGCCTTAGACGTAAGCGGGGTGCCCTCAAGGAGGCCGTGACATGCTTGGTGGATTACTCCAGTGGTAAAATACCGTTGACGTGTTGCAAATGTCTGCTTTGCTTCTAGCCTGAACTGGTCTTGCTTCAATCCCCTGCCACTGGGACACTTTTCCACGCACATCGATGGGCATCTTCACACGTACACATTCAGACCAGCCCACATAGCCACCCCCCCACCCCCTACTAGCATTCAAACAGATCCACACACGGGCACCCACCTCCACTCGATGTGCCAGGGTGCGCCCCCCCCAATTGTGTAAAAGCTCACCTACACTGACAGATGGGCTTGTGGCACAAAGCCACACACAACATAACCATGGAGAAAGGGCTGAATTTAGTCTTGGGGATTTATTTTAGTCGCTGGCTAATTACGATGAGTGTTATGCTCACCTCACAGTTAGTTGATGTGCTGCTGCAAATTAGCTGTAGTCATTGTGGATCTGAATCCCTCTCTGTCACATTTATTTAATTAAAAACTTCTAGACTTCAGCCTTTGTTAATTTAAATCATCGTGTGCAGGGGAAAGGGGGTGCATCTCGGTTGGAAAGACGAGACAAAGGAGAAGAAAAGAGAGGAAATAGGTAGAGCTGTCAGAATTTTTCGATGAATCACTTGTCATTAAAAGAAAAAAAAAAGCCAGTTTCTCAAAACCAAACCTGGTTGAGGACGAGCGGTGGGTTTGACAAATTTCCCATCTCCGATATTAAGGAAAGACATTTTTAAATGGCTAAAAGATGCTTTGTTTAAAAACAAAACAATCCCGCTTCCTGGTTCAAAATGTCTCCTCAAAATGTAAGCTCATTATACTAAAAAGAGATGGAAATCAAAATAGAACCTCTTGATTCTGCCGAAGCGCACACACAATGGATCGGTTTCTCGGCTCCCAGATATATTTGAGATTTTGACACATTTCATCCTGATGCACAGCAGCAGGGGTCGGGGAGAGAACTGTCAACCTCTCTGTGATGGGGTGAGATCCCCATACTGGCCTGCGAGAGCGGAGTTGGGCCAGGTGGACCCAATCAGCTAATGAGGCTGCAAACGGGAGCTTTAGGCTGGAGGCAGCTAATTAGAGAGAGACTTACCTGTACAGGAAGAGACGAGGCCTATCAAGCCCCGTAGCAGGCTCCAGCCTGTGCTGCTGGGGAAGTCTGCAGGAAAACAGGCAGCAGTCACTCCCCGGGAAAAGAGAGGAGGATTCTGGGAGCCAGTACTGAGAATGGGAACTGGGTGTGGTAGGAACGGTCCAGGAAGGGGTAAGAGAAAGCTTGGAAATACTGAGCTGAGGGTCCCTGCCTGGACTGGAACCTAGAGCAGAGGGTGGGCCCAGGTTCACCTACCAGCCACTGAGGGATTGGCACCATGGGGCAGTAAGGGAAGTCTGCCTGGGACTGCTGGGGAGAAGGGACTTTGCTAATCTGGAAGTTGGGGAATGCAGCACCTGGCTGAAGGGCTGAGTCACGAAGTGGACACTGTGGGTCCTGGAGCGAGAGGCGCTGCAAAGCAGAGTCAGAGTGTGAGCGTGCAAACCACGGACAGGGGCATGGGCCTCAAGACCTAATCCTCAGAGTGACCAGGAGGAGGTGTCAGGCTAGCGGTGAGTGGTGCACCCCGTGACACTCTCTCAAATATTCGCATGCAGGAAAAAACATCTCGCACCCAGAGCTCGACCTATGGGGCCAGAGTTTGCCATTTAATGTCCTGGAAAAGAGTGAAGGTTTCTCTTGATCTATGCTGGTGTGATCGAGAGCAGAATCTGGCCTGGGATTACCCTGCTCCATTGCTGGTAGAAAGGTAAGAGGAGCTGTCCATAGAGGTGCTACCCCATGCTCCTAAATTCTGGTGGTGCAAAGTGCACAGTAATGATCTGGGTCTTGTGAATTCACCCCTTGCAGAGAGCCAGAACAAGGCCTGTGTACCACATAGGTCAGTCACGTTCTGGGGCACAGCTCAGACCAGCGAGCGGCTGTGTTGTATTATAACCCCGAGTGCCCCAAAATGCGTCTGCTACTTGTGTTCGTATTCTATGCAGCATTGAGTCAACCACCTTGAGGCCAACAGCCTGTCATTAGTTATCCCAGACAGACTATAGTCTCTACCAGTTTTGGTTAATGTTAGCAGATCCAGTCCTGAATTTCCCAGACCCTTGGACTTGGCAGCGTTAGGAGGAATACTAAGGTCTGCTTGCTCCTTTAAGGAGACAACCTCCCGCCCCACCCACAGCTTTCCACGTTCAGTGGAGTTAACGTTCCCTTTGGCACAAACCCAGCACGGCTGGTTCAGACTAACAGTTCAAGAAATTTATTCAGAAAAGAAGACAGGATTGTGAGTTCGAGCATAGGTGCTGACTTCCTCTCTATCTGGGGGGTGCTCAACCCCCAGGCCCACCCCCCCTTCACCCCTTCCTCCAAGCCCCCACCCCACCTCTTGCTGCTCCATCCCAGACTCCACCCCACTCCACCCCTTCCTCCAAGGCCCCTGCCCTGACCTACCTCCTCCCCTTAGCGTGCCTGTCCCTGCTTCTCCTCTTCCCTCCCTCCCAGCGCCTCGTGCATGCTGTGGAACAGCTGTTCAGCAGCATGCAGGAGGTGCTGGGAGGGAAGGGGAGCAGTTGATCAGTGGGGCTGGCAGTGGGGACGAGGTACTAGGAGGGAGGGTGGGAGCTTGGCTGCTGGTGGGTGCTAAGCACCTGCTAATAATTTTTTCCATGGGTGCTCCAGCCCTGGGACACCCACCGAGACAGTGCCTATGAGTTCGCGTGTAAGAGATGAAATTAGAAATGGGCACAAGCAGATGAATGTGAAAATGCATCAAAAATTTAACCTAGCAAGGCTTTGTTCAAGATGGCTTTTCCCACCCACCCTCCTCCGTCAGGATCTCTCCTAGAGGCCCCAGTAGGGCCAGCCCTAGATTGTGCCCCAGGGGAGGTGTCTCTTCGGCGGTCCTCTCTATTTGTTAAACTTTTGTATACCTGAGTTTTTATTGCATTTGTAGCCCATTTCACCACTTTGCGGCACGATTTGCATGCATGATTTATCCCTGTTCACAATATCACAGCTGGGGTCTCACTGAACTGCAGTCACTGACTGACTGGTGTCACCCCGCCCCTGATCTGCCCGCGGGGGCATGGCTGACACCATTCTAGGACGCTCAAGGAAAATGTAGTTTGCAGAAAGTCTGGAAGATTCCCCGAGATTCTACGAAGGTCCAGAACATTTTTGGAGGTCAGTGAAAAATGAATCCACCTCCAGAATCCCTGGAAGGTTTTACTTCAAACATTCTATTTTCTCTTTTGTCACTAACAACAAAAACAGCATGCCGAGCCAGTGCTCCCTGAACCTGGCACCCCAGGTGGGTCATCACCTGCCCCTAGATCCAGCCCTGGGCCCAAAGGTGCTGGTTTCTTTGTCTTTATAGGCAATAGAGCTAACTTGGTGTTCCCAGCCATGTCTTTTACAGTCCCCTGAATCTTTGAAATCTTTCTTGAGGAAAGCTCCTTCAAGCTGTGAGGAAGGCGACATGGAGTCTGGTGATGAAGGATGCTCCAAGGTCTTTCTTCCCCATTTGTGTTTGCTGAAATGCAAATTGTTCTGTTTCCTGCCATCTCCTCCCGCTGCTGTCTTGATGGTTCTGTTTACTACTTATATGTAAATTGAGGTAAACCCACATTCCTTTGTTTGGGATAGATCCTGGTTAACAGCTTTTGCCTAGGCAGGGCTGTCTAGTTTTGAAAAGTAAAGTCATATGGGGGGAATTTGTAACTTTACATATGATGTCGCTACGTACTTTTCGTCAGGATGTTATTGACCAGCGAGTGATTTGTTTTCACACGACTCCTCACAGGGCATATTTTGTACAAAGATTAGGACAATAGTGCAGAGGGTGTGAACCCAGGGGGCTTTGGGTCTAAAAGGCACCCTTTAGCAGTACCCCGACCTTGTGCTGGGACATCCGCTCAGGGGTGAATTTCACCAGCACTGAGCTGACTTGACTCCAGCTTCTGATCCCCGGTGGAGAAGGAGCGAATTGGCTACTATGACAACATTTCCCTTCCGCCCCCAAAGAAAAACAACATCCAAAACCCATGGCAGCAAGTCTGAGAGGCTGGGTCTACAGACTCTGGATCGTGCTAGTGACAGCCGTAAAAAATAGTCATGTCAATGTTCTGTCTCGGGCTGGGACTTGGGCTCTGAAGCCTGGGGGCGGCTGGTTGGTTTCAGGGCCTGAGTTCCAGCCTAGCCAGGATAGCTACCTGGCTATTTTTAACACTGTAGCATGAACCCCAAGTCTGTAGAGCCGGTTTCTGATGCTCACCACTGCCGTGTTGTTCTTGTTTGTTTTGTCTTTTTGCAGTGTCGATTACCTTAACAGCTCCCACCATTTCCCTCAGTTTCTCATGGCGGGCTCCGATTTTTCCTTCGGGACATACAGGCCTGATTCTGATCCCAGTTATCAATCTGGAGTCACTCCAGTGATGCCAACACAGGCATCGAACTCAACGGCGCTACTCTGGTTTACAGCAGCGGAGCAGAACAAAGGAAGGGCCAGACTGACCCGGAACCTATCTCTGACAGTGGCCAGCTCCAGATGCTACAGAGGAAGAGGCAAGAAACCTTGACGTAGGTAATTATGGAACAAGCACCTCTGGAGGAATCTTCTTCCTAACCCCTATTAGTTAGGGGATTGATTATGCCCTGAAGCAGACAGGACTCAAAATGATTTGGAAGGCATGTAAGCCGATCTAATATAACCTTGCATAGTCTCATTAGCTAAATCGATGCCCAATCCTCTTTTTAATCCTGCTAAACTCCTGTCCTTGATGCTATCCTGTGGTGATGAGTTCCACAGGGCAACCAAGCATTTTGTTCTAGAAGTATTTCCTTTCTTCAAAGCTCAGAAACTGGCTCATAATCTTACTACGGGAACTGACCGGAGCAGCAAAACCCTTTGATTACGTACAGATTGGTCCTGAAACTTGTGCAGTGTTTTGCCTTTTCCAGTCTGATGCACAGGACTGGAATTTGACTCCCCTCTGGAACTTGCAGCTGAATGAGAAGCAGAAATCATGTTCATTCCCTTTCACGGAGAGGCTGGGAAATAGAGAAATGCGTAGTTCAGAAAGAGGGCTCCTTCAGGCAACTTCTAGGCAGGCAATTTTCCCAGCATGCCACCAGGTTCACCTGCCAAGTTACCGTGGGGTCATGGTTTAAATTCAGGATAAGATGTTCCTACCCCCTTCCCCCACCCCGACCACATGGCATCCTGATTGCTGGAGATGAAAAAATCAGAGCTGAATGCAGCATCAAGGCAATTCCCATAGACTGTTGGCTCTGAAAAGGAACTTGTTAGCCCCTGGCTCTCACATGGAGGTCAAAGGCAATCACCTTTGTTTATCCCAGGCTGTTCTCAAGGGCCAAGCTGGTGTCAGGCCACCTGTCGAGCCCCACCCGCCCAGGACTGCTTGCGGGAAGAGGAAGGCTCACTCCCTCCTCCCCTTTTTTTGAAATAAGCCTCGGGCAGCAGCGGGAGCAGGTAGATTTGGGCGCACGCTATGTAGCCATCCTGGGGGAGAAGAGGTGTATTTAACTCCTTGGTGGCTTTTGGGCCATCTCGGGGAGTTTGTGTGTGTGTGTGTGTGTGTCGGCCATTCGCATGGAAACGCCACCAGCTCCAAGCCAGGAAGACTCTCTATGGTCCCAAGCTGACGGCTTAATGCCAAAGTCCCTATTATGGGTCTGCCAGCAGCTCAGGAGGCCCCAGTCCCAGTCCCCATCCTGCCAGGTTCTGTACAGCTCCAGAGAGGGGCAGTCCCGTTGTTTGGCTTATCCTTGGGGCAAGGACCGTCTCTTGCTCTGTCTGCTTGGTGCCCAGGCTGAGGGAGTCCGGCCCCACAGAGGAGGCTCCCGGCGCTACTGCCATACCAGTTAATATAGTAACTAACCCATTCCAGAGGCTTTTTGCCCCCCGTGGGGATCTTTGGTCTAAAAGCAGCTGCTACGCCAGCTTCTGCCCTCCGGAGACCGCTTTCTGCTTTCAGGATCTGCTTGTCTGTCGCTAGACACTGACTCTGGTTTTAAGTGACATTGAGCAGCCCGCTCACCTTCCCCCGCTCATCAAGAGAAACAGGCAAACGAAATGGCTGCCTGTCGAGAGGAACGGACGCAACCCCGGTCCTCGCCGAGTGCGTGTGCCCTGCGGGACGTGAGCGCCGAACGCGCCCGGGAGGAGACTCCGCTGGGTTCCTGTAAGCCCGTCATTAAGGGAGCTAGAGAATCCAGCTTAAAGACTTCGGCAATGAGATCACGGTGCATCAGATCTGTTGCACTCCTCGGGTGCCTTCCATCGGTGGATCTCAAAGCTCCTTTATAGTCAGCCTCGATTTGTCCTTACTTAGTCCATTCCTGGGCTTGGGGCTTGTGCAAAGGTGGCTTTAAACCTCAGGGCTGCTCCAACTTACGTTCAGTTTCCCATGGCCCCTTGTGGGTCTTGGGAAGAAGGAAATAGCTGCCGCACGGTGCATTTTGACCACATGCCCAGCCTGCCCTGATGCCAGGCTCTGTGCTGTAGTCTGAGGCCATAGCTGGAAGGACACCTTTATACCAGCTCGAGGCTGGCTGGAGAGGCCCCGGCACAGAAAGTGTTCAGAGGGCACGTGGACGAGACCAACCAAATGCCCCATGTCACCCACGATTGACTCAAACGCTCAGTCTTGAGCTGAGGCTGCTCCCACTGACGCCAAAGGTAAAACTCCCCTTGGGAACCGAGTTAGCCCAGCCGGGAATCCTGGTGCAGAAGGCCTAAAACCCAGCATGACTGAGCCCTCGTCCCACAGGTTAACCCCAGGCACAGGTAGCAGGGGGACCTGTGCATTGGCAGCCGGAGTTTGTGTGGAAGGGTTCCTGAGTGGGGGCACTGGAATGCAGGGTGCTGCTGGGGCGTGGGAGCACCCCTTGGCTTGATGTAATAATAGCAACCGAATGCACGGCCTCTCTCGCGTGCTGCGCTCGCCATTTGCTTCAAGGGCTTTCAGCACCCCCACTATAAAGACCGTTTCAGCACCCCTGTTCCTGACCCGATTGGCCCATCCCCAGCAACAGCCGGTGCTACTCTCCTTATGACTAGTGACTTCGCCTTTCCAGGCCCATCCCCTTGGGTGCAAACCCATCTGTCCCATACCATGGAATGGCGGTTTTCCCCCTGCCCCTCAACACCTCCCACCCCCTGCTGCAAAGCCCTTCAATTTCCATCAGCTCCACTCAGTGTGTTGGTGGTGGGGGGTTGGGGGGCTCTTCCTGCCTAGCATTGATCCAGGCATCACGAATGCTGCAAATAGTTTGCAAAGAGGGAGGCCCCGTACGGCTTTCTGAGCGGGCCCCATAGGTTGAGACCAGCCGACTGACCCACTCACGTTTGCTGTGGCTGGGAGCGGATCTCATGCGTGGCGCATTTCCGTGCCCCCCCCCCCCCCGCCACGAGCTCTTTTTCCCCTCCTGGCTCCAAGAGGATGAGCAATGGATGCAGCAGGACAGATGCCCGCCCCCAGATGGCTGAACTTGGGGGGAGAAGTGTGTGCCTTGTTTCCATGGGAACAGGAGGAGGAAAGTTTCTTGGGCAGCAGCTCACCTCTGCCTGGCAGACCCTTGAGACGAGCTCAGAGGTGCAAGAGTGACTGGTACCCATGGTACCACCCCCCCTTGTTCTGATTACCGCAGGTGGGGGGGATTTAGTGGTAGCCCACACCTCGCCTGCCCTGGAAAGCCAGCTCCACCCCTCCCCAGATGAGAGGAGAGGAGGCAAACAACAGGAGATTCAAATCCCCTCATTAGAGGAGAGTCCTAGGGCTTTTCTTGTTCCCATCCCTGCGTTTCAAGCCGCAGATGATCCTGACATTTCGTTCTGCAGCTGAACGAATATATTCCCCCCACATCTCTCTCCCCAGAGATAAAAAGCTTCCATTGTTCTGAAACGTATCAGGGCTCTGCCGAAGCCAAGGAAGGGAGGGGAGGGTTTTTTGGGAGAATTTAATGCACAAGGGACCATTCCATCATCATTTCTCAGGGTAGCGAGACACCCCCCGCACTCCCCCCAGCGGGGGGCAGGTCTTCTCCCCTAGGGTGTGTGGAATGGGGGATCCTCACAAAGAGGGGGAACGGTTTGCCTTTGAATGGAAATACCCGTTACAAACAGGTTGTGGGGGGGGGGCCCTATGCAGAAGAGAGAGGAGCAGAGACCTTTGCAGAAGAAAGTGGAGAGACGCGGCTATCAGACGATTCTGGTCTTTTGTCACGTCTATAGTGGGGAGGGCGCCTAGGGGGACGGAATCCAAATCAAAGCACAAACTGCTCCAAACGCACCAGACACAGAAACACGCTTAATGAAAACAGCCCAGCACTGCAGAGGAAAAGATTAACCAGCTCCTGCCGCGCGGGGCCCTTAAAGCCTATGCAGCTTTCGGTCTGTGTGTCTGCAGTGCTCTCTTTTCTCTTCTCCTCTGAGCTTTCTCCCTCCAGTTCCTTCCTTTCCTCCCCCCTTTCCCTTGCCGTCTGTTTCTTCTTTCTCTTTTCCTTTCTGTCCATCCATGTCTTCTCTCTCTCACTAGCTCCTGCACCGGGGATGCCGAGCTCTGTACCACGCAATCCCTGCCCCAAGGAACATGCATGCAACCTTGTCTTCCTCACGCTTTCCCTCCCTAATTTCTTTTTGCTCCTTGCTTCCTTCTGGCACATCAGGGGTTAATCTTACTTGAGCACTTGCACCCAAAGAGAGGTTAAAGAAGGCAAAGCCTCCTTCTCCAGCTCCCCGCCCCAGAGGAGGGGATCTTGTCTATTTCACCAGATGCACAGAGAGAGGCAAAGCCCGGGCAGCCAGGGAGATGAACGTGATCGCTAGGCCCTGCCGCTGTCCCTTGGCTTCCCTGGTCTGTTTCTGCAAAGGGCAGGGAGGGTGCTTAGGAAGAAGGGAATTTTTGCTGAAAGATCCGCCCTAGCTCGAGCAAAAGGTGCGGGCTGGACGCCGGAATCTCCATGTCTGCTGGAGACAGGCTCGAAATGAAACCCCAGACTTAAATGCGCCTGGACGCCGGATCTGAGCTCCACCCCCGGCTCTTTTTCTGGGATGGGCTGAGCCCAAAAGCCCAGATCTGGATGAGCCCAGTTTGCAGAATCTAAGGGATGTTTCATATGATGTCGCATCCTCCTTTCTGCTTCTACATGAAAGGACGCTAGCTTTCCCCTCTCTCTCTGTTGGCCCCGGGGGGCTCCAGTTCCATTTCAGAGCTGTTGGTGCAGGTGGGCTCTCAGTCATGAGGGCAGGAGCTGACGGACAGCCCGGCGCTGCTGGGAGATGCTGCTCCCAATTGGGATTGATGAGAGAGATTGAGGCGAGACCAGAGGCGAGCACATGTCTACTCATGGCTGGTTAATCAATCCACAGAGCACAGAGCATTTGATCCTGCTGATACAGGGTCAAGCCCCCTTTGAGGCATCTCTGTCTAGCCCTGTAAGGCAACCACAGGTAAACGGCTCCAGTCCAGAAGCCCTGGCTGTAGCTTCCAGCCAACCTGAGGGAGATGAGGACACCCCATGCGCCTCCCTTCTCAGATTCCTTCCCTCTTCAGCCAAACCCTAATGAGGCTCCAGGGAGAGTCCGAGCTGCTCCCCAGGTCACAGTGCTAGGAGGGCAGCCAGGCTGGGGAAGCATGCACATCCCCTGCCCCAGAAAACGGACAAAGTAGGAGGGATGCAAGGCAAGAGAGAGGGAGTGAGGGGGTTGCTGGGGAAGTGAGGGGAACAAGGAGTCTAAGATGGATCTGGATTTAAGTGGAGATCTAAAGAGGAGAGAAAGTATGTCCTCCGAGACACCCATTTCTCTAGCTAGTTATCCATCCCCATATACAACTATATATCCCAGGGGTGGGCAAACTATGGCCCAGGGGCCGCATCCGGCCCTCCAGATGTTTTAATCTGGCCCTTGAGCTGCCGCCGGGGAGTGGGATTCAGGGCTTGCCCCGCTCTAGCTGGGGAGTGGGGTTGGGGGCTTGTCCCGCTCTGCACGGCTCCCAGAAGCAGTGGCATGTCCACCGTCTGGCTCCTAAGCATAGAGGCAGCCAAGGGGCTCCGCATGCTGCTCCCACCCCAAGTGCTGCTCCCACTGGCCAGGAACCGCGGCCAATGGGACCTGCAGGGGTGGTGCCTGCGGAAAGGGCAGAGTGCAGAGCTGCCTGGCTGCACCTCCATGTAGGAGCCGGATGGGGGACATGCTGCTGTTTCTGGGAGCTGCTTGAGGTAAGCGCAGCCCAGAGCCTGCACCCCTGACCCCCTCCTGTGCCCCAACCCCCTTCCCCCTCCCTTCCTCTGAATCCCTCGATCCCAGCCCGGAGCACCCTCCTGCACCCCAACCCCTCATCCCCAGCCCCACCCTGCACCCCCTCACCCTGTACCTTTACCCCCCCACCCCAGCCAGGAGCCCCCCCCGCACACTGAACTCCTAATTTCTGGCCCCATCCCAGAGTCCACATCCCCAGCCAGAGCCTTCACCCCCTCCCGCACCCCAACCCCCAATCGCAGGAGCATTCATGGCCCCCCATACAATTTCCATACCCCGATGTAGCCCTTGGGCCAGAAAGTTTGCCCACCCCGATCCATCTCCATACACACCCATCCATCTATCCATCTTCATACACACCCATCTATCCATCCATCCCCATGCACCTCTATCTAATCTATCCCTTGCACCCCCATCTGTTTATCTAGGGGTTTATGCCACTCTCCACAGCCTGGCAGCTGAGCCCCCCAAAGCAAAGACATGCCCTGAATGAAGGTGCCTAGATGAAAGCAAGTGAAGGGGATGCAGGGTGTGGCAGAGGTTGCTGAGGCGGGTAGAGAACAAGGGAACAAGAGCAGGGCCGAGGTGCACGCCCTGGGGAGGGCAAGGGGCTAGGTGGGGCTGCAGCACAAGGCGGGGAGCCAGTGCCCAGGTTGGGTGGGGCAGAGAGGTGGAGAGGAGGCTGGGTTTTCTGTGGGGTTTGGACAGCTGGGAGTTGAATTGAGAAACGCCAAGAAGCCTGATAGGCCAGGTGGTGCAAATCCTACGGGGGATGCTTAGGGCCACCCAGTGACTGTGGGCTCCTGGAGCTGGGGTGTGAGACCATAGACATGGTGGCTGTAGACTGCCCTGGGCCCGGCTGCCGTGTGATGTCGCTGCTCCAGACCTTCTTGGGACCTGGTCTCCAGGGCCTGGAACACCAGGTGGTTTTGGCAGTGGTCCAGTTGGAGCCTCCCCTGCCTCACCTTATTTGCATAGTTATGGCCCCCAGGCTGGCTCTGCTCCAGTTAGCTTATCCCCCCATTCATTCCCCCCCCACTCGGCAACTTGCATCAATGTCAAGCGGCAGGAAGGAGCTGGGTCTGTCAAGGAGGAGAGGGAAGGACCAGGGGAGCCTTGGTGCCGTGTCACTCAGCTCCCTAATGAGCTCCCCACTCACAGGCAGCCCCACAGCAAAGCTGCAGCCCCAAATTAGCACCGAGAGCCACCGTGCAATGGAGACGGACGCTGCTATTGAACTGGCCACTAACAAGGGTCTTCGCCCATGGGCTAGTGGAGCCCTCTCCTTGCTAATGAAGCCCACGGCTATTGAAGCCCTCTCGAGCTGCCCGGCGGGAATCCAGAGCCCCGCAGAAATTCTAGGGTTTTGGGGAGTGGCCCAGGCTGGGAAAAAGCCTCACGCTCCAGCTCCATTTCCAAGGCCGGGTGCCCAAGCCGTGTCCTCACGATGCACACGCACAGGAGAGCATGCTCGCACACGCCACTGCACAAGTAGGATGGAGCCCATTGGAACAAGAGACTGTGCACAATTATCCATGGTGCACGCGTGTGATTCCCTGAACCAGGTAACTTTGGGGTGGCTTTGATGGAGACTGAACCACTCGACTGGAACTCAACTGCATTGGCTTCAACAGCCCCATGGGGAAGTGTTGCTGTGATCCTAAGGGATCCTAATGTGAGAACCATCACATCTGATCTCCATCATGCTGGTCATCGGCAAGGACTGAACCTGAACGGAAAACAGGAGCCTCCCAGCAGATACGCCTCTTCTGTGGCTCAGGCTGAAGAGCGATGAACAGAAGGTTGCCTGAGCATCTGCTTTGAGTGTCACTGAGCAACAGGCCAAGATGGGATGAGACCTCCCCCGCCCCACTGACGGAGGGAGGGAGTGTCACTGCAGAGCCCTGTTGGAGATCACCCAGAGCGGAGGGTTAATAGTGCATCAAAGACAGGCTGACCTTTGTACCTTTTCATTTCACCTGCTGCTGCTTTCCCCCTCCATTATCTGCCTGGGTGCCTGTGGATTTCATTTCCATATTCATGGCATTTTAATGACCCTGTGATATCTTTACGTCCTGCAATTAAATGGGGAATATTTTGCGGATTATTATCTGCATAGGAGAAGTTGTGGCAATTGCACGGAGGAGGGAGAGGCGTAGGGGAGGGAATTAATTACATTTCACAGGCCAGAGGGATCTTCGGGGATCCTTTTCTTTGTTCGTACTAGGAAAGCTAGGGCTGGAATAGGTTGGAGTTCCCCTGTGGCCAAAGCTCCTGCACCGGTCCCTACAATGCCTTCTGCTGGGAAAGGCGGAGAGCGCCTCTATAGCTAGAGATACACATGCAAGATCTGAGCCAAACCTACCCTCATGCATCTGTGTGAGCACCCACAGGACCTGACCCAAGCTTTCTGCCACCTGCTGTTAGCCTAGATAACAGCAATACATAATTCTCAACTTAAGCCTTCTCCTAATCTAGGGCATTTTTAATGCAGGATCTCTCTGCTCCCTGACCCTACTTTCCTCTGCCTTAAACCCTTAAATACTCCTGGGTTGAAATTAATAGAGCCCCACTGGTTGGGCTGCCAGGCTGAGTCAGCAGACTTGCCCTACATCTATGTGTACGTGTCTAGCCCAGGCACAAGGATGCCTCAGCAGAACAGCTCTGCATCTCTCTGCAGGCTCCTAGAATCTGACCCCCTGTTGCAGTAAATTATCCTTGAACAGTGAAAACAATTGTGGTTCCTGGATCCTGCTCTATCTAAAACGGACTCTTCTCTTTGGGCTAGCAGCTCTTCATACACATGCATGTGACAGTTTTCGGAGGAGTGTTTGGAGGGTATCTAGTGGTTAGAACAGGGGATGAGAAGCCAGGATGCTGGGATTCTGTTCCCGGCTCTGGTATGAGCTTGCTGTGTGAACTTGTACAAGGCACTTCTCTCTGTATGCCCATCCATACAATGGTATGAATGATACTTCCCTACCTGTAACGCATTAGCTAGTGTCGGTGAAGCATTTTAAAGTGCAAAGTGTGATCTGTTTATCTATCTTTTTCTCTAAAGCGAGTCTCAACCTTAACTATGGCCAAACTGCCTATCACTGTACATACTCCATTATCTATCTACTGTCACAGCATCCCCTGGCAAGGAGTTCCACAGATTGACTGTGCATTGTGTGAAGAAATACTTTCTTTTGTTAGTTTTAGACCTGCTGCCTGTTAATTTCATTGAGTGACCCCTGGTTCTTGCGTTCTGTGATGAGGCAAGTAACACGTCCGTATTCACTTTCTCCATACCATTCATGATTGGACAGACCTCTATCATATCCCCCCTCACTCACCTCTTTTCCAAGCTGAACAGACCCAATCTTTTTAATCTCTCCTATGGAAGCTCTTCCATACCCCTAATCATTTGTGTTGCCTTTAATAAGTTGCCTAGTGTGTATGTGGCACCCCTGTCCTCTACTGATTGGAATCAGACTGCTCACCCATGTGTCATAGACCCTGTATTGCTAACCACTCACAGAGACTCTCTTGCCATGCCACTGGCAGCCCCCTGAAGCTGCAGCACAGAAAGGGCTGTGAGGTTCTTTAGTAGCCAGGGAATTGTTACAGTGAGATCGGCCTCCTGGCCATAAAGAAGTGGGGGCAGGCAGCAGCTGAGGAGAGAGCTCCGTTTCCCGCTGCTTGTGTTGATCCCACTTCCCCAGGGCTCCCTCCTCCCAGGCTTCTCCGCTGTGCAGTGATAGATTGGTCTTCAATCGAAAACCGTGTTAAACATTTCCACCCAGGGCTGCACAGAGGGACTGTCACAGGCACATCAGGGGAGAATCGACCCAGCTGCAGAGCTCTGGGGCTGGGCATGGCTTATGAGCAGCGGGGGAGCCGGATCGACTGTGGGTGGCTAGGCCAAGCCAAAGGCTGTGTTTAGGAAGGCCTGTACTTGCTGTTCTCTGCTGCTCCCTCACCCCGCGGAGGAGCCGGCTTCCCTAATTTATTTTCCTCTGTAAAAAATGAAGCCAACAGAATCCATACCCTGCAATCAGCATCCTAATGACCAGAGGTCAACGGTGCAGCCGTCTGGCAGAAGGGGCCATGGCAGCATGAAAGGAGGAGACGAAACAGAGAAGGATGGAGACAGGGGCTGCCGGAGGGGCCATGGGCTGTTAATGGAACCAAAGGGGCAGATTCTCCACTCGCTGACTCTGGTCAATGTCTAGTGTCGCTCCCATCAAGCCATGGGGTATGGGAGAAGAGAATTGTGCCACTGCTGACCCACGGACCCCAGTGCTCAAAGTCCCGACCCAAAGCCCCAGAAAGTCAGCAGAGCTGCTTGGAAAAGGGTATTGGCCAAGAAGCAATGGGAGAATTTTACAGGTCCCACCACCCACGCTTTTTTCATGGCCGTTTTTTGAAGTTTCAACCAACAACAACAACAACAACAAAATCCCCCAGACCTTTCATTTTTCAAAAGCAGCTGGGATTATGGGGACCCGGCTGGTTAGGAAAATGGAGACTTGGGGGCTTTTTGTCAAAAAAACGTGGAAAATATCCGAACGAGATGAAAAATTCTCCCCAATGGTTTACGCGTTCAAAATGTTGTTTCCGACCGAGCAGTAACTACCCGCTCTTGACGTCGGCTAGTCTTTGTGCTGCTTTCCGTGGTTTTTGGCCTGCCCCAGGCCAGCGCCGATTCATTGCAGCTTACATCGAAAGAGCCAAGACGACACAGCCCTGGAGGGGCACCGCAGAGAGTCGGACCACCCCAATCCTGGTAGGTACCAAGTGGGATGGTGCCAGGGTTACGAACACCTCCCTTATTTGGCACCGGTGCTTTTGGATCTGTAATGATCCCAGCGGTCAGGACCTCAGTTTGATTTTCATCTATTTTAACACTGGATGGGGCCTCTGGATTCAATTAGGGGCAGCAGAAGAGACAGCGGCGGGTCTGAACTAACTCACTATGGAGCCAACTCAGAGGGAGAAGCTGTTGCTCATCCGGGAGGGAAATAGAGCTGAAGGGAGGCCCGTGTCCCCTGATCAGCATAGACCAGTGGACGGCGGGACAGGTGCTGGGGAAGTTGTTGTGTTAGTGATGTAGGATTCTGTGCTCCCTGGGCATCCGCTGCTCAGCCCTCACCATGCAAAGGGATTGGGTCTTGCAGTATTCAGAGGCACTAGCACCTCTGTCCCTGGCTCTCCGTGTGTGTGTGTGTGTGCACGCAGTGAGTCTGGCTCGGTGTCTCTGGGGGAGTTGGGGGTGTTTGTATCTCTCTGGCTTTATCTAGGGGTGTCTCTGTCCATGTATGCGGTGTGTCTGGCTGTATTGGTGTTGATGTGGTATTTTTGTGTGTGTGTGCGCTTGGTGTCTGGATGTGTGGTGTCCGGGTGTGTGGTGTGGAGGTTTGTGTCTTGTGTGTGGGTGTGCATGTGAGGTGGTATCTGTGTGCGTGGTTGTGTCTATTTGTGTGTGTGTAACTGTGTGGGTGTGGTTGTGATTGTGTCTGTGGGTGGGTGTTTGTAGATGATTGTATCTGTGTTTGTGTAGGTGTGGTTGTATCTCTGGGAGTGTGTTTGCGCATGTGTGTGACTGTATCTATGTGCGTGTGTGTGTGTGAGGGTGTTTTTGTCTGGGGGTGTCTTTTGAGTCTGGGCGTGTTTGTCTCCAGCAGCTGGGAAGACGAGCACTAACCTCGGGTGCTCAGTGGGGAACCCTATCGGGGCTGGGGCCCGCTGGGAGCGCACTGGGCCGACGGCTCCCCATGTGGCCCAGACTCCCCTGCGCCCAGCCAGGCCTCTGGCCGTAACTCCCAGGCTGCGATGCCAGCCCCTGGCCCTCGCTCTCCAGAGAGAAGCCATTAAGATCACGATCGGAGATATGGGCTGCTCTGGCCATGGGGACTGTAATTAGGTTTCAATCCCCGGAGCCATGTGGAGCTGGGAGCTGGAGATGGGAGGTGGAGGCTCTGTTGCTTTGGGAGCAAGGGGGGCATAGAGAACGGATCCCTCCTCCCCGATCCCGCCCCTCTTCCCCTACGGGGCGCCCCTCGGCGACAGGGCTGGGCTGCAGGGAAGATATCGAGGCTGCTGGACTCTGCCAGACATGGTGGTTCCCTCGGTCTCCCTTGCTGCCAGCCTGCGTGGCTGGGGGTCACCCCACAGGCTCTCCCGGGGAGACTGGGGGCCATGCAGCCTGCTAATCCCAGCCTCTTCCCCACCCCACCCAAAGCCCTTCTGCTCATGGCCCTGGCCGGCTGGAGCACTGATATCTCAGGGCTGGGGGTGTGGGGGTGTGAGGAGAGCGTAAGAGGGGGGCCAGCCCATGGCAGGAGGGGCACGGAGCAGGCATGGGAGCAGGTGAGCAGCGACCCCAAACATGGGGGACCAGGCCTGGTACTGACTGAAGAAGCCGAGGGGCTGTGTTCAGGTGCTGTTAGCTGAGGCTGTGGGTGGGGGGACCTGTCAGGAGCGGGGGACAGAAGGCAGATCAGCCTCAGCGTCCCCACATGCTCAGCAGTCTCCTTTCTGAGGGACCTTTGAAGATGCAGCTGCTAACAAGCTGTTTGTACGGGCGACACGCAGTGGGGGGAGCGGGGGAGGCTGGTGGAATAAAGAGGGGGCTGAAAAACACCTTTTCATCCAGCTGTTTGATCTAAAGGACAGCGCTGAATTCATTAGGGTCCTGCCAGCATGGCCCTCGGCACTGGGCAGGGAGGAACCTGGTCCCATAGAGCCGGGGAGGAGGAGGGATAGGAACAGACACACGGATGGACACAGCGAGATATGCCACACAGTACATACAGTGTACACGCCATGACATGCGCAGACACACTGGCACTCACCTAGACATACAGACACAGACGTACACACCACGACATGCATAGACATACAGTGTACATGCCATGACACACTGGCACACGCTAGACATACAGACACAGACATACACACTGAGACATGCGTAGACATACAGTGTACATGCCATGACACACCGGCACACACCTAGACATACAGACACAGGTGTACACACCACGACATGCTTAGACATACAGTGTACATGCCATGACACACCGGCACACACCTAGACATACAGATACAAACGTACACACCCAGTGTACAGTGTACACACCATGACACACTGGCACTTGCCTAGACATACAGACACAGACGTACACACCACGACATGCGTAGACATACAGTGTACATGCCATGACAGACCGGCACACTCCTAGACATACAGACACAGACTTACACACCAAGTGTACAGTGTACACACCATGACACACCGGCACATGCCTAGACATACAGACACAGACATACACACCGAGTGTACAGTGTACAGGCCATGACACACTGGAACATGCCTAGACATACAGACACAGACGTAGACACTGAGACATGCGTAGACATACAGTGTACATGCCATGACACACCAGCACACACCTAGACATACAGACACAGACGTACACACGGAGTGTACAGTGTACATGCCATGACACACTGGCACTCGCCTAGACATACAGACACAGACGTACACACCGCGTGTACAGTGTACAGTGTACACGTCGTGACACACTGGCATACGCCTAGACATACAGACACAGACATACACACCAAGTGTACAGTGTACACGTCATGACACACTGGCACTCGCCTAGACATACAGACACAGATATACACACCAAGTGTACAGTGTACACGCCATGACACACAGGCACATGCCTAGACATACAGAGACAGACGTACACACCGAGACATGCGTAGACATACAGTGTACATGCCAACACACACGCACAAACACACTGAGGCACAAAATGTACAGACATGCAGATGTACACAGTGAGACACACAGACAGACAGTGTACACACCAAGACATGCACACACAGACATACACCGAGACATACAGATACAGGCACATGTGGACTCCCCAAGACACACATAAACACACAAAGGCCCCATCCAGACACATACGACACATGCTAATACACAGCCACACGAGCCCAGCCATACACACTGAGGCACACCCAGCTCTATATTGTACACGCCGCGACACACAGAGAGAGCCACAAACACAAACATGCACCTGCAGAAATGCACACAGACCCATGTGTACATGCACCCCTGCAGCGCTCCACACGCATACACACACACACAGACACACACAACCCACTACAGCAGAGTCGCACACCCAGACGTTTGCGCAGATACACATGCACAGAGCCACCTGCAAATACACACTTCACAGAGCCCCACAAAAATACTCTGAGGCCGCACTGCACAGATGTGCACATGCACACCTGGAGCAAGGGGCTGGGCGCGAGCACCCTGTACAAACACGCTGAAGTGTGTCTGCGTGTGTGTCCATGCACGGGTGCAGGTTGTGCTGGGAAGTGCCTGCCTTTGGAGTGTCATGCATGGCAGCTTGCACCATGCGGCTGCCTTAGGGCTCTGCAAACATACCCAGAAAGTGTGGCATTTTCCAGGGCTCTTTCCGCCACCGGCGAGGAACCAAAATACCTTGAGACACCGCAATCCTGTTTGATTCCTCTCTTGCTCCCCGCCCCTGCCCCCAACTTCTCCATAAAGGACTCGACCAGAAAAGACCTATGAAAAAAACAGAAACTTAAATATTGGAAATGCAAAGACAACCCCTCCAGAACTCACGTCCCCCCCGTATCCCTGGGGGTGGAGGGTGCTTGCTTGCACTGCTCTCTCTGCAGTTTGTATTCATCCTGTTTCCGTGGGTGTGTGCTTGTGTGTTTGTGTGTATTCATGCAGCAAATGCTCAGACCTCTGCCTAGTGCCGTAAGCACTGCGTGTGCATTCGGTCCCTGCAGGAGCCACGTATGTGTGTGCTTATCTATGGACATGTGCGACTGTATGTTTTACAGTAGGTCAAGAATCAGGCCCCCCCGTATACTGGTGTCGAAAGACACCCGCACACCCATTTGTGCGCACACACAGCCAGGCAGACCCAGGCTCCCCATTTCAGTTCAGGGCTAGGTCCGTCCGTAGCATGGCAGGGAAGAGATGTGGGATGATTTAGTGGGGGTTGGTCCTGCTTTGAGCAGGGGGTTGCACTGGACGACCTCCTGAGGTCCCTTCCAACCCTGAGTTTCTATGGTTCTATGTGTGGCCGAAGTTGAACCCAGCCCTGCCCAGCCAGGGGCTTCCCAGAACCCACAGGCTGCCAGACCACGTGTCTGGTGCTTTTGCTCTTGGGTCAGATCCTGAGGGCCTGATTCTTCCCTCACTGACACCGGTGCAACTACTGAAGTCAATGGACCGACCCTGAGCTTAGCGAGCTCAGAACCAGGCTCTTGCTCGTTGTTCTGTCCCATCGCCCATTGACCCCCCCGGGAGCAAGACTCCCTGGGCAGCAGTTGCCGGCAGCACCTGGAGCCGCCCCCACACATGCCGAGCTCCATCTGGCCATGTCCCAGTGAAGCAGCCGGGTTGGAGGCCTGGGTTACGCGCATTAACAGCCCTTCCCCCATGCACGCCCGGCTGCCAGGCCATCTCACTTGATATATTATCCACGCTGAGCCGGAGCCTGGACTCCAGCACTGGCTCCCCTGGGACCCACAAGGGATTTTTCCACAGCTTGGAATCAGAGGAGCGTTCTCCTCTCCTGCCAGAGAACAGTGGGTGCATCGCCTTGGCCCTTTGATTCCCCTCCTTCCAGCCTTGCAGCCTGGGAACCCCAAGGCCATTTCCCCATCCCCCTGGGTGAAGGGGGGTCCGGACCCAGGGCAGGGCCCTGGCTCAGCAGCTGCAGGGCATGGTGTGGGCAGAGGGACAGTTTAAAAGGGCACTTCTAGCCCAGGGAGAGGGTGCATGGGAGCCAGGGGCAGAGTGACTGCACCTTGCCTAGGCCACTCTGGGAGCAGGGATCCAGGTTTCCCTTCTCTTTGGAGCCGAGAACCCCCCAGAGGCCCCAGAGCAGATACCAAGACTGTGACCACACCCCAGCCAAAGCCTGGCAGGCTGTGACCCAGCAGGGAGTGTAATTTGGGATGGACCAGTGAGTGGTCCGGCCACTGCGACACCCCTGGGTCGGGACCAGTGGAGTGGGAAGCCAGGGGCCATCTCCCCTGCTCTCACTCCCCCAAAGAGGGGACACAAAGGAGAGACAGAGGCCTGCTATATACAGCCTGCCAAGGCCCCCTCCAGGATAGGCAGACTGGAAAGATCTGTGACGCCACTGCCTGACCACTAGACCAGCTGGCTGAGCCGCTGCACCAGAGCTCCCAGAATCGGCCTCCACCTGAGTTTTTTCTTGTGTTACAGTGGCACCGCGAGGCCCTGGCTCAGATCAGGGCCTCCACTGTGGGAGAGCCCCTGCTTCTTGGAGCTCATTGCCTAAATAGGTCAGACTTGTTAGCCCCATTCTACAGCCTGGCTGGCTGAGTCCCCCCTGAAGGCTGGGCTGCCTGGGAGGGGTTAGCAGTTTCAGTCATGCCTGCTGGGGGGAAGCATGTGAATTGGTTTCCTTTAGCCTCGCTGGCGCTGTGATCTCTGCATCTCCTCCTTGTTATTCCAGGGCGGACGCTGAGCCATACACCTCCCAGGGCCAGGGGCTCTTTAACATGCTGCTCTGGTGCAGCAGGAAAGTTTCAGCAACCTGCTAATCACAGCCTGCTCCTGGAGAGGAAATCCTGGCGGGGCCTGGAGAAAGGACTCCCCGCCCTCCCCTTCCCCTGAGCTTGGAGGCGCTCCCCTGCCCCTTCAGCTGGGGTCCTGAGGACTTGCCAGGCAGAGGAGCCTGGACACGGAGGAGCAGGTGCTTGGTTGGGATGTTTCTGGGGCCCCCATCCTTCCTGCTGGTGGGGGAAGCAGCAGCAAAGGAGAGATGCAGGGCACTGCCACGAGGTAAGGAGCGACCGTGCAATTTCAGACACACGGCTTGGCAGGCTATGGGCCTGCTGCTCGGGAACTGAATTCTTTTCACGTAGATTTCTCCTCTTGTCTCTCAGCTCTAAGCTAACACCAGGACAGGTGTGG
The DNA here is from genome assembly GCF_007399415.2 of Gopherus evgoodei. Classification (NCBI taxonomy): domain Eukaryota; kingdom Metazoa; phylum Chordata; order Testudines; family Testudinidae; genus Gopherus; species Gopherus evgoodei. The sequence goes on from NC_044343.1 coordinate 6,159,515, forward strand.
GGTGGATGGAGGATCGATAGATCAATAACAGGACGCATTCAGGGCCGGTGCAACCCATTAGGCAGCCTAGGCGGTCGCCTAGGACACTAGCATTTGGGGGGCGGCATTTTGGGTCCTTCAGCGGCGACCACGGTGGCCGGATCTTCGGCCACCTCGGTCATTGTCGGTATTTAGGTGGAGGGACCTGGAGCAAGTGGGTGCAGGGATGGCAGCCTGTAGCAAGTAAGGGGGGGAGTGACACGCAGGGGAACTCCCCGTCCCAGCTCACCTCTGCTCCGTCTCCTCCCCTGAGCACGCCGTCCCACTCTGCTTCTCTGCCTCCCAGGCTTGCAGTGCTAAACAGCTGATTGGCGCTGCAAGCCTGGGAGGCGGGAGAAGTGAAGTGGTGATGGCGTGCTGGGGAGGGGAGGAGGTGGAGCAGAGGTGAGCTGGGGCGGGGAGGTGCCGCACGGCTCCCCAGGCCGGGGGGAACTGCCACGGGGTTGGGGGAGGGGGGACAGAGAGCTGCCACAGGGCTCAGGGGCGGGGACGCAAGGTGGAAGTTTTGCCTAGGGCGCAAAACCTCTCGCACCTGCCCTGGACGCATTCTCTTCCCTTGGCTGCATCCCATCTCTACAGAACGATGCAACATTTTCTTACCCTATAAGAGACCTGCAGTGACAGGCACCAGCATTAATGACGCTTCCCTCCCCCCCAGTCTCGTTCCATTTTAACGCCTTCCTCCATCGACCAGTGCCCTGATTAACCTGCGTCCTGGGGAGACCCCTTCCCCCCAACATTCCCAGGAAGGGGGGAGGTTACAGGCTCATTGCAGCTTGGGTGCACTAACGGCCTCATCTTTCTGCATGAAAAGAAGTTTCCTTTCCAGCAGAGCTTATCTCTCTCTGTATGTGTGTGTGTGTGTGTGTGTGTGTGTGTGTGTGTGTGTCTTTGTTGGGGGCCTGTCTGTGTGTGTGTGTCTTTGTTGGAGTCGTGCTGCCCCCTAGTGGCAAAGATAGATTCTTCCTTTTCGAGGCTGAGCTTGAAAAGATGGGCCCTGGCTGGCAGAGAGGCTGTTGGCTACATGACAAATGCCGAAGCGAGTTACTGATTCTTGGTACCCGGCCCCCAAGCTGGGAACTCCGCGGCACATAAAGCTGAACCCAGTTCGGTGATGTGATAACAACTGGTGTCTAGAATCAAACGGCTCATTCCATAGTGCTGCGTCCGTGTAGGCATCACTGGGCTGCAGAAATGCAGCTGCCTCTGGGGAGGAGGGCAGCTGCTGCACCACGGTACCAGTGGTGGTGGGTGGGAGGGACTATAATAATAATATAGGGCTGGGCTTTCCGAAAGGTCTTAAGCAGGGGTTCTCTAACTGGGGTCGGGACCCCTCAGGGGGTCACGAGCTGTCAGCCTCCACCCCAAACCCCACTTTGCATCCAGCATATATAATGGTGTTAAATATATATAAAAAAATTTTAATTGATAAGGGAGGTTGCAGACAGAGGCTTGCTTTGTGGAAAGGGGTCACTAGTACAAAAGTTTGAGAACCACTGGTCTTAAAGGACTTAGACAAGCAAATCCCATTGAGATTAATCTCTCTGAGGCTCCTTTGAACTCCTCCCTCCATTATTACTGATTATTATCTCTGTAGTGCCTCGCAGCCCCACTCAAGGATCTGGGCTTCATTGTGCTAGGGGATGAGAGAAAGAACAAACCACACATGAAAGAAGTGCTTAATGCGTGACTATAAGGAGCTCCAATCGTCCAGCGATGAGTGCGGTATAAGAACCCGGATAGACCAGCATCGTGCTAGGGGCTGTACGCATAACACAAAACAGTCCCTGCTCCACAGAGCTGGTCGTCTAAAGAGGCTTTTCCAATGGGGTGAAAAGCCGAGCGCCTGCCTTTTTTCCTCCTCCCTGTCCCCCTCCCTCGGCGATGTCTGCGCTCTGACTACTCCGAGTCTATGCTGCAGACCCTGCGGGATCCTGCCTGGCAGCTCTTCCAAGCCAGGCTACGCTTCCATTGCTGAATTAATAAACTCTCCCAAACCAGCTTTCCAAGCAAATTACCCTGCACCCCCCACCCCAAATCCGCAGCCCGGCTACATTTGCCATCCGACTGAGTGGGTTGACACCTCGCGGATGCTTGGTGGGATTATGCTTGGCCTCCAGTTTCATTAATGCCTGCTCTGGCAAGAGGGAGCCCGGGCTTGGGAGGATTATCTTTCTCGTGAGTCTGGCGTTCAGAGGATTGCCAGAGGATTATGGCTAGAGCATGAGGTTATTACTGTCCGTGTCGCTAACAGGGCCCTGGCGCAGGGGGCGGTGGAGGGGGCGCATTCACGGCCAATGGCTGACATCATGAGTGACACAGAGGGAGCCCGTTTGCAGGACACAGGACGTTTTATTGGTGCTTCCAACCCCAGAACAACGGTGCATGTTCCTGAGTGCCGCCGGGGTCACCCGTTCTGTTTACACTTAGCCAAAGGCAGAGCACTCCCGTCACAGAAGCTAACCAGGCCAGCCAGTCACACTGCAGGGTGTTGGGTAGGCTGTGTGATCAGGCCTGGCTTTAAGATTTCTTTGAGGAGTAGTTGGTTCGACATTTCCCCTCCTTACCTCACCTACCACCCCCCAAATCCCTGCAACCCCCCAGACAACCACATCCCCATCGGCCCCAAATATCTGTGCTGACCCTGCAAACTGTCCCCCCTGCCCCGAATCTCCCACTTGGCTGTGATTTGCCCAAAGTCTCCCAAAGCCTGAGCACAGGACAGTCCGGCTGCGTTTTGTACAGGGTCCTTCATCCTACCCTCCTCTTGAGATGCAGGTAAAACAGCCAGAGAGGTTCATTGCTCTGGTGGAGCAGAGGGGCAGGGTGACAAGGGAGCTGGCCCTTTAAGGAGAGACACCTGGGACACAGATAACCTGCCCGGGTGAGGAAAAAGGTTCATGTGACCCCAGCAGGCCTCTGAGATAAATAAGGCAGAGGCTGAGAAATGAGGGAGAGATGGAAAGATGCTGGAGTTGGGAGACGGGATCCAGCCCTGGGAGTTGCTGCTGTCTACTGGGCAGGGAGCACCCCAAGTTACCCAGGGAAGGAGCCTGTGGGGACAAAGAGTCTGGCGCTGGGAAATTAACTAAATAAGGTCTCCCCGAGCAAGCCTCCGAGCCCAGGGCTGTGGCTTGTGCTCTGGCACTAAAAACACTGGTGCAGCTGTTGGGGCTGGGCCTGGAGCTGCAAAGCCTGGGGACGGGGTGGGCTTCAGAGTCCAGACTCCGGCCCGGGAGCTTGCCCTGTTGACATGTCCAGAGTCAATGGGTGCAAAGAATCTGAGCAGATAAGTGCCTGCTGGGCCATGCCAGGCCAGGAGGAAGTGCTGTGAGATGGCCCCCTGCTCCAGACCCCTGGGCTGGACCCAGAGCTAAACATTCCCGTTCATTCAGGCCAGATCCTCAGCTGAGGTAAATGGGCAGGATCTCCCTGGACTGCAGCGAAGTTTCACTGCCTCTGGTGGGCTCTGCTGGAGGGGTCTGGCCTCCCCTCTGCAAAGAGGGGGAGGGAGCAGAGGGGGGATGGGGAAGCTGTCCCAGGGCAGCGTGCTGGGGAAGCTGCAGGCATTGGACGGGGAGGGAGGCCAGCATCCTCGAGGAGCAAGTTCAGGTGCAATCTGTGGAGTTGGACCCAACTGGGCCTGGAGCACGCGGAGGGCGAGGGAGGGGATGTGTGTCTCTATAACTCACCGTGACCAGTGGATGTGGCAGGCTGGGGGGTGGGTGGGTGTGAATTACCCCTCAAGTCACACGGTATAGGTGGGGCCTGACCCAAAGCTCATAGAAGTCACTGGAGTGGATCCCCCCCCTTCCGTTGACTCCACTGGACTTCGGCTCAGGAATCTAGCGGAGAACGGAGCACACCCAGCCGAGCTGCTCCGGGTCCCTCAGCCACAGCAGCTGGGAGAAACCTGCCTCCTCGGTGCTGCTCACCAGCTGCCAGGAGGGCCTGCCCCTCTGAACCTCCACCAGGCTCAATGCATACGCCTCGTCCTGGGGCTGCGGGCTGGCGGCCACCATCCGGGTCCCCACGGCACCCTGAAGGCTCTGTGGTGAGATCAGAGAGAGGAAGGCCAGGTGACATTACCATCCATGAAACGAGTTGGCGGGGATCAGCCCCGTGCCCAGGGGGCACATCTCCACAAAAGCGCCTCAGCACTTGGCTGTCACTGGCCGAGGGTGGTGTGAGACCAAGCTTCCCTCCAGATCGCCGCTGGGGCATCGCACAGAGGACAAATTGATTCAAGCTTGGATGGGGTTTTAATACGAGCACCAGTTCCGATTGGGCTGGGCTGGACAGGGTCAGGCTGGGTGGCAGAATAGCCTGTGGATGGGGGAAGTGGCCTGGAAGCGAGGCCTCCTGGGTTCTAGTCTTGCGTGTGCCCCTCAGCCTTGGGCAAGTTCCCCGCCCAGCTCTGTGCCTCAGTTTCCCCTGTAAAATGGGGTCTCCCACCTGTGAGACATGCTCTAGGGATAACAAGCACTATATAAAGGTGGAGGTTACCACACAGAGCACAGCTCAAATGTTGCAGGAATTTTCCTTTAAATCCTCCTCCTTCCCTGGGTATAAATCCCAGGTAAAAAGTTTCACAACCTGGAACCCACGCAATAGTCTGAGAGGTTTGCAAACCTCAGATTCCCTGGGGTCCCTGCCCCAATTTACACTTTCTCTTACAGGATTTGCACTCCAAACCCCACCATGCCTGGCTGGGACCCCACCAAGGAACCTTGAATGCAGAAGCCATCTTGCAAGGCTCATTTCACCAGTGTACGTAGTGACAGTTGCACACTCAATAGTGAACCAGATGCTGCTGCATTCCTGATAGGGGATGGTGCTGTGCTTCTCCTGCAGCATCTATAAAGGGGATTTTCTATCAAGGCTCCTGGACACAGACAGACCCGGTGGCTCTCTGTTCTCCAGTCTCCCTGGCCTGGGTTGGACAGTCACACAGACTGCACGTCCCTCTTACCAGGGGCGGCGGCTGCAGCTGGCTCACAAGGTTCTGCTTCTTGTCCTTGCAGCGCTTGTTCTGGAACCAGACCCGGATGACGCGAGGGCTGAGGCCGGTCAGCTCCACCAGCTGCTCCTTCAGCCCGGCGTCGGGGCGAGGGTTGGCCGCATAGCAGGAGCTCAGAGTCTGGAGCTGTCGTTCGTTCAGGATGGTGCGGACGCGGGTCAGCTTCCCTGAGCCGCCCTGGGCCACGGGGATGCTGGAGCCCATCACTGTGGGCAGGGAAAGAGGCAGGATTTTTAAACCCCAGCAGGATGGGCTCCGGCTAACACCAGGCAGTGGGGAGCGTTGGTGCACTGGAATTCAGCGTGGGTTGGGGGACTGGGAGTGGGGTAGGGAAGCGGTCCCCTCTAGGGGGCTAGTTCAAATCCGGATAGCAGAGATGGGAAGCTGTTGGCCGGCTCCTGTGTGAAATACCCTCCCGGCTGCATGCCCCCCCCCCAGCAGTGTGTGCAGACAGAGCTTGCCCCCGGGGAGTATGGACAGTCAGGCAAACCCACCACCTTGCTCTTAACTGGGTTTGCCTGGCTGTGCCTGGGTAGCTCAGCATGGGGTTGTACCAAGACCTCTTCTAGTGCTACCCGTGGGGAGCCCCCTTCTGGGCAAGCGACCTGGCCCAGAGCTTACCTGACCAGTGCCACTTGGTCCATGCTGATACCGGCATCTCTGGCCCTGCCCCTTCCTGCCCAGGCCACTGGTGCATGGGGCAGTACAACCCATCCGGCTGCAGAGCAAACTGCTCGCCGGGCAGCAGCCGGCGTTGGCAGAGGGAGCAGCAGAAGCAGGCCTGGTGGTATACAGCCCCTCGTGCCCGTAACACCAGGTCAGAGGGCAGCAAGGTCTCCCGGCAGCGGGCGCATCTCGTGGAGAAGAGCCTGCAGGGGAGAGGAAAGCAGAGAAAAGGGGATGCTCAGAACGATGGGCATGGGGTGCATAGGGGAAGGGAACTCACTACAGCAAGCCTGGCACGGATGAGCATGGGGGTGGTGAGGGAGCCCATTGCAGCAGTTCCACCGGGACAAGGGACCAGCTCCTTAGCTGGTGTAAATGGGCCTTGTTCCCATGACATCCATAGAGCTAGGGTGATGTACACCTGCCCTTTCCAGGTTCTGCCCACATCCCCCAGGCCTCCCCCAGGCTGGCTTCGAGGGGAGCCCCAGGCCATTGGTTGCCCAGCCTCTGACCATCCTGCAGCATCCGTGCAAGGTGGGTTTTTTTGTCCTGTTTCAAACCAGCGTGGGAAGGTGCTGGCCCAGACGCAGCGACTTTGCCGGTTCTCAGCCGCCTAATCAATGTAGGACACCCAGCTGCCATGATAGTTCAGTGCCGCAGCGTGGGAACCACCAACAGGGAGCACCGTGGGCAGCAGCTGCCGCCATGAGCGCTGAGCTCCCCTCTCGCCCCTGGGGATGGCCCCAGTGGAGACGCGGCCCTGGGGCAGCTCAGCCAGCCGCTACCCATTATGCACCTGTTCGGTGGGTCGACGTGGGGCTTTGTCGCCCCCTACTGGCTGCTCCACAGAGAGGTTAAAATGAGCCGGCTGGAGCGGGAGGCCCCGGGGTCAGTCCCCCCGCGGGGCAGGGCCTTACCTGAGATAGTCGTCTCTGCAGTAAACCCTGCCGTCGCGCAGGAAGCAGGTGGGGCTGTGCGCCAGGCTGAGCCGGCAGCAGCTACAGCGGAGACAGCCCATGTGCCACTCTGTGTCGGGCGCCACGCGGAGCAGGAAGGGGCCTCTGATCTTCCCCCCACAGCCAGCGCACGCCGGCCGGGCGCCTAGAGAGAACAGCACCGGAGCCTGCACTTAGCATCCACGCCCCATGAAAACCGGGGCGCCGACGGGCCCAACAGAGAGCTGCGTGGACGCAGAGCGCGAGAGAGCCCCTGTATTGCCAGGGAGCAATCTGCTCCCCTCTCAGCCTGCAGTCTCCTCTCTTTAGCCTTAACCACTAGACCCTCGTCCCTCTCCACAAGGCAGGACCTGGGGGATCGGGCTAAGTGGAGAGGAGCAAAACTCTGCAGCTAGAAGAACCAGCGAGAACCATCCCTGAGCTGCCACTCAAGCTGTCTGGCTCGGGAAGAAGATGGATTCATGGCTCTTTTTGAACCGGTTTGGGAAGAAGCTGCTGGCTGAATCCCAGCTCAGCTCGGCCGTCACTGGAAATCTTTACCAGCCAGGAGCTGCCGTGACGTGAGTTTTCTGGGCCTCTGCGCAGTTCCTAGTGGACAGGCGTCCTCGTCACATACACCTGGCTCTGCCTGGCCCCTTGGTGATGCTCTAGGAGTCTGGGAGACAGAGCTTCCCTCTCCCCCCTAGGGGGGCAGGGGCTCAACGGCAGGGGGAAGCTGGCTCTGGGGTGCACCTGCCCTGTGACCCCCTTGCTGTGGGGTGGGTGTACGCTCTCCCTGCGGCTGCCCAAAGGTGGAGGTGTTTCCTCTCAATGGCGAGGGGGACCTGAGGCCAGAACTCGACCTCCTCTGTGCCACAGGGAACCCAATTCCCAGCCATGCAACCCCTCCATGGTCATTATCAGCGTCACTTACCCTGGGAGCCTTCCCCACAGCCGGGCCCACAGACCCTCTGTCCTGCCCTCTGCTCCTCCTTCCCAGAGGGGTGGGCTCGCTCTGGCCCCGCTTCCATGAGGCCGGCTCCCTGCCCTCTCCTCTAGGCTTCTTCCTCTCCTGCCTCCATCCTGTTCTCCTTCCTTCAGCTCTTCCGTTCTCTCTCTTCCACCTTCTCTCTTTCCTTTTCCTCGGCCCTCTCTGCTCCTCCTGCCTTTGGCCTCTTCCTTCCCTCTCTTCGGCTTCGCCCTTCGCTTTCTCTGGCTCAGCCTGGCTCTTTCTTCTGTCTCATTCCCCGATCTTCTCCCACCTCTGTCCCATCTCGCTCCCTGACAGTCCATGGGGGGGGGCAGCCCCCCTATATACCAACTCAGCCCCCATCTGTTAGGTTAATTCCCTGACAGGCCGCCCGCCCCTTCATTAAGGAGACGCCATGAACTGCCTCCCTCTTAGGAAAATTACCCTTCACGAGGCACAAACGTCACTCCCCTTCCCCCAGCATCCTTAGGCTGCGCCGCCAGCCCCACTCCTTGTGCTCTGGTCTAGAAAACCCCGGCCCAGTGCTTCGACTCCTCTTGCTGCTGGCCGAGGGCCAGCTCTCCTGCTGGTGTCAGGCGGCCCCGCTGACGTCAACAGGGAGCCGTCGATTCCCAGCTGCCAAGGGGCTCTCCCACCGTGCCTCACACCTCCTGAGGTCGTTTTCGGTGGCCACAGTGGCACTGCTCCAGAGCAAGACCGCAACCCTGACTTTAAGCTGTTACACAGTCCAGGTTCCCTCTACCGCCCCAGGTTCAGAGTTCATTCCCCACTGCACCCATCGCCATAGTGTGTGAACAACTGCCCCCCTGTCCGCAAACCAGGAACTCCCCCAGAGATGACAATTGTGGAGCCCCATTCTATGGGCCTTGGGCAGAAATAGAGAGAATCATAAAATACAAGCGAGAGAGGGACACATCCGTACCCAGACGAAGCTGTTGGCGGGCTCTGCTGGGTTGGCACAACCCTGACATGGCAGCCATGGCAGCGGACAGGCCGCAGATCCAACGTCAAACCAGCCTAAATCCATCCCAATGGGTTCTTTACCGTGTGGCCAGGAGGTATGTCAAAAAGGGGCCTGAATTTCAACAGTGACCAATATCCAGCAGCCGCTCCCACTGCCAGCAATGCCAAGCGCTCCTGAAAATCCGCCTGGCTCACGGAGGTGCCTAACTGGGAACTGAACTGTTTGGCAAGTGTGGCCGTGCCCATGCTAGTCCGTGGGCCTGAGCCTCTTGGCTTTGAAACAGGCCAGCTTTTTGTTCTGATTCCGTCTTCCTGTTGTCGCTGTCGCTCTCCCCTCCACCGTCCCCTTGCTTAGCCATGTGGCTTATCCTGCAGCAGAGACAAGGCAGGAGGAGACTGTAGTGAATAGAAAGGAGATTCTCTGCTAAGGCTACTGGATGGAGACAGACCCTGGGGTGCTCTCTGGCTCCCTAGCGGCTGGCTTACAGAGGCTCCCTAAATCCTGCCCTGGATCCTGCAGTCGTGGAATGGACAACAGAATCTGAAGCGTGGGTCCCAGCGCAGAAGAGAGGGTGAGTGGCTGACACGGTCAGTTTGTGGCTGTCGCTGGTAACTGATCACGCTCATGGGGTGACCTGACTGCAAGGGAACAGATCTGGATCATGCGCTGATATTTAGGGGGGCAGGGACAGAGAAGGGAAGATCCCAGCCCTTCCCCTAGAATTTACCATGGATAATCCAGGACAAAGCAAAGGTAGGGGAAGTGACAAGTGATTTTTGTCTCTGCTTTTGCTTTTTCCAGCCCCCCCAGGTGACGGAAAGAGTCCAAATCAGAGCACTGAAGGGCGCCTCTCCCCTTTGATTTAAAGGCACCATCAGGACGGTCACGGGGATTAATATAAATAAATAATCAGGCGCTCTCTTTGCCTTGCAAATTAAAACCACGCCTCAGCCCCTCCTGCCTTTACTGGAATTAGGCAAAGCAAGAGGTGCGGAGGGAGGGGGGCAGACACAGAGACTTGAAGTACAGGAGAAAATTGCTAGGCGTTCCTCTCACTGCTCATTAGCATATGCATCCATCACCAAGCGGGAATGAATCCCAGCCTGCTTTTAATTACCTGGTCTGCACTGTGTGGTGGGGGAAGATGGAGGAGGGAGGGGAGAATGTCCTTTGCTTGTTACAGAGCAACCTCTGAATATTAAATCAATTTCATTATTAGCCCTTGGCTCCGGTGAGTCATTCAGAGAAGCGAGGGTGTTGAGGCGGGGGGAGGTTGGCAAAGTTTGGGAGGAAGACAAGGAAGGACTTTGCTAAGGTCGTTATGCAATGGGGCGCCTCATGGCGTGATGGAAGGGGATCAGCCGGGTGAAGATGGCCTGTTCTGCATGAGGTTTGGGTTTATGCGTGACCTGGATCCGAGCTTCAAGAGGCTGGGCTGTTCGGATGCATGGCTTTGGTTCAGAGCCATCTCTAGCCACAAGTAGGGTTCTTGCCGGGATCAGCATAGCCCCGGTGGCTGCTGGATTGCATCGCTCACGATTCGGCGTGAGCTTTGACTGCCTTCCCAGGACAGGCACAGGGTCAGAAAAGCAAGGGGTCAGTAGCGAGGGGCATTTATTGGCCATGCTAGAGGTGCATTGGCAGAGTTGCATGACAGCCCAGAGCTGGAATAGCAGAGGAGCACAGGGGCTGCAGATCTAGACTGAGGTGCTCCTTCTCCGGTACTCCCTGGCTGAAGTTCATTTCCAATCCCGATGCTCCACGTTCACACTGAGGTTTGAAAACTAATAAACAGCGAGAGAAAGTGAAGCGTGCTCTGCAGTCCCGAGGCATGGCCCACCAAGCCTCCTCGATCCACGGCCTACAGCCTTCCCCACCTGAGCACACGCCAGCCGCATCCCTTCCCAGCTGGAGAGTGAGCGAAGAGGCCCAGCAGGGTCCAAGCTCGGTGCAGGTTGACACTCTGTGCACCCCCAGCATTTGGCCCCAGATCCTCAAGGGAATTTGGGTTGGGGATGGGGAGGAAGCAGATTCTGCTTGGAATTGCCCATTGGAAACAAGGGTCAGTGAAGCTAAACCCTGGTGAGAGGCAAATTGGACCTGGTGACTCTCACCCAGAGCCTGTGCCTGGTAGATCCCTCACCTACCACTGGATTAGCTAATTGGGGTTTGGGCCTTTGTCCTTTGACCCAGAACCCCCAGGAAACCCAGATCTAGCTCACTGTATGGAATAGAAGTGATTTGATTCACACAGCCAGGACCAGAACCCAGGTCTCCTGCAGGCCTGGCCAGGGCTCTGTCTTGTGGGCCGCCAATGAAAACTCACGCTGGTAGGCTGGGCAGCTGAGAGCAGCATTTGGGGTGGGGGTGGGCTGTCTGATGGATGGCTAAGGTTGGATTTACAGAAAATAGAGTGTCCAGTGTTTGTTTTGAGCTTGGACAGATATTTGTGGCTATTGTGGGTATTGCAGGACCCTTGTCATGGAGCAGGACCCCAGTGTGCGAGGGGCTGTCCAAGCAGAGAACAGAAGGACATCCCTCCACGGACCGCCAGGGAGAGCAGGAGTCCGTATGAGGTTTGAACTAATGTGACATCCCCCTTCATCCTTAACTGACCCTGTGGCTCCGGTTCTGTCTGCTTGGGCAAGCTGTGAGGAAAGAGATCCTTAATCACAAGCTCATCTCCCCACAAAGCATCAGGTGTACGTAAAACGTAGGAGTACCTAGCAGTGTTGCTCTGGATGTGAAAAATTCACCCCTCTGAGCGATGTAGGTCAGCTGATCTGATCCCTGTTGTAGACAGCGCTAGCTCGGCGGGAGATCTCATCCGTCCGCCTTTCGGGGAGGTGGATTAACTACGGCGATGGAAAAAACCCTTCTGGGGTGATACCCAGTGTCCATCGCACAGCTGCAGCTGTCCTGCTGCAGCCCTTGTAATGTAGACATAGCCTCAGTGAGACCGCACCTGTTGCAGGCTCGGGCTCTGGTGGGAGTGACTCTCAGCCTTGTGTGTGTGTGTGTGTGTGTGTGTGTGTGTGTGTGTGTGTGTGTGTGTGTGTGTGTGTGTATTTATTGACATAGAACAAATGGGGGGAGGAGGGCTGAGCACACAGACCTGCTCTGTGTATCTAGGAAGCAGCGCAGGACCCTGCAGCATCAGGAGGGGTTGCTTACGCCGCCTGCTTCACGCATGGGGAAGGATTTCAGCACCAGGGGAAGGAACAGCTCCGGGAGCCGATCCAAGGGAACTGCACAAACTGCTCAGGTGGTTGGACCACTGGGCTCACCAGGACCCTAGCCACGGGCTAATCCTACACCTCTGGGATCCCCTGGGTATCCGCTCCGGCCTGTTTGTCCTATAGCAGCGTTACTTGGCCCGTGGGCTCACTGGGGGAGAGACGGTGGGCCCGGACAATGCCTAGCACAATGGGGCCCTATTGTGCTGGGTGCTACACAGACCCAGAGTAAGAGACAGCCCCCTCTCCACCCAGTTCCCAACCTAAATAGACAAAGGCTGGGAAGGAAAACAGAGGCACAGAGACTTACCCAAGGTTTTGTAGGAGGACCGTGGCAGAACCCGGGCTAGAACCTACGGCTCCCAAGTCCCTGACCCTGAGCCCCTAGGCCACACTGAGGGATCCTCCCTCAGCTGGGGGTTCCCCTGGGAACAGAAGGCGCAATCCCCCTCCCCATGGCAACCACCTGTCTGCATCACAGTGTGTTCCATGGAGGAGGAATGCCATGTGAAGACCCAGGCCAGGTACGTGGGTGGGAGCAGCATCCGGGACCAATGGAAGGGAAAGTGGGCAGCCAGGGTGGGGGAAGGAGTCAGAGCAAGGGGTGCGGGATAGCAAACCATCCTGTAGATCGGAGCAAGGATCTTTGTGGGACTCCAGAGGGAGGAGATGCATCGGACCCCCCACTCACCCCCAGGGATGGGGAGACAGTCGGGGAAGCCTCTAGACACCTGGGATGAAACCCAGGCCCTAGTGAAGTCAATGGGAGTTTTGCCATTAATGGGGCCAGGGTCTCACCCCTGCTCTTCAAGGTCTCCTGATGGTTAGCGTAGCAAGCAGCCTCCCGGGCAATGGGATTGATTTTTAGGGCAGCATTTCAAGGCTTCCCCTCTGGTGGTTCGCAGGCGAAAGACGCCCTCACTGAACCTGCCACAGCTGGAGAGGCCTGAAATTGACATAATCATGTGGTACTGACAGACCCTCTAAGACTGTAATTGTTTTAATCTTGTGTATTTTAGCCCTTTTAATCCGTATTAGTCAGATAGGAAAATATCATTCGTAGGACAGAGGCTGGGTAATTACAGCATCGGCTCTGAAGATTAACAAATAATGGGCCGCATTCTGTGGTCTTTAAACGCGGGGAAAATCGCTATTGATTTCAGAGAAAGCTGCGCGCAGCAAAGGACCTTGTGATCGGCGTAATCATCTGCCTTGTCTTGCAGTGACCCCTAGAGATCACCACAAGCTGCTGGGGGCTCTCTTGCACTAGGGGCTACACAAACACATATAACAAAACAATAGACAGTGTGTTTAATAATATAACAAGTGGATATTTGTCTAAAAGCTCTGCTCTAGGAATTATTTTGAGAAAGTTCTCTGGCCTGTGTTATGCAGGAGGTCAGACTAGATGATTATTACTGAGGCCTCTTCTGGCTTTGGAATCTGACATAAATGCTGTTGTTATATATTGTAATTACAATGTGATATATGTAATATATATTTATTTCAGAGCTGAAGCACTTAGAGTGCGGGGCGGGGGGAACATTTTGGCCCGAGGGCCACATCTGGGTATGGAAATTGTATGGGGGGCCATAAATGCTCATGAAATTGGGGGTTGGGGTGCTGGAGGGGTTGTGGGTTCTGGCTGGGGGTGCGGGCTCTGGGGTGGGCCAGAAATGAGGAGTTCAGGGTGTGGGAGGTGGCTCTGGACTGGGGCAGTGGGTTGGGGTGTGTAGGGGGAGGGGGAGGGGAGGGGAAGGGCTCCAGCTGGGGGTGAAGGCTCTGGAGTGGGGCTGGGAATGACAGGTTGGAGGTGCAGGAGGGTGCTCCAGGCTGGGACTGAGGGGTTCGGAGGGCAGGAGGGGGATCAGGGCTGGGGCAGGGGATTGGGCTGCAGGAAGGGGTCAGGGTGCAGGCTCTGGATGGCGCTTACCTCAAGCAGCTCCCAGAAACAGCAGCATGTCCTCCCTCCAGCTCCTATGCGGTGGCACGGCTAGGCGGCTCTACACGCTGTCCTGTCCACAGGCTCTGCCCCTACAGCTCCCATTGGCCATGGTTCCCAGCCACTGGGAGCTGCGGAGTCAGCATGCAGAGCCCCTTGGCTGCCCCTATGCATAGGAGCCAGAGTGGGGACATGCCAGTGCTTCTGGGAGTCACACGGAGCAGGGCAAGCCCCCAATCCTGCCCCCTGGCTGGAGCGCCAGAGTGGGGCAAGCCCCCGACCCAACTCCCCAATGGGCACCTGAGGGCTGGATTAAAATGTCTGGAGGACTGGATGCAGCTCCCAGGCCATAGTTTACCCACCGCTGATTTAGAGAGTCCTGTCATGGATCAGGGCTGTATTGTGCTAGGGGCTGTACACACATATAATAAAATACATTTATTATTATTATTGATTCTGTCACCCTCTCATTGCACAGCATGTTACTCCATGGGGCTACTTAAGGTGATTGAAGGTAGCAGAACACACCAGGCAAAATGCTTTTTGCCCTGAGAGCCTTAGATCCCCATGCAAACCCCTCAGGTGTGTGAGTCACAAAGTGGTTGTCTTTGATTCAAAAGCATCTTTATCATCCCCTCAGATATGCGGTAACATGAAGCTGGCCCCTGGAAGCATCTCACGTCATCTGGAAGGGAACTAAGCTTGGGAGCATTTCCCGAGAAGCCGATTGCTATGGTAACTCATACCCAGGCATGGGACAGCACCAGGGAGAGACGCATTAGTTACCTCGCCCTGCCAAAAGTCAATCACCAGATCATCTGCAACAAGTGAGTGCCGTTCTGCCCTGTTCCTAACCATAAGGGTGATCTCAGCCCTGCGTCTTCCTGCTTTCTCCAGAAACAAACCGAGGGAGCGGATTCTGCAATCCTTTACACCAGCATAAATCTGGAGTCACTTATTTGACTGCAGTGGAATGACTCTGGATTCAGTCTGGTGTGGGTGAGACCAAAATATGGTTTTAGGCAACTCTTGGGTTCATTTACATCCTGCTTCCGTTACCAGCATAGTCTATGTCTGTTACTCTTTGCATGAAATAATAATGCGTGGCACTTACATAGCCGCTTAAGGTCAGTAAGGATTATTAACTAACTTTGTTTTATTGATGGGGAAACCATGGCACAGAGAAGTGAAGTGACTTTCTCTAGGCTACATAACACGTCAACGGCACAGCTGGGAATAGAACCCAGGTGTCCAGACTCCTCGGTACCCTTTGACGATTCCAAGTGTCCTACCTATAGAGTTTATTCGGTAATTTTGGAGCCCATCAGCAGCACAGAGAGTTGAGTTGTTTTGCAGGGTGCAGTCTGATGTGGCTCTTCCACGTGTAAATCTTTTCATCTCCCTGTGCTCTAGGGTACCTGTGCCCAGGTGGGAACAGCTACCCTGCAAAGCTTGACCTGAGTTACTGGCTCTGCACTCCCCGGGGGAGTCGCTAGGATTTCTGGGGACACATCCCACAGTTCTCTGTGCTGCAATAAACTGAGCCGCTCTACAAATCCCAGTGAATTGTGGGAGAACTTCTCTGTCCTTCTGGGCACACACGGGGAATTGTGAGAAGGCATCGGAGGACTTATCGGCCCTGGACTGGTGCACTAGCCGAGGTCGTCACTGCAACCTGAGTGGGTTACCAGCCAGAGTGGAAGACAAATTTGGACTCTAACCAAACTCTCAACTGGGCCAGCTACCTCAGTGTAGCTGTGTGGACAGAAGGCATGTTAGGGGCAATACCCGAGCTAACAATAGTATAGACAGACCCTCAGTTTCCACACCGCAAAATGGGGTTAATTGTGCTCACATACCTTTGTAAAGTGCTTTGCGATGTAGAGAGGGAAAGTGCCCTCGTATGTCCGATGAATTATTGTCAAAGTGTACATGCCCATAGCACCTGGGAGGTGTCATTCCCAGCAGGGGCAGACATACCTGCTCTAGCTCTGCTAAAAATAGTGTTGTGGCTGCTGAATCTCAGGCTCGCAGCCCAAATACATATCCAGCAGCTCAGGCAGGATCCCATTAAAACCTAGGGGAACTTTCTTTGCCGATGACTTCACTGGGAACAGGATTAGGGCCTAGATGAAGCTTGCATTGAGACAGGGGCGTGCACAGAAATTTTACTTTGATCCCTTTTGGGGGGTACAGAATGTGCCCCCCCTGCCCCAGGAGGAGTTTGCTCTTCCTTCCCGCCCCAGCAGGGCCCTCCCCGACTCTTCCCTGGCCCGGCAGGGGCTTGCTCTCTCTCACCCTCACCACTGCAGCCTTGGCGCCGAAGGAATTCTGTGCGCCTGATGATTATTGGGGTGCCCCTGCTTGCCCCCACTTCTGCATGCCCCTGGGTTCAGAAGGTCTGAAGAATGGGGATAACATTTCATGTTTGCTGCCAATAAACTGACTGAGTTGGTATTGCAGGATCTCAGTATACTGGACGGATAAATTGCCTTTGAAGACTCACAGGTTCACAGTCCCGGGTAAGATGACCATTTCACTGCATGATGAGAAATTAACCAGAGATTCTATATTATTTAAAAGCGAGTTAAATGGTAAATCCAGGAGTTTGCCATATTGTCACAGAGTCACCGGGCGATGCTCTGGAACTGCTCCCCACCAAGCCAGGCAGGACTTTGGGGAGCCTCCTCTCCCTTGGAGCAGACTTGTTCAGGGCAAGAAGCTCACACGGCTTCACCTCCTGGGTCTCTCCTCGGAGCATTCAGCATCCTCTGCCCCTCCATGCGCTTCCCACAGCGAGTCCACCCCAGCGGGGTCCTGGGGAAGCCACAGGGTCCTGCACCCCCACTTCGCAGTCAGACATGACTCTCAGCCAGCCAGTAAAACAGAGGTTTATTTGATGACAGGAACAGGGTCTAAAACAGAGCTTGTAGATACAGCGAACCGGACCCCTCGGCTGGGTCCATTCTGGGGGGGCAGTGAGCCAGACCCCCAGGTCTGCCCTCCACCCTTGACCCCAGCCAGCTCCAGACTAACAACCCCTCCCAGCCCCTCCTCTCTGCTCAGCCCCTTTCCCGGGCCAGGAGGTCACCTGATCCCTTTGTCTCCAACACCTTCAGCTGGCACCTTTGCAGAGGAGGGCCCAGGCCATCAGTTGCTAGGAGACAGAGTGTCAGGCATTTAGGTGCACTGGCCCTTTGCTCTGCCCGATACTTAAGAACTGCCATGGGGACACTGAGGCACCAATACAATATTCAGAGAAAACATTAAGAACTTTCCCAGTTCGTCACACATATCCAAAAGTCAGCACCATGTGTCAGATGTTTGCTGGCCTCAGAACTAAGTTGTTCTTAGTCCAGGCCCCAGAAGAGTAAACCAGGCCCATACTACTCACAGAGTGGGCAGCGTCCTGGGGTCATATCATGCATTACTCATGAAGGGGCGCACCCTTTGTCGGCATTTTAAAACCAAGAGCCAAAGTCTGTTTCGTGTAGCTTTCCACTGGAGTCTAATCTCAGCTTTGCAGTTGACTTCAGATGCCTCTGTTCAGCCAAGACGCTGTTAGGATGCTCAGTGGCCAGAATCAACCCAGTGGGCTAATGCTAGGGAGAAGCTCATTTCTTTTTGCCTAATGTCACACTCCAAGAGCACCATGCCTTCAAGAATCCAACCTGGAATCCAGTGTTGTCATGCAGGCACGTTCAACGTGGCCTTTCAAGATGTTTTCTTGCATCACATGGCTTGAGGAGTCATTTTATCCCCCTGAAATCAATGGGCGTTAGGCGCCTAAAAATACTTTTGAGAACCCGTTCCTCAATCTTCTAGGGCTTCAGTCAACAAGCCGCTATCCTTCCAGCTAAGGACTAGAAAGAAGTCCATTTCAGAGCCCACCAGGACTGCTCTTTCATCAGCAGAAGGGGGGGGGTGTTAATATTTATGGCCTGGGTTTAGTGCTGGATTCGCAAGTGCTCAACTGCGACAGTTGCGGACAGTTTTCCAAGAGTCCCCAGCACTCAACATATGCAGCTATTTCAAAAATCTGACCCTTGGTGTCATGAATAAACCTCCCCCCCTCTTGCTCTCGAATCCCTGCTGGCCCAGGCAGAGAACATCTCACAGCAGAAACTGCATTCATGTCTTTCATGGGATATTGTACAGCTAAGGTGATGGGACTCAGTTAGAAAAAGCTCCATGGTTCACAGTTGACTTTTCTTCCTCCCCAGTCTTAACACCACGACAGGCAGAACTGTCTCGATCCAAAAACATCTACCAAGGATTTGAAGAAAACAGATGCTGAGAAATTGACTAATATGATTTCTGTGTCATGCGTAGGTCCAATTAGATAGTTTTTAAAATTCAGATCCATGAATATTTTCCTAAATTAAAGCTCCCAAGTTTGATTTGTATGAGACCATATTATTCATTATGTGTCTTTGGGCAGCTGCTGTGGTTATGGACTGTGTAAGTACATAGATATGGCAGGACCAAAATCTGCCAGAGGGCAGGGGCCTGGACTCGATGACCTCTCGAGGTCCCTTCCAATCCTAGAGTCTATGAATCTATAAGATAGCTAGATGATGGTGAACCTTGAAAGTTTCATGAATTTTAGCACAAACTTTTACAAGACTGGAAATCCAAACTGGAAAGTGGGTTATTTGTTATTCCCCTGCTTACGAAGACTCAGCCACCCATCCAGGAAGCAGAAAGAATGTCTGGTGATTTGAGGTCACCAACAGGAGTACCAGATAGTCATAGGAAACACCCAAGACAGTGAAAATGGATCTGGCTACGCTTTGAGCTGGAAGGCATAATTTCTGACTTGAGGAGACATACCCACACTAGCTCTGATGGATCTTAGTCCACTAAAAATAGCAGCATAGCCATGGCAGCACTAGTGGTGGGAAAGGCGTAGGTACCCATCTGAGATACTAGACCCGGACTCGGGGTGGCTAGTACCTCCCACCACTTGCACTGCTGCTATCACACTCTGTTTTTAGCAGGCTAGCTCAAGCAGAGCTAGCGCGGGTATGGCTCCTTGAGCCGGGGATCAGAACCTAGCTCGAAGTGTAGACATACCCAATGATTCTTTGAAAGAGTTTGGCAAACACTGACAGATATGGATCACTGCATGGAAATTGGGGGTGAGTCACTGATGATTTGCTACCCAAAAACCAGCTAAATTTGTAATCCAGTGTTATTTCAAATGGTCAGCTTGAACGTTTCTGGCTGAGCCACTAATGGGAACCTCAACATGGAGTTTATGAAACTGAGCCCTGGTCTATACTACAGACTTAGGTCAACGCAAGCAGGGGCAGGCAGCTTTCAGTGGCGAGCCTGTGGGAGGTCCACTGGTAATGCCGATTCGGTGGTGCGCTTGTGGGAGGTCCACCGTTCCTGCACCTTCAGCATCCCCACCGCCGAATTACCGCTGAAGCAGTGGGACCAGCCTACCTCCTGCAGGCGTGCCGCAGAAGGCTGCCTGACTGCCGCCCTCACAGTCACTGTCAGGCCGCCCCCCATGGCTTGCCGCCCCAGGCACGCACTTGGAGCGCTGGTGCCTGGAGCTGCCCCTGAACGCAAGGCAGCTTACATCACCCCAACTCTGTAAGCGTCTACACTAATATGTTACCTCTGCCAATGTATCTCACCCACTATGCCGACTTAATAACTCCACCTCCGCGAGAGGTGTAGTGCTTAGGTCGATGCAGCATCTGCGTAGACACTGCGTTGCTTACGCTGGCTGTTGCTACCTTTCAGAAGCCATCCCAAAATGCCCCATGTGACAGTTAATCATTGCAAGCACTCCTGGTGAGGACACGAACCGCTGACACAAGGAGCGGTTCCTGCGATGGCTGTACGTTGACCTAACTTAGGTTGACATAATTTTGTAGCATAGGCAGCACATATAGCTGTACCTGTTTGGCTTGTGAGCCTTTTGGAACTTGCAAGTTAAGCAGGATTGGTCTGGTGCAGTGGTTGTATGGGTAACTTCTCAAAAACACCGAGGGGTTGCAGGAAATGCTGATTCCACAAGTTTGTGAGGTATGGAACTGACACCCCAGCATAGTGTGGAGGGCGTCTAATGTCTGGTGGCAGCAGAAAAGAGGCAGATGGTTGGGATGAAGCAGTCATGGAGTGGGTATTGCACTGCTGGAGGTACTACACATGAAGAACAGACCTGCGGCTTGGAACACTAAAGCTCTGGGGAGAGGGGAGGGTGTTTCACAAGAGATGAGTGTTAGGTCCTCAGAATTCTTGCCTGATATTGACCTAGATTCCTCCTGTTGCTTCAATCCGATACAGTATCCTTCTTCCCTTCCAGCCCTAGAGACATGTATAGTGTTGCTGTGTGCTGTTAAATTGCTAGCTCGCTCCAGGCCAGAGGTGGCTGCATTCCAGCAGCTGGGTGAAAGGTGCTCTGTTTTGTTTGCTAAGCACTGTGGGATTCTGGTGGTTTGAAGGTGGTGCATACATGCAGGGTGGTGTTGCTTCATGGATCCTAACCAAATCACCACCCTTGCCTCTTCTGCTGAACACAGGTCCTTCCCCATATGGCCAGTGAGTGCTGCCTCCAAACATGCTGTGGCTTCCCCCAGGGTGAAGGAGCTGGCGCAGCCAAAACTTGTCAACAGTGCCTGGGAAGCTGATCGTCCTGTCTACACCAGAGTATGTACATCAGTGGTGCCATGAGTCTGTCACTCCTCTGTCTTTGTGTTTGACAATGTCTCCTTATTGACAACAAGGGTATTTGTGTACGTGTGTGTTGGGTTTTTAGCCAGTTTGCCTGCATCAGCCATAAAATTTTCGACCGTCAGACTCTGTGTTCTCCAATTCTCCTGCCTCAGGGTAGGAGTAACTCCCATTGATGATGATGGCCCTGATCCACTGCTGGTCTCTGCCTTGCACATTTATTTGCAGCAGTGCAAAGTGGATGTAAAACTATTAGTATCACCAACTACTTTTATTACTGTAGCACCGGGAGACCCCAGCTGAGATTGCACTAGGAGCTGCACAGACACATGGTGAAAGAAGGTCCCTGCCCAGAAGAGCTTTCAGACAATCGGGTGGAAGGGGAAACTGAGGCAAAGAATGGCAAAGCCATTTGTCCAAGCTGTCCCTGTGGGTCTATAGGAAAACCAGGAAGAGAACCCAGATCACCTGACTCCTATTCCCAAGACCATGCCATGTTCCCTTTCTGATGTAGTATTTGTATTCCTGTAGCATCTAGAAGCCCTAATGATGGACCAGGGCTCTGCTCTGCTAGGTGTAGCGTTTCGCACTCACTCTGCAGTGGTAGATGCAAGACAAGGAAGAATCAGGCCCTTCATATCCTGTAGGAAGAGAATTGGGCCATAGGGCCAAATAATATAGAGCATATTAGCAGTTAAGAGCCACATACAGCATAGCCCACAAGTCATTAGTTCTACAGGGCCCCAGGTATGCATGATTCTTTGCTGACAAATAAACCCCAAGCAAACATAATCTCCATGTAATGTTTGAAAGTCTCTGAGCAAGCCTCTTTGCAGCTGACTTGCACCAGATTTGAAAGTGTGTGGTATCTTGGGAGGTGGGGTGGGGGAAAAAGGGGCATGAAGAGGGACACATGGTAGGCGGCATGGCATCATATCCGTGCATAGCAAAGTTTCACATGTTACATGCATGGGTAGCTGCTACATTAATGTGACGTCTGCTGCTGTTTGCCCAAAGTAACTATAATCTTGGAAACTTGCAGCTCATGTTTATGTTCCATTTTTTTCTTGCCTCTGGAAAACTCGGTGCTAAAGCAACACCTGGTTTTTGCAAGACATTGCTTCTCTTTGTTTTTATTTTTCCCTTTACCCAGTTTCCCGTCTGAGTTGAGTTGCTTACCGGTAGTCACACAGTAAGTCGTTGGCTCCGTACAGAGTCTCCTAGCTGCCCCGGGGGTGTGTGGGTGTGTGTACACAGCACTGCCTTCTGCTGGATGGAGTCAGAACTGTCCATGGGTATGTCATAGGCCTTATACTGCTTGGTGAAAGTTTCCTGTACCACTAGTGATGATTGCTGACTGTTGTTTCAGCCTGAAGATCTGACCCCGCTGAGGATATACAATTCCAAATGGCCACCCCATGCACCATCAGGGAAGTCTGAGGTCATGCTACGCAAGACTGAACAGTTAATATTGACAGCTGGGGGAGCTGGAGGAATTCAAACCTGACCCGATCCTAAGTCTAAGCATTGTGGTTTCAGGTGAGCAAAGGAGCCATGACTGCTGCTGCCCGGGAACGAACCACCCATCTGGCTAAACCAAAGAAACGGGACTTCTCAGCCAAGCTGGATGCCCTATCCATGCCTCCACGAAGCATCACACAATTCACCAGGACTGAATACTTAGCCCGTAAGAGACCGTACTCCCCTCCTTGTTGACAGTCACAGGCCTTTCGCCTCCAGGTCGTTTCTGCTCGGGCTGTACAGCAAAAGAAATAAATCTTTTAGAGAAATATCTGGGTCTTGGGGAAACCAACTTTCCAAACAAAGCTCATTGTGTGTCCTCGCAAGGCTGTGTAGCTTCTCCTGCCTTCCTCTGAACCCCTTCCCTCCTCAATCAGAGAGGCAGAGGAGGTGCTGCCTGTGTCACTGGGGAATAAGCTGCCAATGATCAAACCCAGAAGCCAAATCGGAGCCAGTCCCTTCTGCTCAGGAGATGGCAGAGCTCCTCTCCCCTTCACCCTCATGTCTTAGCCAGTGTCTCTTGACAGCAAATGGTTTTCATAGAATATCAGGGTTGGAAGGGACCTCAGGAAGCATCTAGTCCAACTCCCTGCTCAGGGCAGGACCAATCCCCAGGCAGATTTTTGCCCCAGATTCCCTAAATGGCCCCTCAAGGACTGAACTCATCAACTGTGGGTTTAGCAGCTAATGCGCAAACCACTGAGCTATCCCTCCCCCACTGAACAATCCCTTCCCATTTTAAAATATTGCATCTCACGTTCAGGCTGGCTCAGTCAGTGTCTGGAGAACGAATGCACTATATCGGTGCGGAGTGTTATATTCCTGTTGTGAGGAGCACTGTCTAGTGGTTAGAGCACAGAACTGAGGGGGACGAAAGATCTAGGTTCTAGAATCAAGTTCTGCAGTTGAGTTAACGTGTGGCCTTGGGCCCTTCAGTGTCTCCATTCCTCCATCCACAAAATAAGGGTAACACACCTGCCTCACTGGGGTGCTGTGAAGCTTAACGAATGAATGTTTGTAAAATGCCTTGAGATCCTCACAGGGAAGGGGCTAGAGACTCTTAGGATCAGCTTAACTAAAAGTATATACCCCAGCGGAATACAGAAACCTCAAGAAATTTCCCAGCGTTGAGCCTCAGATTAAAACACAAAGCATTTGCTCTCTTTCCCTTCTGCTCTCGCAGGGCCGAAAACAGAACATCCGTCCTATCTCCATGACAAACCGGTCCAGTGGGCCGTGTCTGCGAGCACCAGGAATGCCGTCCTGTCTGTGAGGCTCTCTGAGCTCGCCCGACCCAAGGTCCGCAAACAGATCTTTGAGGGCTACAACCCGTACCGGATCTCCAGTGCTGCCCTGCATACAGAAGCGAGTGCCCGTCTGCAGGAACTTAGTATCCCTCAAAGAGTAAGAAAAAAGAGGTTGTAAGTTCTTGGGCTCTCCTGCACTTGGCTTGCACATTAAACATTGTGGAGCACAGCTCGGCATGGGGCCCCATGTGTCATGTGTTCAGGATCCACCGCGGTAGGTAGCTGGAGGCTGGAAGTTGCTGCATGTGCTGACTGATGGCAGTTGCTCGCATGCTGGGGAAGGGAATTGTTGGGTGGAAGTCCCCCACTGTCCCCGCCCTCCCAAGCACAGACGTTCTGAGAATGCCAACCCAGCTATTGGCTTTGCAGTCATTAAATACATGGTGAAAACTGGCAGGGCTGTCACTGGGGTGGCAGGAGGAGTATCGTGTCTCGCAGCACCCACCTCCCGGGTACAACTGGGTGAATGCTGCAGAGGAGTATTAATTGCAATACAACTTGTGAATCCGCTCACGTGCTACCTACAGCCCCTTCTGGTCAAACATTTGTGCCAGCAAAATTTAGTTTGCAAGAATATTCCTGGAAAGAGAAAATGTCAAAAAGTGAATGTCTGTTTGCACGGGTATTCCACCCCACCGTGTGCTTGCACAGACAGCTTGCATGCGCTTTGCAGGTTTAGGGGTCAATCAGTCAAGGAGTGGAAGCAGTGCTGTGTGACACAGATGACACAGGCCGAGTCTACTGTGCAGATGCCAGCTAGCACAAAAAGGTGCTAAATTCAGAGAATGGAATAGGTCCCCCAGCTGTTGTCTGGCTCCAAAATCCAGACTCCTCTGCTTTCGCAGTGAAAATCCCATAGACACAATGTGGTCAGGAGTGCGAGAAAGCAGAGATTCTTTTAGAAATGGGTTTGGAAGCAAGATGGGGTTAGGTGCTTTTTCTATTAAAAAACAGTGTGTGTAATCTAATGGAGGCCTTCAAATAGACCTGGACAGATCTGCCCTGCCATGGGATAAAAATCTGCTGAAGTGCTCTAGCTCTTGGCTCAAGGGCCACCA
This sequence comes from Gopherus evgoodei, assembly GCF_007399415.2. Taxonomy (NCBI): domain Eukaryota; kingdom Metazoa; phylum Chordata; order Testudines; family Testudinidae; genus Gopherus; species Gopherus evgoodei. The sequence goes on from NC_044343.1 coordinate 6,183,884, forward strand.
CCCTCACTTCAGGAACACTTGTTAACACTTCCCAAGCTCAAACGCATGAGTGAAAACGAACAAGGAGCAGATGGCTGAGACGCCTGGTATGACGTCCTTCTGTAGTAACTAAATGCTAATAAAGCTTCCGTAAGTATATCTTGGGAGCTGAATCCTTATTGTGTGTGGCAATGCTGGACTCGCCTGAACAAAACCCTTTTCCTAGCCTTCAGAAAACGGCGAGATTGGTGACGAATGCAGAGTGATGACTCATCTGCTACTCCCCAGCAGTGCGGGCTCCTTATTCATATACCCCTAGCGAGGAGACACCATTGGCCCTCTAGCTGCAATTGTAAGTCACAGAGGGTGTGACGAAGTGGGGATTTTCTATTGTTATGTTGTACGTGAACCTATGGCAGACTTACTGTTTTGCATGAATGCTGTGTGTGCCTCAGTTTCCCTGTGTATTGCACCAATGTCTAGGTGATGGGAATAAGGGTGTGTGATTTTGGCGGGGGCTACTCCCTGCATGGATGCTATGGCCACCGCTTTATAACTTGAGACCCAGGAGGGGGATGTGACCAGGTGACTCTTGGTCTGGGAAGTGAGACAAGGGCCGGAGGAGGAGCAACAGGCAGGGCAGGGGCCAGGCGGCTGGAAGCAAATCAGTGTCAGCTGGCTTGGAGCGCAGAGGGAGGGCCAGAACCCTGGCTCTGGACTCCCCTCCCAAGATGGACTTGGTTGGAAAACACGAATTTCTGTGCTAACAAGTTCTACCCTATGCTGTGTTCCTGTCAACTAATAAACCTTCCATTTTACGCTGGCTGAGAATCACATCTGACTGTGGAGTTGGGGTGCAGGGCCCTCTGGCTTCTGCAGGAGCCCTGCCTGGGTGGACTCGCTGCGGGAAGCGAACGGTGTGGAAGGGGGTGCTGAATATTCCGAGGTCAGACACAGGAAGGTCAAAACTGTGTAAGCTTCTTGCCCTGGAGACAGACTGCTCAGATAGAGGAGGTTCCCCCAGAGTCCTGGCTGGCTTCGTATGGAGTAGTTCCAGAGCATCGCTCTGGTGACTCCGTGACAGAGAGATTCAGGGGTCCTTTTGCAGGGCCCGTTGGCTACGGAAAGCCTTGGAGATGCATGGCATTAAACAGGAACTGATTGCATTGGATGGTTTTGCCATGGAAGTCTGTAGGCCAGGACCATATTAAAAAGAACTTAAAGGATCTATGTAACAGCTGGCAGCTGACTCCTAGTACTGCCACTGCAAGAAACCATTGAAAAGCATGTCACCTTAATATATGAATATCCTTCAGATATGCACCCCAACTAACCTATCTCTTCTGTGCTCTCCTTCTAGTTCAATTAACCATTATCCTTTTCCCAATACTTTAAAGTAGACTATATTTAGAATAAAATATATTCTATGTATAAAAATGTACAGTGTGTAAATATAAATTATACATAGTGTGCTAATATCCCTCTCCCACCTGTTGTAATGTGGCCTAATGGCTGGCGTGGAGACTAGGGCTCTGCCACCAGCCTAATGGATTACCCTGGGCAAGTCACTTCACCACCCCGGGCCTCAGTTTCCCTCTCTGTAGAATGGGGATAATGATACTGCCATGATACTCCTTTGAGATCTAAGAGCCAGGGACAGTTGTTATTATTCTCCTCAAGCCTTGGGTAATGTTTTCAGAAATGCTTAAGTGATTTAGGAGCCTAAGTCACATTGATTTTCAATGAAACTTAGGCACCTATGTCACTTAGGTGCTTTAGAAAATGGTGGCACTTGTCTAAACAAAGACACACTGAGTTTCAGAGTGTGTTGCAACGATGTAGCTTAAATTGGTCAGTAGATTTGGTACATGGCATCTGGAAGAAGAGTGTTCAAGCAAGGTAGTTAAATCAATTTAACTAAACTTGTTTCTAAAACTGGTGAAGTTAAACCGGAACAATTTTCTCATGTATAGAAGGCCTTAGATTGTAAGGTCAGAGAACGGACGGGGGTTTGATTCTCCACTGCATAGCACCTTCTGCTTTTTTACACTCACAAGCATACACAAAATGCAAGATTATGAACAGTTGCTCCTTGCGTCTCCCTGTGTCTGTGGACAATGCCTACCTATATTGTGTTACCAGAAAACAACATATAAAAATATTTCCCACACTCCTCAGCTAATACCTCTAAAGCCCTCTAAGGTTCATCCTGGCCTTTTGAAATGGTCTTATTAATTTCAAAGTTTGAATTGAAATGGTAGCCAAAAGGTCACTCAGATTCATGGGCCAAAATCAACAAAGCTGCACCAGAGATTAATATGGTCCCATAACAGAAAATTAGAGCATTTGTATCCAGCCCCCAGCAACGCCACAATCCAGCTTGGATCTCTACTCAGGGTCTCCCACTGTCCTCCAGCTGGTGGCCCTAAGGAAGAGCAATTCCACAAGACTGAAAGTGCCAGACCTCTCTCTCAACGTGAATTGTTCCAAATGTAAAGCCCACTCTGGTTCAAAGAAGGTGGCATTTTCAGAGATACCGCTGCAAAATAAACTCCACTCAGCCCAGTGGCCTGGGTTTGGGCACTCCACTGACTAGAATGACATTTTACATGTGGGAAAGGTGCTGAGAATGCTCAGTTTTTATTGCAGTCATTGGAAGTGGAAGATGCTGGGGATTTTCCTGGATTAGGCCCTAACTTCAGAAGATAATTTTTTCTGACCTTTCCAGACAACTTATTTTCACAGGCTGTTTCTGTTTAAACCTCAATGCTGCTAGGAGAAGGTAAGGGATGGACATGATCTAAAAATCTGCTGCTACCTCTAATAAAACACCACCATTTTATCCTTTCCCTAATGAGGTGAACTGTCCCATGGTCCTGTCAAATATCTACAGAACCCTTGTCAAGACTGCAAACAACCCCCAAGTCTTCAGCCGTTGAAAACTGCCTCTTCAGACTTCAATTATGCACCCAGCCCTCCAGATCCACCTGTCTCTTTGGCTTGTTTTTAATCATAGAGTCTAAATCACAGAAGGGACCATTAGATTATCTAGTCTGATTCCTTGGATAACACAAGCTCTTACATTTCATCCGGTACTTCCGTACTGAGTCCAGAAACTTGTGCTAGGCTAAAGTATAACCTCCAGAAAGGCCTCCAGTGTTTATCCGAACACATTTCCTGGCCTGCAAACTGCCACTTTATTACCACTAGTGCGAGTTTGTGTCCCTTTAGCTTCCAAGCCATGCCCATAACCTCTCTTCCCCCCCCTCCGCCCCCCGTTTCCTTCATTGCCCCAGTCCCTCTATTCCTGAGACACTCGGCCTCTTTTTTTCAGATCATGGTAACCCCTTCCATCCCCATGCCTGCATCTCTAGCCGAATTCATTCCAGGCTCCCCATCACTTCCTCCTACAACCCGTTAGCCAACCTCATCTCCAACCCACCAACTTCAGATTCCCTCCTTGAACCCCATCCAATCTCCCCCTCCATGTCATCTCAACTCCCCAACCCCAGCCTTCCCCTCCCTGTCCCCTCCAACCTTCTCATTCCTAACCCCCCCCACGCTTTGTCCCAGACACCTTCAACTGCATCCCCTCACAGCACCTAGTCCTTCCCTTGATGTCCCTGCCCCATTGATCTCCTCCCTCCCCCTGCCCCCACCGCATCACTTCACCCCTTGCCGCTCTGTATCCTCCTCTCACCCCCACCCCTCCCTGACCCCTCCAACCCCCCACCCCAGCCTCCCCCCACTCCAGCCTCCCTCCCCCAACCCCTCCAACCCCCTCCAGCCTCCCTCCCTGACCACTCCCCCTACTCCTGCCAACCCCTCCCCATCACTTCATCCCTTGCGCTCTCTCCATCCATCCTCTAACCCCCCATTCCAGCCTCCCTCCCCCAACCCCTTCAACCGCCCTCCCCCTGACCCCTCCCCCACTCCTGCCAACCCCTCCCCATCACTTCATCCCTTGCGCTCTCTCCATCTATACTCTAACCCCCCATTCCAGCCTCCCCCTCCCTGACCCCTCCAACCCCCCACTCCAGCCTCCCCCCACCATCCCCTTATCCTCACTTCACCCCCTCGCCTCAGCCTCCCTCCCCTGACCCCTCCCCCCACTCCAGCCGACCCCTCCCAATCACTTCATCCCTTGCGCTCTCTCCATCCATCCTCTAACCTCCAACTTCAGCCTCCCCCCACTCCAGCCTCCCTCCCCCTGACCCCTCCCCCCACTCCAGCCTTCCTCTCCCTGACTCCTCCAGCCCCCCACTCCAGCCTCCCTCCCCAACCCCTCCAATCCCCCCCTCCAGCCTCCCTCCCCCAACCCCTCCAACCCCCCCAGCCTCCCTCCCCCCTGACCACTCCAACCCCCCACTCCAGCCTCCCCCCCGTCCCCTCCTCCTCACTTCACCCCCTCCCCCCAGCCTCCCTCCCGGCGCAGGACCCCCCCTCCGCTTGACTCCCCCGCCCCACGCGCCCCCTCCCCACCACTTCACCCCTCCCGCCGCCTTCCCCCTCCCTCCTGGCGCCGCAGCCAATGAGCGGGCGGCCCCGCATCCGGGGCTCCCCCGCCGGTCCCGCCCGTCCCCGCTCCGCACACGGCCATGGCGGAGGTGAGTGCGCCGGGGGGAGGGGGGACCGGGGGGGGCAGAGCTGGGGCCAAACCTCCCCCCATCTCCCCGCCGGGCCCCCCTGCTGGGGGGCGGGGCCCCGGCGGTCGCCACTCGAGACCCCCCCACACCGGGGGGGGGCTCATGGGGACCCCCCCAGCCCCAGGCCCGAAGGCTGCTCCGTGGCTTAGGCCCCCGGCCGGACAGGAGAGCCTGGGGGGAGGGGGAGCTGGGGCATCAAGGGCTGGAGGCCAGTAGGGGGCAGCAGGGTCTGGGGGTGGCTGGGGCATCTGGGGGGGGGAGCTGGGCTGGGGGGCATCTGAGGCTGGGGGAGGTAGGAGCCACAGGGTAGCTGGGGCAGCCGTGGCTGGGGCGGTGGCTGGGGCATATGGGGCTGGGGTGGAGGGTAGGCAGGGCATCTTGGGCTGGGTACCAGTAGGGGCTGGAGGGGGTAGCTGGGGCTGTGGGGCATCAAGGTCTGGGAGGAAGCTAGTTCATCAGGGACTGGAGAGGCGCAGCAAAAGCTGTGGGCATGGGGAGCAGCGGAGGTTGGAGGGAGGCAGACAGAGCTGTGGGCAGGGGTGGGAGGCGGCTGCGGCTGGGGGTAGGGAACATTGGGGCAAAAGGGGATGGAGTAAGAACGTGGGGGCAACCGCTAGGAAGGGCAGCATGGGTGGATGGAGGTGGGGGGTTGTCACGTGCATCAGATGGTTTCAATGGGAGGGACCTGGCCCTCGTGCAGTGTGCGATTGTGTCATGCAGAGATGTTACCGCGCTTACGCTGGGGCATCGCACTGTGATGTCATCCCCCATTCTGTCTTGATGTCACTTTGAAACATCATCCCCATTGCGTCACACCGGTTAGATGGGGCATCAGGATGTCACGCTGCAAGATCCTTATTGTGACGCTGACTTGGGAGAATAGCATTGAGAAGCCATCAAGAGGCCCACCTGTTGCATTGTGAGCTTTTCTTGAGCATGACTCATGGAGGCATCCTCTCCATCACAACAAGAGGTCATTCATGTCACACGACAATGGTTGCACCAACATGTCACATCAGGGAGTTGTCCCTGTTGGTGGGAGACTGTTCCTACTACATCTTGTCAATCACAATAGCCCTTGGCTGCAGCATCCCTGTTGCATTACCACGTTTGTTCTGAAACATTATTTTGAGACTTCACCACGGTATCATCAAATTCACCTCAGCACGAGGCATGGAGATGATGTCCCGGAGCACTGTGATGATGTCCCTATGATGAGATGTGCATCCCAAGGGGAATTTGGTGCCAGTTAACATCCCACAAACTAGATTTGCTATATGTGGGATCACCACAGTGAAATTGTGTCCGATGCCAGCAATGGTTATCTGGGCGGGAGATGGACCGGATGGCCTAATACGTCTTTTCCGTCATTAATTTTATGGACTTGCAAAGAAAAACTCACTGTGTGGAGGTTACAGAATGAGTGAGATTCAGACATGCACCTTTGCTCAATGGGAAATAGCCAGCAGAACTCTTTCCCCAAAACATCAAGGAATGTGCACAAGACAGGAGCAACAAGGAGCATTTCTGTAATGGGCCAGCACTAAGAGATGCACTTCACTTGGCCATGCAATGGCCAAAACTGGCTTGGAAAATCACCACTGTTATTAAAGCAATGAAATCTGAAGGGAAACCCTCCTCTTTCTCTTTGTCTCGCTTTCTTGTGAGAATAGTTCTTGCCTTAGGTGTTTTATGTGCTAGTGCTCTGGACATACACACAATCACCGTTGCTTTGACAGGCCATGAAATCCACTACTGCGTGGAAGAATCCCTGCATTTCTGAAAAATCATTGTTGCTGTATCTTTAATGGAGTTCCTGGAATCTTGACTCTGGAATCAGGGAAGGGATGCTAGAGTCTTTTAAGACTGATTAGCCAGCAGCTGTGTTCATAAATGCTGTGCGAGGAGGGTCAGTTTCAGGCAAAAGAAGCAGCGATTTGTGTAGAAAGAAGCTGCCAGGAGTCCTAATCCAGGTGGCCATCCAGTTTTGCAGGCAGCAGAGCCAACTTCAGCATCGTTTTGGGCACTGTGGGAATAATCTGAGATGACCACCATGAATTTTGGAAGGTGATGAGAACTATCAGCATCACAAATGACAGAAGCATCTACATTATCATGTCTAAGTACCATTCTTGACCGAGATGTATCCATTCATACCTTGAGGCCATCTACGTCAGTTTTTCTGACCCATGTAATGCTGTTGGTTTTTCTACTCCCTCTCTGACAGTAGGATTTAAAGCATCAGATGGCTCTCTCTAACTTTAGAGAGAAATAATTTTACATTGCATGCCATTAACAGTCAGTTCAACCAAGAACATATCCCTCTGCGTGGTCACTATCTACACATTTGAGTCTGATCTTGCTTCTTCACCCATTGCTTGGCTCTGCCTGGACTTCCGTTACATGGTCTTTCAGATCCAAAAAATAATTATGGTATCGGCCATCTGTATGCTCCAGTTTCATCCATGTCTATGTTAGGATGTAAGAATTGGCCATTGGCTCTGCCTGCCATCTCTTTGATCCCTTCTCAGTCCACATACACCATTGTGATTTGATTTACTTTCATTATTAACATGTCTTCATGGTGATTTTCAGCACAGGCAGTTTCTATGTCCACTAATGTCCTGTTACTACTTCAGCTTTGAGTCTTTCTTCATCCTCATTAACCTGAATATGTTCATAAGTATTAGTTTGTATCTTACTATTACTAATGTTACTCCTCTTTTCCCCTAATGGTCTTCGATATAATGTATCCTTATTTATCCAGTGTTCTGATTGACATCTTTTCCAACCCCCATTTGTTAACCGAACAGTATTACTTAGTAGAAACTTTCATCTTTGAAACATTTTGAACACATTTCCTTGTTAACCCTCTGTGAGGTAGTACAGTCAGTAAGTAGATTGTCTCAGGAAATGGGAGACTACATTGAGTTATGTGCCCAAAGCTACAGAATGAATGATTGTAGACCACACCTTGATCATCTTCATACAACCAAGGTTATTTACGGGAAGGATGTCTTTTAAAATAGTCTTGTTCTTCATCATGCCCCATCAATCCCCTGTTTCTGAGATATGGCGCCATCTTCCCAAGTGCAGAAAACATAGAAATGCCCAATCTCAGAACACAGGCAGTCCTAAATCTTTTCACCCCTTTCTCCTTTATTATCTCAGAAACTCCTTCTTTTTCTTAGCACACACAGGTACTGGGCTATTTCTGCAAGAAGCCAAGATAGTCTCAAGAGAGTTTTGTTGCTCTGTAATCAGACACTAGGGGATGGTGAATTGCAATACACATTGCATGTTTCACTTGAGGCTAAAGGCATTCTCCTTGCATTGTGCCTACTAGACAAGGGAGTAGTAGTTCCAAGGTTGCTTCAGCTCTTGGCTCTCTCATGACAATACCCTGCTGTCTCCTAGGTCATCAGTTGTACAAAATCATCACCATCATTTATTTCTACAAAATAACTGGCACTGCTACCAGATTTACACATTTTTAAGACTTGGAGGCATTAGTTCTAAGCCAGCAACCTGATATCTGGCTGGATAGCCGGTGTGTGTGAGTGAGAATATGTACTTTGACTCATTTAGAGGGTGGGAGGGAGGGTCTCCCATTTTGATTTCAACTGATCCTTTGCTTTCTTAGATACTGAAGTCCAGTCCTGCAATGTACTGAATGCCCACAACTCTCATTGACTGAATGGATGTTAAGAATGCTCAGCGCGTCCCAGGATCAGGGCCATGATATGTATTAATTAAAATGCAATAGTGCCAGTTTGGGGACTGACACCACAGTTCTGTTCCACAGCTATGATGCTCTTAGTCAACATGATTGAGTCAGCTGATTACTCATTTGCTCCCTTCTTAGACCTAACAAATATACAGCAATCCAGAAATAACAGGCGTTCTGGACTGTTACCTGGACTTCAGCCCATATCGCTGCTTGAACTTCTGACTGAACATTGATTGCCGGAAAGCAGATGCCTACACTCTCATCCACCTGTCCTATCCATTATCCATCTTACCCTTGCTGCTTGCAACCATTGGATTCCCTCCCTGCCTGCTCAGCTGTTAATGCCATTCGTGACCCTTCTGAGTCTTTTAAGTGCTTTGGAATGGGGGAAGACAGGAAGCACGTGGTCAGATGTCCTTCTTGGTGATCAGATAATTTCTGATTCTACCTCTGATGAATTGCTCAGAGTTTAAGGAAGTGCCACATTCAAACAAAAGGGCCATATGCTTTTAGAATAAAGTTCGTAGCAGGCTACAATCTCCTCTCATGACAATATAAATCCTAAGGACTTTGGTTCTCAAATAAACTGGTGAGAGAATAGATACCAGTGATGGGATGAAGAAGAGGCACCCATGCATGCGCTTAGGGATTCTGAAGGGAATGTGGAAAATAAAGGGCAGGGAAGGCTTCGGGGAGGAGGGGGTGGTTCCTTGAGTACATCTGATCAGAAGCTCTTTTTACTTGTTTTTTAAACTAAGTGAATTGCATTTGGGGGCTGGAAATGTGTCACATTATTAGGAAGATGTTTCTCATCCATAAAAACAACAGAGAGTCTGGTGCACTGGACTCCTTGTTGTTGTTGTGGACACAGACTAACACGGCTCCCCTCTGATACTTTTTCTCATCCATGTTTATTATTTTTTGAAGGCCTCGGTCGGCAGGCAGAGTCCGAGGGTGGTTCCGTACCCAGCCCACAACCTATGTCCTGGAGAGCCTGGTCTTCAGACTGCAGCAGGTACCAACAGCTTGAGTGTGCTTATGTTTGTTTTTCCCCCATGCCACTCCCATTTCTCCTCCATCTAGTCTCTTCCCCCGACCATTTCTGGGTATACACATGAACTTAAGCGCACGTGTGCATGTGCGCATATGTGCACACACACGATGGAGAGCAAATCTATATTACAGCGCTACATTGGCACAGCTGCATCGATGCAGCTGTGCCACTGTAGCGCATGTGGTGAAGACACACTATGCCGACAGGAGGGAGCTCTCCCGTCGGCATAATTACTGGTGGAAGCTATGTCGGCAGAAGAGCGTCTCCCGCTGACATAGCGCCGCTTAGGTCAATGTAACTTACGTCACTCGGGAGTGTCTTTTTCACACCCCTGGGTGATGTAAGTTACATCAACTTAAGCGGTAGGGTAGACCAGCCCGGAGTCTCTCCACATTTTGTTGCTGTGGTCTAGGGTCAAGCACGGTTAATGGCCAACTTTCTAATCCCTGCAGTTGTGTCAATGGGCTCATCTGACCACCGATTCACCCTAGCTGAGATCCTGTCACAGAACTATGGTGTACGAGAAGAGAGGGAGGAGGAAGAAGATACGCAAGAGAAAGAAAAGTCTTTAGAAGAGCTGGAAAAGAGTTTCAGTGCATCTCAGGTAAAGGCAGCAAGGGAGGGGAAGGGGAATTATCTGTTGGATTTCTTGTCTATCTTGACAGAGAATTGAGATGAAATGTCTCCACCGGGCCAGCACTCAGGGAGATCGCCTGGCTGTGTGCTATATTTAAGTCTCCTAAGCATAAGGCCTTGCTTTGTCATTTGGATGTGGGGGATCAGGTTGCCCAAGGGACCAGTCATGAGCCCTGGAGCCCTCCACAGTGTGGGTTGCCAGTTCAAATCCAGTCTGCATCCCTGGTGACGAAAAGCTGTTGGCTGTCTGGGCCATGTAAAATGAGTTGTTGCTGTGCCATCCACTTCACGATAGACGGGTGTCAACTTCTCAGAAAACACTGGTGTATCTATTGCCTCCCTTGTGGGCAGTCAAGAGGCCAAGAATTCAATAGGGTATGGAGTGTGAGCATCCTTCTCTGACAGAAACTGTACCTTCAGGTCAGGGTCAGTATACATATGGGACATTTGTGCTGCCCTGTTCTCTGGGTAAATACAGGGATCTAGTCTCCAGGGCTGTTAACTGGAACCTCTTCACCAGCATGAAAAGCCAGTGTGAAAAAGCCACCCTTGAATCTGTTGCTTTGGGATCATTTCCCAGGTTTGTCCACAGCTTGGGGAAGTACAGATTGTCATAGTCCTGTTAGTCAATACCTTTTGGTTTCCTGCATCATAGAGCAGCGCCAAAAACAGATCAGAGCCAGCCCCCAGGGGAGCAGAGCTGCCCTGACTGCCTCTGCATATCTCTGTGTTTACTGCAGCTGGTGTTGTACTCGGTGGTTGTTCCATTCCTGATGAAGCTTTGTCCTCCTCTCGCTCAGAGCAGTGAAATGCCATTCGAGGAGCTGCTTGCACTTTACGGCTATGAGGCATCTGATCCGATCTCAGAGCAGGACAGCGAGAGCAATGACATCCCTCGCAACCTGCCGGACATGACCCTGGATAAGGTAAGGGCAACTTTGTGGTCACGTGCTAGCTACTAGCAAGGGGATCAAGTAATGCACCCCAGGTTGGTGTAGGGTCTAGAACAGGAAGCATCTACTGGGTCCCTCAATCAGGGGTCTAGTATATTCAAGACACTTGAATTCCAGCAGGTGGGAATTGTCTAACCCACTGATCCCAAAGTGCAATAGAGAATGTCAACTGCAGAGGTACTAACACAAACAGGAAATTCAGAGGAGACTAAAGAAAGTAATTGTTACAAAGAGAAACAAACTACAAGCCCTATTTGGAATGTAGATACCTCCTCTTCTGCGTGTGGTGTGAATCTATGGAGATTCGCAGGAGGCTTCATCTCTGCCTGAAAACCTGTATCCTCTATTCCCAGGGAAGCAAGGAGTCCTGCCACTCTGCATAAGAGCCACTGAAAGTTTATTCCCTGCCAGCCCCTCTGAAAGTCAACCACTCTGGATGGGCTCTGCAGAAAGTGCTCCTTACCCTTTCTCCCTGTAGCATCTCTAGGAAGCCACTCTCCTCTTGACTCTTCCAGTGGGCCCATAAGGAAACAGTCTTTTGGGGGTGTGGGTAAGGAAGGTCTAAGAGAAGCATCTATGGGGTACAGGAGATGCACGGAGGAAGGGATCTTGGCCAGGGATGGTTTACTCTAGGCCTCCCCTCCCTTTTTTTTTTAAATTTAAAAACATTTTTCACTTTCTTGTTGTTGTTAAAAGGAACAAATAGCGAAGGATTTGCTTTCAGGGGAAGAAGAGGAGGAGACGCAGTCTTCAGCCGACGATCTGACTCCGTCTGTCACGTCCCATGATGCGTCGGACCTTTTCCCAAACCGGCCTGGCTGTATGTGTCCCTGATTTCTAATGGACCTTTTGTACTTGGAGGTGGCTCAGGAGGAAAGGCCAATTTTTAAAATAATTTTTAAATTTTTGGTTACTGAAATTCCTGAAGTAGCAACTTTTGAGGTTGGTCCTGGGAGCTGAAGATAAACTCAGCCCTCCTGATGTTACTGCAAGGCACAGACAGAATTAGGCCCTAGTGATAAAGGGAGTTGAATTTTATGGTTCAGGGTGTGAACTGATCAGCTGTAGGGTCAGGAAGCAATTCTCTCCAGCTGCAGCTCATAGCCTCAGGGCAGTGAGGACTTCTGTTATGCACCCAGTGTGGACTTTTGGGGCAACTACACAACTGGTGAAGTGCATGGGATGTTGAGGGTTTTTACCTTCCTGAGAAATATTGCTGCCAGATGATCCCTCCACAGCATCCACTCTCAGAGTAGCGAGACCACTGTTCTCATCTGGTGTGACAGCAGGCAGAATTCCTGAGTAGATGGACCAGTGATCTAATCTAGAAGGGGGTGCTGCAGATTAGTAGAACCAATGATCCAGTCTAGTATGGCTTTTGTGTTCCTCGGACTTTAATATTGGGGGTTTGTAGGGAGCCAAAGCAAGGGAGAACTCAGTGTGGAATGATTGATTGGGATTCTACCCCTAATCCTGCAAAATTTGAGAGCCTTGGCTCTGCTGAATGATCACTGCTCATGTGGCAAGGACTTGGGTATTTTGCCTACAGAAGAGAATCTGGGTAAGTTGTTCTGAATAAATGGAGCAGGCTCAAAACAACTCCAGGATGGGAAATGAGGGAAGGAGAGAGAATCTAGAGAGATTGAGGCTGGGTGTTAGCCATCTTGTAACTGAACAAGTGACTTCTCTTTCTTCAAAGCAAACTTCCTGGCTGATGAAGACAAAGAGCCCTGTTCTTCTCCATGTGTTTCCTCCTCAGCAGAGGATTCGGAAGAGGACTCCATCCCATCCAACGAGTGCAAGAAGGTAAGTGATCTGAGCCAACTGCACTTCCCTGGGGGGCTATTGCTCAGCATTCAAGTGTGAGAAAGCTGAGCAGCTCAAGAAAACCACGAGGCCCAACCCCAGGTTGCCTTCTTGGGGAACTCAATGTCAGGCGCCTGTACTCTGGGTCTTACATTCTGTGCAAGGCCATGGCAGACGTATCTTAAAACATGCCCTGTGCAGCCTGTATCTGAGATTATGCTCACAGCTAGGGGGATGCTGTACCTCAAAATGCAGAACTGCAACTTGTAGCGTAGGAGAGGTGAGGTCTAGTGTTGCGTGCCCAGGATGGGTCTTTGGAGAACTATCTTGTGGAAGAGGAGAGTAGACTCCTCTTTGGACGCACAGCAAACTGAAGAAGCTCTGCTGCATCTTCTCCTTTGCAACCTTAAGATGATGTAGGGTCTTGGTATAAATATTCAGCAGTGAGACCAGGCTAAAAATCAGAGGGTCAGCAAACTAATTTGTTTGAAACCCCCTTCATAATTGTTCTTCTGAATAGGAGGGATCCCCCTAGAGTGGACACGGACAATGTGGTCCGCCGGTGTGTTTAGTGAGGCAGGTTAAGTTCCGTTCATCACCGGGTCCCTGAGTTGATTCCAGTACAAACACATAACACAGTCGCCTTGTATTAATTCTCTTCTCTGTGATGGTTTTCAGGAGATCATGGTTGGACCTCAGTTCCAGGCTGCTGTTCCTATCCCCCACTTAAACAGGCACAGTGAAAAAGGTGAGAGCGCTTCCTTGCTCTGATTGTAACACTTGTGCTGCATCTTTTCTGGATATGGGGTCCACTGATCTGAGCTGCTGACAGAGTGTTGGCTCTGTCGCTGAGGTTTGTATCTCTAGCTATGATGTCTGTATGTCTAACAATTCTCATTCCTCCAAACAGAAGTTGGGCTTTTAGGAAAACGGGAGTGGATTAGTTGTCACCAATGTGCGACAGTTCACAGCGTGATCCAGTATTTTACACAGGACTGTGCCTGGCCCTGAAAGAGCCAGCAATCTTAGCTGTTTGCAATGCAAACCCAGGTGCAGTTTGCTTTACGTGATCTGGCAGTTTGTAATCACTGCAAGGTTACAAGTAAGGTAGCGTACGAAGGCATCTTTCATTTTTGCAGTCTCTGATAATATAATTTAATTGACTTTAAGGCCACAAGGGACCATTGTGGTGATCTAGTCGGATCTTTTGCACAGTACAGGCCATAGAACTTCCCTGGGGTGGAACTAGAATGGATGTGTTAGAAAAACATCCAATTTTGATTTAAAAATTGCCAGTGATGGAGACTCAACCACAGTGGTTAATTACCCTCACTGCTAAAAATTTGCTCCCGACTTCTACTCTGAATTTGTCTATCTTCAGCTTCCAGCCATTGGTTCTTACAGACACCTGTGTTCTTTGAGGATTATATTGTCTCTACGTTTCTGGCATTTCTCACAGCAGTGAAGTGCAGCAGAGTTAAGATTTTTCAGATTATTTTATTTTCCATAATTTTCGGTGTTTGGGTTTTTGTTAAAACTTTGACTTTAGAGGCTTTCTAATTGAGGTGGGTTTTGTTTTTAGAAAACTACAGTGTTCTCTTGATTTTGTTCCTGAACAGCTGTGTTAGATTGTTTTCATGCTTAATTCCAAGTGAACACAGTTTCTAACCTGAGAATTTACTTGCTCTCCCTCCCCTCTCCCCCCTGAATGTTTCACAAATAATCACCAACGGGAGCTTATTGTGGGTTCAGATGTTGGATGCAGAGACTGGATCCTGCTCCTCCCCTTCCATTGATTTTATATTTGAATCTCTATGTCTGCCAAATTCTTTGTTTTATTTGCCTCAAAACTTCCTTGAAAAATCCTGATATCAAGCATGTGAAATTTCTGATGGATTGGTCTGAGTTTGGCAAAGTTGGAAATGTGAGTCTCAAACATGGCCAAAGAAAAGTTAATGTCTGAAAGTGATATTTTATTTGTATTTCACAAACAGGCAAGTGATATGATTTATCTATACATTTTCGTACAGAATCACCGGTGCTGATCACAACTACCAGTTAGATAGGATCTCTCAGAAGCAGAGAAATGGTTCGGTTTTCAGATTGTGTCCAATCATTTATTAGCTCAAGACTCTGCACCTATTAGTTGGAACTGAGATGCAGTCTGCTAGCGGGGAGTCTGCTTTCCAGAAATGACTCACTTCCTCCCTCATTCTCTATGCCAGGCTGCCTCTGGGCAAGTTAGTTTAAAGGGTTCACTTCCTACTAGTTTTAAGCTCAAATTTAGGACTCTATCCTACAAGGCGCTGGGTGCCCTTACCTCCTACTGAAGTTAATGGGAGCTGTGGGTGCTCCGCACCGTAGATTTTGGGTCACGTTCTCCATTGTCCTGCGCCATATGCTTCACGTGAACACCAGTGCAAAGTGAATGCAAAATGCAACCACATCAGAACGACACTTTCTCTGCACTCACTTTGCTCTGGTGTAAATGAATGTGCCAGGTGAAGGGCTAAGGAGAATCAAGCTCCTTGTCTTGAAAAACAAACAAACAAATAAATAAACAAAAAGTATATTAGGTGCCAGGGGTTACCAAGCTTAATACCTGAATAGAAATGTTTCCGTGCCTGTTCTTTTAGTTCATTGCAAGTATTTGTTTTCTGTTTGCTTTGTTTTCATTTAAACAGCTTCCCACATTGCTGTGAACCTGTAACTGGTTAAAAGATAGGAAACAAAGGATAGGAATAAATGGTCAGTTTTCAGAAATGACAGAGGTAAATAGTGGTGTCCCCTAGGGGTCTGTACTGGGCCCAGTCCCATTCGATATATTCGTAAATAATCTGGTAAAAGGTGTAAACAGTGAGGTGGCAAAATTTGCAGGTGATACAAAATTGCTCAAGATAGTTAAGTCCCAGGCAGGCGGTGAAGAGCTACAAAAGGATCTGTCAAAACTGGGTGACTGGGCAACAGAATGCCAGATGAAATGCAGTGCGGATAAATGCAAAGTAATGCACATTGGAAAAACGTATCCCTAACTATGCATATAAAAGGATGGCGTCTAAACTGGTTGTTACCACTCAGGAAAGAGACCTTGGAGTCATTGTGGATAGTTCTCTGAAAACATCCACTCAGTGTGCAGCAGCAGTCAAAAAAACAAACAGAATGTTGGGGACTCATTAAGAAAGGGATAGATAATAAGAGAAAATATCATACTGCCACTGTATAAATCCAAGATACGCCCACATCTTGAATACTGCATGCAGATGTGGTCGCCCCATCTCAAAAAAGGTATATTGGAATTGGAAAAGGCTCAGAAAAGGGCAGCAGAAATTATTAAGGGTATGGAATGGCTGCTATATGAGGAGAGATTAATAAGACTGGGACTTTTCCGTTTGGAAGAGAAACGACTAAGGGGGATATGACAGAGGTCTATAAAATCATGACTGGTGTAGAGGAAGTAAATAAGGAAGTGTTATTTACGCCTTCTCATAACACAAGAACTAGGGATCACCCAATGAAATTAATAGGCAGCAGGTTTAAAACAAACAAAAGGAAGTATTTCTTCACACAATTCACAGTCAGTCTGTGGAACTCCTTGCCAGAGGATGTTGTGAAGGCCAAGACTAAAACAGGGTTCAAAAAAGAACTAGATACGTTCATGGAGGATAGGTCCATCAATGGCTATTAGCCAGGATGGGCAGGGATGGTGTCCCTAGCCTCTTTGCCAGAAGCTGGGAATGGGTGACAGGGGATGGATCATTTGAAGATTACCTGTTCTGTTCATTTCCTCTGGGGCAGCTGGCACTGGTCACTGTTGGAAGACAGGATACTGGGCTAGATGGACCTTTGGTGTGACCCAGTATGGCCGCTCTTATGTTCTTAGAGCACAATACACATCCATGTGCTAATGTGTGAAAGTGGGAGCAGCTCGGGGGATGCCTAGGCCAGAATTTGACAGAAACAGTGGTTGCTTAAAGCCACCTTTGCCCTCCCATTCCTATGCCCAGTGCAGGAAAGGGCACTGCAGAATCTGGCCTTATAAAACCACATGCATCAATTGGCATGTTCTCTAATAAGCCTAGAGAAATCTTGAGCATCAAAAGGTCTCCCCAGCCACCCCTTCAGGAAAAGCCTGAGCACACAGAGTCCTTCACTGTGCTCTGACAGCCAGCAGTCTTGGGCTAATCAGACTAAAGGGGGAATGTGGGATCAGCAGCTCTATACTCTCCAGATTCGGGAGAGAAAACACCCTGGCTCCAAATCTAAGGACTCGCAGCTTGAGCGTCCCATCTGACCATAACTGCCAGGCTGGAGCCAGAGACTTCCCCTCTGATCCACCCACAGCCCACCTCTTGAAAGCAAGGGTGCTCTCTGATTGACCAGCTCATTTCAGACATGCCCTGATGTTCCCAATAGCCTATGAGAATGAAGATCAGCTGCTGTGGGACCCAAATATCCTCCCGGAGAGGGAGGTGGAAGAGTTCTTGTACCGAGCAGTTAAGCGGAGGTGGGATGAGGTCTCCAGTGCCAATCTGTCAGAAGGAGAGATGGTGAAGGACAATGAGCAGGTGAGCCTGGGAGCCAGGGCTTTGTGCAGTCACCAGATTCTCTGTTGTCTCAATGTTGTAGACAGAAGTCAAGTAGCACTGGCCATGGGGGCAGGAAGTGTCAGCAGGGAGTTTCAGAATTGATCGCTTGTTTGTTTCAGAGGGGAGGGAGCGGATCTCACAAAGACCTTCTTTCTAGCTGGTACATCTCCCTCTGGGGCCCATCACTGCTGCTCCATGGATCAGACAGAGGGAGCCTTTCTTGCTGAGCCTGCTGCTTTCTACTGCATCCTGCTGGGTTGAGGAGCAAAAGGAGTGCTCGGGACTTGCCTCAAACACTCTGTGTGGGTTGTCACCATTTGCTGAGCTGGCCCATTTGGACTAGTATTTTAATTACAGCTGAGGACACATGCACACCTACTGTCTCTAGGCTCCTCCCAGAATAGCCCCATGCTTTATGATTTAGAGCCTCAAACTGTGGAGCAATCCTTGCTGACGGTCGAAGTGGGGTGGTGTAGATAGGTGGCTCCAGAAGAGAACATGCTGTCTGGGCAGATGCAGTGAGCCACAGCTGAGTTGGTCAGTGGTATACGCGTTCTGTGCATGTAATCAGCAGTTCTTTATTACATTGCACAGGCTCTGTACGAACTGGTTAAATGTAACTTCAATGCAGAAGAGGCACTGCGGAGATTACGCTTCAACGTGAAGGTCATCAGAGGTGAGAGACCCAGGTGTTTAGATCCTCTTGCATGCTGTATCCCAACGACCGGATTCCTTCCGCAACTCCAGCAGTCCCTGAATGTGTCTGTCTTGCAGTAACCCTGGGTTCTGTGGAACTCCTAACATCCTGGTTCTTTGTGCTGCAGATGAGCTTTGTGCCTGGAGCGAGGAAGAATGCCGAAACTTTGAACATGGGTTTAGAGTCCACGGGAAAAACTTCCATCTCATACAAGCTAACAAGGTAAAAAGTCATGTTTTTGTGTCACAGACTGGGAGGAGCTGCAGGAGTGAATGTTAGTGCTGGGAACATATGCTAAACCTTACTTAGTCTGGGGAAATTAGGACTGCTAACAATTCTACTCCCAGCTGATTTGCTGTGTGGCCGTTGTCGAGTGCATGGGTCCAGTGCATGTAATCAGCACTGTTCACTGCTTGATTTCTCCCATCTACACTACAGGGAAAACAATACTGACTTCCATTAGGGATTGCAAGGCTTAATTTATTAATAATTAGCACTGGCTAGCTGATGATCTCAAAGTGCTTTGCAAATGCTCTTCCCCCTCGCGATGTTTCTGGGGGTCAGTGATTGCAGGGTGTGAGTCATTTGTAGAGTTCAGTGGGATCCTTTGGGTTGAAAGTGGAGCTATGTAGCCCAGTGAATAGGGCATAAGACAGAGTCAGGAGATTCCAATGTGCGACTTGGGTCAAGTCACTTGAATGAACTTTGTTTTCACCATCTACAAAGCTGGGTGATGGTACTGACTCTTCGTAAAGTCCTCGGGGCTCTGTGGAGGGACTCTGACTAATCGTTCCCTGCAGGTCCGCACCCGGTCGGTGGGAGAGTGTGTGGAGTACTATTACATGTGGAAGAAGTCAGAGCGCTACGACTACTTCACTCAGCAGACTCGCTTCGGAAGGAAGAAGTATGTCCTCCACCCTGGAGCCACGTGCGTGGAATATTCTCAGACTAAGATTAGTAAACATTACTTCCCAGCGAGGCTCACTGTCTCGTCCCACTCCCTGCTTCAGGGACCTTGATCTTAACATAGCGTTCCCCGCCATAAACCTCATGAGATGGAAGGTCTTCTACTCAGGAGAGTCCTGGGGGGCGGCAGGCCAACAGACGCACATACAGAGGGTAGCCCACTGTCCTTCCACCAAGGAAAGCAGCCGTTTGCCAGTAGCACTGGGTGGGCATTTTTCCAGGAAATAGTTTTTGTTGGAAAACAACTAATCATAACTGAAACTTAGTGGGATGCTGGGGCCAGTGTCTGCATTCGAAAAATGGGAGGGGAGGGAGTTTCAAAATTGTCGAAAGGTCCCGTTTTGATGTTTATTTATTTTTTAACCAAAAAATTCTGGTTTTGTTTGAAATGATTTTTTTTTGATAGAACTACAAGCTCATTATAATAAAAACCATTGAAAATGTCAAAACAAAACTTTGGACCCAAGCCCCAAAATTTCCCGGCTTGTTGGTTAGCAAATGTTTTTGAAAGATGTTGATCTTTTGTCCCACTTTGGGATAAGAAAAAATTTCAGAATCTTGACAATTTTCCAGAGACCAGAAAGCCATTTCCCACCCAGCTCTGTCTGCCAGCACGCTGAAGCTGCAGCAGGCCATGACAGCAGTTGTTGTGCAGTGGCCAGCACACTGGGGAGAGTGTTTGCCCATTGAGTTCACTGTGGGAGGCAGAAAAGTCTGTATGTCTCTGGGATTGCAGAGTTCAGCAAGTGTTGGAACCTGAGAGGGTCCAATTCTGATTTCACATGCACTGGCTGAACTCCACTGGTTTCAGGGGGTTGCGCCCCTCACAGACCGTGAGGGAAAGGATGTTTTCTGCACAGCAAGCCTGTTGCCGATTGCTCCCTGTGGATTGTGCTGAGAACATCCACGTTACCTCCTGCGTTGTCCCTTGGCAGAGTGTTAGGGAGGGTTGTTGATTTCCCCCACCTGCTTAACCCCACAGAGTTAATGGTCACAGCGTCGTCTCTCCCCCTGCAGGGATTACGTGGATAACGACTTGGACGGGGCTGAGGCGGAAAATGCCACCCGCTCTCGGAACTCCCCACCGATTCCCTCTGCCACCAACTGCCTGGATTCTCACTTCAATCAAGATCACCTGGCAATTGAGAGTGCAGGTAACTCCTTTGCCTTCCTCTAGTGCCAGAGCTGGTGGATGGAGGCCTGTCCTTCCACCGCTCTGGGATACGAAGCTTCCGTTTGTCCTTCTCTCATGACATCACATGGCATATTTACAGGTGTGCGCCTGTTATCTCAGCTCCTTAAGTTCCACTGGTTGGAACCAGGCCCTGGGAAAACCATTGAGCAGACACCAGCACAGCAGGAGAGAGCTCAGTGCTAAGGGAGGGGCCTTGTCTTTTGCTAAATCATCCCACCCCACTGTCAGAGCATGAGGTTGAGAAACTGCTTTGGGGAGTTTAGCGCTAAGGGTGAGCTCTGGGGAGAATGTAAAGGAGTGGGGAATAATCTGCCTCTCTTACCATCTCCTAACAAACCTGGGGCTTTGCGTATCCACATCTGGGGGAAAACACCCTGGTGTGTGTTTGGGGGGAGGGTTCCCAGCATCAGGCGCACCTTGGAGAGTCACATCACAGAATCATCTGAATTTCCATAGAAGAACTGATGCCCCCCCACCCACAAATGAACTGTCTTCTCCGCTTCCCCACATGCATTCCCCACATGGGAACTACATAAGATCGGTCATACCAAAGGTCCATCCGGCCCAGTATCCTGTCTGCTGATAGTGGCCAATGCCAGGTGCCCCAGAGGGAATGAACAGAACAGGTAATCATCAAGTCACCCATCCCCTGTCTCCCATTCCCAGCTTCTGGCAAACAGTCGTAATAACAGTGATAAACTGTGATGGATCTCGGCCGATACCATGAAGGAGCGAGAGATCATGGCCATGTACAGTCTAACTAGATAGTTCTGGTCAGAGGATGTGAATAAGACCCTGTACAGTGTTATCTGCATGTGTGTACAATGGACTTTCTCTAGCTTTCTCTCACCTGCTCTCCTCACCCTGTCTCTCTGTTCCTCCTCCACCCCTTGTGCCATGCAGAGCCTCTGAGCGTGGAGAGCGCAGCCTGCAGCTTGGGCAGCATGAGTGAATCGGGCCAGGGTTACGAGTGCAGCACTCCCTCAGAGACAAACTGTTCCTTTGACCCTGCAGAGGACACGTCCTCGGGCGGCATCTCAGCCACTTGCACGCGGCATCCAGTTAACCCCTCGGAAATGGGGCTTTACCAGCTGCCATCGGCAGGCCCGGGCCTGGCAGACAAGCAGGAGACATTGCAGAGCTCCGGCGAAACGATAACTATGGACTTCACTCTCCCCGGGGACATTAATGAGGGGTTACCTTTAATTTCCGGCCGTGTGGATTTGGACAGGGACCCAGAGGCACTGGTGTCCCCTGCTCAAGTGTCCTTATCGGTCACAGATTTTGGCATCATCGGCATTGGAGATGTAAATAGTTTCCTGGCTGCTCACCAGGCCTGCCCGGGGCCGGTGGCTCGGTCAGAGCCTTTGTCACAGTGAGAATTTCCAGTCTTGACCTTGTCAGAGACCAAGCTACGACTTTGACCCGACTGAGTGAATTCCCTGGGCTTCCGTGTTCCACGGGGCCAGTTTGGAGCTGTCGGTCAGAATCTGGCTTTCCATCCTCCTTGATGTTTTGGCGTCTGTCCTTCCAAGGCTACAGCGAAACCAGACACCTTTCTGCTTTCGTGCTGTCTGACACACCTGCGCGAAGCTGATGGGAGGTTTTAGTCGGGGGATAAGTCCATGAATCCAGCCTCCCCCGGTGTCACCACAGGCAGCACCATGCCGTTCAGACAGCCTCTGGCCTGAGGACGGTGGAAGTGTCCTGTGACACCAACAGAGGGCGCTTTCTCTAGGGCAGGCCAGTTGCACAGTGGGATGTTCTGGAGGATGAGGACATGTCGTGGGCACTTTGGGGGCTGGGACGGAGGATGTAATCGAAGATACATGTGCTTAGTTAAGGGGACATGAAGCACAGTCAGTCCAGGCTGGAGGGGCCGTCTGGATGCAGAGATGGGCGTACTTGTGCCGAAGGAGGGGGTGGATGGGCGTGGCCATTCCCCCTCACATTTTGTGTTGCAGTAGAAGTAATTCTCTCACCTTTTCTTTTCTAACAGCTGTAGCGTGCCTGTTGATTTGTTTATCTGGGGGCAGGCATGTGTGTTGAGACTGTGGTCAGCCCTAGAACGCCATCAGCGTCCGTCTGTCTTCTCTGCTGCCGGGTCCAGATGAGAAACAGCCTGTCCCATCCCCTCCCAGACCTCTAGCTACAGCCTCATCTCTTGGAAAGTAACATTTAGGGAGGGCAGCCTGTCTGCACAATGTCCTGCTCTCCTTCCCTTCCCAACACTTAACCGTTGGTTGTGCTGCTCCGTGGAGAACCCGAATCCAGGGATGAGGCTGCACTGGTGGTAGAGGGAGTTTCTAGTCAGACTGGCAGTGGGCGACATGATCTGTAAAATCCTTGCTTGCATTGCAAACGGGTTAAATCCGAATGAGCTGCCTGCAGAACTGCCTGACTGGTTCCAAACTCATCGATCAGCTGGGGGAAAAGGGTAGGTAGTGATCAGTGAGTTGGATCTTGGGACTTAATTCGAATTCTACAGAAATTGAAATCGAAGCTCGTGGGCTGCCTCTGAGCACGTGGTATATGTGCCCAAGAGGTCTGCGCAGCAGCCCACCTATCCTGTGCTAAGCACATGGCCCACACTGGTGCCAGGCAGGTACATCAAACCTGGGCACGTCCCTTGTATCCTGAGCAAGCACAAGGCGCGTAGCTGTGTGCCTGAAAGGAGACCTTTCAGCCCTAGTGGCCCATGACACTCACTCCTGGCAGGACAGCTTGTCTACCCTGAGCATCTCCTTTGTCAGCCTGTGTGAGCACATGGCACACAGCCTTGGCTAGCTGATGCATCAGCCCTCTGGGGCATCAACCCTGGTATTCAAAACTGTAATGTAAAGAAACTCTCGATTTTGTAAGCGAAAGGAATGTGTTTACCCTTGTGAGGGACATGCCTGAGGTGACCGAGATGGGGTCCGAGGGCGGCAGGGACGTTAGCCGCTGCGGAGAGTGCCAAACGAGACAGGGCCGTCTGCGGATTGCAGAAGCCTGATACCTCTCAGCTGCTCTGGCGCTATCCGGATTCGGGGGTTGTCACTGGCTGAATTTCCCCAACTCCTCCAGGAGCACACGCACACCCATGGTGCGTGTATGCTTACAGCGGTGTGTAGAGTACACACGCTGCACACCCAGCTAGCGCTGCTGTACGTGGCAGTGTAGACAGCGAGGCACGGCTGAGGGAAGCAGTGTAGAGTGCTAGACATGCCTCAGCCCCCATCGTAGATCCCCTACGCAGCTGTCTAGCCACCCAGAGAGCACCTCCCCGTCCTGCTGCCGGAGCTTTTCCCCACCACAGTGAAAGGTGCTGGCAGTTCCCACACACTGGAGCCTTTCACTGTGGCATGTGGCTACGTGTGCAGTGCCTGGATACAGTCACATGCACACATTGCCCTTGGGCTGCCGGCGTTCAGGACTCCAGTGACAAACCCTTCATCCAATTGCTTTCCTGGTTTTTTTTAAGAGCTGCCTTCAGGCCACCACCCTGAAGCTAGTTCTGCTGCTGATGATTTGAAATGACATGATCAGCCATTGTGGGCTGGGTCCGTGTTCACCTGTGCACTGTGAGCGTGAAGAGGGTGGAAAGTGCTTCTGTCACAATGCATTTTATACCTGCTTTGCACTGGGGGGTGGGGGGAGAAGTGGCTCCCCGAGGCACTTGGGTGAGGGAGGAGCAGGCCCTGTCTCACCTCGCCCAAACCCTGGATTTGTTTCACTTACTCTGTCAGGGACCCTGCCCCTGGCCGGCTCAGCTGAGGTGGTAAACTCCAAAGTACGGCTGCCTTGACCACGCGGTCAATTTGTGAGACAGAGGCGCTAGCTCGGGTGGGGGGGTCTCCCCACCCACTGCTCCCACGTGCTGGAGATGGGACAAATGTGAGCTGCCTGCCCCTGGCCCGAGGCCCTCAAGGGGCCTTTCCTTTCTGAAAGAAGGAGTGAGTAGGGGGAAGGTGTGGGGAATCTCTGAGGCTTTTCCAGGGAGTGGGGAGCTCCCAACACCCCTCCAATAGCCAGGTACGTTGGAGGAAATCGAGAAACTTTTTTTCTTTCGTTTGTTTCATTTTTGAGTCCTAACGAGGAGTGTGTGTGTGTGTGGGGGGAAATGTCTCTTATTTATATTCTTCAATGTTGTTTACAGATTCGAGCGGGGGCTGAAGGTGATTGCAGCACGTTTTCCTCACGCCCTGTCCGGGGAGGGATGGAAAAGGCCGGGGAGAGGGAGTCAGTTTTTTGGTTTGGTTTTTCTCACGAAGCACATTTACTTTGAGCCTCCCCCAATGCCGGACTCTTCCCCTCCCCCCCGGAGGCCCCGCACTGTGAAGTGATACTGCCTTGAAAACCCCTCGCCGTTATTTATTTAATTAAAAAATCGGATTTGAAAACGAACAGGAAGCTCGTCCTGTTTTCCGAGGCGTTGGGCTGTCACAGCCCTTTGGGCGCCGGTAGCAAAAAGGGGGACAAGCTGTCAGTGAGAGGGGCTGTTGGCTTTTATTCGCTGCTCTTGAATAGTGAGAATGGCAAAGCATCTCCCCAGGCCAGCACTCGTGTTACCAGGAGAAGAGCTCCGTGCATGTGGCTCCCCGGAAATATTAGGCAGAGCAGTGGCTTTGTTTGCTCAGGGGATTTAATGCTTTTCAGGGCACATTGATGGTTAATCTTAACAGGCTGCAGCTGTGGGTGCTCTGTTCCCCGGGTTGCCACATTGGATTGCAAATTCACTTGGGCTGTGGCTCTGTTAGTGTCTGTGGAGTTACTGCAGGGATTAGTTCGATAGCCCAGACACTACCATGATTGAGGCCATCAAAGTGATAATAATAATTCCTAGATCTCGAAGCACTTTAGAAAGGAGGGTAGTATCATTATTCCCATTGTACATATGGGGAAACTGAGGCACAGAGCGGGACTGTGAGATCACCCAGTAGCAGAGGCAGGCATAGAACCCATGTCTCCTGAATCCCAGTCCAGTGCTCTGTCTACGAGGCGATGCTGCCTCCTGTAAGGTGGACTATTATGATAAGACAGCAAGGTGGCCAGATAAGGTCCGGGAACAGTGAGCCCACCTGCTTCCCCAAAAATGGATGCCTGACAGCTCTTAACCCTTTCTCTGCCACTTCGTCCCTCAAGAGAAGGTGTCCCAACTCCTGGATTTACACCTAGGCCCTTCCCTCTGCCTGGTGCCTCCTCAGTGTACAGCTGTGCTGGCTGGCATGGAGGCCTCCCTGCTAATAAAGAGGAAATGGAGATGTCTGTCTCCAACCATCCTGCGCCTTCCCTTGCAGGCTGTAAGGGGCGATTGAATATGCATGGGAGAGGGGAGTCTGAGCAATTGTAGCCTGGGGCAGAAATAATGAGGTTTGGCTAAAAGTTCTGTTAAATAGTGTCTGAGGCGCTCCAGCTCTCCCAGTTAGCAGTGAGTGTGGATGCCCAGAAACCCAACCCACCGCTTGTAAGCAACGTGTATCGCAACCCACTTGAGGTAGCAATGCACTCAGTGGGGTCCGTCCCCAAAGCAGGAGAGCCATTGCACAGCCTACAGGGCCGAGCTTGCAGTTCCTGTCTTGATCCAAAATCCAGCTTCAGGCACTTTGGACCAGGTTTTTAGGCGCCTAATGATGGCGTTAGGCATCTTTAAACCCCCCATGAGGTGCCTAAGGGGCTATCTACATCTTTAGGGGCTCAAATACCTTTACAAATGTGGCCCTTCAGCCCTAGATAGCGACGTGTGCATTAGAAATAGATCTAACTAGAGAATCTATTGCCGTCTCTCCATCTGGACCAGCCTTGCAAACTTCCACCGGCCCAAGACAAATCACTTCCCCTGGGTGTGTGGGTGAAAAAAGCATTTGTTCTTTTATTGGTGTCCTCATGAACAGTGGCCCAGTCTGGTAAATGTTCATAGCAGTTTTTTGCAAGATTATGTCTGATCCTCTGTTATGAGGCTCCTGCACCTCTTCCCCGTTCCTGGTGTCTCTGAGAACAGCCCCTCAGCTTGGCCTCTTGCCTTACCTCTCAGTGGAATCCCGCAATCCTTTCACACTTAGGCCCCGTCCAACCTCCTTACTGGGAGAGGTTGTTGGTAAAAGACGTGATGCAGCCTGGATAGAGATCCCAGGGTCCCATGTGCCATTATCCAGAATGCTGCCATGTGGGAAATTTTTCCAGTGCATTGTGTGATATTAGCATTGCACTCAGGGAATTATGGGAACTCCCGGTCAAGTTCCCACAATCCCCTTTCTTCCACAACAATGTCTTTTCCAGTTCATCATTTTCATGCTGTTTTTGAAATTCCCACTGTTCCAAGCACCGCTTTTCAATCTCTTTGCTATCTCACCAATGGAAACATGGGTCCCGCACTGGGCCGCAGAGACTGGGCGCATGATTCTTCTGTATTGGCAGGGCATGGTGACGCTATCCCATGTGTGCCAATCCCTAATCTTCTTGCAGAACCAGCTGGAGTTCCAGCACTTGTGATTCTCCCTTCAGGAGCCTGCAACTAACTGTCTCCTTCAAACAGTGTAGCCATTGGAACTAAGTATTACAGCCAAAGGGATTTTAAAACAACAGCCCGCATACACCGAGTCACTTCTATGCCTCCTCTTATGCCTCACTACGAACTAGGCAGACAGGTGTGCCTCTTAAATTATGGGAAGAACAAACTTGCATTCTCCCAGCTAGACCCGGACCTCTCACGGCTTAGTGTATGCTGAAAGTTATAGCAACGTAGCTCCACCAGTCAGAGATGTGCAAAATCCTCTCCCCAACCAAAGCGCAAGGCCCGGAAAAAGCCCTGTGTCGACACCACTATGTTGATGGAAGATTGCTTCCGTCGTTTGGGCTGGTGGCGTTCCTTCTGTCAGTGTAGGTTCCTCTCCTTCTCTCGGTGTAGCTTGCGTCTACACTAACTATGCCAGTACAGTCTCTGTAGCATGGACATACCCTGTGAGTGCGAGGGTCTTTCAAATAGCCTCTTGTGTCCATCTGACCCACCTGGTTCAAAGTGGTCTCAGCTGGAGTGTTAGCTCCTCGGCTGCAAAATCCTACTGCAGTCAAGGCCCTGTCGTGTTGACCACAGAGTAGCTAGCTGAGGGCAACCACGGGCAGGGAGGCCCCTCGTGGCAAAAACCACAGGTGCCTTCTTTCCACTAGGATTTTACAGCTAAAGCGCAAATGCACACGAGTTATACCGTGTAACCCATCCCCACATCCAACTCTTATGCAGTGAAGTCCTTGCCCGTCTCTACCTGTGGCGTTGGGTGTTGCAACTGTCTGCTCCCCTCTGCTAGTCCAACACGCCGTCTTAGAAGTCAAATCCATCAATAATCCTCACTGAGCAAGCCCACAGTTGTCCCACCCTCGCCATAGAAACAGACGTGTCCCCTGTGAAAATATCCAAGATCTTGTCTACACACACAACTTGCACCACTTTAGTGGAGTTAAAGCACAACTCCCCTGAGTGTGGGCAGAGTCACAATGGTATAAAAGTGCTTTAGAGCCATCCAAGAAGAGGAATTGGCTATAGTGCGATATCAGTTCACTACATCCACGCTATGGGGTTGTGTTGGTATAAAGTATCTCAGTAGAAACTGGCACTACTAGCAGAACCAGTTGGATGGGTGTAAAATCTCTGTGTAGACCAGGCCCAACTCAATTACTCTCCCATCTTCCCTTCCACAGAATATGGGAAGCAGCAGGGTGGTTTAAAACCACTTGTATCCAGCTCCCTGCCATGCCTGGGAACGGGCGTTGAGAATCAGGCCCCAAGTGTCACAAGTCACACTGCCTAGATCTACCTGGATCTGAGTGAAATCTCTCCCCAGATCTATCATCATTAATTAGGATAAAAAGTTCAGAAGGGATATTAAACCTCAGGCTTCAGGGCTTAAGCCAGTCTCTGTGGTTCTGGAGCCACAGGCGGCTCTTCAGAAGTTAATATGCGGCTCCTTGTACAGGCACCAACTCCGGGGCTGGAGCTACAGGTGCCAACTTTCCAATGTGCCGGGGGTGCTCACAGCTCAACCCCTGGCTCTGCCCCAGGCCCTGCTTCCACTGCACCCCTTCCCGCCCCCTCCCCTGAGCCTGCCGTGCCTTCCCCCCTCCAGAGCATCCTGCACACCACCAAACAGCTGATTGGGAGGTGCTGATCGGCGGGGCTGTGGGTGGGCAGGAGGTGCTGGGAGCGGGGATGGGTGGGGGCTGCTGATGTGTTACTGTGACTCTTTGGCAATGTACATTGGTAAATTCTAGCTCCTTCTCCGGCTCAGGTTGGCCACCTCTGCTCTAACCATTAGGGGACAGGATGAGATCCAATGAGGGGGACAGATTATCTCAGATCTGCTACTGTGGGGTTCTTACACCTTCCTCTACAGCAGCGGCTCTCAATCTTTCCAGACTGCTGTGCCCCCTTCAGGAGTCTGGTTTGTCTTGCATACCCCAAGTTTCACCTCACTTCAAAACGACTTGCTTACAAAATCAGACATCAAATACCAAAGTGTCACCGCCCACCAGTCCTGAACACCTGCTGACTTTCTCATTTTTACCATATAATCAGGGCCGGTGCTTCCATTAGGCGACCCTAGGCGGTCGCTTAGGGTGCCAGCATTCGGGGGGCGGCATTTTGTGCGCTCCCCACGGGGCGCACGGGAGCTTCCGGTTCCTCTCCCGTCGCGCTGCCGAAGAAGGACCTTCTGCCGATGTGCCGCGGAAAACAGCAGCAGGCAATTGAGCAGCTCAATGACTGCTGCTGTCACCTGCAGCATTTCGGCGGAGGGTCCTTCTTCGGCGGCGCGATGGAAGTGGAACAGGAAGCTCCCGCGTGCCCCGTGGGGAACGCACAAAATGCCGCCCCCCGAATTCTGCCTAGGGTGCCAGAAACCCTGGCGCCACTCCTGCATATAATTATACATAAGTCCATTGGAATATAAATACTATACTTATATTTCAGCGTGTAGTGTGCAGAGTTGTATAAACAAGTGGTTGTCTGAAATGTTAGTTTGTACTGACTTCCCTGGTGCTTTTTATGTAGCCTGTTGTAAAACTAGGCAAATATCTAGCATTGCCATACCCCCTGGAAGACCTCTGCGTATTGCCTGGGGTATGCGTACTCCTGTTGAGAACCATTCCTCTGTAGCATCTGGGGCTGGCCACTGTCAGAGACGGGATACAGAACCAGATGGACCTTGGGTCTGATCCAGCCTGGCAATTCCTATGTGCACACTCCATCTGTCTGTCTCTCTGTCCCCTTCCGATCTCCAGGATTTGATCTGCTGGGAATTCCTCAGCCAGTAAACCCATGCCGAGTTTATGGATTATTTCCAGAGACAATTCACACCTAGGCACTGATCATTTTCATGCACTTGCTAGATGCTGGAGCTGTTTTTCTCAGCCTTCTGTATTTTACGTAGCCAGCCCCCTGACTGATTAGGCTTTAGCTGTGAAATACGACTCTCAGCGCCCCTTATTACCTAGCAGTTCAATGGCACCAGCTGTGCTATTCACCCTGGCTTTATAGGGATGTTCAAAGTCTACTCTGCATCCCATGCAGCCCCCCTACTGATGTTTGGCTGCCAAGGTCGCTAGTCATGGATGGTTGGAAATTAGCAGAGCATCAACTTCTGGGCATGGCAGTTTGTGTGGCTGCCTCTGTCCCGTGCCAGCCTTTCTTCTGATGTTAGTTCTAGATAAATCTGGGCAGCAATAAACAACTGTTTCTAGAGGCTCCAAACTCACGTTGGGAGAGCAGCTGTCTGGACAGAACCACAGGCCACGGTTAAGGCTCGGGAAACTCTGCAGGACAACCAAAGTCAAGTCTGGCTGAGCCGTTCCCTTTTGTAGCCCAAGTGCCTACAAAATGCTGGGATCTGTCCGTAAATTCAATGTCAGGTGGGAAATGCTGAAGAATCTCTCCTTACCTCTCTGTTTTCTCCTCTCTGCCTTTACAGCCCATACAGATCTGGTCCCATCCCTCTCGGGATCCAGTCGGAAGAGGTAGATGTGGGACGGGGATTGTTTCTGCAGTGGGTATCTTCATCCCTGCGGAATACAGTGGAGTCCGAGGGAATTAGCTGTTGTTGAGTTGCCAGTGTGATGGAAGGGGGGGACCCTGGATCGTGGACGACAGATCCTGACTCGAGAGGAATTGCCCTAAAGGTGGGCTGGAGGCCACGCATGGCTGGGACTTGGGGAGATCCTGAGTCGTTAGCACCAGGCAGTACAACCCAGGAGCCAGAGAGTGATCCGGGGTCAGTCAGTGTCCAGCAGCCTCTATAAAGAATCCTTTGTGCCCGGGCTGGTCCTTTCAGAGGAGATGGGTCTCAACCCCACCTGTGACATACGAAATCTGCCTCTCTGGGTCACGTGATTCAATCAGCCCTCTGGGACAGACAAGGGAGTGGAATAGAGATTTAGCAGAGCAGCCAGGCTCCTGCTGCAGGAGACCCTTTGGATAAGTTTACACTGCAGGAAACCTGGGCTTACCGCTGCTGGACCCGTCTCTCACAGCCGTGCTAAGGCATCCGCTCCGCACTGCGTGGCCCTTCTGACTCAGGTCTGTGGCCTGAGCTGCGTCCACACTCCAAAATGCCAGGGCTTGGACCTGAGTCACAGCAAGACTCGGGCTCTGACCCATGCCCCAAGCAGGGTCCTAGACCCAGGTCCTGAGTGCTTGCTGACCTGAGTCAGACTGATTTGTGTGTGGATGGAAGGCGGGGGAGGGGGCTTGGGCTCAAATCTGAGTCAAGCCTGTGCTTAGTGTGCAGCAGATGGCATTTATGGAGGAGCTCTGAGGAGAGGGAACTGCAGGTGGGGTACCCGCTGGGCTGCCCCATGCCAGGAGGAAGGTGCTCTGGAAGTGGCTTGGCTACCCCCTGGCTGAGACCCAGTCACCAGGTGCCCTCTGTGGACAGATGGGGCAAAGGCGTGAGGGTAGAACCAGCTTTGCACACTGCATTGGGACCACTTCCCCCAGCTCAGAGGTCGGGGAGCAGCTGTTTAATGCCCTGAACTAAACACTAGGGATCAACTGGTCATCCCCAAACTCTGGGCAAGGTCAGATCCAAATCCAACCTTGGCAGCTGAGCCCTTGTTGTCCCAGAATGGGCTGACCCAAAGCCTGGGACAAAGACAGCACTGATCTGCACAAGGGTGTGGACATGGCGCCCAATGCCATGTTCGTCCCGAACGGCTTAGGCCAGGAAGGGAAGGAAACTTCTGTGTCCAGCTGTGCCCACCGGGAGCAAGTCAGGAGAGGCCGGGGTGGGTAACAAGGCAGTTGGGAATCTGGCCACGAGGCAGCCCTGGCTCCTTGGGGAAGGAGCGGAGGGGTGGGATCAGGGCCTGTAAGAGGGAGCTAACTACCTGCCCTTCTGTGGTGTCTGCAGGACAGATGAGAGGAAAAACCACCTGACAGCTGCAGAGCACAACTTCAGAGCATGGGTGGCAATCCCCACACCTGTGCTGTGCCCGGGGAGCCTCTGGAAGCTGTTCGCTGGTGCTCAGCAGAAGAAATTGCTCAGCCCTGCTAGTCTCCTCCTCTTTATATTGATTGGTCAGGGCCAAGATTCCCCCCACCCTCGTACCCAGCCCCACTGCTTTAAACCTATAGGCTGAGAAGCCCCCCTTCACTCTCCCCTGTGGGCTGCATGCAGGGGTATTTATAGAGGGAGCCTGGCAGTCCCAGCTCAGGGGCTGCAATCTCCTCTGTGTTGCGGGGACACTGACAACTCTTCCCCAGAAAGCAGCAAAGGTAAGTGCTTCCTTTAAACGGTCACTGACCATAGAAGAAAGTATTGGCAGATCCAGGGTGTGAGGGATGCAGAGATCAGAGCTTGGAGCTCTGGACTGCACCTGCCCTTAGAGTGAGCAATGTCTCAGCGGCTGCTAAAAAACTGAATGAATGTAGCAAAGTGTGTGAGGAGGAGAAGCCAGGGAGAGAGAGAGAGAGAGTGTGTGTGTGTGTGTCTTAGAGGAGGGTGAGTGTGTGCGTGTGTTAGGCACAGACGTCCATTTCTCCTATTAGAAGTGAGGGTCACACTTTAGGTTAAGGCTCCATTCTTAAAAAGGGTTGTTACGGGATTCATCGCTCTTATACAGGTGTAGCAGACACAAGTCGCATGTCTTCTAGCTGCTCGTTCCCACGTCAGTAGAAAGTGTTATAGACAGTTATAAGCCCCGGTTATAAACAACCGGCTGAACTCCAGAACAGTTGAAGACCCATTTATTAACCCTTCATGAACTATTTGTAAATGACACATCAATATCAGGTGTGATGGGGGTGGGGCGTGTATTTTGGGAGTTGTACCTGTGTATTAGGTGGAATGTCTCTCTCTAGTAGGAAAAGTGTGTGTGTGTGTGTGGGGGGGTGTTAGAAGAGCAGGAGAGGATCTGAAACTTAGTGGTTTGGAGTTTAAGAAAGAAAGAAACCCACCCTTGAATCTGGCCACCTCCCTGCCCCTCCCAAGTGCCCGAGGCCCTTCAATCTCTGACATTTGCTAAAATGTGACTTTTGCTGGTTTGTTTCTCTGATTTCCCTCTGGCTGCGATCAAGGCGGCAGGGAGGTTTTCCTAGCACCACATCCCATCCAGGCAAAGAGCACCAGAATCCCCCGAGGAATAAAAATAATAAATAATAATCTGTGCCCATCAGCCCCCATCTCCCCAAAGAGCTCCACCTCACTTAGAGATGCATCTGAATCAACCCCCTCTGAATATGCCCCACTCCAAGCTAGGTCTTCCCAGGATTGCCATGCCCCCAGGCCTCCCATCCTCTGGATCCCCAAAGGTCATTCTGCCGTTAAGAATTGCTTTGGGTGTGGTTTATTGAGTATGCACAGTAAGTCCCACCCTCTGGGGTAGTTATCTGACCCCCACTGCCATAGTACCTGAGCATCTCATAATATTTATCCTCCCAACGTCCCTGTGAGGTAGAGCAGTGATCTCCCCGTCATGGGACAGATGGGGAAACTGAGGCACGGAAAGGCTAAGTGACTTGCCCAGGGTCACACAGGGAGAGTCTGTGCTGTCGACGGACAGGGTTGTGGACGGCTGCTGCCCATCGACTGTTAGGTTGGGTCTAGCACAGATTTCTAAGTGGTTGATCATTGCTGTGAAGCAGGTGATGGTGTATGAGGCTGCACCCCAAGGTTGAACTTCAGCCCCTGCCACCACAACGGGGTTACCCAGGTTTAACTGTGGTCCGAATTTGGCCCTTGCAATTTATCTATCTTGGGGTCTTACTCTGGTGCCCATCACTGTGGTATCTGAGCGCCTTTCATGTAAAAGTAATAGGGGGTGTTGGCATAGTGCAGCAGTTCCCTGCCACCTCTGAATCCCCAGGGAGTGCCTGAAGCTTCTGCTCATCTCAATGGGAATCTCAGGGGCTCAGCTCCTGTACGGATCAGTCCTCCACTGTCACAAACTTCTGCGTGAGGAATAGCATTAGGACAGAAACATCTCTCCATCCTCCTGCATAATCTCCCGGTAATGAGCCTTCCCAGGCTCCATAACCCCAGTCCCCACCACCAGTGCTCCACATCTGCTCCCAACCCACAGAAGTTTGAAACGAGGAGCATCATTGCCAGCGATGATTATCCGTTTGTCACAACGCTTCTGATCCCAGCAGAGTAACCGAGCCGCCTCATGCTTCTCATCAAGATGCTGTCTTTGTAGCTTTATGGCGTCTGCTGAAGACTTAATCTTTGACTGGGGACTGGGTAATATCCTCTCCCGATTCTTGGAGGCTATTTAAAATTCACTCCTAGCGCCGCCTCATTTTAATCGACGGAGCTTTGTTGTTGTCTGTTGTTCTGATTGTGAGTGATTTGTCTCCACCCTCCCGCGGGACAGAATATCAGGGTTGTTATAGTTTCCTGGGGTTTGTATTGTTCTGTGTTGGTTGATTTTCTTTCCCCCTCAAAGAGGGAGGGTTGCTTATAAAAATGTAAGGAGCGAAATAAAGGGCAGAAAAGTAACTTACGTAGCAGTCGCAGTGGAACTGCTTCCACTGGAAGCTGAGTCATGGACCAGAGTCAGAGGGCAGGTGAAGTAGCTTTTGCTGGGCCAACAGGCTGGTCCTATGGTTAGAGCCCTGGGATGGGCTTCAGTATGCTGGGGTTTAATTCCCAGCTGTGCTACTGACTAGACCTTGGGCAAATCATTTGATCTCTCGGGGCTCCGTCCTCTTATCTGCAAAATGGGGACACCAAACTGTGCTATTTGTTCGGGTCATAAACTCTTCAGGGCAGGGGCTATGTGTCTATACGGGTGTCTAGCACAGTGGGGTTCGACACATGGCCTGGAACCTTGAGATGCTCGTAGCATTCAAATAATGATCAGCTGTGAGTTATCCTTTGCACTAGGACTAGCTTGGCCATATTGAGCCCTGTCTGTGCATCCCCTCTGAATTCATCCCTTTGTGTCTCTAACAACACCCGCTTCCATCCAGCCTAGGGCTCATCTCTGCAGCACCTTTCCTTCCGAAGGATCCCAAAGCACTTTACCGAGCTGGTTCTGAGCAGCCTTCGACTGAGGGCTAGTCTGTTTGCACAGAGGCAAGGGCACACCCCTTGCTGGTAATGTCTGGCGTGTGAGGCCACTCATTTGACATTTAACTTGTTTATGTCTAACTCTAGGGCCTG
Source organism: Gopherus evgoodei (assembly GCF_007399415.2). Lineage (NCBI taxonomy): Eukaryota > Metazoa > Chordata > Testudines > Testudinidae > Gopherus > Gopherus evgoodei. The sequence goes on from NC_044343.1 coordinate 6,218,762, forward strand.
GCCAAGATGAGATGTGTATGGATTAGCCAGTTCTCCTGTTACATGGCGTGTGCATCTCCTTTTTTTTAATTTCCAGCAGCAAACCAGAGGGGAAAGTGCATTCAGTACCTGATGCTGTAGGACAATGATGGGAAAGCACCGGCTTTAGGAAGAACTTCTCTCACTGATCCTGACTGTTCTAGCAGGTAATCCCATTGGAATGGGCTGTGGGAGAGGTCCCACTTCTCAAAAATCAACCTTCCCCCAGTGGGAGGTGGTACAGGGAAAGATGCAAGAGCATTGGCTGGGTGGAGGTGGGAGGCAGATATTCTGGTGCCATAAGGAGGGGGCAGGAATGGCCTGGGAGTGCTAGCTATGGGGGAGCAACCAGCTGCTGCTCCCACCCCAGCATTTCCCATCAGGTGGTGGTGTAGGAAGTGCAGCAGGATGCTGGCTGTGGGAGTGGTTAGAGCTTTTCCAGTCCCAATCCTAGCGAGACTTGCTGGCTGGCAGGGAGCAGGAGCAGCGCTGTGGAGGTGAGGTTAGAGCACTGGCTGCATCAGAGGACAGGAGAACACAGGGCTGGGCCTGTCCCACCACCAGTCGAGGAAAAGGAAGACCGGGGAGTGAGCCTGTGGCAGAGCTGAACTGCTGGGTCCCATTGCCGTGATGCGGCGGGGATGACACAGAGAGGGCCTGGTGACCTGCAGCCATCTGGACAAACAGAATGAACCCAGGGCTTTCCCCTCCCTGGGGCTTTGAGCTGGTGGTTGCTCACTTGGGGCCTGATTCAAAACCCCCTGAAGCCAGCTGGGGTCTCTCCTGCACTGGAATTTTCCTCATTGAGCCCCAGACAATGGCAGAAACGTTCCGATTTAGGTCCCCCAAGGAAAGCGCCTCGCTCTGCATTTAAGTCGTCTCCATTTCCCCAGGGTTCCTCAATCGTGTTTAGGAGCCTGGCGTGAGGCCGACAAGTCTGAAAAGGCTGGCTGATGTTCTTAAGCATCCTGGAAGGGACACAAGGTGGTCGGGGGCTCTGGAGCAGCTGGGGGTGGGCTTCAGGGTTTTATTCCCCAGCTCTGCCACTGACTCAACAGCATCCTTGGGCAAGTCACGTCCTCTGCTCTGGGCCTCCGCTTCCTTGGCTAAGAATGGAGTAATAATAGTCCCCTAGTTCACAGGGTGTGCGGGGGTGGGCAGTAAGACTGTAATTAGTGTCTGAAGTGCTCTCCTTGGCAGAAAGGAGCCGTGCGAGTGCAAACTATTATCATGAATAAAGCTTCAATAGACATCTGGGCTTGGTTGCCCATAAAACTCTCCTTTGTAACCGCTATTAAAATCATTAAAGAGCTAGTAACTTGCTTTACCAACTGGAGTGTGCCATTCAGCCAACTCTCCCGTCTTGACAGAGCTTCTTTCTAATTAGAATTTAATTCCTGCGAGGAGCAGGAGAGCTCTTGTTTTTTGCCTTGGATTTTAATTGTCTTTTTCCCCCCCAGAAAAAGCGTTAACACCCAAGGGCCAGTGCATTTCCTCTGCTTTCTGTTGGAGTCTGAAACTGATTTTTGTTAGCGGCAGAGGGAAAAGCACAGCCACCAAATACATCTCTGGGAAGAGACACGTGAGCAGATCTTGTAATGCAAAGGGACCGGAAGCCCAACGACCAGGCTTCCGTCCTGAGTGTGGATCTGTTTTTCTGATGTCCCAGCTCTTTGTGGGATCTAGTGTCAGTGTGAGCTGCTGGAAGACCAGAGGAACTGAAGCGCCCAGGGACTTGCTAAGCTATGGATGGCTTCAAGCCAGGCTTTGGGCTGTCAGTGCCAGGAGGAGAGAAGCAGCAGCGGCAGCATTTCATCTCTTTGTGCAGTGCTTGGAAGAGGCTAATGTCGTTTCCAGCACTCCAGCCACATTCTGCAGCTGGCTGCTGGTCAGTGAAGGGAGCTTTAAACCCACTGCTGCCTGATGTCAGTGACCCACAGAATTACAGCAGCGATGCTGAAGGCAGGCATATCTCCAAGGGCAGTGTGCAGGGCGTCAGGAGACCGGTCCAGGCATGGTTAGCCTGAGGGGAGCCATCCCAGCACCATGGAAATGCCTCCTTGGCTGGCATCCAAAATGGGCCCCCAATTCCACATGGCTGGTGGAGCCAGGCAGATGTGAAATCGCTGTCCCTGCTTCACCAAGCCCACCCTGTGAGAAAGTGAGCAAGGAGCATCGCATGGGGCTGCACTCCCCGCTGCTGATGAGTCCTGTATACGCTATATGTACTCCGGTAGCACCCGGAGACCCTAGTCCAGATCACGGCCCCTTTGTACAAACACACAGCGAGAGACAGGCCCTGCCCCTAAGCACTTGCAATCGAAAAAGCCCAGAGAGACCTAGGGTGTGAGAGAGGGAGGATTAGCCCCATTTTACAGGGGAAGAACTGAGGCACACAGAAAGCGTCTCTTGGATTTATTTAGGCTCTTATATCATGCCCATCGCCATGGTATCTGGGCACTCCCTACAAGGTCGTGGCATTAAAGCTGCTTCTGTGTGTAACTTTCTAGCCCGACTTATCAAGAGACGGAAGGAATTGGGAGGCACTTCTTTCTGAAACCAGTTGTCTTGCTGATGAGCCTGCAGCTTTCTGAGGGCCAAGGTCTCCTCTTATGCTGATGTGAAAGGGGGATAAGTTAACTGGCTTCAGTGGTGTTAACTCCTGATTCACACAGGGGTAAGGGAGATCAGGATCAGACCCCCCCAGGTCTCCTTTATCCTCTTGCTCCCCCTTACCCCCATTTATTTTTTTAAAGGTTTTCCACCAAAGTTGTAATTCACAAGAATGTGGCTGAATCTGATGCTGTCCTGGATCTTCTCACTTGACATCTTAAGGTCAGGTAAGAAAGAGAGAAGGGAGGAGGCAAGAGTGTGTGTGTGGGGAACATGGGAAGCAGAATGTAAATTAAAGCAGCCCAGAGGTTGCTCTAACTCACACCAGCGGCCAAGCAACAAGTCCAAGGATACAGTAAGTGCAAACGTGGCTTAAGGCACGGGTTCTTGTGCCCCTGGCAGTATGCAGAGGGGGTACATCAACTCAACTAGAGATTTGCATAACTTTACAACAGCCTATATAAAAAGCACTAGTGAAGTCAGCACAGACTAAAATTTCATACAGATAATGACTTGTTCATACAACTCTGTGTGCTGTGCACTGAAATGTAAGTACCATATTTACATTCCAGCTGATTTATTTTACAATTATATGGTAAAAATGAGAGCCAGCCATCTTTCAATAACTGTGTCCTGTGACGCTTTTGTATTTCTAGGTCTGATTTTTGTAAGCATGTAGCTTTTAAGTGAGGTGTAACTTGGGGTATGCCAGACAAATCAGATTCCTGAAAGGGGGACAGTTGCCTGGAAAGGTTGAGAGCCACTAGCTTAAGGTCACCTTATCTTCTGCATCCCCATCCCTTTCCCAAGCTTCAGAACACACTCATAGAATCATAGACTATCAGGGTTAGAAGGGACCTCAGGAGGTATCTAGTCCAACCCCCTGCTCAAAGCAGGACCAATCCCCAGGCAGATTTTTGCTCCAGATCCCTAAATGGCCCCCTCAAGGATTGAACTCCCAACCCTGGGTTCAGCACGCCCATGCTCAAAGCACTGAGCTATCCCTCCCTCCTTTCCTTGAACAAGAGAGGAGGCTGAACTGGATGGACCAGGTCACCTCTGGCCCCAACACCTACTGACCGCCCCCGAAACTTGTTTATCCCAGCTCAAGATACTTTAGTAACGCAATGGCTGTTCTTCCATGAATCCCTGCTATTTCCAGGACCTCCCTTTGCTGCTGATGTGTTGTTCCTCTTGGGCAATTCTGCTGTTTTGTTACATATTTTAAGTGCCCCTGGTCTTTCTGAACCAGAAGGTACATTGTGTACATTACTGGCTGAGGGCCAGCCCCGCTCTGCGGCTCTGCAGGGATTTGCTTTTGATTAGCGCTGAAAGGTTTCTTCTTTTGTGGAAAAAATATGCTGGGATTAGCACACGGACCAGCGGTGCCCCAGATTGGCCCTGATACTGGGCAAATAAAGTCCATCTCACCACAGCACTCAGTTCTTCTCCATTAGGCCATATTGGTATGTTTCCCGGGGGAAGGAATGCCATTCCCACCTACCCAGCAATGTGAGGGATTTATTTAAGCAATCACAATATTTCAGATTTAAATACATGGTTCTGTGCTCCATTGGAAGGAGGGGAGCAAATCCTCAGGGGTTGGAAATTGGCCTAGTTTGAATGTACCCAGGCTGAGGATCCATGTGTCACTTGCAGAAGGTGGCCTACACTCCCTGTGCAGACAGCCGTCACCAAGCTTCTACCCCTCATAAGTCCCACAGGAGGGACGTAGGTGATGCCTGGAGCTTATGCCGGCCATCTGCGCCGGGTGAATATTGCCCCATAGTACTTTACCTCTTCCAAGGCCAAGCTCACAATGCCCTGGTGAGTTAGACGAGTGGCCCTTGTCCTCACTTGTGTAAAGAAAAATGTGCCTCGTTCCAAATCCCATGAGTGCTGAAGTGTCTGATGCTATCCGTTTTATGTCTTCTTCATAATCTTAGGGCAGGTGCTGCTGTTACAGAGTCTGCCAAATTCTTAGCGTGCGAGCAATGTTTTAGTCTTGGAAGAAATGTTTGTTGTGTTTGCCAGCAGATTGAGGGATGTGTTCATTCCCCTCTATTCAGCATTGGTGAGGCCTCATCTGGAGTACTGTGTCCAGTTTTGGGCCCCATACTACAAGAAGGATGTGGAAAAATTGGAAAGAATCCAGCGGAGGGCAACAAAAATGATTAGAGGGCTGGAGCACATGACTTACGAGGAAAGGCTGAGGCAACTGGGCTTGTTTAGTCTGCAGAAGAGAAGAATGAGGGAGGATTTGATAGCTGCTTTCAACTACCTGAAAAGGGGTTCCAAAGAGGATGGATCTAGACTGTTCAGTGGTACCTGATGACAGAACAAGGAATAATGGTCTCAAATTGCAGTGGGGGAGGTTTAGGTTGGATATTAGGAAAAACTTTTTCACTAGAAGGGTGGTAAAGCACTGGAATGGGTTCCCTAGGGAGGTGGTGGAATCTCCTTCCTTAGAGGTTTTTAAGGGTCAGCTCAACAAAGCCCTGGCTGGGATGATTTAGTTGGGGATTGGTCCTGCTTTGAGCAGGAGGTTGGACTAGTTGACCTCCTGAGGTTCCTTCCAACCCTGAGATTCTATGATTACACAGAGTCCTGAGTGGAAGGAGCTGTGTGGGAATTTGCTTTCAGCCTTGGTCTCTGGTTAACAGTCAATCCTTGAGGCAGAGTTACTTCCGGGGAACCTGGCCCTGGGGTTGGGCTGAGATGCCTTGAAGAATCTAAGCAGGGCTGGAGATTTCCATGGAAAGCATAGGTGGTGCTCTTCTTCTTCGGAGTTGGTGCTGAATCCTGGGAGGATGCCACAGGAGACGCTGGGCAGCTGGAGAGCTCTCTCAGATGAGAGCTAAAAATAAGGCCTGGGCCACTTGTGCTCATTTACATATCTGCAGGTCTTTTTGCAGCAGAGGGAGAATCTTCCTTTGTCTTGTATCTTGTCCCTGCAGTTTCTTGATGTCAAAGGCGTGTCAGAACCTCCTCCTTCCTTGTTCCCACTCAATGCTTGGGAAGTTCTCACCCGCACTAGAAGTCACGGGCTTCCTCCACCTCTGCCAGAGGCTGTGGTGCATCTCTGATCCCGCTCTGGAGTTGTGTGGTGCTGTGGGAAATGGGCTCCTGCCCCCATCGCTACCCATCCCTGGCAGCAGATTGTCTCCATTCTGTTGCCGTTAGCCCTGCTCATTTCTGATGGCTGTTTCCCATTCCAATCCTGCCCCTGGAGAGCTCACAGGGAACATCCTGCAGAACTGTGAAATTCTCTCATCCAGGTGAGCCGATGAGCCTCAAATCCAGCCAGCTGTCTGCTCCCAGGCAGGCCCGGCCTACGGAGGAGCAGGGACGTGCGCGACAGGACCTGGCATCCTCTCTCCATGCTGAGATCAGCCCCCATCCCACATGGCCAGCTAATCCTTTCTCCTACCCACTTGAGAGGCCGGGCAGTCGCTGGGAGCCCTGGGCAGCTGCAGTGAGGATGGACGGCAGCCTGGCTATCACGGACACTGATGCCTGCTCTTGTTGGAGACAGCCAGCTCCCCTACCCTGTCTCTGCCCCTTTGTGCCAGCAGGTGCGGAGTGGTCCCTTTGCTTTCTCTCCGCCTGACCGTGTCGGAGCGGCTACTTTTCTCGATTCCCTAATGAAGGCTGGAGCGGATCCGCTGAAGTGAACAGTGTGGAGAAAGGAAAGAACGCCGTTGCTGTGTCAGGGCCAGGGAACGCATCCAAACCACTCGGGCACTGGGGATGTGTCTGCCTCTGAGTGTTACATTGCTCTGGCAGGCTGGAGTAATAGTCTATTTGTAGGCTCTGAAGGCCAGAAGGGACCATTATGACCATCTAATCGGAGCTCCTTTTCAAGTTAGATTCTCACACCGTCCCCATCACTGCAGTATCTGAACACCTTCCAGTCATGTATTAAGCAACGTCAATAATAGGGTTTGTCGTCTCTCTCATCTGCTCCTCTGGGGTGAATTGTGTGTGCGGAGCAGGGAAGATTTTACACACAATTGCTTTCCCTTTGTATTATTACACACTCAAAAACTACAGTCGAGGCGCATCATGAAGGTTGCAAAGCCAAGCACTCGGAAATTAGGAAACCCCAGAATTCAGGCCACCTTACCTCAGCCCCCCACCGTGCGTGTGCTTCATTGGCCACACTTGGAAGGCCCGTCCTCTTAACCGGATGACGTTGCTCTGTCGGTTTGGACGTGACCCAATCGCTTTTCCACGACGCATCTGATCAATTCCAAAGCTTCAGAGCATGGACAGAATTCTATTTATTTGGGGGGAAATGAGAAAAAACAGAAGCAGGAAGCGGGGGACACTCAGAGCCCCTTGCATCTGGTTAGCAGAGCCACAGCGTCAAACACCTCTGTAATTCTCTGCAGGCCAAAGAACGGGGTGGTGGTGGAAATGAACACATTCCAGAGTAACATAGCTCTGACCAGGCCACAGCTGAGCCGCTCTCTGGCCTCTCCCTCACTGCTGCCCACCTTCCAGCTTCCTCAACAAATCAAGCAGGCTCCTACAGACAACCGCCTCTTTCACTGCACAGCCCTTCGTCTTGCCCAGAGCAGGTCCATCCTGTGCACTGCATGAGGCAGGGGGCTTGGGGTGGGACGGGGAGGGAAATATGATTGCTTAATTAAAGACTGTATCATATTACACGCAAACTGAGGTTGCATAGGGTTAATGCTCTGTTCTTGTATGACATGCACGGGACCTTTAATAAAGGCATGTGGTCACCCGCTTGGTTCTACACCTCATCCAAACACTGTTTGCCTGTGAAATAGCTGACGGGGCAAAACAGAGCTGGGTGTCTATTGGCTGGGGTGAACAGGCTAGCTCCATGGACTTCAGTGGAGCTGTGCCATTTACAGCACCTAGGGATCTGGCCCGGTTGACTTGAGTGGAGCCAGCCTATTGACACCAATTTGCCCTCTGGCAACTTTTTTCCCGTGGTACACACACGTACCACAGGAGTCAGGGAGATCCCGGGCTTCACCAGCCACCCCTGTGGTCCCATCCCAGCACCTCGCCCTCCAAGTCTGCACCTCACTCAGCCCTGGCTGGGTTGGAGAATGAGCTCACACTCAGCCGCCGTGGCACCTCCTGTCCTGAGGGGCTGAGCCTGGCTTTCCGCTCTGGGGCCTGCATCTGAGTGCACTGGGTCACAGCACCCCTCAGGTTTGGCTCATCTGCTCCTCTGGACAGGCCAAAGCTGAGTGGCGCTGCGACCCCCATGCGCCAGGTCGCAATGCCACTCACTTTGGTGGCCCTCTCAGATGTGAAAAGACTGATGCTTTTTGCCTCTCCCCTGCCCCAGGCAGCCCAGCTGCCCAAAGTACACAGTGCGCGTGTTATACATCTGGCTGCAAGTGCCACTGGCTGGGCATCTGGTCCCCAATCCTGTTTCTTTTTCCTCAGTTCAGTTCACCCCCTTCCTGCCTCTCCCTCTCCCCGACAATCCAGTGTCTTGGCTGGAAGGGTGACGCACGTTAGCGGTTTGATATTGGACTTTGCTGAGCATCGTTTTGTGACATGCTCCGAGATGGCCATTTTGGTAGCTCCGTGGCAACGCTGTTATTAAAGGTTTGACCCTGTGTTCTGGGTCCAGCCTTCTGCTCTCTGCCTTCCCCAGGCTAGGCACATGCAAAGCGGGATGCAAATTTGCCTGACTCTTTGCTGTTGCAAATGGGGGGCTGATGCTTGGTACAGGGGGGATGGAACAATGGGTGTAGTGGGGGTGCTGCTAAGAGCCATTGAATCAAACTGTAAACCCTGGGTATGATGGAAACCGCTTCAAGACAGCAGGGGCTGCAGCACCCCTAGTTCCAGCACCAATGGAGTGATCAGAGCAAAACAAGATGTAGCATTCTTGAGCAAGGGTGTGGACATGATTTCACCAGCTTTTAGGTCAGTGGTTTCCAAGCAGGGGTCCAGGGCCCCCTGGGGCGCTGCGAGCAGGTTTCCAGGGTCTGACTCTCTCAGGCCCAGGACAGAACGTCAAAGCCCCACAGCATGGGGCTGAAGGCCTGAGCCCAAAGCCCTGCCACCTTAGCGTCTTGGTGCCTGCTGTGGTTTGGGGCCCCGGGCATTTACCCTGCTTGCTACCCCTTAACGCTAGGCCTGGCTTTTATATGCAGAAAACAAGCTGTGTTGGCCCAGATGGGCCGTGGAGTTTTTATAGCATGTCGGGAGGGCCTCAGAAAGAGAAAGGTTGAGAGCCCCTGTTACAGGCCATAAGCTGCCTCCATTTGGACAAATGCCCTCTTGAAAGTGGTGGGTTCTCAAAGCAGGTCCTTGTATTTCGGTTGGCGTAAGCCGCTGCTAGGATTTAACCAGAGCCTTAATGAAGCACATTCACAAAAAAGGCTCATTGAGGGCCTCTCCGGATTCTTTCCCCTTGCTCTACCTAGCGCCCACAAGCGGGTACTGCATCTGCTAACTTCTGCTCTGTCCACACTGTTTAATAATTCTCCAGTGGAGCGGTTTTCACTCAGAAATGCCATTTTATCCAACTGTTTTGCAAAAAGGAGAATTCAAGGAAGTTTTCCAAGAGCAAGGTAAAAAAACCACCCACTGATTGGAAACAAGCTTTTGCCACTTGCAGACCGTCCGCTTCTGAGTGGTGAACAGACTGTTTCAGATCAGCAGAGAGGAAGGTTTCAGTGGGCAGCCCTAGAAATGAGTATTTTATAATGTGGACTTTACAGAGGGGGAAAACTGTGGCACAGCCTGTTCCCCTCTCCTGGAAACCTGTTGCAGGGAGCAGAATATACCCCGTCAGTTTCACCTCCTGTCCCAGTACAGTTTTGGTCCTAGCTTAGATCAATAATGGTAATCAGGAAACCTACCGGTTTATCTGGTTTTAGGTTTAATAAGGGCTGGTGATTGCAAGCACTGAGCATTTCCCCACTGTTTTGGGGCTCCAGGCAGCCTGTCACTGCAGGTTCAGCATCCTAGAAACAGGGATGGAGCCTAAACTTAGCCAAGAACAGAGCACAAAATGGGCCCATTCTGGCTCCTCGGGGTCAGAGGACCCACAGACAAAGGCATCTGCTTGAGAGAGACCCCACATCCCTCCTTTTGAGCTGCCCTGAATCTCTCCCCAGGAGCGAACAGCCCGAGGCCTGGCCCTGGCAGCAGAGTCCCTACTCCGCAGCCCAGCTGTGGCATGCTAAGCCTGCACCCCACAGTGGCCTGCCTCGGCACCCCATTGACGGCCTCCTGCACCCTTGACCCCAGCTGCCTGCAGATCGGCCATGCCCGCCCGGGCGATATTGTCTGGAGACTGAATGGAGACACAAGGCAGCTGCCACTGAACCAGAGCATCGTGGGAAACGGCACAGTCACCGTGGTCACCATTTTCCGGGCAGAGCAGCCCCATGGGGAGCTGAGCTGTTACCTGTCTCACCGGAGCAGTATGCACCGGTTGGGTCTGGCCGAGTACCAGGCTGGAGGTGGGTGCAGTTCCCGTAGCTCCCTGGTCTAGGAGAGGAGATGAACTAGGCTTGACCTTCACGAGGGCTGGATAAGGACCCATCCTGGAAAGCCCGGAGGGTGCTTGGCTCCCACTGGGGGAAGCGGGTGGGGGGTGCTGAGCCCCTGCCAAGCCCATTGGCTTGTGCTGCAGTCGTGGGCGGGACTGGTTGGAATTTTTCCACCCAAACATTTTTTCCGCCGGAAAACGATGAGTTGTCAAAAGCTAAACGTTCTGGGGAAACGTCGATTTCGATGGAATTTGGGGGGCGGGGCAGATCAGTGCTCTGTTCCGATGCCTTTTCGGGAGGCGACGTTTCAATTAGCCATCTCAATACCACACTAAGTTTCAAGTTTTCAGTGTCATATTTGTTGTTCTAACACGCGCAAGTTGAGATCAGAGTGAAATGCTTTGATCGACCCCAAACTCGCTTTTTCTGGGATTTCATTAGCGGGGTCAGGTTTTGCTTTGTTTTCGTTCCGTTTCGGAATGGGGAAAGGGGGGGAAAGGGAAGCCATGGAAGGGAAGCCATCCAGTTTGCACCCAGCTCTGGGGGTGTTCAGGACCCTGCAGTCAGCGCCGACCCCTCCAGCACCGGCTGGTTCTATTGGCCTTTTCTCTTCTCGTTCTGAAGTCCCGCCAGCAGAGCTACAAGTGGAACATTGCATCAGCTTCTGGGGTGGGAACATCACCTGCTACTGGGACCCTGGGCCGGAGACCTACCTTCCAACCACATACACCCTCCACATCACTGAGTGAGTTCTCCAGCTGGCCATAAGTGTGAGGGGGCAGGGGAGGGAGTGGGGGAGGATTGACATCCCAACACCTGACGATTAAAAGGCACTGTCCTTGTAAACCAGTGGTTCTCAAACTGGGGGTCGGGACCCCTCAGGGAGTTGCAAGGGGGTCACGAGCAGTCAGCCTCCACCCCAAACCCCACTTTGCCTCCAGCATTTATAATGGTGTTAAATATATGAGAATGTGTTTTTAATTGATAAGGGGGGGGTCGCACTCAGAGGCTTGCTGGGTGAAAGGGGTCACCAGGACAGAAGTTTGAGAACCGTTGCTGTAAACTGTAGATATAATTATTGATTTTCTCCCTCCTCCCCCTGCCGTGTCCAATGCTGGCAGGGGTGAGGGTGGGGTTTGGGCTCTGCCACTTGTGTTCCTGAGCCCGGCAGCTGCTAACCCGGGCTCTCTCCCTCTCAGAGAAGCAGGGCGCTGCCTGTGGATGTTCAGAGATGCCGGGACGTGCGTCTCCAGCCGAGAGAGCCGTTCCTGCACCATCCCTGTGGAGAACCTCTTTGCCTCTTTCCGAGTGAGGCTAACAGCCGTGAATCTGCTGGGCCGGGCCAGCGCCGCAGACAAGTGCGTGCATGGAATGAGCATTGGTAAGACCCGCTCACAGGGGAGAGGAACAGTGGCCCTGACACAAACTGAGCCAGGGCAGGTGTGTCTGCTGGACTAGAATCACAGGTGGGGAGTACTTGGGTCCGATTTGGTTCCGAACTCGTTGGGCCAGCCAAACTGAGTGAGCAAAGCTTAGCACGGGTGGATTTCTGGGCTGAGCTGGAGGCGTCATGAGACTGCGACGTAGCTGGGTGAATCACACTGGGCTCTCCTTCAGAAGATCCAGGAGCTAGTCCAGGCTCTGCCACTGACTCTGCATGTACCCCTGGGCCTGTTGCCTCCCCCTCTGGGCTTCTGAGAGGGGGCTGAGGGTGGCTGCTTGTCTCTGGGCGTTGGGGGAGGGGTGTGAAGAAATGCTGCCCACGCTTGTGGCTTTCCTTTCCCAGTGAAGCTGAGCCCACCGGAGGTCAGCACCACGGCGGACAGGAGTGACTGCTTCCACGTGGCGTGGTGGCAGCCCAATGAGGAGCTTCTGCGTGTGACGGACGCGCGGTATGAGATCCGGTACCGCGACGTGGACGAAGCATCCTGGACACAGGTGGGTGGCTGTTGGTGAGAAGCATTAGTAACAGGACTGACACCTGCTTCATAGGTGCATCCCCTCCTTCTGGAGATGGGGGGGGTGTTAGGGATGTTGGCTGGCTTTACCATCTCTCTCTCCTCCCTAACCATGCAGTTACCCAGCTGTCTGTTCGTCCATCTAATCTATGCCCCTGGCCCAGAGCTCTCGGACACACGCGTGACACTTCCTGAGAACAAATCCATATGCTTGAAACAGTTGGCCCAATGGCCAAAGTGTGACCTCTTTAATTCCACCCCCTACTCCAAATGAAGGCTTCCCACCCCCCCGCACCTTCTGCTCAGCTCTTCCCACCCAGAAGAAACCTGGCACACCCTCAGCTCGGAGAGCTCGAGATAGGGGAGGCAAGTTCCAAAAGCAAAGAGACCCTCATTGAAATACACCTGCATTTAGCCACCTCCTGTTTAAACTGGGGGTGCTCGTGTAACTCACTGGTGCTTGTTTCACAAATCCACCCCCCAATGGCTGACCCACCGAGGAATGAGCCTGTTACAGGCCTGCTTAGGGAGGCTTGACTCTTTCGCTCAAGCTGTAGCAGCTCCTCCATTTCGCTCTGGAGGCCTCTGGTTCAGGCCCCGGTGTGTCAGACAAGATGGCAGCCGTCACATTGGCTCAAGACCCTCTGCTTCTCTCAAGAGTCCCGTGAGGACAGAGCTGGGTTCTGCTGAACCCGGTTCCTGTGTCACGGGGAAGCGGTCTCCCGTCATGCCCCTTGGCTGGGGTTATTGAGGAGGAGAGAGCCCAGCATGAAGAGACACCAGCTGGTTTGATCTGAGGTGCTTTAGGGCAGAATTGGGGCAAGCTGCAAAGAGAAGAGCTAAAAGGGACCCCCCCACCCCTCCGATAAGGTGGATGTCACAGCCGCAGAGAACGCGCCTGCGTCGAAGGACGTCTGTGGTGTCTCGCCGTTCACCAGCTACTCCATCCAGGTGCGAGCGCAGTACCAGAGCGACGCCTTCCCCTGGAGCGATGGGGGCCCCTCTTGGAGCGCCTGGAGCCACGAGAGATTTGTGAGGACTCTGCCCGCGGGTAGGGAGACATGCTCGCATCTCCATCTCCCTCCTGCCTTCACCCCAAAGCTGCTGCCCACCCTTCCATGACAGGTCCTGTCTTCCTCCTCCTCCCTCCTGTCTTCAGTAGATGGGCCATGAGCTGGGGCAGCATGGACAGGGACGGGGATAGAACAGGCTGGCCGGACCATCCACTCCCACCCACCTCAGACCCAAATTTCAGGAGCATCAGCCCCACTCTGGCCTGAGGCCTCTCCCATGGGTCTCCTCCTCATGCCCTGTGGGTAACGCTGATGGGGCCAGCACTTAGCTAGCATGCCCAAGCCATCTGCCTGCTGTCACCCCGATCTCTCTCGGCTTGTATGTCACACCCCTTCCCGCCACCCTGTGGGTGCCATCTTCAACCGTCCGCTCCTAAAGGCAGGGAGTGTGTGTCTCTGTGGGGCTGCCTAGATCCTAGCTGAGTGCTCCTATAATACAAATTATATTCACCACAAAGGGTTAAACAAACTCCCCTGTCACTGATGGTTGCAAGGGTGGGGCTAGCGGGTGCGTCTGGGCCACAGCAATCTATACCCTCTGCTCTCAGCTCCCTCCCTGCAGAAACCCTCTCTCAATGATTTCATTCCTCTCCTTTGCATCTCCCGCATTGCCCTCGCCTGCCCATGGCCACCCCCTAGCCCCGTCCAGAGGGCCGGCTCTTTGGAGGAGAATAGCCACGCCCGACTCTGATGGGAGGAGTGAGATCATTCTGATGTGGAAGGTAGGGGGCCAAGCAAGGATCCAGGCCAGACACACCACCTGGGAAGGGACTGGAATCAAGAGTTGGGTTAGTCCTGCATTGCACGTGTCCTGGGTGACTCCAGGCCTGACTCCATCTGCTTGCCCTTGCAGCAGTTAAGGATCGGGTGACCAAATACCAAGTGTGAAATCGGGACGGGGTGGGGGGCAATAGGAGCTCATATTAAAAAAAGCCCCAAATATCAGGACTGTCCCTATAAAATCGGGACATCTGGTCACCCTAGTTAGGGATCAAAGAAAAGAACATGAAGTACGATTATAAAACAGGAACCATCCGCCCCAGGGCTCCTGACTGAGAATCCCCAGCTTTTCGGGCTGGGTCTAAGGCTTAATTCTTCTGGCAAAGCCATATTGACCTCAGTGGGCCTGACTTCTCTCACTCGTTTCACTCTGATTTTAAGCCGAGCTGCTCCTGATTCATGCTGGCATGAGCAGAGAACTGTACCCAAAGGGAGATCCCTTCCCAGACATGAGTAGCCATCAGAACCAGGAACAAGCCCCACGGGATAGAACTCGGAGACACAGCTTTGCAAATGCGACCAGGCCAGCCCCGAGAGAGAGTGGGCCATCCAGGTCTCCTTTGGCCTTTACATTCCCAAACCGTTACTTGTTTGCCCTGGGAAGGGTTGGGAGAGGATTTAGGAGCTGGGCTGTATGTGGGCTGGTGTCCCAGCCAGGGCTGGGTGGAAAACAAGAATTCTGTTTTTTGTAAGGAAAAAAAATAAATGAGGTTTTGACATTTTTCGTTTCACCTCAGAACTAAGCCACGACCTTTGGAAACTTTGAGGGACCCCCCTCACCCATGATAGCCACTGCTCTGCCTGAGTTAGGACTTGGGTCACACCTCCCAGGCGAGGGCCCTAACCAATTAGCTGTTCTGGAACGGGCACCCAACAACCCCACTGGTGAGGGGGACCAGGCACTTGTTACTCAGAGATGGCTCATTGGGCAACTCTCCCTGCCCGTAACGGAAGCTATAACAGCCTGTCCATTGGCTCGTCACTCGCATTCTCTCTCTTTCTCTGGTTTTGACGGAAGAGTTCGTTGAACCTTCCAACTGAAAAGTTTTGGTTTCAACAAATTGACATTTTCTGACCGGAGGAAAACGTTCAGCAGATATTTCTGCACCAGCAGCAGTCCCAGCCTGGACGTATGGATGTCTCCTGTCTCTTCACGTGTGGCTATCTCCTGTCTCTTCACGTGTGGCTATCTCCTGTCTTTTCAAGCATTATGTCACATTGGTGACACAGTACTGAAGCAGCATGGTGTGTAACTGTGGGTGTGTCTACACTGCAGACTAAGCCTGCATCTCTCTGTCACCCAAGCTTGTGGACTTCAGCGTCTGCACTGTTGTAAACCTGGCTTTACAGTTGCTGGACCTAGGTCTCACAGCCATGCTCAACCTGTCCACGCTCCACTGTGCAGCCCTTCTGACTCAGGTCAGTGGTTGAGCTGTGTCCACACTGCAAAATGACAGGGCTTGAACCTGAGTGACAGCAGGACTTCTGCTGTCACCCAACCCATCCCCAGCAGGGTTCTAGGACCCAGATCCTGAGTTGCTTGCGGACTCGAGTCAGACTGATTTTGTGTGTGGACAAAAGAGGAGCTTAAGCTCAAACCTGAGTCAGACTCTGGGCTTAGTGTGCAGTGTAGACGTACTGTGAGAGACCATTGCCCTGATGCAGACTGCTGCATAGGAACAGGGCCATCAGCATAGCTGATTCTCTGTCTGAGTCCCTCGGACTTTCCATCTCCTCCTCAGTCAGACTTTCTATTGATCTGTCTTGGTCCCTTGTTCTCTCCTGAACTTGCTCAGGGCACACATGATCTCACTCACACTTTCTGGTTCTCTCTCTTTAACACCCATGTGTTCTTTCTCTCCTATGTTTGTATTCGATTTGTAGATTCCAAGGCCAGCAGGGACCGTTGTGATCATCTAGTCTGACCTTCTGTATTGCCCAGGCCAGAGAAATGAAAAAATAGAATTAACAGGCAGCAGGTTTAAAACAAACACAAGGGAGTATTTCTTCACACACCGCACTGTCGACCTGTGGATCTCCTTGCCAGAGGATGTTGTGAAGGCCAAGACTATAACAGGGTTCAAAAAAGAACTAGATAAATTCATGGAGTATAGGTCCATCAATGGCAATTAGCCAGGATGGGCAGGGATGGCGTCCCCAGCCTCTGTTTGCCAGAAGCTGGGAATGGGCGAGCGGGGATGGATCATTTAATGATTGCCTGTTTTGTTCATTCCTTCTGGGGCACCTGTCAGAAGACAGAATACTGGGCTAGATGGACCTTTGGTCTGACCTAGTACAGCCATTCTTATGTTCTTATGAGAACGGCCCCAAAATAATTCCTGTTTAAACTAGACTCCATCTTAAAAAAAGAAAAATCCTCCCTTGATTTAAAAATTGTCACTGACGGAGAATGCCCCATGACCCTTGGTAATTGTTCCAGTGGTTGGTTAATTTCACCATTAAACATTTACACCTTATGTTCAGTCTGAATCCGTGTAGCTTCAACTTGGAGCCATTGGATCTGGTTACACTTGTATCTGCTAGGTTGATAATGGCCTCGTGTAGCTATTTATAGTCTGTGATCAAGTCACCCCTTCTTTGTTAAGCTAACTAGATAGACTCAAGGAGCTCAGCTGCTATCAGGCAGGTTTTCTAATTCTTTAATCATTCTTGTGGTTCTTCGCTGAACTTGCTCAGATTTATCCTTAAAAGCAGCAAAGAATCCTGTGGCACCTTATAGACTAACAGACGTTTTGGAGCATGAGCTTTCGTGGGTGAATACCCACTTCCTCAGATGCACTAACACGGCTACCCTCTGATACAGATTTATCCTTATCCTTCTTCAGTTGTGGAATCCAGAATTGGACACACCGTTCCTGCAGCAGTCGCACTAGTGCCAACAGGACCCCACTAGAAACGCACCCACTTGCTGATTCCCTGTTTGCGATGATGTTGGAGCTGCTTGGAAATTAAATATCAGAGTGTTTTGTTTGGGATTGGTTCGTTGGTTCTTTCCAGAAAAAAAAGGGTTTTCCTTGATTAAAATGGACATTTTTGCAAAAATTTTCCATTTTTGTCCCAAAAAACCTACTACTGCTCCTAGCTTGCAGCTTTTCATCAAGAATCTGAGAATCAAGAGGGTTATTTAATGAAAACATGTTTCGTGGTGGGGGAAAGTCAATTCTCAGTCAATTCTACTGTGTCCTTTCAGTCCAGTCCTAGCAGGGGAGCTCAAGCATCCCCATCTGCCCCTGCCTAGGTCCTGAACTGCTGTGAGGCTCTGCATGACACTGCTTTCTCCCTCACAGCCCTTGCAGCCAAAGGAAGCCAACAGCAGAATCCTGACCTACAGTCTCCGCTGGCAGCGAAAGGGGCAGCCGGCTGTCCTGGCATGCCTCACCCACTCCCTGCAGTGTGCTCTGGAGCTGCCGGCCTCCGAGGAACACACCTTCTTCCTCACCGCCAGCAATTCCATGGGCGAGTCCCCTGCTAGTAAGCTGTCGATCCCGGCGGTGCAGGCCCAAGCAGGTTAGGCCCAGCCTGATCTCTGCGCCCCGGTGGGGTGGTGGCCGGGCCGGCCGGCAGTTGGGTTAGATCTGCAGGGGGATGCGGGAGGAGTTCTGTGCCAGGCGGGGTGAGGGGGATCAGACGCTTATCACTAGGTGAGGGCAGCTCCCAAGCAGATGGGCCGGGAGCACTGGGCCATTGGGTTCCCACGGGGGGGAGGGGCAAGCCCATAATGGGACCCCGGCTGGGGAAGTCTGAGCTGCACCCCCGACAATGGGGTGATACAATGGGGAGGCCCACTAGTGCACTGCCCTCTTGGAGCACGTGTGCACAGCGCGGCCCCACAGCGCAACGGATGCTTGGGAGCCCCCAGGGACCCTGTTGGCTCCATCTCTCCCCGCCCAGGCAGAGGGACTACAGGGGAAGCATTGCACCACCCGACCCAAGTTCCCCTTCAGCACAGGGTCTGGGAGGAGAGAGGCAAACTGTCCTTCCCCCACGGCAACGTGGGCACCTGAAGGTCAGCCCTGGGCGTGCCTTCCTCTCCACTATCCCCGTGCTCCTTTCAGTGCTGCTGCCACTGCCAGTCCTGGTCTCGCCGGCGAGCGATCGCAGCCTTCTCCTGCAATGGGATCCCCCGGGCTTCGCTGCAGCAGCCTATGTCTTCGAGTGGGGCCGGGCGTCTGAGAATCGGGGGCAGAACAGCAGCTGGAGCTATGAGCTGGGAAACATCAGCAGGGTGGTCCTGGCAGGTGAGTGGCGGGTGGGGAAGTGATTCCAGAAGTGACAGAGTGGGGGGAGGGGAAGGGGGAAACTGAGGCAGGACCCCCTCCACATTCCTAGTTAGGACTTCACATCAGACCTAGTGTCATGAACCAAGCCCCTACAGATCGCTCTCCGTGCATGCGGCACTGAGCCAGCGAGAGGTGGGTTTTTGTCCCCCTCTAGTAACTGGTGAGGATAAGAACCTACTACTGCTCCTAGCTTGCAGGGTTACTCCTCTAGCTCCAGGGTTATGGGCTCAGGCTTTTAGTACTGCAGGTCTCACGTTCAAACCCTGTCGTCAGCCCACGTCCCCCAGGCTGGTGTGAGGTTGGATAGCCAGGCAAAGCAGGAGTATAGGAATTACCAGCTGGGAACAGGCAAGTCCAACAACAGGTGATGCTGAGGCATCCTAGGCCTGGGGCAGGGGATGGATTCCTTCCTGACCCCGTATGGTGATCAGTGGATACCCTGAAGCATGTGGGTTGAGTCATCTTGTCAGATGTGCTCCCGATTAGAGAAATGGCCATTTGTTTGTTTGAACCCACTTCTGCAGCCTCCCACGCAGGGAGGACTGAAGCAGGGAGGGTATGCTTTTGGGTGCACATCCCCTGGGGCTGTGTTGCGGAAGAGACGGGAGGTTTCACCATCGCTTGTCCCTGTCATGTCCCCACAGAGGCAATTGAGCCGGGGTATCTCTACAGCCTGACAATCTTTGCCCTGAGCGATGGAGCCGTCCATGCTGCAGGGTCTGCAAGCGCTTACTCCAAGCAGATCGGTAGGTGCTGAGTGTTTGGGGCAGAGGCAGCCAGATCCCTTCCACCCCTAGGAGAAACCCGGCAGCGCTCCAGCCAGCGATGTGGGAAAGGGTGCAGGGCCCACTGAAAAGTGCCAGTGGCTTTGCTGGGGAAGTATTAGTCTGGTATGAAGATTAGCATAGACCGTTCTGACTCCTGCTGAGCTCATATCTTCCCCTCCCGTCCTGAAACCAGAGGATGGTTTGGGGAGCTCCTAGGAGACTTGGAGTTGAGGACTTCTGGTTACTTTAGGTGTGGAAGCCTTTATTCCTGCAAGGAGAAGGGAGTGGTGTCTAGTGGTTAGAGCAGGAATCCTGGGTTCTATTCCCAGCTCTGCTACTGACCTGCTGCATGGCCTTGGACAAGTCATATTGCTGCTCTATGCCTCTATTTCCCCATCTGTAAAATGGGCATTCATGGAGTTGTGGGGAGGGATGGAAAAGGTTAATATTTGTGGCAGGCTCTGAGATCCTTCTGATGAAAAGCCTAAAATACACAGCTGGGAATGAAGGGGGGACCTCAGCTTTGGGTGCCTGGGATGGGGCTGGTTAACCCTTTCCTTGCCACCCCCTCTGTGGTTGCAGCTCCATTCCGTGCCCCTGCTCTGCATCCCACCCATGTCTGGCCATCCCAGGTGGAGGTGCAGTGGGAGGAGGTCCCATTGGAGGAGCAAGGTGGCTTCATCCGGAACTACACCATCTCCTACGAGGAGCAGGGAAAAGACACCCAGGGTGAGGCACCACCTGGCTTTGTGCTCCATGCTGGCCGGGCCTGGACTCACCAGCTGGGACTGAGCAGCGGCATCTCCTGTCTTACAGCCGTGGTGGTGAACGGCTCCGTCCGTCGCTATCTCATCGCGGGTCTGGCTCCTGACTCCGTGGTGAGGGTGGGCATCTCTGTCAGCAACGACGGGGGAAGCACCCAGGGCTCTGTCCTCTCCATCAGAACCAGAAGCCTTGGTGAGGAAAGTGGAGAACCGGGCGCTATGCCCTGGACTGGGGGTGCTGGGGGTTCAGAGGGCACTGAAATGAGATGCTGCTTGGGCAATCTAGCCTGTCCCTTGGCCAAGGTAGGATGGATTCCTACCAGCACCTCCTCCAACCAAATTATGGAGCTTCCTTGGGGCAGATGATTCCCTGCTGGATCGCTCTCGATTCTGCACTTCAGCCTACACTTCCCCCTTTGCCCAGCTCCATCCCATTGCTCCTGTTTACATCCCCTTGGAGTATCCCGTACTGGTCCTCTCCCCCTTGGGCTGAGCATCTCTCTCCCCCTCATCCCCATAAGCCAGAGTCTCCAGGCTTCCTAAGGCTTGAGATCGGTCTATTTTGCAGCAGATCCATTCACAAGGCCTGTACCTCCGTTGCCTTGCACAGCCCTGTACGCCGGGGCCAAGGCCTCCCCTGTCAGAATCGTCCTGTCTTCCGCCCACCTTGCACGGGTGCAAAGGATCACATGGGGCAGCGGAGAACGGGAGAGAGTCCCTGTGGGCTGCAGTAGGGCTTGGGCTGTCCCTGGGCAAACCCCTAGCGCCAGCTGAGGGGCTGCAGTGCAGGCTCCCAAGGGCTCTTGCTCATGGGTTCCCAGTGACTTTGCACCTAAAGCGTTTCCCTGCTCTCTTTATAGACGACGGGAAGGTTGAACTGTTGCTGTCCTCCCTGTGTGTGGGGCTAGTCGTCCTGCTCATAACGGCCACTCTGGTCTGCGTCCTCAAGCACCCCCTGTACGTATGTTTTTGAGTCCCATCCCAGCCACACTTCTGTGTGTGAGGGTGATTCCCCCACACTTGGATACCATAAACTAAGGATGGTCGGGTCTGGTTAGTACTTGGACTGAGGACCACCAAGGGACACCTTGGTCCTATTGTGTAAGGAAGTGGCCTTTGAGAAGAGAGCGCCCCCTACCACACTGCTGAGTCAGTGTGGGGCTGGGGAGGGTGGGGGGTAACTCAGCGAAGGATGCTCTTCGTGCTGAGATGGCACTACGCCCCGTGTACCTCAGCACGGTGCTAGGGAATACTGTGCTGCAACAGGGTCAGGCCTGTCAATGAAAATTTACGCTCAACCCCAGGAGGGCTTTCGGCCACAAATGATCTCCGGGCACTTCCTGCCAAGGAGATTTTAGCCCTGGTGTCCTCCGTCCCCTTCCGCCTCCCTGATTGTTCCTGCAGTTCTAGCTGGACACAACGTTCCTCCCGGCTCCTTGTCCCGAGCGGCAGGATAGGGGTGCCAGGTGCTGTTAAAAACTCGCCTCGTTCCCCTAGAGGGGGCTGGCAGCATCCTAGAAGTCAGAGCTGGACGAGACCTACGAGGTCCCACCCCATCTATCTCCCAGCCACAGCAGGATTCGTCCCCCCAGGGCAGGTTGCCAAGCCCAGGGAGCTGCATCTCAGTGGTAGGTGCAGGAATTCCTGGGCAGAGTTTGCCGAGCCCTGTGGAATGGGAAGTGCTCCTGTAGAAATGTGGAGAGTAATAGTTCTTTCCCAATCTACAGAAGGGCCTTCATCTTTCCCTTTAAAACACTTAGCGTCCCTGTGATCTTAGCATTCCCTTCAGGCCTCCTGCCAGAGCATCCTGGGACAGGACTTTGGGAGGTCAGTCAATGCCGTAGGCATCCCTAGGCAATGCAGACATGATCAGCAAAGCACAGGCTGTCATTGATTTCGGCCCCCTGGTCTGGGACCTCCGGATCCAGTGTCAGGGAGTCGCAAATCCCTGGGGAGACTAGTTGTGAGAATGTAGAGAGAGGCGTTTCCCTCCTCGATGTGGTCATCTCAGTACCAATGCTGGGTATTGTCCTCTACAGAATACAGGGCTGCCTGTGGCCGCAAGTCCCTGACCCTGCGAAAAGCCACCTGGCCAGCTGGCTGCCACAGAAAATGTGGCTGGTGAGTATACGTTTTTCTGCACAGAGATATGGTGGGATATGTGTGTTAGCTGCTTCTGCTCCCAGCAGGAAGTTGCTAATTAACCAAAAGTCGCCAGTAATAGGAAGGCTCCTGCCTGAGAGAGCGGCGTGGGGCAGTCCTGGGGCAGTCTACAAGGAGCTGGGTGCTGGCGGCCTGCAGGGCTGCACACTAACAAGAAATAGTGTCAGTAACTGGCCAGGCAGGTGCTAATACCCAGATCCCTTGGGCATGAAA
This sequence comes from Gopherus evgoodei, assembly GCF_007399415.2. NCBI lineage: Eukaryota > Metazoa > Chordata > Testudines > Testudinidae > Gopherus > Gopherus evgoodei. The sequence continues at coordinate 6,240,911 of NC_044343.1, forward strand.
GCCGAGGGGTCAGGCTCTGTCCCCAGCCAAATATGAGGATTGCTAATAGCTGGCTACACCCGTCCCCCACCCCGGTCCCTGCCCGAGGATTTCCTGCGGCCTACGCTGGGAATTGGTTGCTGTCTCTGGCATGTATCCTGGGAGCAGGCTGTAAGCTTCTCCCTCCATCCGCCCCACCCAGTGCCGTAAGAGCTGGAGGTCATGTCTCCAAGGAGCACAGAGAGAAGGTGGGAGTGGAATGGAGAGAGACAGCCCAGGCTGGGAGATCTCCGGGCCTCTGCCAGGTCCCCAGTCAATGCCGAGCCACCCTCCCCACCCTTTCCACGGGACAAGAAAACTCCCTTCCCCAGTGACTTGACATCTCGGAGTGCTGCACATCCAGGAACGAAGCCCATCGTCTAGCTGCCCCACCACTGCTCTCTGGCTGCGTTAAGCCCCGTAAACTTAGCAATATGTCTCCTCCCCCCCGCAAGGACTGCAAGGGGCGGGAGTCTGTATTTCTTCAGCCATGGGCAACCGGCGGGTTTTCCAAATTCAGTTGTGCTCCCAGTCTGCTTGCCAGCTCCCCATTCCCTGGGCCCTTCCTTTGTGTACCATTGGCTGGCACCATCATGTTACTGGGGGCTGGGAGAGGCCCATGGAATTTACCCGCTGGCTTCCGCAGTCAGAGGTCACCAGCTGCTGGCGCATTACTAGCTCTGGGGGGCATGTTTTTGGCAGCTAATAAATTCACGGAAAAAGTGCATTTGAGAGACAGCGAAATGACGTGTGAATTTTGGTTGAATTCAGCAGATCGTTTTGGCTGGAAAAACAAAACGAAGGGGGAGGAATTGAAAAAGTCAAACCAGTTTGGCCATTTTGAAATGAAACGTTTTTGATGTTTTGTTTCCAAACGGAATTTTTCTTTTGAAATTTTGCTAACTTTTTTTTTTGAAAGGCGAGTGAAAAATACCCCAAAATAACCTGCTCCAAAAAACAGGGGGGGGGTGAAATTGTTCAGAGTCAAACAGAACATTTTATTTGGACCCAAAAAGAATTTGTTTGTTTGTTTGTTTGTTTCAGTGAGAAAACCCCAAATAATTCAGTTTTGATTCACACCAAACCATTTACTTTCTTTGAAGGCAGGGCATCTGCTCCTAAACCAAAAAAACCAATGGTTCGTTCAGTTCCCCATGTAACCTCTCCCTTGCAGGACTTGGGGAACTTCCCAGCGGAGCAGAGCAAGAAGCAGAGAGCGGGGTATCCCGACTTCCCGTTCTGGGGGGTCTCGGGAATCATCTGTGGCCAGCAGGAGGAGGAGGAGAGGATGTGCAAGTCCTTCCTGGAATGCACCTGGGCAGCAGAGGCCTCTAGTGCCAGAGATAAATACAGGCAGCCTCTCCAGACCATCCTCCTCCGGGGAGACGTGACTACCCCAGACCATTCCCAGGCAAGACGCCAAAGCACGCTGGAATATTCCACAGTGATTGTCTGGGCATATCCTGGTGATGCCCCACCAAGTTCTACTGCTCCCTGGCCTCAACCTACCCCTCAGAGCCCAGATTGCTCTGGCCCCAGCCGTAAGCCCGGCTGGAGGATCTGCTTCCAAAACCCATCCTGTGAGCCCCTGGATGGGTCATGCTGGCAATGTGGCCAACAGCCGGATGGAGGGCCCGCTTCCTTGGGGGCATTTCCGCTCCTGAGGACCCTGGTGGTGGAGGGATCTGGAGACTTCCAGCCTAATGGAGACCACCCTGCGAGTGCGCTCAGCCCAATGACACCCTGTCGGCCTCTGGAGAGAGACCTCCGCTCCTGGGGCATACGTCCGAATGAGGGAGGACAATAAGGCCGTCTCGGTGGAGTCTCACCCCACCAGGCAGAGGGGTGGGACATCAAGCAGAGCCCAGCTCCCCTGGGGGTGGGAGTGAGAGCCCTGCTGGTAAAAACATGGCCTTGATACCAGGGAGGGCTGAAAACGGGGCCAGAAGGAGCCATGTTGGCCTGGCTCTCCATGCGTTCCTCTTCCCCTGCCTCTGCCACCTTTTCCTCATGCTTAGCCAGCCTGGGCCAATCTTTTCCTGCCAGTGCAGCCTGCTGATCCATATGTGTCATGTCGCTCTCTGTGCCTGAGCTTTGGACGAGCTGAGCGTCTCCCAGGCCCTGGCTATGGGGCCTGGCTCCAGCTCCGGAGGTTCATGCTCAATGATGTCAAGCGAGACAGTGACCATCCAGCTAGCAAGTCCTGCCAGTGTGTTTAGAGGCCTCCTGTCCCTCTTGCTACATGCTCCTGGGTCTCATTAGCAACGAGCATTGGAGATGGGGGGATTGTTATCCATTCCCTCCGCCTATCTGGGTTTGTTCCCCGCAGTACATTGTTGGGTCCCAAATAACTTTGCTAAATGTACCCCCGCAAAAAAGCCAGAAAAGCCAAGTCAAGCTCCACATGCTGCTGCTCTGGCAGCTTCTGCAACACAGAAGACGGTGAGTACCCCTGGAGGGCCTACTAACTATTTAAAGGGATACGCCTCTATTTCTATACATTCTGTGTCTTAAATAACCCCCCATCAATTGAACTGCCACTGCTTTGCTTGGAAACCCAGCCAGCCTCACTGGCAGGGAGCATTTGCTGTGGTTTTGCGGCTGACGCAGGATTAAACTGGACTCCTTTGTGGAGCTTTCGCTCTGAATTTCTCGTGGGCGTTGCTCTTTGTGGGTGCTTATGACTTACTGACTCCCCCCAGCCCCAGGGGTGCAGTGTGCATGGAGCAATTCAGCCGTGCGTGTTTGCTGGTCAGTGGTATGTCTGGTTTGGATGGGGATTGGATTGTGTCTTAATGTAACTGTTTGCTCAGCACCGAAGTCTTTGGCAATGTGGGGGCACATGTAATAATTTCCCCTCCAGTTATTAAACCTCCAGAGGAAGCCGATCTGTTGCATTTCCACCCTCCCCCCCGCACGCTCCTGTTTTCTAGGAGGCTGTGGGTTTCAAATCCCACCTTAGACCTCCCTTCGGCCAGGCCAGGACTGCTACTTGTCCCACCGTCCTCTCAGTGCGACCTCATGCTGTTTATAGACACCTGTTGTGTCTCGTCCTTTCCTGCCTTAGTGAGTGCTGTAGGGCAGGGGGCGTCTCTTTGTTATGTATGTACAGCGCCTAGCGCAAAGCTGCCCCTGTTACAGTCCCACCAGTGGCAGAGCAGGACCTTCTTTAGAGAGAAAGGCTGGTCTTGGGATTACAATAATGGCCCCGACTGCAGGAACTCTGGCTTCAGTCTCTGACACTGACTCTGTGACCTTAGGCAAGTCACTTCAACAGGAGTGAACAAATTCAATAGCCAGAGGGTCGGACGTGCTGGCCCCTTTCCCCAGGAGCAGTTTGACACGTCAGTGTTTTTAAGAACATGTTAGCCATTAAACGTGGGTCAGGAGTGGTCTAAACATACTTAATCCTGCCTCAGGTTCGGAGGATGGACTCTCTGAGCTCCTTGGCAGCCCTACTCCGTTTGGGTGATTCTGTGTGCCGACACTCTCTGCCTCAGTTTCCCCATCTGTAAAACTGAGCCAACAAGCCTTCCTTTCCCCCTACCCTTTGTCGGCCTTATCTATTTTGATTGTCAGCTCTTTGGGGCAGGGACTGTCTCTCGCTCTGTGGCCGTGCAGCCCCGATCTTGGATGGGGCCTCGTAATGCTGCCGTAACACAACTCACGAATCACAAAGAATTCCATTAGCTAAACGGAGGAAGGTCAGAGCGGAGCTGAGAACAAACAAGAGTCACTTGTTTAAACACAAATCCCGCCCCCCACCACAAATGAATGATTTAGAAAAGACCTAAATATAAACCCCAAAGAAAACAAAGTATGTGCGGGAGGGATGCAAACAAAGGGGTGACTCACTTCCCCAGGGGCCGGGCGTGAGACACTTCCAAGTGGGGGTCGTGCTGCCGTGGGGGGAAAAGGACAGACAGTTGCCTCCAGTTACAACAATCCTTGTGGCGCTGCATTATGTGACGGCAAAGAATCCAGGCTTTCGAGCCAGGAACTTCAGCTGTGAAGGCCTTTGGCAGGAACAAGGCTGAGTAAACAGGGAAACAATTGAACAGGGGAACAAAACAGCTCTGAAGAGGAGAGAGCAAATCAATTAAAACGCATTGTGGGGGGAGAGAGAGAGAATATAGACTGACGGTTCAATTCAATGGGCTTTATAAGAAAATCGATCCCCAACAGCTGTGCTGTGGAAACTCTGCGGGACCCAGCGGCCGTGGCTTGCACTTCAGGTGACCAGATGTCCTGATTTTACAGGGACAGTCCTGATTTTGGGGTCTTTTTATTATATAGGTTCCTATTGCCCCCTCACCCCCGTCCTGATTTTTCACACTTGCTGTCTGGTCACCCTACTTGCACTGCTCAGGCGCCTTTCCCCTGAGGAGCACTAGCATGTAGGAGTTGTTACGGTAGCACTGAGGGGATCAGGGCCCAGCTGTGTTAGGTGCGGTACATCTGTATTAAGGGTCTGGCTATGCTTGGAGTGGAGCATGTGACTCCCGGCACAAGGAGGCAGATTCCTGCTCGCTGTCAGCCAGCTAGCTTGTGAAAAGCAGAGCCTAGCCACAGGGGCAGCGGGAGGGGCTCGCCCTCCCACCCCAGCTCAGCTAGCCCATCCCACCAGCCATGCTATATGCTGTTTTTAGCCAGCGTGGCTCCTAGAGCTGGGACTCACAGGTAGGCACCCAGCGAGACCATTCCAGCACGCAAGCGCTTACACGCTAAATAGACCAGACAAAGGCCGGGAGAAGAGGGTAAGGATCTTCCCTCTTTTACCAGATGGGGGACTGAGGCGGCCATGTAGGGAGAACGTGGCTGATTGTTGGTGTGGCTGCATCCCCTCTACTCATGCCAATGGGCACACGAAGTAGCATGGATGAAGCTGGTGGATGTGACAAGGAACAGCGCAGGTAACAGAGCTGCTCAGCAAGGAGGCATCTAGCTAGGAACTTGACAGCTGTTAGGATGCAGCATATCACAGCAGCAGTGGGACTAGAACTGACCCTTCTGGTCCAAAGAGCCCAGGCGCTAATCATTTGAGCTAACAGAGAATCGTCATGAGCTGCTCGCAGTATAGGGCTTATGACACACTCAGTTCAGATTACATACAGCAGAGGGCAGTGGTGCAAATGCACACATAATATTTGCACGAAGGTCATTTTTCAGTGCAGCGATGCAATATAAACCAGTTGGTCTGGGACTCAAACCTTTGCAATTTCCCTGGTAAAGCAGAGCTGCGAACTGGCTAATGGCAGGAAATACAAGGAGCGTACTCTGGGATTTTCCATCCTCGCTTCACTCCCGCTTTCGTTTTCACCCACCTGCACTTTGTTGAGTGCCGTTCGACCCGTGGCGGCGCTACAAAGCCCTTTCTGTTCGGATTTCCCCGTGGGACAGACTCCTGTTTATTTTGTCAAGGGCGAGCGTATTAGTGCAGCTATAAAAGGAGGTGGGTGTTTTCCAGGAGCTCAGCACAATCTGGAAGCTGCTTTTTCATTCTCTCTCCACGCCGGCCGTTGGACCGAATGCTGGCTCAGTCCGGGGTGTTTACCGAAGAGCTGCGATTGGCTTTGACTGTCACTGTTTGGTTAGAATGGGGCCCGTCGGCCTACGTTTTCAAAAGGCATTAATGCCTCGAGACCTTTCAATGGGCTTGATTTTTCAGAAGAGTGGGTGCGTGGCACTTTCTGAAAATCAGACCCCTTGCCCACGCCGGGAACTCAAAATCACTAGTCTCCTTTGAAAATCCTGGCCCTGCTTTAAGACCTAACTTTTAGTGGTCCTGTTAAACGCCGTCATGTCCACAGGCACGTTATGGGAAGAGCTGATTTGCATTCCAACTGGATACCTGCTTCCTGTACACAGTTCTCCAAAGGGTGCAGGGCTGAGGTCATTTTGCATGTCTTTTAAAAAAAAAACCCAGCAGTACTTAGCAACATTACACTGCCTTTCCTGACCGGATGTGCTTGGATATCTGCTTTGTTGTATTCTTTTTAATCCAGTGACCGAAGGGGTTAATCACGAGGGACTGTTTGTTCCACGGGCGCCGTCTGCCTTTTTCGGCGCAGTCCCGCGGAACCAGACAAAACCCGACACGTTGTTCCGGCGAATGTTCCAGCCTGCACGTGTGGCTGATTATTCTAGAGAGCAGCTTGCGAGCCGCTGCTAGCGGGAAGGGGAGGGATGGGTCCATATGCAGCAGCTGTCATGGTGGCTGCGAGGAGAACGCGGTGGAGAAATTCTCAGCCTAGGAAACCAGAGACATTTTCTGTAGAAAGAAATTGCCTGCAGTTTTTGGTTCTTAACCTCCCCCGAGGTCTGTGGGCCCTGGCTGGGCCTGGCTTATGGCTTTGTATCTAAGGGCCTCTGGCACGCCAGCCTGCAGGAAAGGGTCCTAACTTTCCTTGTGTACTTTGACAGTAAGATCTCTGGGGGCAGGGCCAGCGCTTCCACTAGGCGACCCGAGGTGGTCACCTAGGGCGGCAGGATTTGCGGGGTGGCATTTTGCCGCCTTCGGCAGAAATTCGGCAGTGGGGGGTCCTTCCGTTCCAGGTCTTCAGCGGAAATTCAGCGGTGGGTCCTTCACTCGCTCCGGGACTTGTCGCCAAAGTGCCCCAAAGACGCGAAGTGGAAGGACCCCCTGCCGCTGAATGCTCAGAGGAGGAGCACTGCCACCTAGGGTGGCAAAAACCCTGGTGCCACTTCTGCCTGTGGGGCCCTGAGATTGGTGTGGCCCTATGGAGCAGTGGTTCTCAACCTGGGGTAAGTATACACCTGGGGATGTGCAGAGGTCTCCTGGGGGGTAGATCAACTCATCTAGATCAGTGTTTCTCAACCTGGGGGTTGTGCAACAGGCTTAGGGGGGTCGCAAGGGCATTAGGGGGTGGCCAGCAGGGCCATTGCTCAGGGCCCCACACACCAAGAGGCCCCCCGAAGCAAAGCTACACGCTTCAGCCCCGGGCAGCTCAGGCTTTGGACAAGGCTCACAAGTGAAAAACAGGCTGAAGTCTCCCTCTGAAATGCAATTTGTAAGCACAATATTTGTATCCCAGTCGACTGATTTTCCAATGAGATGGTGAAAACGAGAAAGTTGGCCCTTGTTCAGCGCTAGTGTGGCTGTGACACTTTTTCTTCTTAAGTCTGATTTTGTCAGCAAGTCGTTTGGAAGTGAGGTGGGACTGGAGCGACGCAAGACAAATCGGCCTCCTGAAAGGGGGACAGTCGTCTGGAAAGGTTGAGAGCCCCTGCTCTAGAAGCTACTCCACTACACACAATAAGGATGAAACTGACCTAAACCACTTTACACACACAAATTGTTTCCAGCCCTGCATCGGCCATATGTCAGCCTGGCCTAGATTTCATGCACGGACGGAGAGGTTTGTAGCCAAAATGCAACCGCAGCAGCATTAGCTCACTATGCTCTAGTCACCAGGTCAGTTTTTGTTATCCTGTTTCATTCAGTGCCCCAATGAACCTCAGCTTTACGCAGCCATTCAGTGCCAGAGAGCAGCCTTGCCAACGTTCCTGAGTCTCATTGAAATGGGATTTAGATTTCAGAGAGCCACAGGGTCCATCGAACGCTGTAAAAACACCAGCCGTGGCAGCAAGTCAGAGCTCGGGTCAACTGATTTGGGCTTGCGGGGCTTGTGCTCTGGGAATGACAACAGCAGTGTAGACGTTCGGGCTTGAGCTGGATTCTGGGTGCTGAGACCCTCCACCCTCACTGGCAAACTGTTTCTGCAATGCAAGGATCCCCTGTGCCTGTCAAATCCGGCCACCGCTGGGGCAGAACAGGGCACATAGCCACAACACAAGACAGAAAGTGAAGAACGCAAAGGCTATCACATCCATTTCAAACTGCGGGCCCGCCATACAGCCCACTTAGCCTTGGCTACAGCCATCACACACCTGCTAGCCAAAACACACGCCCTCTCCTACTCAGGGCAGGTGCAAGGATGTTTCACGCTCTAGGAGAAACTTCTACCTTGTGCCCCCCTCAGCCCTGTGGCAGCTCTCTGCTCCCCCCTCTGCCCTGAGGCGCCCTCCCATGGCAGCTCCCCACCCCGCCCTAAGGCGCCCCCCGGCGGCAGCTCCCCACCGCCATCTCCATCCTGAGGCGCCCTCCCATGGCAGCTCCCCACCCTGCCCTAAGGCGCCCCCCGGCGGCAGCTCCCCACTCCCATCTCCATCCTGAGGCGCCCTCCCTGTGGCAGCTCCCCCCGGCCCGAGGAGCCATGTGACAGCTTCCCACCCCAGCTCACCCACGCCCCGCCTCCTCCCCGAGCACGCCGTCGCTGCTCCACTTCTCCCCCTCCCAGGCTTGTGGCGCCAATCAGCCTGGAGCCCTCACCGCCCCCATATGCCGCAAGCCTGGGAGAGAGAGAAGCAGAGCGGGGCGGCATGCTCAGGGGAGGAGGCGGAGCAGAGGTGAGCTGGGGCGGGGAGTTCCCCTATGTGCCGCACCCCCCATTACTTGCTGCAGGCAGCTCTCCCCGTGCCCCCCTGCCCCGGGTCCCTCCACCTAAATGCCAACGACGACCGGCGCGGCCGAAGATCCGGCCACCGTGGTTGCCACCGAAGGACCCAAAATGCCGCCCCCCCAAATACTAGAATCCTAGGCGACCGCCTAATGGGTTGCACCGGCCCTGCTCCTACTACGATCATAAGTCAACAACACAGCAGAGTGCGTCCTGTAATGCTGATAGCTGGCAGACAGGTGAGCAGAGGTGACGGGGGGGGGGGGGGGGGCCTCATGCTTCCTTTCATAGGGTCTTGCCTTGCCAGTCATGAAAATGGGAGGGCCAATGGTTTGATGCCAATCCTGGACTGGTTTCTGCCGCTGCAGTTCTGTTGTTCTGACACCGGAGGGCAACAGAGCTTCAGTTTTTCATTGTTCTCAACTCAAAACTCCAAAGTGACCCTACCTAATCCTGTTAGTTCTGTCCCTTTCCTAGGCCTTTCTGCCTGTTCCTTTCGAGCAATTAAAGCCCTGCTTAGGGTCCACAGAGCCATCCCCTTTTGGCCAGGCTTGTGCTAGGACCTGTCTCAAAAAAGCCCGAGGTTCCCCCT